>NC_138343.1:75432027-76632027 GCF_046562875.1 Panthera onca
TACCTGAAGAGCCAACGCTTTAAGGATACTCGTCCTGGCTCCACAGATTCCCATGGTCCTTTTTCTATCTTCCTAATTGGTCCACCACCCACTCCCAACAAATGAGGCAATAGTGCACTTTCAACAATTTCTTAGTAGCTCAGATTGTAACATAGGCAGTTCACTCTACCCATTCAAAGAAAGCTCTTTCCAAGATACCATTTTCCTTTTAATTATTTTTCTATCAATGTCTTTATTAAAAGTTATACTACCTTTACAAATATTGTAAATTTTAAAACCAATAAAATTACCTGCTAGTTCTTCATGTTTCGATTCATTCTCATGTTTACCTTCAGTTAGTTCTATATTAGCTTGACTACTAAAAAAAAAAAAAAATTACCTAATTTAGTATTACATGTTAATAATAGGTTCCCATGCAATCTTTCATGTATATTTTTTAAAAACCCCTAACATATATTTTCTTCTCAAGTACTCTTATTCTATCAAAAACTAAAAATTTAGGAGCTATAAAGAAAATGTTTTGAAAAGAAAGAATCCTCAAAGCCTAAGACTGTCACTATCAATTAACACAAAGAGAAAAAATGCCGTATTTTTTAACTTTATACACCAATACACACAATTTTACACATAAATGTGTGCCTTTACATGTCTCAGGGCTCAGATATCCTTTATAAACTAAAGATTAGAAACTGACCACGGGGGTGCCTGGGTGGCTCAGTTGGTTAAGCATCCAACTTCGGCTCAGGTCATGATCTCGCGGTTTGTGGGTTTGAGCCCCGTGTTGGGCTCCGTGCTGACAGCTCAGAGTCTGGAGCCTACTTCGGATTCTGTGTCTCCCTCTCTCTCTGTCCCTTTCCCACTCACACTCTGTCTGTCTCTCTCTCTCTCAAAAATAAGTGAACATTTAACAAAAGAAAAAAAAAAGAAACTGACTATAAGTTATGAGAACCAGTGAAGTCTACATAGAGGCCGGAAAAGAATGCCAGGTTCAGCATTTACATGTTAACAAGCAATTTAATCATGAAATGGAGGCTGAATACGAGGCCTAAACCTATAAAATCTCAGCAAGGTGACCAAGGAACTTGAGCAAGTTTTAAATAAATTGAGTATACTTTTAGTTCATATACTGTCTTCTTTCAAAGCAAGGACTCCCTTCTACTTTTTTCAGTCCATGAACCCTCTCTTTAGTGAGATCAACAAATCCAAGAAGCTATAAAACTGTAGTAATAATAATAACAGCAGCAAACACTATTGTGTACTCAATGCTATTTAGCACACTAACTAGCCTATTCTAGAACAGAAATATCAGTAGTTAGGAATAATGTTAAGAAATAAAACAAGCTAAGAAATATTGCAAAGGTGCAAAAACCTGTGGCCAATGATCCTGTGTATGCTTAATCTGTGTTGTCACTGTTGGGAGAGGCAATCAGCACGGGCCCTGAGTGTCCTTGCATGTTCTTGTGGGGTACACCAAGAAAGGAAGGCACAAACCCCTCATTCCTAGGTCATTTCCCAGGATTGTGTGTGCATCAAGCAACCTTGAGAGATGAGGCAGTATCTCCTCCCATAAAAGGAGCAGGCTTGTTTCCTCTTACTATAAAAGCAATAGATTCCCCAATCTCAGTGATCTTTTCCTGTAAAGCAACCCACCATCCGTGCAGAGAGCCATTATGGACTCTCCATGTTGCCTCTGCAGGCCATGTGGAGCATGGGGGAACTGAGGCAAATAAATGTGAGATGTAGACTGGACTTTTGTTGTGAGAAATAAAGTCCTTTGCTTCTGACCCAGGAAACCATGTCTATACTCAGCATCCATAAAACTGACCAGCTAATTTGTTAGTTTATAAGTAGGGTAAAAATCTCAAACTCTATACAGTTCATGACAGTCACTATACTGCTTTACCCCTGGTCTGTGAGAAACTAAGCATCATAAGACCAGGTACTCCAATAACGAAAGGTTATGATTCTCCTCAGTCTTAATTATAGTTGGTGTTCTTAAAACCTTGAAGATGTGATATGACTTTCATTTATAATTTTAAAAGGTCAAAGGCCGGCTCTATTTACAGATGGCCAGCTCAGTCAGCTAGCAGGATTTCCAGGATAAATGAAGTTTCCTGATAATCATCAGGGCCAACCACACACAAAGGTAGGACAGAAACAAAACCTATCTTTTACTCCCTGGTTCCTCCTTTCTTTTCTGTCCCTATTTTCTCTGAGTTTATAACAGCTACCTGAACTTTCTTATTTACCTTATCTGTGGAAAATTGCTTAATAAATTACTTTTGTGGGGCACCTGGGTGACTCAGTCTGTTAAGCATCCAACTCTTGATCTCAGCTCAGGTCATGATTCCACAGTTCGTGAGTTCAAGTCCCGCATCAGGCTCCACACTGACACTGTGGAGCCTGCTTGGGATCCGCTCTCTCCGTCTCTCTCTGCCCCTCTCCTGCTTATGTGCATGCGCTCTCTTTCTCTCTCTCTCAAAATAAATAAACTTAAAAAAAAAATAATAAATTACTTTCCTAGTAAGGTCTTTTTGCAGTGTGCCATTAGTCTCAGTAGCATCTCAGGCATGACATTTCACATAGCTGGATGCTGAGTAGGCTCTCAAACACAAATTAACATATTCCATTCATATATAAGAGAAACCATGACCAAAAAAAATGAACAGAGAAAAAAGAGATAAAATAAGATTTAACATGTACCTGTTATAATGTTTATCCATTTAAGTCCATGCATATACCAGCCTTCCAAAAATATGGAAAAACATAAAAATCATTTAATGATAGTTGATATTGTATATATATTACCTATGTAAAGCTTTAAATTGTGTGGAGTCATTAGAATCCAATTCCTTATTTAATCTTGAATAATCAATGGAAGATGTTAAGCCTTCCTCAAGCCTGGCAAAAAATTGCTCCTTTTCCTCTTGTTCCTCTAGTGTGTCCAATCCCAATCCAAGAACACTATGATTGAGTTCCGAAACTATGATCTCTAAATGGAAAAGAATGAATATATTTTTATTAACATGCAGAATTTTGACAAAATTAATTTTAATGGTGCATTTATTGATGTCCTTAATAAAACTTTAAAAATTTAAAAAATACTTTATCTCTTACCCACCAAATACAGATTTATATTCATAATCAATATGTAACATTGTAAGGTTTCTCTCGAGATATAATTCTAAACCTTCCAGGAAGGTATTAAGTATGTCTACACGCTTCAGTAAAGAAGGCTAGAAGATACAATTTAATTTTTATAAAAATTTTAATTATAAGCATAGTAATTAACCTGTCAATTTGTATCCCTCATATTTCTTACCATTTGTTTCTAAGCTGTCAATACTTAAGATAGAGGTTCCACTGCTCTGAAGAAACTGAATCCTTTCAGGACACTCCTCTTCTATTTCCATAATAGGCTGAGAAGTCTTCTTAGCTTTCACAAAGCTTACATTTGTTCCAAGCTGTCCTAGGGGTGGGATTTAAGATACAGTTGGATATTTATGTTCACAAAACTGTTCTGACCACAATGTATTACCCAGTGATATTGTTACACTAACTTTTTTTTCTGTTATACTAATATTGTGGATAGTAGCTACAAAATAAATCTGGTCCATTTGATAAAAATCCAACACCATTTAATAAAAATCCATCAAACATAAAATTCAAAGAAAAATTACAGTACTATTTATTTGCAGTGTATCTTATGAAATAATTTCAAAAGTTTATACATAATGAAACAAAACTTTAAAAATTACTTGAAAGCACAACTATTTAATACAGTATACCATGCACTGTAAGGCTATCTTCTGCCTTATGTGAAGGAAGAGTAAGAAACAACTAGGTGAACGAGAAAGGGGAGACCATTCTGAGTAGGAAGAAGGAAAGGTACAAAGAAAGGGTCAGCAACAGGAGGGGCAGGCCACACTGGAAGACACAAAAAGGTCAGTAAGGTTGGATCTAGATTGTGAGGGTGAGTCCAGGTGGAAATAAGCCCAGAGCAGGATCGATGGGTCAGACAGACCAGGCTGGTACTCATAGCCCAAAGTAGGGTTTTGCTCTTTATTCCAAAAACATTAGAAAACACTGAAAAAGTTATGCAATATCAACATTTATCATAATAGCATACATTTGCTGTAAAAAAAACCCTGAAATATGGAAAAGTTAAATAATTACATTGTGTGGTATAAATATTAAGATTAGAATACCACTTTTGCTTAGAAGGAAGTCTTAATAAGTCACAAATTCTGCCTTCAGTATCTTAATTAGCGTCCTCTTGGAAAGGATTCAGCATCTATTTCTCATGGCTCTGTGTAAATAATGGTTTTATACATCAAATAACTTCTACAGTTGCAGAGTATCAAAAGACAGATCTATAGACACTTCCAATGAAAAAGCGCATGCCACGGGTTGGGGTGCTGTTGTGGTGTCTGCGGAGTCTCACCCTGGCTCTGAAGCTGGACTCAGGGATATGACCAGACTAACTGAGCTTACAAGAAACTAATAACCAAAACCAAGATCCATTCGATCATTCATAGTGAAGAGTATAACCGGTAGAAGGATTAGACTGTTTCATCCTCTAGGCAGAACATTTATCTTTATGGCAGTTAAAAGAAAAATTCTAAGGTTGAAGTAAGCTCAATGTTGATGTTTACTGATGCCTATCCAAATTTGGTAATGCATTCCTCTCCTCCTGAGGCTGTTTACCTCCCCGCTGTGATGCTTCTACACTCTTGATGGCAGGACTCATACCCTGTCTGTATACTAGTGTCTGGTATGCATAATATACCATGAACTCAATAAATGTTTGTGATTGAACCAGGGACCAGGTTATGTAGAAAAACCTGGTAGAAAAACCCTCTCCTCTGTGTTCAAATGGATATTGTCAAAGTTTGCTTAAGTATCCTTATTTGCATCTTTTACTAATCAAATCCACTTCTGATTGATAAATTCTTTTTTAAAAATTAATAACTTTGCCAGGTTACATTCCAGTGTTGGTCCAGGACCTATTCTTTTCCTTTAGGATGAGTATGCACATTCTATCTCCAATTCATTACTTTCTAGAAAAGAGACTTTAATGCTAATTAAGTCTCAAATCTTCGTAAACAATTCCAATAGTACTTCATCATATAATAAATATCCTTTCCAAGCACCAATGCGGGGAAAATTCTAAAAAAGAATTCTTTGCATGCAAACTTTAGCATTGTTACATGGTTGGGGACTTCTGAAAAAATGCACTGTATTTTTCAGTAAGGCAATTCCTTATTTACAATTTTAAGAACAGAGAAATGACTATCAAATTCACTCTAACATTCATTTATCAAACACATTTATTACTTACTGTTGAGGGTCAGGGGATACAAACAAAAAGAAGTGTTTCCTGCCTTCACAAAGCTCACAACCTCAGGAGTAGCCCTATGGGTTATAACTATCAACACAATGTGTAAGTGCTGTTGCTAGGTTTTGAAATCAAAACGAAGGAGAAAATAATTATGTTGAAAAGGGATCTAGAAGAGTTAGGAAAGGATTGGAAGGAGGTAATGTCAAGCTTTACCGGACAAGAAGGATGAGAGCAAAGGCAGCCTTGTGGTGAGCAAGCATGAGCTAATGCACAGAGGCATAGTCAATGATGTTTCCAGGAGATAGGGAGTAAGTATAGCTGGAGCACAGAAAGCTAGAAAGGAGGGTCCTAGTCAGATGATACCGAGCCTTAGCTGTCACATTAAGGAATCTGGGCTTAATTGCATGGGGAAAAAACAAAAGCTACAGGGCAAATTTTCCTCCAGGGATACAGAAATCCTGTAAGTTTACAAAATGGTGCTTAAAGATCCACAAATAGTTTGAACATAGGTTAATAGACGTGGTCTGGGGTTCCTTATGGATAATGGTAGTTTCCTATATAGCATGTATACCAAAGCACAGGTGCCAGAGAGTAGTTTTCCATTTGTAAAGATGTGACTAGGACTAGTTCTGGGAAAGCTATACATGTATGTCAGATAGGATCAACAATGAGTTCTTTACCAAGGCAATAAATTACTTTCTTGCTATTGTTATTAACAGACTGTGATACCAAAATCTATAGATTTCTTAAAATCTACCCAGTGCAAAGACATCAATACACTGTCAGAACATTTTATTAAATCACCTCAAATCAATCGGCCATGAAACATGACAATACAGAAATATGCCTGTGTTATTTATCATCTTAATTTGAGTGAATATAAATTATCCCAATATAACAATATAACCTGATAATGCAGAACCATCATAGATTCTCAACTGCGTAATACATAATAAAATGAAGTAATATGTAATTCAAACTTTAAAAAGTCACAATACTAGTATTATTTTCTTTAAATACCTATAGTACAACAACAAAATCCCAGAATTAAAAGTCTTGACTGACCCCTTGTGGTCAAATAATTTGAAATAAAAAACCCAGCAATATTTACCACCATCTTCAAAATCATCTTCAGTTATCCACCATGGCAATGCATCTTTCTTCTTCACTTCTCTTTCAGGTTGTCTAGGTGTTTTGTTTGAATTCTCAAAAGAATCATCTGAAAGCTAAATCGGATATAAGCCACTGATTTTAAAGAATCCCAGATTCATCATTAAAAATATTTCTCTTCCGTCAGGCTCTGGGCTGATGGCTCAGAGCCTGGAGCCTGCTTCCGATTCTGTGTCCCCCTCTCTCTCTGCCCCTCCCCCATTCTTGCTCTGTCTCTCTCTGTCTCAAAAATAAACATTAAAAAAAATAAAAAAAATACTTAAAAATGTTTCTCTTCATTGTACATAAACAATTTTCTCAGCAATAATGTATACATTCTTATTTTCAGATATGTGGCTAAAATAACTTAAAAATCAAATATACAACTCTGAACATCAATTTCATATCCAGAGTTAAACAAGTAAACTAACCAGAAAAAATCAATGATAACAACAAAGAAATAAAACTTATCAAGAAACTTGATCAGAAAGAAAAAGAGAAGGATACAATCCCCTTCTAGACATCCTCTAGGGTCTAAGAATAAATAATGATTGAGCAAAAGTACCTGGCATCACTCTAGAAGAACACAGAATTCTAAGACCAGAAGAACTGAGTTTCAGGTGTTTACCAGAGAAATCAACATTTTGTCACAATGATTAATAAACTTTAATCAACTTTCATTGTCCTTTTCTACTCTTCAAGTCCAAATTTTACTACAATCCTAAATCCCCTACTCTAACCCTAACCGACCCACCACCTCCACCACCTGGTCAGTAACCTGCCCTCTTTCTTCACAGAGAAAATAAAGACCTTCACTCAAAAACCACCCTCCTTTCCCTCACTCCACCATCACACTCACCTGTTAGACACTGCTTTCCTCTTTCAGAAAAGAAATTCTTTCCTCTACTCCTGGGAGAACCTGCAGAGGGGTCACTTCCTGCCTTTCTAGGTCCTTACTTCCTTGGTCATCTCATGTTATCTCTGTCTCTGCATCCCCTCCTCTCTCTCCACTCCCTCCTTCCCTCAGGTTACAAACCTGCCCATCTCTGCCTCGCCAGGGCCTAGCACAGCACCTCGCACAACTGTGGAATGAAAGAATGAACATTCAAGTCTACTCCACTTTTCTTAAAAAGGCAAAGCAAAACAAAACAAACAAGATTAAGATCCTTATTCCTACCTCCTCCTTACCACTTTTCCTTTACATACTAGCATCGTGAGTTCACTGCTCAACCCTTTAGAATCTGGTTCCCATCCAAAACAGCTCTCCTCCAAGTTCCAAAGGCCTCCTAAATGTCACAAATAAAGGACCACTGCTAGTCATCTTTCTTGATCACATCATGGAACTTGATACCGGTGACCAACTCTTCTCGAATGTCTCTACCTTTGATTTCACAGCATCACTTCCTCCAAGTTATACTTCAGCTCTGTGACCTCTCCCACCTGTCTATTTTAATAGGTCTTGGCTCTTTTGCCCATTTCTTTACAAGACTTCCCCAGGACTCTGTTCTTGGTCCTTTATCTTCATCCTACACAACTTTCCTGGAGAAGAAACCAACGTTTATTCCATACCTGCTCTATATCAGGACCTATCCCCAGGTTATCTCAAGCAATCCAATCAAGATTTACAGAAGGGGAAACAAGCTCAGAGAGATTAAGCAACTTGCTCCAGTTGTTACTGTTAGTAAGTGTTACACACCTGGGATTTAAACGGAGGTCTGATAACACCTGTCCACTTTCCATTACACTATGTAATCCCCCAACTGGCACCAGAGTGCCCTTTCACTATAGTAAGTGCCAGGTTACTTCCAAGATGACAACACACAAATTTCCATCTGCCAACCAAACAATTCTATCTCAATGACTTATAATAGTGTCAACTTTAAAGTGTTCCAAAAGAACTCACGGTCTTCCCTGACAACCTGACAATCAGGCAGGAAGCAGGAAAAGGGAAGGAAAAGGAGTCTATCTGAATTTTAGTTTTATCACTTTCTACTCGGTCTCTACACTTGGTCATCACCTAGAAATGTTCCATTCTCTCTCTTCCCCATATCTCGCTGTTTACCAAATTCTGACAATCTGCCACAGACTTGGTCTATTCCTCTTAAGCCCCATAGCTACCTAAGAGTATGGAAGGAGTAGAGGTTTTGGGAGCCAGACAGATCTGAGTTCAAATTTTAACTTCAAAATATACTAGCTGTTGCTTAGAAAAAATTATCCTCTCTTTTCAGTTTATTCATGTGTTGAAAACCACTGACCTTGCAGGCTTGTGACAAAGCTCAGAAAACGAAATGGAGAGTGCTCACCCTACCGTCTAATATATACTAGGTATTCTCACTTTTGATAATCTTCCACAATGCTTTTCAGGTTACTACCATTAAAAACAAAACAATACACAAAAGCAAGTCCCCAGAGAGTAACTGTGCTGGTGAGCATATGAAGTTGGAAACCTAATATACTAAAACATGGCTGGTGGGAACATAAAGTGGCACAGCTAGTTTAGAAAATAGTCTGGCCATTCCTCAAAAGGTTCAACACAGAGTTACCATATGACCCACCATTTCCACTATTAGGTATACACACAACAGTAATGAAAACACACACCCACACAAAAACTTGTACGTGATTGTTCATAGCAATATTATTTATAAATGCCAAAAAGTGGAAAGAACTCAAATGTTCATCAACTGATATGTGGATAAACCCAAAAAATGGAAATGCCATTGAGCTATAAAAACGAATGAAGTACTGAAAGATGTACAACATGAATGAACCTTTAAAACATTATGTTGAGTGGAAAAAGCCAGTCACAAAAGACCACGTACTGAATGATTCCATTTCTGTGAAACGTCTAACATAAGCATATCTTCAGAGACAGAAAGTAGATAGTGGTGCGCAAGGCTGGAGAAGGGGTAACTGCTAACAGGTACAGGGTTTCTTTTGAGGATAAAAATGTTCTATAAGTGATTGTGGTGATGGCTGCATAGCTGCTAATAGGCTAAAAACCACTGAATTGTACACTTTAAATGGGTGAATTGTATGGTATATGACAACTCAATAAATCTGTAAAAAGAAAAAAAAAAAAGCTGGTCCTACCAATCTCCTTATAAAGATACGTAAGCCATATCATTGAACAATCTACTGAACAATTTAGCAAAATGACTAAAGAAGTTACCATGACTCTAAAATCATGGTTTTTATTATTAAAAAATGAGACATTAAAAAATGACCCAAATCTCTAACATGAGATAAAAGCTTTTATGGGTTGAGATTGAATATGAGAGAAAGATATGGAGGGAGAGTGTTGAAGGGATGGCAAATAAAGGGCAAAAGGAAAAAAAACTGGTCTACACTGCTTTTATCTTTTATAGTGAAAACACTTTCTATAAGCTTAATTTTCAAAATGTGCCCATATTTGAAAATAAAAAATCAGTTTCCAAATGAGAAGTGAGATTCTTACCCTGAGTATCTATTACATTCAGATAATTCTTAAATGCAGTTTTTAAACCTTACAACAATCCTACAAGGTAGGCATTATTTTTCCTGTTAATTAAACTGAGGTTTTCTACTACATCGTATATCAAACTCCCTTTATGAACAAGAATGTTAGTATAATCATTTAAAATGTGACTCTCCTGGGGGCACCTGGGTGGCTCAGTTGGTTGAGCGTCCAACTTCAGCTCTTGTGATGATGTCATGGCTCATGAGTTCAATCCCAACATCAGGCTCTGTGCTGACAGCTCAGAGCCTGGAGCCTGCTTCAGAATCTGTGTCTCCCTGTCTCTCTCTGCCCCTCTCTGCTCACTCTGTCTCTTGCTCTCTCTCTCTCAACAATAAATAAATGTTAATTCTTTTTTAATTCTATATAAAAAACAATTTAACGTTTATTTATTTTTGAGACAGGGCGAGACAGAGCACAAGCTCTGTATTCACTGTAGCATAAGTGAATAAGGGAGAAGAGGGGTATAAAGCGAGTGAGGAGGACATGAGCAAAATCATCCAGGGCTCTGTAAACCATGGGAAGGAGTTTGGATTTTATTCCATTTGTGATGGGAAGCCAATAAAGTGTTTTACAAAGAGGAGAAACAGTCTGATTTACGTAAAAGACGGCACTGGCTGCAATGTGGTGAAGGAATGCTGGGACAGTACGTAGGAACTGTTGTAGTACCTCAGGTGAGAAGATGTCACCATGGATTGGGATGATGGCAGATGAAAGGAGAGAGAACGAGGAAGATGACAGATATATTCTGGAGGAAGAGTTGACAGAGTGTGGTGACAGACTTGTGAAGCTGAATGCAGGACACCTCATTTAGAACACAATGGGGAAGTCAGCAGGGGGAGCTCTCACACTCCATCAATTTGTCATCAATTGCAGACTCCAACAAAGAAGTGTATCTTGCATTTTCTAACAGAACAAAGCCTACTCTACTACCCCAGTGGGAGGAAGGAAGGTTTTTCTTCATGCCCAGCAACAGCCCTGCCAATGAGAAGCCATCACCATCCTCAACTCCTGTTTTCCGCCAGTGGACTTTCGTTCAAAGCAGCCCCTCCCAACTTCCTCCTTTTCTCTAGAAAATAACGTCCCTCTCCTTTGATCTCAGGTCTTGCTTATGGGTTTGCCATCATTTGCATGTCCCAAATTGCAGTTCCTTTGCCATTCCCAAATAAATGATAAAATAACGGGCTGTTTTAACCTTGAGGTCAACATTACTTGGTGATCAGAAGTGGGATCCAGAGAAGACTCTCAGCAACTACGAGGCTGGTGAGCAAACAGGTGCCTGTACCCACTGAGCCAAATGATTCTTTTCTCCCCGACCCTGGAGTCTGAGAGTATGTGTCTCCTGGTTCCAAGCTCTGCTCACTTTGCATTTTGAGTTCTCTGACTTTATTTAGGATCTATTTAAAAGCTTTATTCTTTCTTTTTTATGAAGGCTTTGTCCTATCTGGTGAGTACTCATGTTTTTCTGAACTTCTGGTATTGACTAATGGGATCATAATCCCCTAAACTCTCTCAGGACAGCCCTCCTCCTCCTGGGATCCTGGCTGGCTTTATATTTAAAAACTATGATCCTCCTGCATGCACAATGCTAACAAAATAGACCAACTTAACTAAATTTAGAACTTCAATGACTGTCATGGGGGAACTTTTGATCTCCTCCAACTTAATTTTCTCAAAACCAAATTAGAAGACCATAGCTCTAAAATTAAACAAACTGCATGGAATGCCTGTTTTAATTAGTACCCAAAGACTTCCATACATATTGACTCTAAAATTACCCCTTTGCAAAATACCATTTCTAAATTAACTGAGGCTACGAAACAATTGAGAGAATTCAAAAGGGCTTTTGAGTGCTCTTTCCCTTCCCTGGATTCTTCATCTCCAGACACACAGCAGTCATCCTGTGCTCTGGCCACTCCTCTGGGGCCATCTTCCTACTTCCCTGCAGCAGCATCCCAGCCCCTCCATACCCTTTCCCTTCCTCATTCTACTCTTCTCTCTGGATTTCCCTTTTCCTCCTTATCTCTCCCTGCTCTCTTCCTCTGAACCTAGCAGAACCTCCTCCTTTAAAGTTAAGCCCCCTGAGGATCCAACTGCTAAACTCCTAGTTTCTTATGTTCTCTGGACTAAAGCTGAACTACAAGCTAGAGTCAAAGACTTTGCCAAAGTTACTGAGGATCCTCAGAGATTTGCTGAGTAATTTAACATACATATTCAAACTTATCAACTTAGTTTCTCAGATTTATATCAATTAGTTCACATGCTTGTTGGTGAGGGCCAGGCCTAACATTGGATGAAACTGGCCTGATAGAAAAATCCTGAAAGAGATTTAGAAAAACAGATCTCTGACTTTTGGCAGGACACTCACTAGAGGTCTTCACAGAAAAATTGCAAAAGCTTTTCCTAAACTTGTTAATTGGAACATCATTCAGGCTTGTGCACAAAAATTCGATAAACCTGTTATTATTACAAATGACTTCAGGTTATTTTTAATGAAAACTTCGGTCTTCCTGTAGATGTTGAGTCCCCTCAGGTAGCCTTTAATTCTATGTTCATTAACCGGCTAAATCGGATCTTTCCCTTCCAGTTAAAATGACCAGAATGGAATGGGAAACTACATCTGCCCTAGATTTGGTTAATATAGCAGTTCACCCGCATTCTAGATGATTCGACTAAAAGACCACTAAAATCCTTAATTTTCATCTCCAACAAATGTAGGCCCCTAAACAAAACCAAAACCCTCCTGATGCCTGCCATTATTTTAAAAAACCAGGACACGGGAAAAAAGGCTGCTACAAACTCAAGTGCTCCAGATGCTGTCAGCCCTCTAACCAATCTTTCCAATGTTCTCCTAATCCCCAAACACTGGGCTCTGAGGAACAAAAGGGGCTTGTCCCAATTCTCTGTCTCAACTGGCTCAAAGAAACAACCCTCCAGACTGGGAATGAATTTCTATCTGTACTCACTGCCACTGGAGCTACACTCCCGGTGCTCAACCCACCACTATAAAGCAGCCCGTGCCTCAGAGGAACAAAACCGTTCAAACGGTGAGGTTCCTACCTCTCATAAATCTATTCCCTCTGGTTTAGGTCCTTTAAGAGGTACCCACCCTTTTTTCCTTAATTCTCTCATCCAATTCACTTACTGGGCTGAGATTTCTTAGAAAAGTATCTTGCTGGAATTCCTTTTTCCAAAAAGGGGTAAGCAATTCTAGAATTTGATAGAAGCAACCAAGATTGCCAAGTTGGTGAATCAAGTGACCTTTCAACATCTTTTACTTGCTTCACTTCTGACAGCATTGGAACTAATTCTAAGGGCACTAACCATTGTCCCAATTGGATCAGTTACCACCCTTCTTATGGGTAAAATCCTCAAAGCACCTCGTACTAAGACTCAAATAGACCCCACAAAAGATCTCCCCCAAATTAATCAATACCCTATAAAGAAAGAAGCCCTTCAAGGCATCAAGCCCAAAATAGAAGATTATAAGGCCCCGGGACTCATTATCACCTGCACTAGTCCTTGTAACACCCCTATTTTACCTGTAAGAAAACCCAGTGGCTGAGGGTGGAGGTTTGTCCAGGACCTCCCAGCAATAAATATTATCCGTTAGCACCTTGCTGTTCCTAACCCAATATGCTACTAGCATCTAGTCCTACTGAAAGCAAATTTTTCACTGTAATTGATCTCTGTGTGCATTCTTTAGTATTCCAGTTGATAAATTAATATCTTTCTGCCTTAACTTGGGAAGGAAGACTATACATTTAGATAGTAATGCCCTGGGGTTTTATACAAAGTCTTACTTCTTGCAAACCTTAAAAGCTGACTAAATGATATAAAATTTTCTGGAGAACCTACCTTGTTACAAAATGTAGAGGAGTTGCCTCTCTGCTCCCTTTCCCAAGCCTCTTCACAGGAGGACAGAATGTAGCTGTTAAAACTTTTAGCCTTAAAGGGACATAAAGTTTCCAAGGAAAAACTGCAGTCTGCTCAAACTCAGGTTTGATATTTAAGACACCTGATCTTGGAATAGGGGTTCACTTAGATCGAGATAGGCTTTGTGGTATCCTGAAACTTAAAACTAAGAGCCAATTATGTGGTTTTCTCCAGCTAGGTAACTACTGTCAAAAACTGGGCTCCAAACTTCTCCTATGGTCCAACCCCTGTATATCTTACTTAAAAACAACAAATATGAATCTATTATTTGGTAAGATCAGAATTACATAGCCTTTGGGGCCTTAAAGAAAATCTTAATAAAGCCTTCTGCCCTTGGACATCCTAATTATCAGCTCCTCTTTTCCTTTTTGCATATGAGAAGGGAATACCTTTGAGGTACTCACCCCAAAATACGGAAGCTGTCATCAACCCATGGGATATTATAGCCAACAACCGGACACTGTGGCACGGGGATAACCCCCTTGCCTCAGAGCCTGCCCTTTTGGATAAGGCCACTGAAGAAATAATCATGGGAACCCCTTTAACCACCCTTGTGCCCCATGCAAAAGCCCCTCTGAATCCTTACCACACTCAACACCTTTTGGCCAGCTATCTCACCTCCTATGAAATCCTCCTCGCTGCTCCTCAGTAACTCCTCCTCACTGTAATAACCTTGACCCTGCTATTCTACTCTCTTTATCCTTCTGATAAAACCTCTCACCACCACTTGATGTGGACAGATCACCTTTTGACTATCCATGACAATTAATAGATAACCCTAACCAATGCAGATTTTTCATGGTTTACTGATGGGTCTTATTTAAAGAATGAAAATGGTATTGCCCTGGGTATGCAATTGCAACACCTTTTGAAATCATCAAGGCAGCACCTTTACCTTTGGCTACTTCGACCTAACAGGCTGAATTATATGCTCTTACTCAGACTTGTACTTTAGCCAAGGGTAAAACTGAAAATATTTAAATTGACCATATGTCCTGCAGGCAGCCCATGACTTTGGGATATTATAGAAACAGCCAACTTTCCTTACTTCTAATGGGAATAAAATTAAAAATGGCTCTTATGTCCTAAATTTACTAGATGTCAAATTTTTGCCAACTGCCCTGGCTACTATTAAGGCTCCTGTGCATTCCAGACTTGACTCCCTGGAAGCCAAAGGAAACTACCTTGCTGATGTTTCCATTAAAGACGCTGCTCTTAAAGGAACCAATAAGCAATCCTCTGTCATGGTCCTAAGAGATGTTGCCTCAAATGATAATCTAGAAAAACTGACAAGATATATCCAAAAATTAGCCCCAGAGAGGGAAAAACTATATTGGAAATCTAGTAATTTTTGGTTTGATAAAAAGAGAGAACTCTATCTTGAGCCAAATAATAACCCAGTCCTGCCAGACACTCTAAAATCTCTTTACTAACCATTGTACAAGCATTAATTATTGCTCTCCCGATAAGATGATAGGCTTTATGAATCAATTCTGGTACAGAAATATTAACAAGCCCACAAAAGTGCCTACTTTGCTTGTTCTACCTGTCCAAAACACAACTCTGGGAAACCCATCCACACCACCCACTGGCATTTTAAGTTGCCCAATAGACCATTCGAAGTTCAGCTCCTTTCCCATGAATATAAATGTTTTGGTCATGGTTTGTTTTCTCACTGAACTGAAGCTTTCCCTTGCAGAGAGGGTATGGCCCCTTCTGTAGCTAAAATCCTATTAGAAAAGAGTATTCCTACCTAAGGAGGCCTTCTCAAGCTTCAAAGTTATCAAGGCATTTACTTCACTGGTCAAGTTTGTCAATAGGTCTGTGCTGTTTGGCCAGTTCTAGAGCACTATCTATGCTCACAACCTTCAATCCTCTGGGCTAGTGCAATGCACTAACAGCACCATTAAGACTCAACTAGCAAAATTTGTGGAAACCCTTCAACTAACTTGGCCAAAAGCACTGTGATTGGGTCTTTCTAAATCTGCGAACCATCCCCTTTGTAACTCATTAACTCTGACCCTTTAAGACAGTCACAGAGCACCTGATGCACCTGGCTCCTGCCTCGTCTGATCCACAGCTGATAAAAGGAGATATACTCCAATACTGTAAAGGCCTGATTCCTTCTGTTGAGAATAATCATGCTTTAGTAAAACTGTCCTCATGGCTTACTCCCAGGAGACAAAGCCTTAAGCACCACGACTCGCAACCCAGAGATTTTGTCTACTGCAAGACACATCAAAAAGTTCTCTCTTCAACCTCACTGGAGGGGCCCTATCAGGTACCGTTAACCAACTCTTGTGCCACCAACTTTCAAGAAATAGACTCCTGATTCACATGTCACATCTAAAGACAGCACTAAATCCAGGCTGGACCTGCATACCAATTGGTGACCTGCAAGTAAAGTTTCCAAGAATTAAAGCAGACATCTGATAAAGATGACCTTCCCGACATGACTGAAGCAGGCTTGCATACCTTTTCTCGCTGTTACTTCTTACTCTATTTTTCCCTCTTCCATGGACAGATATTGCTCTTATTCACATTTTCCAATAACTGGTTGTTGGATTTGTCACCAGAAACCTCGATCGAGTCCATAGGAACAGGGATACCTTAGTTCACCCTAAAAGCAATTTCACTGGAATCCCAATTGCCACTCATGCCTAAAGTGTTGCCCAGGTCCCTTTTATAGGTTAGCATATTAAATCCACACATACTTGTTCCCCGCCTCAATTTAACCCAACCCTGGGTAGGAGAAATGAAATCCCTTGAATACATATATAAAACACACTGTAAAAGAGCCAAAGTAGGACCATTTGTAAGCTGGCTGTCATACCTATATATTTAGGAAGACTTTTAGTATGTGATAACATTGAGTCTTGGTTGAATAATGCTAATGCCTTTATACCCACAAATGGGTCCACAAATGCTAATTCTTCTGAGGGAGCCCCATGTGCAGCTCCTGGCTACTCTTCTATACATGGAGGTTTTGGTAATGGCCCTGATGCTTGAGCAATTCATCACCTTGACAGCTGAAGGATAAAAGGACAATGTGCTCTTGCTATACTCACTGTTCTGCTTTTGCTCATAACTAGCAGCTTCCCACGGTCCACCTCACTAAACCTTCATGGCAACCTTGAATGAGAACTTCCAAGAGGCATACACAACTCCAGGTTTGCCTCCATAGAGAGAGCCTTTCTCCCTTCAGTAGAGCAAGTACTAAAAGACACAATTAGAAATCTCTCCTTAAATTAGGAGATCTGGTCAGTTCTATAAGCCAAAGCAGAAGCAGCCCAACAATGATCATTCAACTCACTGGCTAAAGTAGTTTTAGACAATCACAGAGTTCGCATTACCTACCTGCTGAGTAAGGATGCGTCTGTGTGACAGACACCACCTACTGCACATGGATAAACTACTCTGGAAAAGTAGAAACCCAATTGCACAAAATTAGGGAATAAGCACATTAACTACAACAAATTTCACATGATTCTCAAAGATCTTTTATTTAGCTGGCTACCTTCAGGCCTAGGGTCATGGTTCAGAACCAGTACACAATTTGGAATTGTCATGTTTCTTTTAGTTACGTTTTATGTAATAATTTTTAAGTTTTGCAGGTGTTGGTCGTCAAACTTTTGTAGAAACCAGGTACTCAATAACGTGATGCTAGCTCAACACTTCAAGATGATCTCCAACATGTATGACCTCAACAAGATACAGATATAGATAAAGACTTTGGATGGGAAATGCCTGAGAGTTTTCCTTCCTAAGCTTGTTATTCAGATATGGTCTTAAATGGGTTCTAACTGCCACACACTTTCTCTCTGGTGGGACATGACACCCAGAAAAGGTCCTACCTGGCACGGAGAGGCACAGATGATGTATTTCTTGGTCAGTGATGCTTTTGAGGAAAGATCTGGATCCAAAGGGGAAAATATGAAACTAAATAAAGGAAACTACATTTTAAAAAGTCAGGAGGCCAGAAGGGGGAGCTCTCATGCCCTATCAACTCATCAATTTCAGACCCCAAAAGGAAGAAATGTACCTTGCATTTTCCAACAGGGGGAATAATGAATTTCTCCAGGCCTAGCAATTAGATCAGCCAACAAGAAAATACAGTGACTACTTTTTTCCTCCAATGGACTTTCATTCAAAGCATCCCCTCCCACCTTTCTCCTCGTTTTCTCTATAAAGGTAATAGTTCTTCTCCTTTGATCTCAGTACTTGCCCATAGTTTTGCCATAGCCTGCAAGGTCTGAAATGCAGTTCCTCTGCCATTAAAAAATAAACCCATTTTGCTGGTAAAATAACTTGGCTGTTTCATTTTCAAGGTGGTCAAACTGCATAGTAGAGGAGAAAGAATTGAAGGATGAGTTTCTTGTGACACAAATTTACAATACAGCTTTTAAAATGATAAATTTACCTCTTTCATGAACTTTTCAAACTCTTCATCCAGCTCTTCTTTGGAATAGTGAGCCATAATCAATAATTTTCACTTCCCAAAGTAAACATTCCAAAGTATTTACAACACTGGAAACACTAAATAACAAGAGATAAATATTCTTTGAGAAAATTCACAACACATCATAAGAACAACCAAACTTAAACCTCAGACATTTCTCTTACGATTTAGCATATATGCACAGTTATTGACCAATAACCTGGACAAAAGATTCCAAATTCATGAATAAAACTGCTTTGGAAAAGCAGCTTTCACAGTTTGCTTTGTATTCAGGGTCCAAGATTACATTTTCATTGTTAACATCCAAGTGTTAAAGGGTGACCACAATATTTCCTAACTCTATGGTGTGTGTGTTACATAACATTCCTGAAACAAAGCAGGTCCTCTCAAGGAATCTTTCAAAAATTTAGTATAAACGAGCAAATTCAAAAGACCGTTTCTTTTTTGCAAAGCACAGGACAGTACGTGCTGCCTTGTCATTCAGCTAGTTATCAGCCCCTAGTAATAGTTTTGCAAGACAGACTGTTTCCAGATACAGACAAAATGCAATTCATTACGGTTCAAATCTACCTAAGATAAAGTTAATGAAGTATCCAAATTAGAACAAATTACGTTTCTTTTGGAGCGTGGGAAGGCCAACAAAACTATGCAATAGTGACTCGTGGAGCAAAGTTCTCTTTGTCCCTCTAATGAACCCAACCAACTTTCAAATCTGTCCCAGTTTCGGGGCCTCCTTGAGGCTGCTCAAATCGCAGCTTCATTTTCCAGAAGCGGTGGAGGGGGGCTCTGTGTGTAAACACCCTGGACAATATTTTGCCCAATCTGCAGAATAACACCTCCCTGACTCATTAGCATTTCTGATCAGTTGAGGATGTGTGCGGTTAAGGTCTTAGCCCCAAGATCTCGGTCGGAGGCGGATCCTCTCAAACGGGCTCCGTTCGGTGGGGCCCTGCTCCAGGAAGCGCGGGTTCCAGAGTGGCGAGAAGACAAAGACGCACTTGAAGTAGAGTGTGGGCGGAGGAGGGGAGTGACCTGGGAAACTAAAGCCCTGGGGAGGGGGTCTGAGGACAGTCTCGGTCAGAGTCAACCGAGTGGGAAACAAGTGTCTATGCCTCACCTACCTCGGTCTCTGAATTCCGCGCTTTCCCGGAAGGTCTGCGGGGGCTCAACAGTTACCAGGGTAACACACTTCTGCCGCCTGGCTCTGGAGTCACATGACCGGAGCTGGTCACGTGGCTTGTGGGCTCCACGGAATAGTGGTCAGTGTCTTTTTTGCTCTACGAGCGAAAGTAGGAATTGCTGCGGCTCAGGATAATCCGGAGGTAAGAGCCGTCGTTGCCGCACCAACAGAGAATGCACAGATTTGCTGCGCTCCTTGGGAAAGTGGACTGCACGAGCAGGTCACGAGAGCCGGAACACTGGCATGCTGGGTGTTGTAGGCCCAGCCCGTGGCTTCCTGGGAAATGTAGTTTAGCTCCCCTAGTCCTGTATTTCCGCAAGTCTCGACTCTTTCTAACCTTCCCGCCCGTGTGGTTTCGGCTCTGTTTTCCAAGCGGAAGTTTTGAAAAACATAATAACAATTTATTGGATTCTTCCGCGTGCAAACCGCTGAGTGGGCATTGTAAGAGAAACTCAGATCTGTGAGAAAGCATACTGTTATCAGGTTAGGGGCTCTGTTCCACCATCTAGTGGGCAAGAAATTGAAAATACACATACACGCCCCAACCCGCTACTGGTCTCCGAGCCTCTCTGTGGTGTCCCTCTGCCCCTCCCTTATTCCCACTCTATAGTGGCATCTTACAATTACTTTCTTGGATTTTAACCTCCCTCCCCCCCCCCAGTTCTTGCTCTAAAACACACACACACGTACACGCACAAGTTGGAATTTCAGAGGACCATTTGGGATCATGAAAGTAAAATCAACAACAGTTGAAAGGATTGCCACTGGCAGACATAGGCTAAGGATGTCATTATCACCAGTCTAAACTTTTCATTCAGCAAGTGTTTATTGTGATACAAATGTATACATGCCAGGAGCTGTGCCCTCAGATAAAGATTTGAATAATAATAGAGATTTTTTAAAGCTACTATTTATTGAACATGTAGGTTGATAGGAGATGCACGAGCATTATTTCACTTAAACGTTATACTCTCCAAGTCAATTCAATATAGCTTATATTTTTATTTCTAATATGTACTAAATGAACAAATGATCATAGTCCCTGCCCTAATAGAGTCTTTGGTCTAATGGAGCTGATAGACAAGTGATCAGACAATTGCAATTCTGTATGACAACAGCAATGATAGACATAGGGTGCAGTTAGAAGATGTTAAAGGTCTCCTCACCCCCTGGGAGGTTAGACAAGGCTTTCTAGAAGAAATGAAGTTTAAAATGAAACCTAGACCATCAGAGGGTAAGTAGAAGGTAGCAAGGGTTGGTGAAAAGAGGAAGTATTCAGTCTGAAGGAATCCATTTAAAAACATGCACAAGGTCACTATGAAGTTATTGTCCTCATTTTATAGAGGAGAAAATTGAAGCAGACAGGTTAAAAGACCTACTCAAAGTAATAATGCCTAAACAGAATTCAAGACTTGTTTTCACAGCTTCCATTCTATCATCTTTCCAAAGGCCTTTTGCAAATACTTTCAACTGCTTTGCCTCAGAGCCCTTAGAGCATGCCTATCCAAAGAAACACCTGCTCTGGAGCCATTGAATATAGCTCAAGAAAATCACCCAACAGGTTTGACTATATCCAGTTCTCCGAGACATCTCAACTTTTTGAAGTATAAACCTGAAGTTATTTTATTTTTAATGTTCACTTTTTTAAAACAGTGCTGTGTTGAATACCTCTATCCCTATCCCTTTTCTTACTGCCTTAGACAAATTTTAGATTCCATAACTTTATAGTAATTTCTAGATATTAAAACTAGCCAGCATAGTTTAAAACTGAAATCTCTTAACTAATTCATAGTTGTCTCTGTATTTGGAGAGGGTTGGAATGGATAGAGGTCATGATGCATTAAAAAAAAATTTTTTTTGTTAATGTTTATTTGTGAGAGAGAGACA
Organism: Panthera onca; assembly: GCF_046562875.1. Lineage (NCBI taxonomy): Eukaryota > Metazoa > Chordata > Mammalia > Carnivora > Felidae > Panthera > Panthera onca. Next base: position 75,453,476 of record NC_138343.1, read on the forward strand.
GACAGACAGAGTGTGAGCAGGGGAGGGGCAGAGAGAGAGGGAGACACAGAATCCAAAGCAGGCTCCAGGCTCTGAGTTGTCAGCACAGAGCCCAACACAGTGCTCTAACTCACGGACTGTGAGGTAATGACCTGAGCCAAAGTCAGACACTTAACCGACTGAGCCACCCAGGCGCCCCAGCATGATCCACTTTTTACACAAATTTTGAAAGAAGGATTCTTAAGCTTTTCTTTTTTCCCTTTTTTTAATATATAATTTATTGTCAAATTGGTTTCTTTTTTTTTTTTTTAGTTTTTTTTTTTTTAATATGAAATTTATTGTCAAATTGGTTTCAAGGACTGTTGGGTAAGGGGTGTGAGCTGACACTGGTGCCAGGGAGCCTAAAATGCCATTATGGTCTTCCGGTTAGAGTAGGGGCATAGGGAGGCCAGATAAAAATTATAGTTCTAGACCAAGTATGTTTCACAGGGGTATAATGGGTCTGTGGCCTTCCCTGTGATTGTATCCCCAGGCTCCAAATGAGTAATTAGGATATAGAAAATCTCCAAGTATACTTTATAACTGGAAGAACCCTTGTGTTGGTTCCCTGATCTGTGAAGCCATTATGGTAGGAAGAACCAAATGGAAGTCCGGAAAATGCCCCACCCCCATCCACATGAACAAGTCCAAAACAATACTACTTCCTAGGAAGAATGGCAGGGATTAGCACTACCACTTAAAGATTTAAAGGACACAGGGGTAGTAAACCCTGCATAAAGCTCTTCAATCTATTTAGCTCCTGCAGAAAAACATATGGATCTTGGATAACAATGGACTATGGTAAACTTTATCAAGTATGAGCACCAATTACAGTGGCCATGTCAGATATAGTTGCTTAATTGGAAGAGATCAAGAGAATTCATGGCACTTGGTATGCCACTACCTATCTGGAAAAAATGGTCTTTTAAATTCCCTTCAGAAAAAGCATGAAAGCAGTTGGCATGCACCTGAGGAGACCAACAGTTCAATTCACTGTTTTCCCCATTGGCTAAACTAATTCTTATGTGCTCTATCAGAATGTAATGTGTAGGAAATATGTCTTGACATTTTGCAGAATATCATTATGGTTTACTATATTGATGGCATAATACTGACTGTAGTTGGTGAGCAGGAAGTGGAAATTATTCTAAGTTATCCTACCTAGGCACATTCAAACCAGAGAGTAGAAGATAAACCTCACAAAACTTTATGGTTCTGCCCTTTTGGTGAAGTTTTAGCTGATCTATTGTTTGGGACATGCTGGTACCAAAAAGATAAAGGTAAAGAATAAATCGGTACATATCAGAAGTGCTAGGTAGGCTTATTTAGATTTTAGAGACAGCATGTATTGTACTGGAGAATATTGCACCAATCCATTTATTGGACTTGAATGTTACCCAGAGAAATAGGCTCTGTTGTATGTGCAAGCAGTTTTACAAGCTTGTTGGAAGCTTGGGCCCAGCGGATCTGATCATGGCTAGAAATACCTGTGTCCATGGATGACAGAGAAAAATACTCTGGCCTTGTTCACATATAGGTTAGGGTGGCATATTGATGGTAGCCATAAATAGACTGTTGTCACACTACTGCCACACTCATAGGTATCCCTAAAAGAATATGGTGAAGGGAAATCCTCCCAGTAGGAAGAGCCCAAGCAGAACACTTCACCAGTTACTTTATTTGGAGGTGGAAGTGGCCTGAGGTATGGGTATACATAGACTACTGGATAGTGACAAATGGCTTGGGCATTTGGTCAGAGGCCTTGATAAAACAAGATCAATAAAACAGAGACAAGGAAATCTAGGTAAAGAAGCTTGCAGATAGATTTATGAGAGGAGTGGGCACATAACATGCAGATCATTGTGTCTCATGTTACTGCCCACCAGAGAGCATTCTCTACATAGAAGGCAAAAACCAAATAGGTTAGTTTGCCCTGTGGATATGAGCTACACTCCCCCTTAATCTTTAGAGACTTCACTGTTTGGACAACTGGTCCATGAATAAACATTACACCGTGTCTGGAAAGAAGGCTGTTTAAGGGCACGACAGAATGGGCTCCCACTACCAATACTGATCTAGCTACTACCGTTTTTCTGAATGCCCAACTTGTCAGCAATAGAGACTGAAACTGAGTCCATGATTTCATCCCTCAAGGATGACCAGCCAGCCATTTAATATCAGATTAACGTCATTAGATCCCTTCCACCCTAGAGATGGCAACAATTCATCCCTACTGGAATTTAAACCTACTATGGTCATGAATTTGCATTCTCTGCCAGAAAAGCCTTCATCAGTGCCCCAACTCAGGGCTTACAGAATGCCTTACTCAATGGTATGGCATTCCCTGCAGTGTTGCTTTCGTTCAAGGGATTAATTTTTGGCAAAGGTGGTGAAACAATGGGTGCATGACCACAGGAGCCCCTGGGATTACCATATATCTCATCACTTAGAAGCAGATGAACTAATGCAATGGTGGAATGACCTGTTGAAGGCTCAGCTAAAGTTCCAGGCTGGAGAAAGGATGAGATATATGTGCTGTATCAACAGCTAACATGTGGTGCTATGTCCCTTCAGGAAGCAAGGGATGGAAGTAAAATTGGTCCCTGTCCCCATTACTCCTAGTGACCCATTTTCAAGTTTACTTCTTCTGTACCTGAAACCTTAGGCCCTTCTGAATTAGAGATTCTGGCTTCCAGAAAGGAGAACACTTTCACCAGAGGACAAAGTAAAACAGTTCCACAGAACTTGACTATTACCTGGTCATTTGGGGCTCCTCATTCCAATGGTTGGGCTCCTCATTCCTGGGTCATCAAGCAAAAGGGAATTAATATGTCAATATATTTACAGGATTAATTTGCCCTGATTAACATAAATAGCCTGTGTCACTGTTATATAATGGAGGCAGGGGGAAATATCCAAGGACTTGACTGATGCACCTCCTGATGTTTTTGTGATAGGTGGTAATGGTGAATGGACAGTTACAGCAGCTATGTACTGATAAGGGCAAAGTAAACCGAACCTAAAATAAGAAGGTCTGGGTCACTCTACTGGGCAAGAAACTCTAGATCAGTAAGCTTCTGGCCAAAGGTGAGAGAAATTTAAAATCAGCAGTGGAGGAGAGAGATGATGATTATCAACAAGGCTTTGGAACCAGCTGTGGCAGTAGGGACTGTAGCTAATTCCCTAGAGCCACTTGCAGAAATTGTAGCTGGCTAGCACGTTGAAAGAGACTTGGTGACAGGTTGGAGTTAATGGTGAGAAAGGGTGAATCTGAGTAGTGCAAAAGTTTTACTGCATCAGTTGCCACTTTGTGCATCACTTAAAATCCTCTCAGCCCTACATTTTACTGAAGTCATTGTTGCTACAACCAGTTCTCATAGGTTTTGACCAGCTTCCTACAGGTGCAACTTGAGAAAGCCTCACCTCTGCCCAAGGTATGAGCCTCTCGCTTCCTTCCCTGGAACTTTACTAACATAGAAGTGTGGAATGTCCATTGAAATGCCATACATTAGCAACCTATAAGTGGTTATGCAGTAAGTAGTCAAAATTCAAGGGGCCACCTCCACCCATGGGGGATGGAAGCCCATAGAAAAATCTTTCTTGTTTTATTTCATAGATTTCATTAAAGTTTCTAAGAAAGTCTATGGAGTCCAGCACAGATTGGCCATAGCCATAGTCATTTTGATAATGCATCTCTAATCCAGCTTTTCCTTCTTCCTTGTTTTTACTCCCCTGTTTGTTATTCCTGCTCCCTGGAGTCATATTCCCAGATAAATTACCTGTGGGAAAGCCTTTTTAGGAGGAACTCAGGCTAAGACATTAATCTTATTAAATAAGTTGAAATAAATTCATCCAGATAATTCAGGTCTTAATATACAATTATGCTTCATTATTCATATGTACAGAGATTTAGGAAGAGTGATGTTTTTGTAAATTAACCTAATTAGTTCAACTTATCAAACTTTATTCAATTTGTATTTGAGAGCTAGTAGTCACAGTAATAAGTTGCTGTATCATTGAAATATTCATTCTGCTATATAAAGTGCACACACAGACATTTACAGACTGTAAGAAGTGTTTTTTATGCTTTGAAGTAGCATGAAATTGTCCAACACTTTCTATATTGTCGAATAATTGATACCATTACATTCTCAAGGTAAATAAATATGAAAAGGAAAAGGATCTTCAATAATAAGGTAAATGGATTTTGTGACATTATTTCTGTTGGTATTTGTAATGTCAGTTTATGCTTTCACCATCAGAGGTCATGAAAGGACAACGTTGAACAGAAAATTAGAACTTTGGTGAAAATAAACTAGTTTGAAATTTGAACTAACATTCCTTTAAGGGTTTTAGAAAAGAAAAAATTGCAGTCTGATCATGTTTTTTTAATTTAATTATGATCTCATACTATGGTTTTATTAAGTTTTTGTTTTAATTCCAATGTAGTTTATAAAGGAAGAAAAATAATTTTGAAGAATAAAATTATCTGATGGGTTACAAGAACATCAGGCTATTATTTGACTTCAGTCCTTTCAATTTTTAGTTTAAGAATAAAAATTTAAGTGGAAAGTATTGATGACTATTTGTCTTGGAAATATGTAATATTTAATTTCAACTGGATTTGGGGGGCCTATAATTGACAAAAGTGTTCAATTTATTAAAAAGAGAAAATAAATAACATTTTATTTAATAATTAACATTGTTTAATAATTAACAATATAATTGTTATATTATATATAATATATTATATATTATATATATTATATATTATATAATTAATAATATATAATATAAAGAACACATAAATAACATTTAATAAATAACATTAAAACTTAGAAAGGTCTAGGAATACATTTTTTAGTGAACATGGCATATACTTCATAACATGACTTAGTGAAGTGTTAGAAACTTTGAGAAACTGGCAATGCAGAATATCTCAAATATCTTATTGACAATAAATTTATTTTAAATATCTACTGTTGATATGTCTTTTTTTAATCATTAGTAGTATGTGTTGGTTCTAAACTTTTCTTGCTCTGGGTAAGTAATTAGAAATTCAAAATTTGCTTTCGGGTCATGAAAACACACAAGTCATCTGTTGCCATTGCCCTTTTTTGGTAATAATAATAATAAAACCTCCTTATACGATAATTATTAATATTTTTGCATTAGCAAAGTGTTAAATGTTTCAAAAAATTCTGTGGCACATGAAATAAGTGAGTCATAAAAAGACAAATATTGTGTGATTTCCCCTTAAGAAGTATCTAGAGTAGGCATTTTCATAGGGAAAGAAAGTAAAATGGTGGGTCTTGGGTTATTTAATGGGGATGGAGTTTCGGTGTTGCAAGATTTAAAGAGTTCTGGAGATGAATGAACAGTGTGAATGAACTTAACACTACTAAACTATACACTTAAAATATTTAAGGTGTTAAAATTTTATGTTATGTATATTTTACCACAATTAAACAAAATGGGGATAAAAAATACTGTGGCACATGAGTTGACATTGGACAATCAAAATTCTTTCCACTGAAGTTGGGAGTCCCATGTCACCAGCACCTGCAGTCACCTGTGCTGCCTCTCAACAGCTGAGTCTGGGCAGCCAAAGGAGATGCCAGTGGGCAAAAGGAACCCCTGCAGTGTGGGGACCTGGTTGAGAGATATTGTATTTGACTTGTACAAGAAACTTAGATTTGAATGTGACACCGTCCTTCAAAATTCCAGGTACAACAATATGATCTACATCATAGTGTTTTGAGGAATAAATGAGTTACAACATGTAAACATTTTGAATGGTGACTAATGTATCATAACGCTCAATACATGTTAGCTATTGTATTATTTGTGAGGTGTCATAGTGTATATATGGTAAACAATGATTTGATACCTATTATCATAGCCATTATTATTGTTCTGTTTTTCCAATATAGGGTATAAAAAGATATCTTTTGTTCATCTCCTGGAATGTCAGGCACATGACATCTAGCAAAAAGTCTTTCTAAATAGTAAGAACACATTTCTGTGACTAATACAGGAATCCTTTTTCATGGGCTATTTTTGTCAATAGCTAAACCTCCTTAGTCTTTACTAATGTCCGTACAGTTGTCCCTCCCCTCACTTCTCTCCTCTTTTTTTTAAATGTTTATTTATTTATTTAGAAAGAGAGAAGGAGAGAGAGGGCACGGGAGGGGCAGGGAGGGAGGGAGAGAGAGAATCCCATGCTGAGCGTGGAGACTGACACAGGGCTTGACGTGGGGCTTGATCTCCCAAACCCAGAGATCATGACCTGAGCCAAAATCAAGAGTCAGATGCTTAACTGACTGAGACACCCAGGTGCCCTGTTCTCCTTTTAGAGTCAGTTGTGTCTTATTGGATTTACTCTTTAATCTTCCAGTGGCTTTCAAGTTCTGGAAGCCTCCATACTGTTACATGTGCAGCCTACTCCTACGTGAAATCACTCTCTACATACAATGACCATGATGTGTGGTGGTTGGGAGAGGTTGATTAGAAGCTGCAGCTTCAGCAATCTTCACAGATTTTATTATTTTAGTCCATGCTCCTTTCTTGATAATAATAACTATTCTAAAGTCATTCTTTGGGTTTTCCAAATATTACTTTTAGACTTTTTGTTGTTCACACTTGCTTGATTCATTAGTAAATTTAAGGTCCATCAATTTTAACATGAAAATACATTCTGCTACTTATGTAAATACTGGTGTGTTCTGTTAGTTGAGAAATATCGTATTCTATTTTTGTTTGTTTTTGGTTATGTAATCAATGTTAAAAGGAAAAATATAAATTAATAGTTGATATGAAATGGGAGAGATTTTTTTCTTGAAGTTCTTTTTTGAAGAACTCCCTTATTCAGAAAGTCAAAATGCACGTGCCGTTTTCTAGTCACCATATAAATCTCATGGATGGAAAACAAGGTTTCTTTGAAAGAGAAAGAAAATATGAAGAAACTGTTTCTACAATTCCACCAAATCTTTCACCAATGCTTCTAACAAGTTCCAAAATGAATTTCATCTCCATCCCTTCCCTTGTTTGGCCTCTGCAGCAGGTTTTAATGAGCAATGAACTGGTTCTCATGGTAAAAGCCAAAGGAAGAAAAATTCGGAATAATCCACCACCTGCATTATTCCACATTTAATAATCAAGGACAATGAGAATAGAAATAGCTCTATAACACTAATGCCTTATTAAATGATCTACTTGACTTTGGGAAAATTGCATAAGGAGCAAAAGGACATCCAATTAAGATTTTTTTCATGCCTACAGCCAAGCTTTCAGTGACATTCTGATACTTCAAGTTGGAATCGAGTTCTTTTTTTGCTTGTATCATAAATAGAAAATATTTTTCTTATGTTTTTATATTTTAATTGATTTATTGAATTTCTACTCTTCCTCTTTTTCCTTTCTCTTAGCATATCATAAACTCCTTGAGGTTGGGTGTTGCATTATTAATTTTTGTATTATACAAATATTTTGCACAGATAGATTCCATAGCTAGTCATCGAAACTATTGGCTTTATTTCTTGGTCCCATTTTATTATCTGCTGGTTTAAGTTATCGCTTAAAGCTTTTCTATGGCTGTCACATGGATGGGGCTAATGGTCTACCCGTGCCCTCCCACCCCCCACCTTCTAGCCCATCCTTGAGTATTAGGTAGAGAGATTGTCCTTGGCCTGTGTGTAGGCAAATATAGTACTTCTAGGCAGGAGTAATTACAATTCCAGTATAAATGTGGTGATCTGTTATTACTCTCTATAATCCCAATGAGAGCAATGGTAGCCGCATGTCTAGGGTTAGTACAATGAGATGTGGGAATTGTAGAATCCCCTCTATCAGCTCAGTATCTGCTCAGCACCAATCTGTATGTGCTCTACCCTCCCAGGGTCTAGTGAATGGATGACTAAGTTGCTTCTTTTAATTTGAACGAATAATGCATCAATTGGGAAATTCTTTCTTTCTTGCTTTTTTTTTTTTTTTTTTTTTTTTTTTTTATTATTTTTTTTTTTTATTTTTTTTTAAATTTTTTCAACGTTTTTTATTTATTTTTGGGACAGAGAGAGACAGAGCATGAACGGGGGAGGGGCAGAGAGAGAGGGAGACACAGAATCGGAAACAGGCTCCAGGCTCCGAGCCATCAGCCCAGAGCCTGACGCGGGGCTCGAACTCACGGACCGCGAGATCGTGACCTGGCTGAAGTCGGACGCTTAACCGACTGCGCCACCCAGGCGCCCCTGGGAAATTCTTTCATTTTGTGTCTTAATTCTGAAGCGCTCAGAACAAATAAAAGATCTTGATTAATTGCTTAGTGCTCAAGAATAGAGTCCCTCAGAGTTAGAACAGCTATGACCACTGGTGCTGACCTTCTGGATAAGTTACCTGCCCTAATGTCCTTGAGAAGCCACAGGAAGCTCTACTATTTGTGCCACATTTTCCTCATAAGTTAATGTAACTTAAAGTAACTTTCTCCAGCAGTTTCATTTCCTTCCTCTTACAACAATAAACACATTTAAGCTGTTCACCTACTCTGAAAGCTACTTGTAATACCTAGGTAAAGACGCAGGATCTGTACTCCCCGTTCTGTCCCTCCTCCCCAGGAAGAAAGGTGTTAATGTTTTGTTTTTCTTAAAAAGTAGAATAGAATCCATGACATTATGACCTCCATATGTCAAGGTTGTTTCTGAGTTCTTAATACTCTTTAAAAGGAGATAAATTTTATTTAATTTTAATTGAAATTGAATTTTTTATTTTAAAATGTGTAACACACACTGTAAGAAATAAAGATGTAGTCACATATTAACATATTAACATTATTAACATTAACCATGGGTTTTTAAACATAAGCTTTATGTGTAAATCTAAGAAAAAGCCATAGGCTGATTCAGGGGAAGGCCTCTCATGACAGTCTCAGCTATGAGAGGCAGACACTTTATAGAGCTTAGAAGTGTCACCATCACAAATATACTCTGAAGCAAAACATCTAGGAACATGGCAGACCAATGACCAGAGAGGTCTACCATCACGGAGATTAAGTTGGAAAGCCTAAGAACTCCCAGCCCTCTGCAGCAGACCCACAGCCCTGTGAATCACACTGGTGGAGAAGGGGTGCTGGCAGGGTAGGCAGGAACAGGAATGGAAACTAGTTAGGGACAGGCTACCTAGAAAGTAACATCTGAACATTAGAAGAGAATCGTGTAATTTTGGCTCAGATCAATAGTCTTTTAAGGTCTGGATAACACATCCAGAATATACTGCTAATCTGAGTTTGTTTTACATTTGCAGTTCTGACAACTCTTCATAAACAAAAAGCTATTTTCTTTTCTATTTCTTTCTAATTTTTGAAAACTTCTCTGGGTTTAAAGATGGAAACCTTAGTATATGATAGAATTTTAAATATTAAACTTAGAATTTGTAATTTGAATTTTGTTAAATGTGTTTGTGTGTATATATATATATATATATATATATATATATATAATAGAAAAAATGCATAGGCTATACATGAAGGTTATCTGGGCTGGGGCACATATTTGACTAATTTTCTTTATATCTTATTATATTTTTCTAATTATAGGAATGGGGAGTGCAATTTTTTTTGAAGTTTGAAAAAGGGAAAATTCAAAGTAATAAATGAAACATGCAAGTATTCACTACTTTTATTTATATTTTTTAACTTTTTGATTGGGATTTTTTGGAACAGAAATAAATTATCAGAGATAAAACTAAAGTTCTCTGTTTAATATCTATTTAAAAGTACATTTATAATCAGAAAAGGAAATACTTTAATTTTCTGAAAAACGATTGTTGACAGGCCTCCACTTCCCATGTTTATCCCCATTCCACGGGCAGTTCCTAATGTGAGAGTTTTCTATTTTAAAAAATCCACATAATGCTGAATAATCAAACGTTTAAGGTCATTTATAGCTTACATGAAGATAAAGGAAGTTGTACATGTATAATTAAGATTTCATGTGGAAGGGGTCCAGAGTAATAATGCCTTAATAATAAAATAAATGAATATTAAAACAGAAATGGTAGATATGCTGGTTGAGACTTGTAACAAAACTTCTTCCTTCCATCGTTGTGCATTTATGTAGGTCACAGTGAATCTAGATATTTTCTTCATAAGGCTGGAAACTCACATATTCTTTGATTTCTTAGAGTACTGGACAAAATGCAGGGGACCAAGGTGAAGATGAGAAGGCAATTTAGAGACAGAAGTAAGGCAAGGACAAAGATACACTTTAATAAAAATACTGCTCACACCTTAACTGGCAGAACATATGACAGAATACAAGCAAGACTGAATGGAATAGAAAGGTTCTTTTAAAAAGCCAAGTTGAAAGATTTTATTAAAATAAAGGACGGCTGGACTGCCCAACCTTCCCAGGCACACTGATGAAAGCTTTAAGTTGTACAATAAAAAAATATGTTTAGATATATTACAAACAATATATCATGACTCTTACAAAAGAATAATTACATTTCTCCCGGAATTTATGTATATTTATTCCTCACACAAATTTTTTATTTTAACTATTCTATCATTTCTCTTTCCAATTAGCTATTTCAGTTTGATTTCCTTTGAGCAAGTGTGGTGCATGTTGGAGGAATAATTACCATGTCTTTTGACCACTATCTCTTAAATACCTGGGGGACAATAGTTCTCTGTACCTCCAACAGGTATCCAGCTGATAACTAACAGTGGTGCTTATTGAAGAATCATGTTGCTTTTGTGCCAACCTCTAAGTGGATACCAAGTAAAAAAATCTCATCTGTGAAACAAATGAACTTGTTCACAAATACTTTACCTCGCAGTTAATACTAACAGTATGAAGAACGCTATCGTCCATTATGTTATGGATCAAAAAATTGAATGCTTAGCATGACATTTATTGTCTTTAGAAATTTAATAACTATAAGGGTGCCTGGGTGGCTCAGTCAGTTAAGTGTCCAACTCTTGATTTTGGCTCAGGTCATGATCTCATGGTTTGTGGGTTTGAGCCCTACAATGGGCTGACAGCTCTGAGCCTGCTTGGGATTCCCTGTATCTCTCTGCCCCTCCCCCACTCTTTCTCTCTCTCTCTCTCTCTCTCTCTCTCTCTCTCTCTCTCTCTCTCAAAATAAATAAACATTAAAAAATAAATACATTTAAAAATATATTTAAAAAATAAATATAAGCGTATAAAGATATGCTGAAAATTATCAGTTTATGTTGTTATGCTGACATATTGCGTGACATTAAAGAGCTTGGAGAATTTTGTCTCATTTGCAATCTGAAATCTAGGTAGAGACAATGGGCTTTTTACTATCTTCATAGCACAGAGAAGACAACATATATTTTAGTGTGAATGAGTACTACCCAACAGGATTTCAATACTTTTAAAATTGCTTTAACTTTCATCTATGAAATAATAGAAGACTTTTCACACGATTGCTATATTATCCAGCTTATAACTAAAACAATTGCAATAAACAATTGCAATAAAACAATTGCAATAAAACAATTGCAATAAGCTTGAGTACGAATGTAACACCTTAGCAGTATACCAAAGTCTACACCATAATAAACGTTAGGACCGAGAGCAGAGTTGAGAGGTGTTGATTATGAGACTGATGGCCATTGTTCATGTCAGGAGTGCCTCCCAGCTTGCAATTGTCTTGTAAAGAAAGTTCTAGAAACTTTAAGTTCCTGTCACCGGGCAAGAGAAAGATGGTGCCTCTGCTACTGACAGTGGAGGCCAGGGTCTTTCAGGGGTCACCTGTAGGCCCCAAACATTCTTCCTAGGGAAGCCACAAAAATTATTCAACAAATTTTACCGAGGACATAATTTGTCCTGAGCATAATGCCTAGGCACAGAGATAGGAGACATAGTCCCTGCCAAGAGGAACTCCCTGTTGGCATGGGACATTGACTTGTGAAGTGGTAAAATAATTACAATACCTTGTGGGAAGTGCTACAATAAAGCATAGTGACCTCAAATTACAGAAGCACCAACTCCTTTCTAATAAAGGAGATACGTGCTGCTTTATTAGAAACAGGGAACCATCTTTCAAACATTGAGAACAGCACTGTCTCTTTTGGAAAATGTTGCATATCCTGAGTAGCTGAAGCAGAGATTGTACCTCTGTTGATTTTTGTTGTCCAACATCTAATTTCACTTTTTACGGCCGGGCTCTCCCTATGAAGCTCAAAACTCGGACTCTTGTTTTTGCAGTCCTTACCACTTCCCCCTTTCTTGGCAAGGAATGGCTATCTAACTTAGGCTCTGCCACTCAGATGGAGCAAGGAAGGGAAGCAGAAAAACACATCGAGTGGACAATCCTTCTGGTGTTAATAGCATCATCGGGGTTGACATTTCCAGGGGCCGTGGTTGTGGGGCTAGTGCCGCACACACTGTCCAGAGACAGTGTCCAGAGAGAGTGGTACAAAGCACACGACCATTGTCCTGTGGTGGCTGTAGTAACAGTCTCCGCTGCCTCGGTTTTGTAGTCTGCTTTTGGCTGTGGTTTTTCTGCTTTGTCTCTCTTTCTTCCTGCCTTTTCTAGTCTGGTTCTTTAATCTTCCCAAGGTTTCTATGAGCTACTCAATATATCCTGTCATAATTTTTTTATCAGCCATAATTCTTGCGACTAATGACCCTATGTAGGTCAATGGTGTTCATGTTTGAGTTGAGAAAGTTAGGGTAGAGTGTGACAGATCTCCTGCTGTGCTAAATATATTTTTCATATTAAAGGCTTAAAATAAGGGAATGATATGATCATGTTTGCATTTAAAAAATAATTCTGTTGTTGATGTGATTGGTAAAGAAAAGAATGGAGATAGGAGTTCCGATAGAAAACTATTGTGATGGTCAGGCAAGAGATAATGAAGGCTTTAAAAGAAAAGTGCAATGATAAAAAGAGAGGGAAAGAGGATTTGCAGGATTTTCCAGAAGCTAAATGTATGTGTTTGGGTGACTTATACTTTGGGGTAGAGGGAGAAGTTGATGAGGCTTTAAGGCTTTTAGCTTGGGAGAATGGATGGATAGAAGGGTGATAGGGCCATTGACTAAGTAAAACAAAGAGGTTTTGGTTATGTCGAATTACTGAATTTAAAGTATATTTGGAGTTACCCAGTAGGCAGGTGCACATACAGAACTTAATTGGAGCAGAAAAGTGAGGGATGGAAAGGTATGAATGACCTTTTGGGTGCTCAGAGTAGTTAAAGGACCTTTGAGAGTTACAGATAGCTAAATAGCTGGCTAATGAAAATATCTTCAGACTATCAAAGGCAACTATTCTCAAAGCTACTTTACAACTTCTTTCATCCATGACAAGCTTTTTTGTTGCATAACTTATGAAAGATGTTCAACCTCAGTTTTAGTTAGAAACGAGGTACATTATGGTTTAATTTTGTAGTTTACATTTTAAAAGCAGAAGAATACTTTTTCAAAGGGCATATGCCATGGAACCCCGATCTATAAAACATTTGAAGATAAAGAGGCTCTGGTCAAAACAGGCACAGAGGCCAGAAGTCCCAAGACGGCGTTGGGACACCCCCTCAGAATCCAAAGGCTCCAGGTGTAACATACATCTCTATGTATGCATGTGTGGAGCTATAACAGAAGACTCACAGCCTCCCTCCAAAGTGTCCGCCAGTCCTCACCTGTGCTTAAGGTGGATTTGCCTTGTTTCTCTTCTGCTGCCCTGGTAGCTGCTTGCAATACCATGTGGAGGAGTTACACACTGCCACTGCCTCCATGAAGACCTGATGTCCACACCAGCGTAGTCTCAGGTACTCTCAAAGCCCCCTAACCTGGATGCCAGAACAATGTTGGGTGCCCACACAGGTGAATATAAGGGCCCTTTCTCCCACACTCTGATATGCCTTTTTCCACAGTCCAAAGCACATTTGAACATTTCCATCTGCCTATACTCATTGTCTTTTGAATAAATCCTGTCTACTAGTCCAGAGGGGAACAGACACCATACCATCCCTTCCGTCTATACCTTCTTTTACCGAGCCTCACCCTGATTAAAAAAAAAAAAGGCGAATAAATGAAGTCAAACAGATATATTTGTAAAGGTGTGCTTGTGCGTGTATATGCATATGCATGCATATGTGTTCGGGGAAAAGGTGGAGGGTATCTACATGCGTCGATACCCAGTCAAAAATGACCTGCTACACATGGAACACAACTTAAAAAATCATTGGACAGTTTGGGAAAGAACGATGGTTTTGTCACCATACCTATCTCTCTGGGTTGTTAAGACACAAAATGGTGTTGGTAATGTACTTGGCACTGGTAGGTGCTTAGCAAATAATTATGAAAATTGGTCTGATCTATTTACCTAGAAAATTAAAATGGGTGTACTTAGTATATGCCTTTCGAAGTGGGCTTCCACTGTGTTCTGTTTTGTCCTTTTCATTCAAAACTGACCTTTCCATTGGGGCACCTGGGTGGCTCAGTCGGTTAAGCGTCCGACTTTGGCTCAGGTCATGATCTCGCGGTTTGTGAGTTCGAGCCCCGCGTCGGGCTCTGTGCTGACAGCTCAGAGCCTGGAGCCTGTTTCAGATTCTGTGTCTCCCTCTCTCTCTCTCTGACCCTCCCCCGTTCATGCTCTGTCTCTCTCTGTCTCAAAAATAAATAAACGTTTAAAAAAAAAAACTGACCTTTCCTGCGTGTGTGCACATGTGTATTATAGGAGAGCTATGCACTTACAGGTGAGAGAGATGTCAAGTATGTGAAATCATTTAATATGGATGAGGAACTATATCTTCTCTTTATTATGGAGATCAAGTGTTTTTTTTAAAACTTTGTGTGTACAAGATCCCACTTCAAATTGACTTGAACTGCATAAATATTTTCAAGATATTCCCAAATAACAATCTGTGAGCAAGGGTGGACCTATAGACATATTGTACCAAAGCATTTGTGGCTTTTGACTCTGAACAAATTTTTGGAACAGGCATGGTTGTTGGAACAACATGGTTTGGAATGAACTTTTATGCTTTAAAAAGGCATTTTCAGCAAAACAAGATTTTGGAATGAAAATAAGCACAAGGGCTATTGGACAGGCAAAATCATGCAGATGTTGACCATTTTCATTTTGTAAAATAGTATTTTGTCAGTTTGTTTGTGACCTTTTTGCACCATATGTTCTTCTCTTCGTCTCATTTTATATCAGACACAGAAAGTTCCTCAAAGAGATTTCCTGCTCCTTGCTAATCCATTCATCCTTTCTTTCTCTTAAACAAAGCCTTGCATGGAATAACTATTTAGTAACAGAAGGCTTCAGTTTTTCAGATAATGGCTTAAATTTTCTATTTCCTTGTTTGCAAAGCTTTAGATTGGAAAAATGTTTTAGAGAGGGACAGTAAAATGTTATCATCTACGCTTCCAAAAAGTTTTGCATGTTTCCTATATTTCTCATGTAAAATCTATCACTGGAAATGAGACCATTTCCATCCAGGTAGTTCATACATTCATTCTTTTGTTCATTTATTCAACAAATATTTTGTGAGCACCGGTGACTGATAGGCTCTGCAGAAGAGCTATGAATAAGGTAGAGATGATCCTTGCCCTGGCAGGGCTTAACAGTGGTCAGAATTTTAAAAAATTTTTGCAAAAACCACATAGAGAACCCAGAATCTCTGCCCACCATTTTTGTATTCAGTAGGAAAAACACAAAAGACATTGGGAATGATACCCTTCCTGTTCCCATAGGCTGACGGTCTGACCCTTAAATCAATTTTATTATTTGAACTTCTTAACTGGGACTTGGCTCAGATATATGAAACAATTTGTCTGGCAAACCTGATGATTGAACTCAGTTATTTACATTTATGTGTGATATATATTCATGTGTTATATCTAAGATGAATTACTTATTAAAATTTCATTGTCGCATGGAAATGCTTTCCAATAATAATGTCATTTTTTAGTGTTATCTTAGAAAGTCTTTATCTTTTTTTATTGCTTAGCTTTATAAGGAGGAGTTATCACTGCGAACATGACAAAGAGAGGAGTTTGAACAAAGTTCTTAATTCACCACTGTTTGTTTGCTTTTAATTCAGTATGAAACTGTTAACCTCTACAAAAAGACAACTAGGAATATGGCTAAATATTTATTTTCATAATCTCTAGTTTCACATATTTGTAAGTTCAGAACTGAAATCCTATATCTCCTCTGACGCCCTAGCAGAGTTAATGGTACAAACTCCTTTTTTTGAACTTTTTCCCTGACTTAGTCTCTTAATTTTTTATGGCTCTAAAAAATAAAACATGAAAAGGCAACGCCAGATATATTTTATCTTTCATGTATGACAGATGTTCCTTCACCCATGTTTCATGGGCATAATCCAGCTTTTGAAAACATGGAGATGGATATTGCTGCCAGCAAAGCCTCTTGAAAAGAGAGGACTAGTTGTCTTGATTAGTAAATCCTTCATAATGAATCTTAGGGCCCTATACTATTCGGCTGCTGGAGGAAATTCTACATTGAGCGGCAAAAAAACTAGCATGAGACTAAATTTCAGAAAGTAGCTGCAAGTATACCAATGGTGGGAGCGGCCATTCGGATAAAACATCTTCTACTGGTGCCACTTTAAATTTACTCACCTAGTTGTTTTGTTTTGTTGTGTTCTGTTTTTAAATATTACATGCACCAACGTGAAGGCCAAGCAATTTTACTTTTAAGATGGTCACGGAAGCATAGGTGTTCAGATGGATATTTTTAGGTGGCAAATAAGGAAAAATACATTTATTAAATAGAGACATCAAACCAAGCGGAGGCTCTAGCTACCAAACTGGTATGAGACAGAAGTTTGCTTTAATCATCACAGGACAGAGATGCTCTCTTTTGGTGAAGGCTGGCTGATCCTATCTCCTTACAATGCTGGCAGACAGAGCAGTTTTGCCTTTCAGATTTTCACCCAGTTATTTTTAGTTCTTCTGAAGCCTGGGAAATGAGAAATATAACCTCCTTGAAAAATCCAAGCGAGCCAACCATAGCAGGGCCTCTGAATCTGATTAGATAAAACAACAAAGAGGTTCTGTCAGGGCAGAGGCAGGAAGAGCCAAGGTGGGTGGCAATCTCTGCTCAACTCAGGGGAAATGTAGCCTCAAAGAATTCAAAAGTGGGTGAAAAAAATAACATAAGCACTAGACAACTTTCCCACATCTCAGGTCACTCTCTAAATACAGCTAGAAAAATTTTCCCCACACTAAACTTTTTTTTTAATTTTTGAAGTATAATAAACAGTATGTGAATGTATGTTTATCCTAAGCACCACACTGAGAGAGATATTCGCTCTCTGGTAGTGTTTGTGCTCTATGTTAACCATTTTTCATCCCTCTTATGAGCTTAGAAGGTAAATCGGGCAATATTTTAGTTATAAAAGTGGATATTTGTTTCAAGTTTTCTAATTTGATATTGGAGTAATTTAATGCGGTCCTTTCGCTCAGTTACTAAAATGGAAGCGGATGCCGGGAGTAAGTGTGGGTAGAGGTTCTTCCCTTAGGGGGAGTTGAGAAATAAAGTCTATCGCAGTTCTACCACTGGATTCCTGGGTCTGCCAGATTTTAGCCTGGAGAACAGGAGGCAGAGTCTGACCAGAGAGGGGTGGGATGGGGGGTCGATGTGCTGACAGTTGTCATCAGTAGCTTTGACAGGGCTACTGAATAAGCAACGTTAGGCGTCCCTGTCCCCAGCGTCACCACTTCATGAAAGAAAACAAATAAAAGGGGCTGAGTACTGAAATACAAGATAGTGGACATCTGGCATCTTTCAGGCTTGGGAAATCACGAACGTGCCCTGTACTTCAATCTCACTGTTTAAGATGGAGGGATTGTCTTGCATGTCACATTCATTTGATAACTTGAAAATCACTCCAGTTCTTGCCCATTTCTTCCTATTGCTGACGTCCCTGTTAAAACTGAAGAAGCTAAAGGAAGGTCAGATTATAACAAGGCATTTAATTTGAATCTTAGCCATGAGTAAAGTTAACCCTGCTACATTTCCTTCCTTTTCCTCTTTGAATTTCTCAACCTCTCTCTTCAGCAATACCCTGAGTCTTCTTTGCCACCGTGTGGGCAGCTGCGAGGAAGCGTGGCAAATGTGGGAGGGGGTTTTAGTGGAGGAACTGGAGCACGCTTGGGCCAGGGAATCCTACAGTCTGTGAAGAGAGCTGGGAGGCATTCAGGTTATATGAGAGGATGAGGAAACAGGACGGTAGGCTCAGCCAAGATCCCAGCAGGGACCATCATTCCACCAGATTCTGCCTCTTAGCCAAGTCTCTGTGAAGCTGTTCTCTGTGGACACGCAGGTCTTTTGTGTATGACCTCAGAATGGATGCTATGGGGGATCCTGAAGTAAACAAACCGTTACTTCAACTCCATTCTTTCAAACCTGAGAGCCCCACTGATGGCCCCTAAGCACAGAGGTAAAGATCCTCCTGGTTTCCCTGTCACCAGGCCTGAGATCAACTGTTTGGTCTGAGCTCAGTTCTGTCTCTTTCTTGTGCCCCCGCTATGTGATGCCATGTACGAACTTGCTTCTCGGTCCCACTGTGGCTCTGTTAGTTTAGGCGTCCTTGGCATCAGACTCGGAGATCTGATGACCCCTCTAGATGGCCGCCTATACCTTTCTGCTTTTTGGATTGCAGGTACTCCTACACTAAGGCATTGGGAGACTTCTGGTATTAAAATATGATACAACTCTTTATATCATACTCTTATTTTTACCCAAAGAAAACACTTTGACCAAGCGTGTCTGTCTGTCCTGTGAAACATATAACATTGGTCCCTGATTTGCACTTTCCTTGGGCCAAATTGTATGCTCACCTATACAGAAGAGTTCTGGCTGCAGTTGACAACTACTTTGTTTGAAGTTTCGTGTATTGCTTATAAGATTTGCACTAAAAAATCCTGAATTCCTCATTTAAAATATACATTCAAAAAAGAAGTCATGGGACCCATGGCCTAATTTTAAACTTTATATGAACTTCGTATTAAAAGTGTGCATGACAATGTTAAAATTGATTATCCAGTTACCTCTCAGCCTTAGGAATAATAGGTAAGTCATAACTTTCTAGTCCTTTGTTTTCCCATCTTCAAAACAAAATACATTTAGGGGGAATTTTTCAGTTTGCAAAGTGTTTTCCACATGTTCTTTCTTTAATCCTCTAGAAGCTTAGGCTAGATGGTTTATAAGTTCCAACTTTAAACTTCTATTAGTCTCTGGCGATACTTCTATTATAGGATAAAGACTGGAAGGTGGTTTCTAACAACAGAAACAGTAGAATGAACCGACACCATGCAGTGGAGTGATGTCCAAACGCTGTTCATAAAGTCCTTGTATCTTTAGATAGCACTTTAAAAAAATCACCATATGGTGCTCAGGCTTTTTGTTTAAAGGGTCAGAGACTCATCATCTGGGGGTTCCAAAGTGGAGGAGACAGTCTGTCAGTGCCCTGGGAGCCAGAGCAGCTGAGCATTTGAAGTCACGCAGCCACCCACATAGTGCCAAATTTGCCACCATGGAATCGTCTGTGCAAGCTCTGAAAGAGAACACAAAGAATATGACACCTGTCCTCTCGTTTATTCCCTTTCTTTCAGCATCTTTTTCACTAATCACCTCTGAACTGCATCAGTACAAGAAATAAACACTGGCAGAGACCAGCCTCCGGCAGAACACTCAAAGACTCTCTCCAAAATGTGTCTTGAAAATAATACCCAGATTAAGCCTAAAGACCAGGCTGTTCTCTTTGTTGTTGCAAGCTTTTTGAAAATGTTCATTTCCTTAATGTGATAAGAAGCTGAAACATTTTCAAAGAAATCAGAATTTGGTCAGGATCAATAGACTGATGGCCAGCACTTTAGGAAATATTTGTACTGCAAGTGGAGCTCAAGTTCCTCATTCTGATTCGGAAAATCATTTAATCAGTATTGTGGTGGTATAAGGAATTTTTGAGGTGGTATAAGGAATGCAAGCATATGGGGTTTTTCTTGCTAAGGAAAGACTTCTACAGTCTAAAAACATTGACTGTAATTCTAGTAGCATGGACACAGAACTGAAAAACAAATTTTTTTTCCTTGAAAATTCATAGAGGAATATTGAGGTCTTTTAAAGCTCAGGATTATTCCCTAACTATTGTGTGTGTTACTAATTCTACATTCTGTCCAACTATGTGAGGAGTTCTCTCAAGAACTGGAGCAAAGTCTCAATGGCTGACTCATCTTCGGGTTTGGATTACATGTGTGGGGTTGTGTTTTGGATGGGGCTTTCTGGAATAGCAACACTCCATCAAAAACACAGTGGCACACCTGTACTCCAAATGGTTGAATAAGACAAAACATATGACATCAAAACGCTGAGAATCATATTAAAAAGAAAAAGAAGGATGCTGGCTGTAGTGAAGATAAAGACAGCACCAAAGCACTAATAGACATGAAGAGTCAAGAGTTTTATGTATGTTACTCATGAAATGATTTATCTGTCATTTAACCTCTGTTCATAAGCCATGTTTGTTCTGCCTGATGTTGACATGAACACTGTATACATTGCGTATGAAAAGTTGTTCATTTGAACGTTCCATCAATTATCACAAGTCACAGGATGAGAAATGACTACTGCTTATCTTTCCAGAGGCTCTAAAATACCACAAAGAAGGTAACAAAGGCTTCTTCTGGAATTTTCAATGGTAACTGATGGTGTACAATAGGTTTTGTTAGTGGAAGGAAGGATGTTACAAATTCATGTTGAATATTAAAAGAAAGAATTTATGTCGTTGTTGTTCACATAAAACTTTCAAAAATTACCTTCCCAATCTAATGAATTCTTATTTAGACCCCTTAGAGGAAAGGTTGAACTTTCAATTTCACATAGTTTATTTTGTATGAATCTAATGTAAAACAAATGTAACAGTAATTTTTCTATCTGTTTGCATAATCATCTCTACTTAATTGGCTGCAAGAAATTGTTCTTGCATGTAAACAAGGACAAACAGGGCAAATGTAAAAATAGAACTTCTGATAGGTAAAAGTTTATTTCTCTCAAAAATTAATTTTTGCTAAATGAGTTTGAATTTCTGTTCACTGAAACTTATATTATAGACCTTTTGTGTTATCTACACAGATTTATATTGCTTTTCCTTCTTAGATAGACAATAGGAGTTCATTGTTTATTGGATAATATGCCTATATTGCAATTTTTTTTCAAAGCAAGCCTCTATTTTGAGATTACAATGGATTTCTATTCTAATTAGCTACTTTCTCCTCATGCATCATACCCATGAGATAGCTGTTTATCAATTCTAGCCCTGCTCCTTACTGCGGTCTAAAACATGGTGACTGAAATTAACACCAGAGTTTGAAAACCCGGCTTTCTAGTAAACTACACGCAGACTGACCGGTTCCATGCAGAAGACCAAGGTTTGGCATTACACACAGACTTTTGCTGGAAATACTGCAAGAGAAATGATTATTAAAAACACTAACTACATTTTATATTGGGCACTCAGGAAACACAATCATAGCATCTAACTTGGAAGTTTGGTGCCACCATGGTCTTTATTGAGAAACATGTGGCTGACAATTGAGAAGCTGGGAATATTGTGTGGATTAAAGGAAATAAATTAAGAGCTGAGTTATATAAATCTTGAGGGCTCGTTGCACCTGGAATCATTTTCATGGCAGTACATACAATTGGTCTTTCTCCTCTTTAAAGTATCCTGGCTGCAGAATGAAAATTGCTGTTTTGAGTAAGTACTATACAAATCTTTCGTTTGGCCACTTGAAAAAGGATTTTTTTTTTTTGGAAAACATTTTTTTTTCCTGAGATTTACAAGAAGTACCATAGTATTTTTGGTAGAGGTTACCAAATTCTTCTGTCACACATCTTTAATCCAGGGCCAACCTTCTCTCCTTGTGCATTTTTCTTTAACTTTCACCAAATACATTTAATTTAGCCTATGCTTAATGTTCTCAGAAAATTTGGGGAGTTGACACAGACTGAGTTTGGTAGAGACAATCTGGATATGGTATACAAAGTTTTAGGCATTTTAAAAGAGGTGGTTTTGAGGACACTTAACATACTGAATTTGTCTGTAGGACAAGAGAAATAAACATTAGTTTCCCTTCATACTATGTTTAGGGAGAAAAATAAAAAGATAATAATATTGTCATTTTTGATCTCCCACCTAACCATAGCATTCTTCTAAGTATTCTATGTACATTATCCAATAATGTGAGCATTTATTGGGCATTTAATATGTGTCAAACTCTAGCTAAAGCCCTTTAAGTATATTAACTCCCTGAATCCTTACCAGGAATCTGATTAGGTAAGTATTTTGTTATTTCACTTTGCAGAGGAAGAAACTGAAGCAGACAGAATTTAGAGCTCTTAAGCAGTTTCTAGCTTGCTTGCCTATACTACTCTATTCTCTTACTCAATATCTATAATATCCTGCAAGATGGGCATAATTATTCTTTTTGCATACACATGAGGACAGAGGAAGTTCAGCAACTGAGTTGCTTCCCCCAGAATATAGCACTCTATAGCTGGTAGAGCCAGAATTCAGCCCAGGACTGAACAATGCCAAAGCTTGTGCTTCTCCGTCACAAGAGCTACGCTTTTTCTGGAAGCCTAAGTCAACACCTTTAGAGAGCTTGCCTACGATTGTGTGACTGGGAAGACTCTGGGGCCACAATCTGAAGTCAGTGTGGCAAGGGCACTGCGGTCTGTCCAGAGCGGTAGCCCATACACATGGTTCCAATTGGCCTCCGTACCCATGCTGCAGGGTCAGTGCTCAGAATGAATTGGGAATTTCAGAGTGGTTTGCTTCCCAGAGTGGACATGCGCCTTCAGACAGGCTCTTTGTGGAAATCCCGCTGGGACTTCCACATAACATACATATTTGTAATGCCTTCCCCTGCCTCAGGCTACAAGGGTGCTTTGTAGTCAGAACCTAGCTCATTTTAGTATCCCATCTGGTCTTTGGTGGAGCACATTGGAGAAAGTGAACTATAGATTAACCTCCAAGCCAGAAAATATTTTTATGGTTCCCATTTCCATAGGGTCACAAGGGTGTATGAGAATAGAATGCTTGGCAGGAAGTAAAAATCCATACTCTCAGAAATATTCTTCTTTCTAGTTCTGACTCTATCTCTTTAGACTCAGCTGCTTGTAAGATAAGAGACTACAAGCAGAGACCAGCGTGGAAAGCATCACACTGTTCCTATGGCAGTGGGTTGAAGAGAAAAACCTGCATACCCCAGGCTCTTCATGTTCAAGTCATATAGACATACAATTTCAATAATTGCCCGTGTAGGAGTATTATTTTTATATTACGGGGCTTTCTATCAATTTGGAGGATTAAAATGACAAAATATAATAAAACATACATTAGCGGTATTCTTTATATTCTTTTGTGAATACAAATGTGCACACTGTTGATATGGCTCTTGCTAGTTTACATAATTTTCCAAATTTGTGAGCACCATAAGGTTTGTGCTCCCAACTGTCTTTCTTAGGAGGAATCAGCTCATGGATTGAGTGCCTAGTTTTCCCTCTTTTACAAGGTGGAGATTAATGTAGTTATCTACAAGTTAAATCTGGCAAACGCAAATAAGCCAAGTCATGTGACTCTGGCTCCCTTGCAGTTGAGATCATGAGCCCACCATGACCAGAAATCTTATAGATTGACCCAGAGTTCTTGACCCTGGGTGTGTAGGTCCATAAGCTGATGAAACTGATAGCAAAATTTTGTGTCTGTTAATTGTGGGAGAAAGGGCTGTAGCATTCACCAGAGTCTGCACAAGGCGTAGAGCCCACAAAGTGGGAGACAGATACATGAAAATCCCGCTAACATTCCTTTCTTTCTGTCAGTCAGATTCCAAGGTGACGAAAGCAACAACATAACAATAAGAAACACATATAAATAATTTCTTTTTAAAAAATGTTTCCTCTGGCTTGCCCAGGTAGCACAGTAGGTTGACTGTCTGACTCTTGATTTTGTGTCAGATTCTGAACCTGGTTGTGGGATCCAGCCCTGCATTGGGTGCCATGCTGAGTGTGAAGCCTGCTTGGTGTTCCTTTTCTTTCTCCCTCTCCCCCTTTCCCCTGCTCTCTGTCTCTCAAATATAAATAAATAAATAAATAAATAAATAAATAAATAAATATTTCCTCACAGATAATGTTATTATTCTTTTTGTATGCAGAAGGTTTTGGGTGTCAATATGGGGATGTCTACTTCTTTTTCATGTGAAAAACATAACATAAAAATTCTGCAAATAATACATAAAGTAAGTCTATCACTGGCATAGAACCCTTCAGCTATTTCTTAGCTGGAAATGAAACATATTCATTGATGTTTCTATACAACATATTTTGAATGATTCAGACATCATTTATAAATAGCTACTGAAGGGTGCCTGGGTGACTCAGTCAGTTGAGCGTCCAACTCTTGATTTAGGCTTAGGTCATGATCTCAGAGTTTCATAAGTTGGAGCCCTGCGTGGGGCTCTGCATTGACAGTACGGAGCCTGCATGGGATTCTCTTTCTGCCCCTCCCCTGCTCTTGCACTCTTTATCTCTCTAAAAATAAATACACTTGAAAGAAAGAAAGAAAGAAAGAAAGAAAGAAAGAAAGAAAGAAAGACATAAATAAATAGCTACTGATGATATATAGTAGAAAACTACTTCGAATTTTGAATTTGGATCTTTTCCTGAGCTGGCGATATGTGGTACGATCCTCTCGTGAGGCTGAGTAGGGGCAGTGAGGTGCATTTCCCACCAAGGGCAAACAACCAACACACTTAGACTCTGTGCCCATATAAACATTCTGTTTTTCATATTTTACATATGAAAATACAAAGATCAGAGGAGTTAGGTGACTTACATAAGATCACACAGGTAGTGGTTGTTGAGAAGGAGAGTCCCAGGCAAGGCTGAGTCCCTGGCTGAGTTCAAAGCATTCCTTAGGACAAAACTTGGTGATAAGCCCCTGTCTCTGGACATCCTGGCTCCTGCTTCCTTTAAGACCTTCTGGGGAAAGCCAGCCATGGACCACAGAAAGATAGAGCATTTCTCTTGCAGTGTGATTTTCATCATGGCCATTTCCAAAGCATTTGAACTGGAATTAGTTGCTGCATTGAGCCACCGTGAACTTGCATGTCCCTCCAGGGAGACCCCAGCCTTAAGAGATGATTGCAATTGGTCCCAGGAGGAGCCTTCAATTCATCATTGGTCTTTCCAATTTGTGCTGTCCATAGGAATCCAGGACAGTAAAGAGCTAAATAAAACCTGCTGTCTGAATGGGGGAACCTACATGCTGGGGTCTTTCTTTGCCTGCCCCCCTCCTTCTATGGCTGGAACTGTGAGCATGATTCACACAAAGACAACTGTGAGTCTGTGCCCCCATGACACCTGGCTCTCCAAGAGACATTCCATGTGTAAATGTTGGTGCAGCCAACTTCACTGGTTTCCTCAGACATTTCTACCGGGATGTGAGGCCCATGAGATGGATGAGCACTTCCTGGTTTCCAGGACTCCAGAATTAATAAGCATCTTTGGGCACCACTTTTTTGTTAGCTGGCATCTGCCTTGCTATACAAAGTTACTGTTGGGGTGCCTGGGTGGCTCAGTCGGTTAAGTGTCCGACTTCAGCTCAGGTTGTGATCTTGCATTTTATAAGTTTGAGCCCTGAGTCAGGCTCTGTGCTGACAGCTCAGAGCTTGGAGCCTGCTTCAGATTCTTTGTCTCCCTCTATCTCTGCCCCACCCCTGCTTGTGCTCTGTCTCTCTCTCAAAAATAAACATAAATTTTTTTTTTAAATTCAAAGTTACTGTTAAAGGACACTTGCATATGCAATATTTGTCATACAATTCCATAACCTGTAAAGGCTGTCACTCCAATTCCCTAACTGGGAGATAATCATTTGTTAGTTGCCTCGAAATAGTGGACAGATTTTCATCATGGTCCCTAACATTTCCCTAACATTTCTTAAAGTACAAACTACTTTCCTCTGCCCTGCCCTCTCCAAAAAACTTAAAAAAAAAAAAAACCAGCCATATATACATTGTGACCAGGTTCTATGTTTCTTAGTACATGTATCTCTACCAAGGGTTTTTTCTTCTTATTTTCCTTTAAACAATTGAACTCTATCTTCAGATCATTAAAGGCTGCTCCTAACATGGAATTGAGGCTAAAGCTTTGGGTAGAGAGTTGATCAAAATCAATCAAGAACTCATCTTTAAAAGGAAAGGAAAGGAAGCCTCTGTAAAGTGAGCAGATGAGAGGTCAGGGGGCAGATATTAGAGGTGGGGGACAGGACACTGAAGTATTGGAAGTGCGCATGTGTACCAGGGATGCTAGAAAAGAGGAAGCAAATGGGAAAGAAATTGGGCAAACAAAAATGGATTACCTGGTTGACGATTAGATGGGTCTGAGAAGCAAATTAAAAAGCTAAGTTGGAAGGCAAGTTTCTATCATCTATAGAAAGCTATAGAAGACAAGGACACCCCTTTCTTCTCAATGCGTGGCAAAGAGATTGAAGTGGCTTTGGAAAAAAAAAAAATTCTATCTAAATTTCCCCAACAAGGGAGCTTAATAAATTATGTTTTCTCCATACCTTGCAAGTATTTTAACTGTTGTAAAAGAGAGAACACTCACAGCATATTTGGTTGTAAACCAAGTGATATAACTATGTATTGTAAAACCCATTGTTTAAATACATTGTGCATGTAAGTATGCCCAGTAAAACTGGAAAAATTTTGAAAAAAAAATTTTTAAAGATCACACAGCTGGTAAATGATAGAGTTGGGATTTAGCCTGAGGTGATTTTGGATCTCACACTCTTGTGCTTCTCACTGCCTCACCCAAGTGTGATGCGGCCCCCTCCACTGGAGGGTATCTTTCTTCTCTCTCCAACAATGCTGTAGTCATTCTGTCAATATCCATCTTTCTGGTTCTCTTTTCCATGTATCCATTGGTGATAACTGTCTTCTTCTGACTGACATATCCTTTCTCCAGCCATATCAACACTCGTAATCAGCTACGGTGAAGTCCACACCCCAGAGCCACTCCCTTCTCTCTAAGTTAGGTATTTGTAGTCTGCAACTTTGGATTCCTATTTTGGAATTTTGCTACTAGAAGATGTTTGTTCTTCATCCCCAGGTTCTTAGGTTTACTTCCCCCCCGTGCTTCCTCCACAGAAAAGTAACACTAGAGACAGTTTGGGGAGGTGGAACAAAAATGAACATTCTGTGTAGTCAGTAAAAAAATGAGGCAAAGACAAGAGCTTCAGGCTTTAATGAAAAGAGAGAAAATGAGAAATGAATTAATAAAAATTGGGGGCCTTATATAGGTACTCACTTAGCAAGTAAATCAATCAACAGACATGACCCAAGGTTGCCCTTGGCAGCAGAGCTATAAAGATGAATTGAGGGAGCTTGCAAGCATGTAGGGGGAACAATCACGTAGATATGGTCATACTGCTGTGTGGTCAATGCTCGGAGAGAAGGGTGTACATAGTGCAAATGGCATGCAGGGCGCCAACTCCAATAGTTTTAAAAATTAAGAGTGGGGACTGAAAATTGACCGAGATGACACCTTATGTTTGTATAGTACTTTATAGTTTTAAAATGTGTTTGCATGCATTATTTGTTTGCTCTTCCTCAAGCACTTAGAGATAGAACAGATTATCTCTAATAAATGAAGAAACATAAGAGACTTGCCCCATCTCTTGTTCCTAGGTCCACACCTTCTGTTTCCCATGACACCATCTTCCCTTTATGGCATTTAAATGTGACGCCACTGGTGCTAATTAGAAAATGGGAGAACCTTGGTTGTTGTTTTATTTTCCTTTTTAAAAAAGAATAAATATTAAATTGGTTTGGACATGAACACTTCTTAACATTTTCCATAATGCCTGCACAGTGCTTATGACAAAATTGCAGCCTGACTAGCGGAGTGATCTTGCTGATATTGAATGCGGATGAAAAAGCCTCTGCCAGTCAAAGCCTAATGTGTCTAAGGGATAGAATTTGTCTTTCCTTTGAAATTTTAAGGAATCTTTTTCATGGTTAAAGGTTAAAGCTTGTCTCATTGGTTTCCTTTAAAAATATGTTTTCTAACTTGGGCTCTGTGTGTTATTATAACAAATAAAAACATTGGGAAAAGCTCTGGATGTGCTTTTTCCTTTAGATAAGTGTTATGCTACTAGACCATATGACATCATACTTGGCTCTAATGTTTGGAAACCAGACAGTATAAAAGATGGCAAGTTCTAGTAGCCATGTCATAACAGGGGATGAAATATAAAACAAGACTGACAAGAAGTTTGAGGAAACTGACTATTTTTTAAATTGTGCATTTATCATGACAGTTTTGGGGTTAATCTCTGGAACCAGCACAAGGGTGAATGAGGTAATAGTTGCACATGTTATGGATAAGATAACCAAAGGGGGGAAAAGCCCATTTCCAGGCTAATGTGCAGCTAAGATTATGTGCCTGATGGCTGGAAACTGTTGTGTGGTTAGGATAATACACTGTTCAAAAAAAAAAAAAAATGATGGTGATGGAATGGTGAGCAATCACATTGGATCTGAAGCTTTCTGAATGGGGGCAGGAAACAGAGTAGGCTGGAACACAGCAAGAGAAAGATTTGGGAAGCAAGAAAATAGGAGGTAAACTGCAAGACCCCCTCCCAGAAATGACATTATAAGGGTTGGTAATTAAAACTTCACTGAAAAGTGAAATCTAATGATAAAACCAGCTTAATGCTGTTCACGTGTACATTAGGGTAGGAGAGGAGATTGCAACATTGATTCCCATTCCTGACTACCCAGATGTTATTCCCATCACAGAAATGTTCAGAGGTCTTGTTTGGACCCACTTTGTTTTATTCCGTGGCTTTGAGGAAGGGGAAAGAAAGCACTGCAAAGGACGTGTTGACTGAAATGCACCATTAATTTCATGTCTCTTTTGTAAAAAGCACTTTTAAAGTGTGCCAAGATATTTTAAGTGTTTCAACAACATGCTTTTGTGACAATAGAGAAATGAGGGTGCACTTTCATGGTATCAATAAAAATATCTTAGTAATTTACGGAGTTGGACTAAACTCTAAACTGGGTCACAGGGAAGCTCCTTCAGTGTGAACAGAGATAGCAGCAACCTCTATTTTGTTCCTGAGCCACTGAGATCAGTGTAAACATGCTCTCTGATTGCTTCTGCAATCTGAAGTTTTGGTTGCCAGGGGGCTTGAGTTTCTGGAGGGCCTCCATTTTTGGAACTCTCTTCTTTTCCCTCCCCAACAGACCCCAAATTTACAAGCTTTGAGGTCTTAGAAGGAAAGCAAAAAAAGGCATATTTGTTTCTTTCTTAACTGGTGTAGGTTTCCAGATGGTATTAGAAGCTATGACTGGCTGAGAAGAAACATTTGTTTGTGTCTCAGTCTTGTCCTTGGGTCCACAAATTTGGCAAATGGCTCACTTTGAATATCTAAGCAAATAAACAAAGCATTTTCAGTATTTGCTGACACTCATTATCCTATCCTCAAACTTTGCCAGATGCAAACACCAAAGGCCAGTATCTCTAGGTTTTGTTCTATTCGGAATCTCTTTAGAAAATTGCACCAGTGAGAACTCCATGTCTGATTCTTTGTATTCATATATCTGTGGACATGGGATTCTACTGGTTGCTTGCTGATGAGTTAAGTTGCATATGTCTTGTTGACTGAATCCTGCAATGTCATGCCAGTGCAGCACTTTCACATGAATGTCACATTACTTGAAAGTTTCTACAATTCCAGTTATGGTGGGAGACAGTCTAATAGACAAAGATGTTTTCGAGAGAAAAGTATCCACAATATTATGGAGGTATTGAGGAATGCACGTACCACTTTTCAAGTCTGTTGCTGCAAGAGAAATAATGAAGGAAGCAATGAGGCTTGATGGAAAGAGATAAACATGGCCTTCAAGGTCCACGGGTGTATGGCTTCAAATTCTGGCTCTGCCATTTCCTTACCTAGAGCACACTCTACGTCTCAGAACCTAGGTTTCCTTATCTGAAAGTGGGAAACCAACAGGCTTCACAGAGATGTTATGAACAGTAAACAGGTTAATACATGAAAAGTGCCCAGCACTGGGCCTGATATATGAAAGATGCTCAGCAAACACTGGTTCCTTCCTCCAAATAAGCAATAAAAGATCCACAGCTGGGGGTATAAGGAAAGCTCTGCCGATGGCCTTGGAGAGGAGTATTATAGGATGCATAGAATTTCAGTCTACGTGGTATGAGAAGCACTGTAGAGGAAGGAAGACGGAATAGTGTTAAGGAAGGAAGTGATTTGGGGAATACTATGCATTTCCATTGACTAACTAATGAGGGAGCTCTGTGTAGGGATGAGGCCAAGGAAGGCCTCCAAATGCAATGCTAGGAATTATCATAAAATTCTGAGAGCAAGAAGTATCAATGAGATAATTAGGGGGCACTGTATAATTGGAGCCATTCCAAAGGAACATTCATCTGGCAGCAATATATTCGTTGGATTACAGTGGGGAGGGACAGAGGCAAGGAGACTGGTTAGGACAATTGCAGAGTAGTAGCAAAGAGAAGTAATGAAGAGAAGTGATGAAGGTGGACACCGGTGTGGACCAAGAAAGGGAGGAAAAGGGCATGCAGGTGTGAGATGAGCGAAAAAGGAAATGGCATTGCTCCTTTAACTCCTGCCTAGAAAACACCCTTTCTACTCACTCTGTGTCTCTCTGTATTTTTCAGGACAGAATCTGGTTTGTTTTCAGGTTCCCCTCTCTGACTGTCAGGTCGGGAGTGTGCTGAGAACTGCATTTTGCTCATCTTGGTTATTTCTAGACTCTACCACAGAGTCTGAGAATATAGTTAGCCCTTGCAAAGAGATTGTTTAGTGCAGGAACAAATGTTGAATAGATGTGGAAGAGAGACAAAAAAAAAAAAAAATGGAATGGCAAGGGGAAAATAAAAAGAAAGGAGAGTAAAAGATAAGTGCTAAATTGAGGGGAAGGAAGTAAAAAGAAAGATGAGTGGGATGTTTTGGAACAGCTTGAGTTCATTCACAACCAGGACGTGGAATTGCAGCCATTAAAAATTAGATTAACACTTCCCTTCTTTTTTTCCTTTACACTGAAGCCTTCACCCCATGCACTGCCCTTAATAAATAATACTTGATGAAGATGGTGATGATGTGTCCTCTTCATGTTAATCCAGGCAGTTCTCAGTTTATGAATGGGTTGGGTTCCAAATGTCTGTTGTAAGTCAGTTGTTTGGCCGTTGGAATGTATTTTTCCTTTGAGACAGTCAGCATAACAGCGGTTAAATTCTGCTTCACAACAGGCTATTTAATCCACAAAGTGTCGGAATTACAGTGCAAATGCACTGCAGAGTAGTAACTCCTTTTAGGCATATTACATACTCCTTGATGGTTTGCAAAGTGCTTTTGCATACGTTACAAAAATGGATTCTCTCTGCCTAATATTTTTTCCATGGAAAAATGTGTTCCAAGTTTTAAATGAGGAGGCCAGGAACACATCCTCCACCCACTCTGGTCTCCATGAAATGACTTGGCTTCCACAGACAGGCTCCCACACTGTCCTTCCCAGAGGCGCCCGCTCCAGGGGAGACCCTGAGACAGGGAGGTAGAGAGGGTATATGTCAGCACAAGAGGGCCCATGATGAGCATCGCCATCCCTGGCTTTCTAGTCAGAAGAACCAGTCTGTAGCTGGAACGTTCCACTCACCAGCTGGTAACCTTGTGTGAGTGTTCAGTTTCTCCTTATATAGAGTGGGGATAGTGATGCCTACCTCATGGGGCTTTGTGATGACTAAAATGTGATAATGAATGAAGGAGCACACAGCAGACACTCAAAAATGTTCTCTGGACCCCCCTCCCCACATGCCCACCACCACCAAACTCTGAAGCAAAATGAGTAAAAAGGGGCTCCTTCTGGGTCTATAGAGCAAGGGTTAGGAGCTAAGAGGCTCTTGTGGGGTGTTGCCCTGATGAGTAACCAGTTCCCGAAAGGGGAGCAGTGAGGACTCAAGGGTGGTAATTGTCCCAGACACTAGTGGCAGCTGTGACAGCCATTTCTGCATCAATATTGTGTGGAGCTCTTTTAGAAGGGGAACCAGCTCGGGACACCTGGGTGACTCAGTCGATTAAGCATCGGACATAGGCTCAGGTCATAATCTCAAGATTTGTGGGTTTGAGCCCTGCATTGGGCTCTGTGCTGACAGTGTGGAGTTAGCTTGCTTGGGATTCTCACTCCCTTTCTCTCTCTGTCCCTCCCCCACTTGCACTCTCTTTCTCTCTCAAAATAAATAAACTTGAAAAGGAAAAAAAAAAAGGAAGGGGACCCAGCTCTGAGCTGGGTAGTATCCCTGTCACTGATATACCCCCGAATCTTCAGTCACTTAACACTGTAGAAGTTTAGCACTGGTGGAAGAGGGAAACAAAAGTGCTACTGGAGGATGTGCATTGGAGATTGGGTCAGGCCTGGAAGGGGGCTCCCATTGCTTCTGCTCATAGAGCATTGGCTCACGTCATGTGACCATATGGGACTGCAAGGGAGTGGAAAGTGTAGCTTGTTACTTGTCCGGGAAGAAGAGGAAGTAGCTTTAGCGGTCAGCTAGCAGTCTTTGCAGCAGATGGGGGTAAGGGTGCTAAGTAGCTACTTGTTGGTACAAATTGTTTGCAAGTGACTAATTATAAGTAAACAAACAAGAACCACAGGACTGCAACTCAAGATAAACAAATGAGTCAAGCTGAATGAGCACTAGAGGATTTCCAGTAAGATAATGGCCTCAGCACTTTGGGGTAAACCTTGACATGTGCTCTAGTTTTCCTTCTTTGGCAGAAATAAAAGAGATTAAACAGATCAATATTAAACAGTTTTCAAAGTAAATTAAAACATAAAGATAATGATCGTTTAAAATGCCTCTACCAAGAAACTGTTTAAAATAATGCCACACTCAGTAATATAATTTAAGGTCAGGTATTTTAATGTATTGGCTCTGTGTGAAGACACAAATAGTCACTTTTCTTGGCATGGAATTCAGTGTATCACAGGCAGTGAGAGTTGCAAATTATGTTCCTTTGTCCCTTTTTGCCTGGGTTTGTAAAATGATATTCTTTTCTAGAATAAAAGTTGCTCAAAAACTAACTTAAAATTCCATCTAAATGCATCTCATTAAAAGTTCGGAAGCATTTCTTTTGTTGCATTGATCTAAATACTGGTTTGAAAGCCAATGACTAAAGAGCAGTAACTTCTTATTCCCAAAGAACAGGGAATGAGGCCGTTGAGGGAGGGAAAATAGCTCTATGTTATAACCTAAGACATTGCAGTTACCCTGCAAACACGGGATCACTTGGGGCATTTCTCAACTTGGGAAGCATTTGGCTATTGGAGTGACTCTCACTCTTGGCTTCTTGGTAGAATCACCTGGGGAACTTTGAAACATTCTGATGCTCAGGTCATACCCTAGACCAATTAATCTCAGGAAGTAGGACCCAGGCACCAGCATGTTTTAAAGCTCCCTGGGTGACTCCAATTCACAGCACAGTTTGGGAAGCGCTGGTCTATTAGATAGGATTACCTGCTATATGAAAACAGCAAGTTCTAGTTAATCAGCTCAGATTTAATCATTTAAATCACATGCCAGACACCGTGCTTGGTCTTGGGGGCTAAGACATGGGTTCTGGCTTCAACTGTGTCATTGCTCTGGGAGAGAGGCTAAGCTTAGCAGGGCTGGAGGATGGGGGGGTAGGGGGCGGTGGTGAAGGGCCATAGACTGGGGGTAAAATTGGTTCAAATGTGCATCAGTGAAAGGAAGAGAAGATCATAGCAAATATCTGATAATAGTCATGCTTCGTAGCTGAAGAAACTGGAACATACATTTAGAAGGACTCATTAGAGGAAAATTTTATCTTAGGAGGGGATTAGAAGCTAGGACACCATTCTTGTGGATAGCACACCATTACTTTTGCTTATCTACTCCAGGCTCTCCTAAGGATTTAAAAACAAATAAACAAACAAAACAAAACAAAACAAAAACCCAAAACCAAATCAAGAAGCCTTTTTATAAAATTGCTTAAAAAGAATAATACACTTCTAGATAAAATTTACATAATATAATTTGTTTAAAATACACTGTAAAAAAGAACACTAACTTGTAAAAGACATAGTTTTCTCTTAAATGGTTAGAATTGAAGAGCTTTTGCCAGGCAGCAGGACAAAATTTTATTGTATAGGCCAATGGCAGCATTCTGATAGGGTTTTATTCTATAATATTCCAAAGATAATAAGATACCTGATAAATGATAAGCCATGGGTTCTTTTTATTTTTATGTTTTCATTTTATGTTTATTTCATGGGGTGGGCTACTCTACACCTTTCCCCAGGTAGGATCTGTAATTGCACTTGTTCTTGTTATTAGATGAGTAGGTGTCTGGAAAGGGGTGGGTATTGAGCCCCAGGTCTGCTCAGGATCCCTGGGACTGTGTTTTCTTGTCTGTGAAACGGTGATAGTAAATGGTTGAAAAGCTAGAGTATTATTATTAATTATTATTAATAGAGTGTTATTAAATCTAACAAATGTGAAAGGACCATACACAGGTTTTTATACTCATTAAGTGAATGCTAGTAGGTGCATGGGTAGTGGGAACGTGTTTCTTCTCTGAAGTGCATTTAGAATATCTACTTGATATTATGTGCTAGTTCCCCTTAATGAACTTTGCTCATTCCTTTCTCCATGATCTGGAAGTAGTCGTGGTAATGTCCAATAAAACTGAAATCACAGAGTTCTACAGAGTTCCTACAGTATTGATGGGGGTGGGATATCTAGGTATTAGTGAACAAAGCTAAATCAGGAAAGAATATAACAGTAATTTAGCAACAATTTTACATATCTCACAATAATTTAAAGCATAACACAATTTGTAGTACAGTTTCTAGAACATAACTGGATTCTCAAGTGCTGTCAAGACTACCATGAAATCAAAAGTTCATTCTATAATTCAATATTTTTAACAAAATCCACTTATCTTGATGATGTATAGATTAGTTAATGATAACTTTAAAAGGCAATTCTTTCTATGTTCTGGGAATAACAGGTAAGCATAATTTGTGTATGAATTCTCTGTGATTTGACTCATAGAATAACAGACCTTTCAGTCTGATGCTGGTGTTTTAAATTTAAACATCAAGTCAGTTTACACATCTGGCCTTACTTGGTGGTTTTCTAACTTGCCAATGTTATATCTTAAATGCACTTATATTAATCATAGTTCAAAATAGCCACATCATTAAATAATAATTTTTTGAAAATATATGTTCTTAGAAATGGGACATACACCCGCTTCAGTTTTTGTTGTCAAATCACCGGCTGAGAAGGGGGTAGGGAGGAAAAGAATGCCAGATCTGCATTTCAGGCCATCAGCTAACTCCCAGAGTTGTTTCATGTGAGTCTCGATTTGGTTGCCAAAGGAAAGATGGAGACGCATGTGGCCGCACTGTCATACTCCCCTGCCAGCTGCAAACCTCATCACAGTTCCTGTGAAGTACATTTCCACAGATCAGGTTTCTGCCAGGGAAGACTTTAACAATCTCCTACTCCACTTTCAACCAACAACAATTAGTATTAGCAAATGGTTCAGGCCACTGCCTGGGATTACATATGATTTCTATTCAAAAAAAGACAAACTTTTACTCAAACCAGACCCACATGCTGAACACTTGAGCTCCCCTCTTAGATATAATAAAATTGAGACAGTTTCTATCTTTCATTTAAATAAAAAATCACTCTCACATTTGAAATCAAGTTGGCTGTCTTCCCTTGCTGGGTTAGCCATCTGGTAAGAGGGACTTTTGGAGGACTTATGTTCAGGCCAGGCGTTTAGGGGGAAAAAAATCATTATCCTTTTGTCCTTTTGTGCCTTACTCTTTTAATGTGGTCAAACTTTTTTTAAAGGTTTTCACAGCAGGGTTTTTTTTTCCCCCTCTTTCAGATAACACATATGGCAAATAAGTTAAAATCTTAATACATTTTACAGTCAAAATTTGCTTTTTCAGAGTTGCGGATCAGAAAAGCACAAGCCTGATTGAGGTCACTAAGGCTCAGTGTAAAACAATAGAGATTCAAAGCATTCACTTACTCCATGTCTGTGGTTCTTTTAACACAGCTACATTATTTTTCAGGGTAAGGTATTTTTCAGGTAAGGTCAGTTTTTCCTTGCCGTGTGTTTCAAAGGCTTAGGATTTCCCCAAATAGATGATAACCCTAGCATGTCCAGGCATTTTACTGTTCTTCTCAGTTAAGTTCTTAAAAAAAACCAAAAACCAAAAAACAAAAACAGGTCTTGATGGCTGCTATCTATCCAGTTACTCTTCTGGTGTTTTCTGCCTGAGTAGAGTCTGATTATATCAAACAGGAAATCTGTCCAGGACAACCACCTCATAGGAACCATTGTTCCTATTACATTTCTGGACTTTAGAAAATCATAGATAATTCAAAGTTACAAGTTTCCTGGAATTGAAGGTTGCTAAAGAGCTCATTCCTGTCTTACAGATGAGGTAATTAAATATCAAATAAATAAGATGATTTTTTATAAGCCCACCCAATCCAGAGTGGAGGGGGGCCTAGAACGTAAATACACCTTCTGCCTTTTATAACTTTACTCATTTTCCCACATCAAAATACAGATGCATTGCATCTTTGAATAGATTTTTTTTATGATAGTGACAATTTGCGTGCATTTTCATAAAGTGTTCATCATGAAACTGTGCAGATCTCAATTAGGAACCTAATTTGCCTCTTGCAAGTCATGAAACAAATAAATGTGGATATGAAACATAATCTTTATGCCTGGTACCCTAGGGTTATGGGGAATATTTTATTTTGCTCCTTTGTTATTTCTAAAGAAAACATCCTGGTACATTTAAACATTTTCAGATTAAAATCTTAAAATCAGTCAGTTTGATACTCGTTTTCTCAAGGGGAAGGAAGGAGAAAAAAATCAGCGGTGAAGTCGATGGCACGGAAAACCTATAAAATGGCTTTTAATTAAAATGTCATTTTGGCCAGGCTGAACTAAATTTCCCGAGATCTTCTTCTTTGTATGACATAGGCCGCAGGGGAGATGCTTGAGAGATTTGGAAGTGGAAAGGAAGCTATTTTGTAGCACACACACACGTGATTGCTGATCTGCTGACTCACCTTGACATGAAGCAGTAGCTGGGTCTGTAACTGCTCTGCCTCCCCCGGTCTTCCATCAGCTTCTCTGTCTCCTGAGCCTGGCCTGTGTGTTTAGCTCTGTGACTGAGGGGTTTCTGTAGGACCTTGGATCCGTTTACTGTTGACTGTAACATGTTACCACAAGCATAGTCACGTAAAATAATTTCTTGCATTTCTATACGTTAGATGTCTGACCCTGCATCTCACTGGAATAAAGATCTTTTTAAAAATCCTGTGTTTGTTCTGATAGGGAAAAGAAGTTTGCATAATTGAATTTCATGATGGTAGTATTGTTTCTGCCAAAGCTGGGAAAAAGTAAATGGTGGGGAAATTTTTAAGTAAATCTTTTTTTCCCATTATTTTTTTCTTTAAAACCCAGGATGCAATATGAGAATATTGCAATATTATGAGATTAAACACCTGGAATATAAAAGCATTTATGTTAATAATAGGCAAATTAGTATATTATATTATATTATATTATATTATATTATATATTATATCATATTATTATATTATAATAATAATAGGCAAAATAGTAAATAGATAATCCTGGGAAATCAAATCGAACAAGTTGGGGTCTGGGAGTAGTTACTCTTTTTCATTAAACAACGACATTCTTCATGAAAGAGGTAGGGTTTGAGATTCTTTTGTAATGAGGGGCGCCTGGGTAGCTCAGTCTGTTAAATGTCCAACTTCAGCTCATTTCGTGATCTCATGGTTCGTGGGTTCAAGCCCTGCATTGGGCTCTGTGCTGACAGCTCGGAGCCTGCTTTGGATTCTGTGTGTGTGTCTCTCTCTCTCTGCCCCTCCCCCACTCATGCTCTGTCTCTGTCTTTAAAAAATAAATAAACATTAAAAACGATTTAAGATTCTTCTCAATGAATGAAGAAAAAAATTGTTTCTGGCAGCAAGCTCTTTTTCTCTAATGTATTGCCAATCCACTAGGAACAGCTAGATTTTTTTCCTGTCCCCATTTTATCTGCTCGTCTGAATGTGAGTAGAAAGTGAATGCAGTTATGCAAGTGCAATCAAATCACGTAGGTAGTTTCGAAAATATAGTAGTGTAGGTATAGTCACAGAACTCCCATGTATAATTGGCAGAGACAAGTCCTCCGCATAGAATCTTGCAGAGAAACATTGGTACTTACTCAGAATCACCTGGAAATTTAACCGTCTGTAAAAATTTTGAAACTTCGTGGATACCCACGAATCCAATACACATTGGAAAAGAGCATGTCCAATTTATCTTTTTGTCTAACTTCATTCAAAACTGTTGCATTTGTTGATCAGCTGGTGTGCTGATGCAGATCCCAAAAGAATATTGCTTCCTCCGAGAACACTTATTTAACCACCCACATCCTGGCCCGCGGCCCACTGGCACACTCGCCCCCTTTGTGAATCAGGACTAGAGTGTAAACTCAATCTGCTACACACACAATGGCACATTCCTGGTGCTGGGCTGTCTAGACCATTTCCTTCACACAGTGGCTCAAGGGTCTTTTTACAGAGCAATTACTGGAATGTTAAATTGCGGGTAGTGGCTTCTTCAACACATTCCTAACCCAGTTCAGACAGTGGCGTTTTAAGTGGCCTTCTTCCACAGATTAGTATGGTCATTAATGTGCCTCTTCACATTAGCTCTAAAAGTGAGTTTTCTGGCAGCTGAAGCTCTTTACCTCTCACCTGTTCTTTCCCTAGAAATGGAGAGGATGTTGTCTCTGCTCCTTGCTTTTTTGGTGGTTGTTTTTCTGGACTGAGATATAAGTATTCAGGGAAAAATAGAATATTCAAAGCACGTGCCAGATACCTAGATACTCCAGCTCACATGTGAGTTTTGAACTAGTTTGAGGAAATCCAAGGGTTTGAAAGGATAAGTAATGTCTCTGAATTCCTGAAACTATGTCCACGGCCCCACATTTATTAGCCAGCCTAATTCGTTTCCATTTGCCTCATTTTCTCATCTCAAAAAAAAAGCTCCTGACCAATAACAATAACAAAATAGGTGTTAAGAGTGAGGCTAAAGAGATCAGAACAGAGGAAATACACTCTGTACGTGTTAGATATTATGTAAGGTGCAAAATAATACATATTTCTTAGAGCTAGAAACTATGGATCACTTTATGTTTGGTTTAGGAAAGCCTATGTTCTCTTAGTTTTGATAAAAATGTCGTCCTACATTTTCTTCTATTGTTTTTATTTCTTTTGCTTTGTTTGTTAACCCAGCTGTAACATATTCTTGGGCATCTCTTAAGATAGGCATCATATCCAATTGTCTCAACATCATTCATTGAATCCTCTTGTAGTTAATTTAAAAGATACTTTTACCACATTCTAATTCCCCCCTAAATAACTGGATTTGTTTCTGGTGCATTGACTTTGCCAATACCATAATGTTT
This sequence comes from Panthera onca, assembly GCF_046562875.1. Lineage (NCBI taxonomy): Eukaryota > Metazoa > Chordata > Mammalia > Carnivora > Felidae > Panthera > Panthera onca. Next base: position 75,493,153 of record NC_138343.1, read on the forward strand.
TAATTATCGTAGCTTTCTATTGTGTTTTCATATTTTGTATATCAAATAAAAAACCTCTTGTCTATTCTTTTAGAGATGAGCTTTAGAATCAACTTATCTTATCTGTTAAGGAATCCCATTTAGGTTCTGGTTAAGATTATGTTGAATTTATAGATGTATCTGGACCAATTGGAAATTTCATGTTATTGAATCTTCCCGTGTAAGAACATAGTCTACTTAGGTGTAGACTACATTTAGAGGAAAAACAAAAAAATAAAACACCTCCACAATGCTTGAAATTGGCCAAACCACATGTCCCTTTTGTGACTTTTTCTAGGAGAGGTCAACTTATTAAATGTATTAGTTTTTAAAATTTTTTAAAAATAAGATGATTGCTTTGGCCACTTGAGTGTATAATCTCAGTCCTTTTGTATCACAGAATACTACTCAATAACTAGTTGTGACTAGATGGGAAGAATTAAGTATTATTTCCAGACCTGTCAGCTTCTACCTCCAGTTTTACAACATCTCTCCTTGTGGTCAGTAGGGGGTGCTCCTGCAGCAACATGCCCTGTTTCAATGCCACTGAATCCTAACGAATTTCAAACCTTAGGAAGTATTGGTTTATAAATTATCAAGTGCAGTTCTCACACATTCTAACAGACTCACATCTGTGGGCATTTTATGTAGAAGACAAGTAATGGGAGAAGGTGAGATCTTCAAAGTGTCTTGTAATCGAAGAAGGCCTGTATTATATAAGCACAGAAGGCAGAAAGGGATTATAACAACTTGTGTTTGGGCTAACGAGTGGAGCCTCTGCTTTTAGAGGCTGTTCTTTGGAGCCCTGGTGCCAGCAGACTGCTTTGTGAGCTGTCAGTTTCCTGATCTTAGTCCTTTAAGGGCAACATTTTTTAAGTGGTGCTTTAAATAGGGGAGACCAGCTCAGGAGAGCAATGAGCTGGAGCTATGGAAGGAAATGGGTCTGGTTGCAGACAATCCTATGGGAAAATTTTTGATTCTATCTACCAGCTTTGGAACAGTTCCCCTCACTGTTGATGGTGGTGATGTTGAAACAAGCGTGTCAATCTCCACTTCCCCTACCAATGAGCCCAATGCTTCTTCCTTGTGTTCCCAAACCATTCAGAGTTTATTTCTGTTTTGCAAATATCACATTTGGTGATATTTACCTGTGTGTTTGTTTATGTCCCCTTGTCAAGCAACATGAAGGCAGGATCACACTATGTTGTCTAGCATAGTGTTTGGTATACTGTAGACAGTCAATAATTATTCGTTCAATGGATGATAGAAGGAAAGGAGGGCAAGTAGAAAAAAAGGGAAAAAAAGGTGTCATGGAGTAGCAAATTAATATTAGAGGGTGGGGCACCTGGGTGGCTCAGTTGGTTGAGTGTCCAATGTCAGTCCAGGTCATGACCTCGCGGTTCGTGAGTTCAAGCCCCACGTGGGCTCTCTGCTGTCATCCTGTCAGCACAGATCCTGCTTCAGATCCTCTGTCCCCCTCTCTCTGCCCCTCCCCCACTTGCACTCTCCCAAAAATAAATGAATATTAAAAAAAAATTAGAGGGTAAGTGAATTTTTAAACTGATACAGAATCTGGTAATAACAACAGTAAAAAAATTCACACATAACATTGCTGGGTATAATCCAATACAAATGATAGCAACAAAAAGCAATTTGGTTCTTTTTTAAAATATATTTTTAAAGTTTATTTGTTTATCTTGAGAGAGAGAGAGAGAGAGAATGCAAGTGGGGCAAGGGCAGGGAGAGAGGGGGACAGAGGGTCCAAAGTGGGCTCCATGCTGACAGCAGAGAGCCCGACATGGGGCTCAGGCTCACAAACCATGAGATGATGACCCGAACTGAAGTCAGACGCTCAACGGACTGAGCCACCCAGGTGCCCCAGAAAGCAATTTGTTTCTAATGAGGTTAGTAATAATATTTGCAATAGCAAACATGTAACATAACCATAAACCTCATTGTAAAGTGAAGAGACCCTTTGGTATTTATGTAGATTCCAAAGTTTAATTGCATAATGTAAAAGTGTTCTTAAATAGCAAGGTTCGGGAATGTAGAGTTTCATGTACAATTTTATTAAAATCATATATCCTACTGAAATTCAGATATCACAATGTTAACTCATAATTCCGGTTGTGACTCTTGCTTGAATAGATTTTTTTTCCACTACCTTCTCTCTCTCCCTCTCAATAATGCATCAGCTATCTATTCGTTGAGGAGGTTAGTTCAGGTATTTACATTCATGGGTCCTTGGGTTACCTTTTTCAATAATACTACTAACTTTTCTTATCTTCAAACAACCGCAAATGAGGGTATTTCTAGAGTCATCATTCTTCTGGATAGGTTCATTATCCAATTATCTAGTCTATATGAATTTTTCTTAGAAAACCTAAAGTTAAACTGGGTGATATAAATGCTGTTTTGAGTAGAACGACTTTTTAAGGTGCTCCCACATAAAAGCTTTATGTTTAATAATTTGATAAAAATAATTGCATCATTTTTTCTGTATTCTGTTGATTGCATATATTTGCTTGAATAGACAGTTAAAACTATGAAAATCACTTGGACCAAAGGTTCATACTGACACTAACGTAGCATATGCAATGTAGCCAAAACCCACAGTATTTTATTTTAACATGTTAAGTACTTTAAAAAGTGGAGAGTATGATCAACATGATCATTGATTCTCCTAAGTACCCTTTGGGTCCATCTCACTTTGTTCATTTAGTGTTGATTAAGAAAATCACTGGGAAATTAAAGGAAGCTAATGAGGAAGCAAGCTCCGGGAGATTAAATGATTTTCCTAAGGATTATAAATCTGAAGACAGGTCCCTTTTCTTCCTTTTGTTTTTAAACTACCAGCCCAAACACTCACTTTACATGGGATTATATATACTTTGTGAAAATTGTCATACGTTCTTGATATATGGTATCTCATTAATTTTATGTAATGTACTATTTACATTATTATTTATTATCTATGTTATTTGGTATAATATATTCAACTCAAACACAACTATAATTGACTTTTTAGATATCTATAATGATGCAATGAACGGAAATTAGGAAGGCAAAGTGAATTTCGCTTTTTAGAAAAATTTCATTGAATCAGATTTTTTTTTTTCCCCTTGGAAGTTGCCTTGCATAATTTCTTTATATATTTTGGATATTAACCCTTTACTGGATTTATCACTTGCAAATATCTTCTCCTGTTCAGTAGATTGCTCTTTTGTTTTATTGGTTTCCTTTGCTGTGTAAAAGCTTTTATTTTGGTGTAGCCCCCATAGTTTAATATTGCTTTTGGTTCTCTTGCCTCAGGAGACATATCTAGAAAAATGTTTCTATAGCCCATGTCAAAGAAATTACTGCCTATGTTTTCTTCTAGGAGTTTTATGGTTTCAGATCTCACGTTTCATTCAGTCTTTAATCCATTTTGAGTTTACTTTTGTGTATGGTGTTAAAAAGTAATCTAGTTTCAGATAAAAAAATTATATATATATGCATATATATATATATATATATATATATATATATATATAATGGAATATTACTCAGCCATAAAAAATGGGATCTTGTCATTTGCAATAACACGGATAGATCTCGAGGGTAAAATGCTAAGTGGAATAAGTTAACCAGAGAAAGACCAATATCAGATGATTTCACTAATATGTGGAACTCAAAAAATAGACCTGTTATTTGCCAGAGAGGAGGGGGTGGTGAGAGGGGTGAAATAGATAAAGGGGATCGAGAGTATACTTATTGTGATGGGCACTGAGTAATGTGTAGAATTGTTGAATAATTATATTTTGCACCTGAAACTAATATCACACTGTATGTTAATTATACTTCAATAAAATAATTTCAATGCTGCAAGTATTTTTGGAACATCTGCTCTGGAGGTACAACTTGCTCTATAGTCAGACTGCTAGGGTTCATTCTAACTGTTTCATGTAGAGTTGGGGTACCTCACATATGGGACTTAACCTCTATAAGCCTCAATCACCTTATCTGGAATATTCTTTAAGATAATTACAATCACCTCGTTTAAGGTGGCAGGAGGATTAAATGAAATAATTCATGTAAAGCAATTAGTATAGTGCTTACCACATGGTGAACTCTCAGTAAATGGTAGCTATTCTAAAAATAAAAAATAATGGTAGCTAGTCTTACCATTATGTTAGGTCCATGGGCTAACATAAAAGATGTTTAAGACACTGCCTATATTTTTGAAGAGATTATAATATTAATAATATTTTTTTCTATTATATTAAGAACCTGGGCTCTGTATAGTAGGTTGAAACATTACACATGATCAATATAAAAAATATTCCTACCGGGGCGCCTGGGTGGCTCAGTCAGTTGAGCGTCCGACTTCAGCTCAGGTCATGATCTCACGGTCCGTGAGTTCGAGCCCCACGTCAGGCTCTGTGCTGACCACTCAGAGCCTGGAGCCTGTTTCAGATTCTGTGTCTCCCTCTCTCTCTGACCTTCCCCCATTCATGCTCTGTCTCTCTCTGTCTCAAAAATAAACGTTAAAAAAAATTAAAAAAAAATATTCCTACCTACAAAATGTACCTTTCATGTAGATATATAAATTATAATTGATATGCTTGTATTTTATTTATTTTATTCCTTTTATTGTAAAATAAAACAGGTACAGAAAAACACACAAAATGTATAGCTTGGAAAATTATTATAAGACAAACAGCTTGAAATCTCCACTCATGTTAAGAAATAGAATATTACTAGCTGTGATGATTAATTTTATGTGTTAACTTGACAAGCCACAGGATGCCCAGATTAAACATTGCTAAGAGGTGTGTCTGTGAGGATGCTTCCAGACATAGTTACATTTGAATCTATGGACTCAGTAAAGTAGATCACCCTCTTCTATGTAGGTGAGATCCACTGAAGGCCTGAATAAAACAAAAACTGGAGGAAGGAAGCATTCCCCCTTTTCTCCTGCTGAGACAGGAGCTAAGACATCTCATCTTCACCAACTCATAGACTGGGATTTACACCATTTGCTCCTCTGGTTTTCAATCCTTCCGACTGGACTGAATTATACCACCAGCTTTCCTGGGTACTCTAGCTTGCAGGAGGCAGATGGGCGAAGCTTCTCAGTCTCCATCATCACATGAGCCTGTGTATGCATATGCATATGTATATGTACATGTGTATCTATACCACCTATGCCTATAACCATAATCTATATGTCCTACCTGTTCTGTTTCTCTAGAGAACCCTGACTAATAACAGCAGCCTCTCCAGAACAACTTTCATGGAGCTATCCCAATCATAACACCCCCCTCCCTCTACAAGTAAGGAAGATCCTGATATGTGTGGTAAAGACCCCCTTGCGTTTTCCTTTGGTTTTAACACTCAAGTGAGCAACTTTGAACACTATGGCACAGTCTTTCCCATTTAAAACAATTGATACATCTTCTACACCTCTTTTAATCTACAGTAGTCTACAGGATTCTCAGCCATTTCTTACAATATATCTGTGAAGAACCCAGAGCATCTCACCTTTCCAGAGTCAACAATCTGAATTTTGCTGAATGCATATTCATGGTGCTGTTCAACGTGTTTCTCTGTCCTTTTGTACTCTTGCAGACTGGCAGCTGGATCCAAATACTTATTGAGACTCAGGTTCAATTCCTTTGGCAATATGATGGTTTTCATCAGGAGACACATAACGTCTGCTATTTGCTCATTTTTAATCTTTATAGCAGTGGATGTTCAAAGCGTAGATATATTATTTTATTGGGGTTACTAAAAGGTAATATTTAATTCTATTACTTCTTTTTCATTTACTGGTTGGCATAATTTTGTAAGAAAATGCTTTCTTCATCTACTATTTGGCTACCCAATGGTACATACAGTTCATAAAGGAGTGGCAGTATAAATGTTTGATTGTTTTCTTTTATTTACTCAATTTTTAGATAATGGAGAAGTTATCTGTTATTCTCAGGAGATGACCAATTAGTTTATTGTAAATATTGTTACAAAATATAAATATGTTTGATGGGTTTTAACTGATTATCATTTTTACCCTTCTTGATATTCATTATCCTGTATTTGGCCGGTGGGAGCTTCTTTCCAGTTGGCTCTAGAGTCTTCTGATATTATAGAATGGTCTTCTTTTGCTCTTTGGTATGTCAAGATATTTTAGGTCATCTTATATATGCTTCTGACCTGGAATTGGCCATTTCTCCAAGAAGCCCCAATGTCTTTTAATAGGAAATGATACATAAAAACCACAGTCTTAGCTCTAGGATCACTCACTGGCTTATCATCATTTCTAGGCTCTTTCAGAGAATTCATTCTAATATTTCCAATTCAAATATAGGGCTACAGGGTTTGTGCTTTACCTTTCCTGTATTATATCTGTATTTTCTTCTGTCTACACTGAAAATCTTGGTTATCAAAGATTGAGGAGATGATAGAATTCGATAGTACTCAGTTCCTTTATCCCATGTTACACAGGGGATAGTTTCAGAATAACAAAATTTATATTAAGGTCCCTATTATGATAATGTAAAGCCATTTAGATTTATTGCCATATGCAGTCTCTATTCTTCCCCTACCTTTTTTTTTTTAAAGGTAATTATGTTGTATCTATATTATCAGGTCATATGTTCTTTATATTCTAGGATACCTTTCTTATTAAATCTTAGTTCTATAGGTAACGGTGTATTAAATGCTCATACCCCCCTGTGACATATGTCAATGTCCTCGCCGTTTTAGATGTCTGAAGCTCATTCTCTCATAAATTCCAAAGAAAGATCCATGGGAATAATATTCCTTGAGTTCCTACATGTTGACAACAGTTTGTCTCTGGCCTTTATACACTCTCATTCTCTCCCCTCGAGTGTTACTTCATTTTTTTTTTTTTTCTGGTATAATGTGCTGCTGTCAAAAATTCCAACGATAATCTATTTTTTCCTTATAAATCCTCTGCTATTTTTACATAGATGCAAAAATGTATTTTTTCCTGTTTTCTAAAGTCCATTAGTTTCACTAAATTATGTGCAGATATTGGTTGTTCTGAGTCAATATTCTCAAGTACCTGTGTTCCAATATGTAATTTCATTTTGTTTTAATTTTAGGTAAGTTTTCCTGAATTATACTGTTTGTATTTATTCATTTTCTTGTTTTGTTTTTCTCGTTAGCAGAAACTTTTTGACTACCGACAATATTTATTCATATCTTTTTTCCCTTTCCCTTTTTAACCTCATTCTTAATCTGCTTTTTAAAATTGGGGTAAGCGGGGCACCTGGGTGACTCAGTCGGTTAAGTGTCCGACTTCAGCTCAGGTCACGATCTCGCGGTCCATGAGTTCAAGCCCCGCGTCAGACTCTGGGCTGATGGCTCAGAGCCTGGAGCCTGCTTCCGATTCTGTGTCTCCCTCTCTCTCTGCCCCTCCCCCATTCATGCTCTGTCTCTCTCTGTCCCAAAAATAAATAAACGTTAAAAAAAAATTGGGGTAAAATACACATTGCATTCAATATACTATCTAACCAGTCTAAGGGGTGCAATTCAGTAGCATTAACTACATTCACAGTGTTGTGCAACCGTCACCACCATCTCTCGAACGCTTGCATGGTCCCAAACTGAAACTCTCTACCCATTCTTCCCCTTTCCCTTTCCATTTACTTCTGATTTTCAAAAGTTTCATTCTCTTCACTTATATCTCTTTAGGCACTTTTTTGTTGTGTTTATTTATATTTGTGATCCTTTGGCTCTTGTCTTCATTTCTAAAATGGTATGTTTCTTTTATTTTCAATTTTGTTCTTTAAATCTGTCACCTCATTTCTGAATTTTTCTTAATCTGATTTATGTTGGTTTTGCACATCTTGTGTCATCATTTCCTTAATGCCTTTTTGCTTATTTGGAAATGCTACATTATATACTGACCTGTTTTTTGAGCATGTTTATAGAATACTGTAATTATTTATGGGACTGTGATTCTACCTCTTTTTCTCTTTTTTCTTATAGTAACCTTCATGGTTTCTAAGGGATTTGACCTTCATAGTTTCCTGTTGCTTTTTTTTTTTTTTTTAAATGTGAATTCAGTTTTCCAAAACCTCTGGAGGAGGCTTGGTTCAAATAGATTTTCTTCTTTCTTTCTTTCTTTCTTTCTTTCTTTCTTTCGTGTTTATTTTTTGAGAGAGACAGACAGACAGACAGAGCTTGAGCAGGGGAAGGCAGAAAGGAAAGGAGACACAGAATCTGAAGCAGGCTCCAGACTCTGAGCTGTCAGCAGAGAGCCCTACACGGGGCTCGAACTCACGAGCTGAGATATCATGACCTGAGCCGAAGTCAGATGCTTAACCAACTGAGCATCTATGCACCCCTCAGATAAAATTTTCTAGATTTAAAGGGCACCCTCAGAAGGCCTCGGTTAAACGCCTGGGTCTTGATGCTCAGGTCATAATCTCATGGTTTGTGAGATCAAGCCCCAAATCGCCTTGGGTTCTGACAGCACAGAGCCTGCTGGGGAGTCTCTCTCTGCCCCTCCCCCGCTCACACTCCCATGATCTCTCTCTCTCTCAAAATAAATAAATAAACAAACAAAACCCAATAAAGGGCACCCTCTTTTATTGTTTTTATGTACTATTAAAAAATACAGTGGCTTGCTCTCTGAGGTTTCTTGGCTCTTTTGCTCTCTCACACTGTATCTAAATCTTCTTTCCTTTGTGTCTATTGTTCCTCTTCTGCTCAATTTTGTTCCATGCCTAGCACTTTCTGTTCACTGTGAAGCCCAGTGCTGAGAAGGATCTGCCTGGTCACTGTTAAGGGTTCATAAGATTGGAGTAGATTGCATTCAATACTAATAGGGTAGGCAAAATCCCTTCCATTTTGGTCTTCTCATCTCGGCCTGCTTTATTTTTTGGTATATGGAAAACATTTTTATTTTCCAGTGAATACCTGCTGCTCCTTTTCTCTGGTTTTTCAAATGCTTTGTTTCCTCCTTTTGGTTTCTCCCACAAAGATGGTGGTAGCACTCATATTCTGTGCCTACTCGTGGTTTGTCTTCCCCTGCATGTCTTTTGGGGTGTGTGGAGATACCTTGCCTGGGTTTTTGGGGAAATGTTGTTCATGAGATTTTTGGTTTTGCTATCTATTTGCATTCTCTGTTTTATCTGGTTATTTGAGAAGATCCAAAACCTCTGTGGCCACACTGGCACCAGTTTCCCAACATCCTCATGTATTCCCTTACAATTTGATTATTACTACAGCTTCAATTGAGATTAAATAAAAGCTGAAAAAAAATTTTAAATATAGTCCAATTAATAAAAATGGTGATCTGAAGAAGGAACCTCAAGCAGAGTCTGGCTATGCAGGTAGTTTATTTGAAAGTGATCCCAGGGAGTAAGGGTGCAAGATAAGGATAGGAAAGTGGAAGAGGGAAAACAAACATAAGAGTGTGTTATGGAGATAGCTACATTGAAGGCAACTAACTGAGGCTGAGCCCTTTCACAGAGCTTTATGAAACGCATCTCAGAACTGTCTACCTGGGTGATAGAAGAACAAAGTATTTTTTATATATCTTCCCCATTTCCTACCGGGCAGGGGTGGTCTCTCAGGACAGGTCCCCCCACTTCAGAGCTGTGCATGTGTCAATACAGAGTGGATTCTCCTGGGCACCATAAGCCAGGTTCAGAGAAACCTGGACAGGAAGAGAGATCTGCTGTTGACAATGCGATGCATTGATTCCATCATACTGTGGATCTGGTCAAAACCTGTATGGAACCAGCTGGTGTAGCAGTGGCTGGATTAAAAGATAGGATCATGAGGATATTGAAAGTGTCTCCCTCTCTCTCTGTCCCTCCCCCACTCAAGTTCTGTCTCTCTCCCCCTCCCTCTCTCAAAAATAAGTAAACTTAAAAAAAAAAGTGTTTCAAATTAATGAATGCATGGCAAATTTTAGAGGAAATATTAAAGTACTTAGGGGTAGATTTCAGTCAATAAAACTCATTTTATCTAATTCTTTATGTAGTCAATCTTACTAATATAATTGTATTTTGAAGCATTTAAATATGTTCATTAACTGAAGTCTTTAGAACCTGTCTATGAGGGAATCACTTAGAAACTTAAGTTACTATCTCCCTTGGTGAATCATAGGAGATACAGCAATGCATGATCATTTAAGATGTGTGGGGGGAAGTGCATGTGTGTATATGTATGTATACATACATCCAATCCATATACATCTATTCTATTCAAATATATTCTTTTATCCAAACATTAGAAAGGGGCAAGAGTACCAAGGTTGTGGTTGAAGATACTTTACCAAGCTTTCACACTCATCAGCTCAGGATCATGCCTTTTTCATCTTTCATTTATTTTGAACACATTCCAACCAGGCTTATACTCCCATTCTATGAAACTACTCTTATCTAAGGTCACTATTAATCTTCATGTTGCAGGATATGGTTGCTAAAAGCTAATTGAAGTGATTTAAAATTTAAATCTCTTGAAAGTTGACCAAATATTTATATGTTTCTGTATGTGATAAAGAATATTGTGTGCATACAACTATAGAACTGACAGAACAATAACCGTGGGTAAATTAGACTTACTTTAATTTGATTTTATCTGAGAGCACCTAGGTACGGTTAGTTTTTTAAGATAGTCATTAAAATTCTAGAAGTCTTTAATATTCTTACAGATGGTTGCTATTTATTTGGCAGTGCCCAGTTTAATTTGTTCTTTATCACTAACCAAATCTTTTTATAATAGGTATATAATGCATCCAGATTTATTCCACCTATGCAACTACACCTGATTTAAAAAGAAGATATTTTGTGCCCAAATAACTTTTTGTTCTCGGGAAAAAATGCCCAGTATTCCAAATTTCAAAAAATGATTACAGTAATATACTTGACATGTTTTGCTTCACCAATGTGGTTTATAAAATAAGATCATATTTATTTTTAGATGAAATTAGAATGACTGTTTAGCCCCCATCTACCCAGACTAGCAAGAAATCCAGTCCTTTTCCTGGGCCTCTCCAACTCAGATAGTCCCTAGAAACCCAAGATTGCTTACACTGGACCCTGAATAATGAATATCTGAGTAAAACTGGGATTCCGCAGAAGAAGGGAGAGGCCAACCAATGGGGTCTCCTAGTCACTATGACCAATGTCTTTTTCAAAATAGTTACACTCAGCTGAACATGAGCAGAGAATGGATGTCACTTCAGCTGCTCCTGTAAGGCAAGCTGATATGGAGATAATTAGAGAAAGAGAGAGAAAATTGAATGATTCTTGAAAGGTCAGTGAGTAATTTCACCTAGCTATCAGCAAGGCCTGTTCTGCCTACAGATTCATTTTCAATAGGATATTTAGGCTCAGTAGTTTTTCTGGCAAAGCTAATGGATTTTGTTTGATTTAGCTGTAATAGCTTGCCCAAATTACCTCAAGCATATTTATGAGATGCTTGGTCAGACTTAAGACCTTGGCACATAACCGAATTAACTGATTCAAACAAGATTTAGCACATAGCCTTGATTTAATTAACACTGTTCCAAATGCGATGTTTAGAGATTTGGCCCAAAGGAAAGCACAAACAAACCTATTTTGAACCAAAGAATGGCACAGACAACTATGAGGCAATAAAACAATAAATATTGGCTACATAAACTAATTCACTAGATTTTACATACATGTCAAACGAGCATAAATTATGTATCATTCTTTTCTAAGTTTTTAAACATACCAAATGACCCTGAATTGGGGCAAATCTTTTGGCTGTTTTGGAACTTAAAACTGGAGTGTTGGATTAGATTGATCTCTTAGGTCTCTAATTTTTCAGGCTTTAAGTCTTAATTTAAAAATAAATAAACAAATAACCTATAATTAAACTGTGACATCTTATTTGTCTTAGATTCCTCAGTGGCCAGCAGCAATGGGATCTTTAGTACATGCTTGATGAACTTAGAGTCCTTTTCACCAGCTTCTACAAGAAAAGGGAGGTTAATTAGAGTCTTTGTCCACAGACATAGTAAACCTATAGATTTTATTTTGATGAGTGCTACTATGCTTTTCAAATATCTCTACATGATCAAATAGCCATTATACTTGCCTACCTAAGTGACAATAAGTAATCAGAGACTACAGATATTATTACAGCTATTGATTTTAAGTCAACTCAGTTCATGAAATATGAAACAGGTCAAGTAGTGAGCACTTGTAGTCATTTCCTTTATATAATGTATGTTAATTGTATTAAAGCTTCATTCATTTGATTTTCATTTATTTGATGCTTTTGATGGTTTACATAGTGGCTGGGCTGTATTTCTTCCTTAATTAACTCTTTCTTAAGTGTCATAATCAAGATTTCTGGGAGGGGAGCCTGGTGGCTCAGTCGGTTGAGGGACCGACTCTTTGTTTTGGCTTAGGTCATGATCTCACGGTTTTATGAGTTTGAGCCCCGCTTCAGGCTCTGTGCTGGCAGCACAGAGCCTGCTTGGGATTCTTTCTGTCCCTCTCTCTCTGCCATCCCCCTACTTGCACTGTCTGTCTCTCTCAAAATAAATAAACAAACTTAAAAAAAGATTTCTGGGAAATGTTTCTAGCATTAAAGAACAGTTGCATTATTATTTATTATGCATTATTTGTTATTAATTATTCCAGAAAATCTCACTTATGTATGAATAATCATAAACACAGTCAAACCAATTGCTAAAGTATAGGTAACTTTAGAAGGTTATTTTGAATCATTTAAAAAATTTAAATTCATTCAAGTGCATTTTCTTGAAAATAATCTATAATGCAGGGTTTTCACTAATGTTGACTGCTCTTCCTATCTGAACACTGAAATGTTTGAAAATTGTGACAAACTTTACTGTGGCAAAAATCAGAGATAGGTTATCTATCCCTTTTATCATGAGAAATCAAAATGAAAAGAAAGTGCAGAAAAGAAAAAGAAAAAAAGTTAAAAAAATTTACTTTCAAAGTGGTAATTTTTATCTTATAACTGAAACACTTTCCATGACTGATCAAGAACCTATCAGTCTCTTTGTAAGCCAAGATAAACTGTCTGCAGAAAATCTGACTAAGAATTCATCAAAAGGAAGGTTCCTAGGCAAACTCCACCTGTGGGTAGGGGACTGGTGGCGATTATAAAAGGTCCTGCACTGAGTTCTTCTGTGACATTTCTACAAAATTAATGAAATGTAAACTACTGTCTATATTCATCAAACTTTTAATCTGTTCTAAAAATGAGATGACACAAGTGCATATCAGATCAACATTTTGTTCTTAAGATTGTTCTTTAGTGGTGAACTTCCTACTCAAAGGGAATCTGACAGTCCTGAAAGGAAGGGGTCATCCCATTGCTCTTAAACAGGGAAAAATACATGGAAGGCTAATATCGTTTTAAGAAAAAAAATAGAAACAATTTAAAAGTAATACACTTCAAAATAGAGAAAAAAAATGTTTTAAGTTAGTTTTGCCACTGTCAGTCTCAATTTAAGATATATTCAGAAACATATTCTTTTCTGTTTTACCCTAGTATTTTATTTACAGAGAAACTTACTAACTGATGCATTAAGTTTTATGATATTGGATCCAGGTTGCTATAGGAAGTAATCAAACATAGCAGGGCTTAGCAGGAAAAAATAATAGTTCATTTTATCTGCCTGTGTTATCAAAAAACTGCTTCTTTAGATGTGAACCGGTCATTAACATTAACATTGGTTTTTGATTCCTGTCTGCTTTTCTGGAGTATCTGTTAGTTTTGCAGGTTGCTTTTCTTTGCTCCTCTATGAAAGCCTGTAAACAGTTCAGTGTAGAAAATTATCTATTTCATAAGAAATCTAAAACCTGAAGCTTCTTTGTTTTTATAAATTACAGCTATAGAACACTTCATAGGCTTAATACATGGGAGAAAGAGTGTCCAGGTCAGGCAACTAGATGTTTTCCAATACTTGTAACATGTAGACAGAATAGTATCAAGACTCTCAAATTCAAAATCATTTTAGAAAAGCATATTTTTATACAGAAAACAATTTTTAGAATATTATTCAATCTTGAATAATACTTTCAAATGTCCAAGTTGCCTCTTTCTCACGGTTATGTTGCAAACAGAACAATATAATGGCAACTTATTATGTTTGTTTACATCTTAGTTTCAGTATCTGCAACACATATTACTGCATTCACGTGCATAGTGTAGATCTTCAATAAAATATTAAGCTGAAAATCATATGCAGATGACAATCTATTTGTTGCCTTCTAATTTATAAACTGCTTATGTACTGCTCCAAGGTGCAGTATACTTCCTCATAAATCCGGGGAAGGTTACCCTTTGAGGAGAGGGATCAAAAGATGACAAGCTGTGGCCCAGTTTGAAGCTCAGAATCCAGACGAGTGAGGATTTTAATTGTGGATGGGAAAGACCTGGTTCTGTCGTGGGCCTGCAGAATGTCTTGAAGTGTTTTTCAATGTTTTGGGTTTGGCAAACCCAAAGTGTGTTTTGCTAAGCACTTTTCTCTTCATTTTAAGCCCATGTGTATTATAAAGGAAATTTAATCCGTATGTTTTTGATTCCTTTACACTTAACTCATCAAAATGTTGTTTTGTAAGAGCTATTTGATGTCTAAGGAGACTTTGAGTCTTTTTATAACTTTTAAAAGGCTTTTTCCCTCCTTAGAAACAGGAAGTCGTGTTTTTCTAAGAGTAAACTAACTAAAAAAACCTAAAGGTTAGTATTAGAAGACTTCAAATGTAGGCTGAATGTTATACTTACTATTGCTTGATTTCTTCTAAGCATTTTTGGTGTTTTCACTCATTTAATTCTTGCAACTACCACATGAGGTAGGTGCTGTTACCATCTCTACTTTAAAAGAGAATTTAAGTTACTTGCCCAAAGGTCACACAGCTCCTAAGGATGGAGCTGGGATTTGAAACCAGACAGTCTGGGTCCCTAACCATTATACTAAACATCTAACCATTATACTAACCTGCTTATTTCCATAGTGTTATCCTGGAACTTAAAACTTTGGACCTTCCTTAAAATTAATTGGGTACCAATACTCTACTAGATGCCAAAAAGATCATGTTCTTGCCCCTAAGAAAGTTAATTTTTGTAATGAGCACAAATAGATAACAAAACAAAACACATAAACATGACAGAACACAAACACGCACACACACACACACACACACACAAAACCGGTAAATGAAATACTACATTTCGTCAATATCATATTCATTCAACATGTATTTATAGAGTATCTACTAATGGCAGGCTCTCTCCTGGTCTCTAGAGAAGACAGTAGCCATGGATCATGTAACTTCATGAATAACGGGTTGTATTCCTCCCCATAGAGGAGACCACTGGGGGGAATGGAAAAAATGCTTGACCTGCTTCGGATATTTTCAACAATGATAGAAAGTCAGGTGGCAACTAGGATGACTTATAACAACCCATCCAGCCTGCGTCCTTGGGAGGACAAGTTTCCTATGGAAACTACAGTCAATTCTGGTATCCACACCTGCTTGCTTTTCTGGTGCCACTGGGTATTGTCTTCTGAGCACAGATCTCCTTTTCATCAACGATGTTAAGAAGCTAATGTTCCTGTTTCTGTAAAATGCCATTTTTAACTCTTAAAAGTCTTAGCTAAGTTGAAGAATAGGATACCTGAAAGACATTTAGGGAATTTCACTCCTGTGAATACAAATTGGCATGCTTTACTGCATCCGAATTATGAATAAAAAATTATAGCAAACACTTGAGGAAACTTAACAGTTAACTCATTCAGTTAATGTTTATTTGAAATATTTATGGGTGTTTTTATTATAAAAATAATACAAACATGTTAAAAACAATTTGGAAATCAAAATTAGGTTAAAAAATGAAAATCTACCCCCCGCCCCCCACACACAAGCGTAGCTGACATATCTGTTGGTTATAGATAACCAGTTTATTGTTTTTAAATGGCTATAATTAATTGTCTTGCTTCTAGTTATGTGCTTCAAAATTTTTTTTTCTCTTTAAAACAAAAAGAATAAAACGTTTTATTTTTAAAATAAATTATCATAATAGAATTTGGAAGCTTGAATTTGGCTTTCTTTTCAATTTGAAGAAGGTTATATTTTCTTAGAAGAAGGCCATTTGAGACTCTGAGTAATCAGAATTACCAGGATGTGGTTCTCCATAGACAGAAGTCACCCAGGAAAGTAGAAGATGAAAGTCATGGGAAGAGATGTGTGGTGTGGTACAGAAAAGTCACTCAAAATGATACCTTTTCCTCTGGAAATGGGTCTTGGATTCCAAATCAAAACTCTTTTGAAATGAAATGGAATAGACACTACCAGCTGTATAAGGCCCAAAATGTGGCTAGAAATAATAAAATTTGTTAAGTGTTTTACAAAACTATGTTTTTCTTCCAAGCCCTCAAAGGAAGTCCGAGATTAACTGTATTTTAGGAGCATTACTTTTCTCATCAATATTGTTTGTAAGAATGAACGCCTTTAAAAGGTTTAAACTCTTAAAAACTTCTAATGCTCGTATAAAGAAAACTTTAAAATAAAATATGCTTAAATGCAAGCTAAAAGTGTTAAAAATTGTCAGTTATCTCAAAGAAAAGAAAAAGCATAATAGTACTTTAATTTGTGTTAAAAAGTAAGATAGAAACATACTAAATAAAAAAATCAGTACTTTTTTAAAAAATTAATTCACAAGTTAGCTAACATACAGTGTATTCTTGGCGTCAGGAGTAGAATCCAGTGACTCATCTCTTACATATAACAGTGCGCATCCTAACAAGTGCCCTCCTTAATGCCTGTTGCCCATTCTCCCCACCCCCACCCCCATCAAACCTCAGTTTCTCTGTATTTAAGAGCCTTTATGGGTTGCTTCCCTCTCTGTTTTTATCTTATTTTTCCTTCCCTTTGCCTATGATCAAATTCTACGTATGAGTGAAAACATATATCTGTCCTTTTCTGACTGATTTACTCACTTAACATAATATCCTCCAGTTCTGTCCACGTTGTTGCAAATGATAAGATTTCATTCTTTTTCATAACCGAGTAGTATTCCATTGTGTATGTACCACATCTTCTTTATCCATTCATCAGTTGATGTATATTTGGGCTCTTTCCACAATTTGGCTATTGTTGACAGTGTTGCTATAAACATTGGGGGCCATGTGCTCCTTTGAATCAGCACACCTATATCCTTTGGATAAATACCTAGTAGTGCAATTGCTGGGTCATAGGGTAGCTCTATTTTTAATTTTTTGTGGAACCTCCACACTGTTTTCCAGAGTGGCTGCACCAGTTTGCATTCCCACCAATGGTGCAAGAGGGTTCCCTTTTCTCCACATCCTTGCCAAGACCTATTGTTTCCTGAGTTGTTAATTTTAGCCACTCTGAAAAAATCAGTACCTTATAAAGACTTACATTTTTAATCTTTCCATCAAATACCTCCCAGTAGCCAGAAGGCTCTTGTTTCATGCGATTCTCCAGATTCTGCCATGGAGCCTGTTTTTGCTTTGAGGATTCTATTCAAATATCAAGAACATTTTTTAAAATGAACTTTCTTTAAAGAAAAAAAAAAAGGAAATCCCTGAGCCATGCATGTTTTCATATTTGAATTATCTTATTCAAATAAGTACTTTTTGCAGTTTTATTGCAGTTTTTCATTTGTCTTACAACAGTTTTCTCTTAAAACCCTTCATTGTCCTTCATCGTAGTTGCCAGTCTATAGTCCTCTCTCTCCACTTGTCCTCCACTTGCTGGAAGCTGAGAGAAAGCTTCTCTAGGTGTACAAAGTGGGGAAATGGAGTTTATTCAGAGATTAAGAAAGAATCTCCACCCTATTTTAGCTTTACAAGTATAAGACGTTCTCTCTCTCTTAGCATTTTTCTTCCTATAATACAAACTAGAACAATGAATTCTTGTGATTCTCAGGCATCCCTTTATTGACCTCCCTTTATCAACCTTTATTCTTTCCCTGCACTTTCCTCAAGGAAAAGAAAGGAAAGGCAACTAGATGCAGTTGGCTTCTAGCATGGCTCTCAAACAAACGAGGCTCTCACAGAACAAGTTTCACCCTTTAATCCCATCTTTCCAATGATGTTGTGTCCTCACCTTAAAAAAATCATGAGTACCAATTTTTAACAGTTTTAAAACTTCCTACTAAAACTGCCTACTGAAAAAATAAATACAGATACCAATTCTAATGGGATGAGATTGATAACCATGTCACTATTGCCAGGATGGTCTGGAGTTGGTTCCCTGAAATGGGTGGTGAGAGTTCAAGTGATTTAGTTGCCAAAACAATGAACTGATTCTACAACCAGTTTATGCATTCTGGCTTTCAAATCCCAAGATCCTATGTCTCCATCAGAGTAGGTAGAGACAATTGTGGGAGGTCCCCTGCTTGCCTCATCTTTGTTTCCATACAATGATCCTGGCTCCTCTCTGCTCAGGAAAGGAAGGACAGAGAGAGCAGGATAGGTGTATAAGAACTGTGGGGAGGATGTAGTTCCTGTAACTTCCTTTCTACTTAGGCCCATTGTCCACCTCACTGTATCACCAGTATACTAAATTGAAGATCTCCTGAAGACCTCTTTACATTTGAATGGATTCCTTGCTCATCTAACTCCTACTCTAGAGGCAACTTAGTCCATCTAGAAATGTGGCTTACAAATGCGGTTATTGAAAAGAAACACTTTGAAAAGAAAGAAAAAGATTAAAAGAGTGAAAAATTCAGTTATTCAGTTTATATGTTCCCTAATCTGAGAACTGATTGTCAAAGGTATTGCACAGTTAACCTGGAAGGAAGACTCAGGTTAAAAAAAGTAAAACCACTTTATTCCCAACAAGTTACAAGTATGAAGCTCAGGTTTTACAGACTTCTTTTATAATTTATTCTTTGATTTTCCTGGCCTCAGTATAAATTAATATAGTCAGGAGCGCATTTAGAAAGTTGAGGCTATGTCAATTTTTATGCTTCAAGTTGTATTCAAATTTTTAATCTGAAACCGGGTAATTTGGAGAACGTGTCATTTTCCATGTAGAAAAATGTGTGTGTGTGTGTGTGTGTGTGTGTGTGTGCACATGCATGTGTGTGTTTGTGTCCAAGGGGCTCTAACTGAATTGAATTGGACAAGGGGCTCTAATACACAAACATGGATTGACCAAGTCTGGAAGATCTGGTACCTTTTGCTTTGAGTTGAGAAGCTCTGGTGACTAGTCCAGTGAATGTATGAAAATGAACAGTAAGGAAATGGCTTTCTAGTTGTGTGTGTAATTACTACCTTAGGGGGGTTAAATTTCCAGAAGGAACCTGGGAATTTACAAAAATGCCCAAGGAATTTGATAATATGCTTTTCTTATTGGCCAAGGAAATTGTTTCCCTCCATATGTATTTTCTATTTTGTCTTCTCCTCCTCTTCTCCTTTCTTCTTCTTCTCCAGTGCATTTATCTCTCATTTTTACAGTCACACACTATAAGTCTGCTTGCCTTAGAAAGGATGAATATCCCATAAAATACAAACAGTATGTGAGTACAATGATAGAGGTGAAGGACTTCAACATAAATATCAATTCAAGTGAGTTCTTTCCCTCATTGAACTAGAGTAACAAGTTCAAAAACAGGAGGCAGTTATCTGTCTGGTAGAGCAAGACTGGGTCTAGATCCAGGGGAGAGAAAGGACATACTAGCAGTGACAAACCCAACTAGGAAATGGGGGAGCTTTCTTGAAATTGAGTTTGGGTTCACCGAATCACAAGACGGCCCTTACCTTCTGAAAGCCATTTCTTCTCTTTGGATAGGATTACAACACTATCTCTGATAAAGTTTTCTTCTCAGTAGAAACAAGGTAGTAATTTTCTCAGCATGGAAATTGAGTGGGAGTGGCCAAGGCACCCAAAGTTTTAGAGAGTCTCTGAGAAAATCATCTCCCAGCGATGCTAAAATAGCTGACTGCAGGGTCTTGAACTATTATGTATTTTTCTACAGTTGTTCCTCTGGCCTAGGCCTGTGGCAGACCTTTGATTCCTGCCTTAGGAAAGATGTAACTGGTTCAGTAGTAGAGGGAGAAGACAATGATATTGAAGCCCTGAAGAACAGAAAGTGTGGGCCCTGGCATTTTCTCAGCGCTCTTTATAAACAAGTGTGTGGACCACAAAAACAGCTTCCAGCCTGGGAAGAGGCTGTAGAGGGTGAGGCCCCAAATGGAAGTGTCTCAGAGTGGAGGAGGAAGCTAACTGGAGACAGAAGGTGATGCAGATAGCATGCAGGCAGGGATTGCTATGCCCCATTTCTGGAGCTGAAATGAAAGGGTGAGGATAGCTATGTCGCAAAGGCAGGGGGAAAGGAAAGAAGAAAAATAGAGTGAACGTATTTGTTGGTTACTTATTATGTGTTAAGCTTCATACCAGGCACTAGAAAAGTGTTAAGCCGTTTAATCATTACAACAACTTGACAAGAAAGGGAATTTTGATTCCCACTCCATACATCTCCATATCTGAGAAATCTAGATTTCTAATAGATTTCCAGATAATGAGTTTTGGAGAACCCTTGTAATTGAAGCAAGAGAACAGGGTAAGATTTGAACCCAGAATTCTGTTCTTAAGACCAATGATCTACGTATAGCCCATGAAAATGCAGTTCATTACAGAAAAAAATTTCCTAGTAAAGAGTTCATCTGACAAAGCACATAGAATATCTTTGGAAAGAAGCTGACTACTTTGACAAAAAAAATAATGCTCAGTGGGTCACAGGCAATATGAATTAATACAGGGGGAAATGTTCCCCCTCAAATAAACTTCTTAGTATATTGCAGTGGAAAATACTGTGGTGTTACAGTAGCCTCATTGACCAGACACACAAAGACTCACCAGCCAAGTTAAGATGCATGAATCACATGATATATTGAGTCAATTTAAAACCTCTAGCCAGAAACAAGGGGGAAAGATGGGGTAGATTAACACACTTAGGATAGAATCCAGGGGGGTGGAAGGATATCATTATCTGAATCCTTTTTGCCACATCAACCTTTCCTGCTGACTGAGTGGTTACAAGGATCAGAGCTGAGAGTGAACAGGGGGCTCCAAAGACAGAAGATGCCCAGAACCAATGTACGCTTGCTCTATTGCAAAGATGCAGGAGAAAGCACACAAGGCCAGAAAGTTCAGAGTTCACTGAGTTCAGAAGCTCATTGATAACTGATGACCAGACACAACCTTTACCTTTGAATCCATGGCCAAACGAGGTCATCAATGGCTGATGAAAGGAGTCTAAACTGTCATAAATATTTGCTATCTCATAAGGTTTTTTTTCCTGCCATGTTTACTACCACCAATGTTCTTCCTTCTTCTGTGTAGACCCAGGTTTCTACTTGATTTCAGTTTCCTCTTCCATATTTGTGTGTGTGTGTGTGTGTGTGTGTGTGTGTGTTTAAATTCTTCTGATGAATTCTATAAGCTCTTGCATATCTGAAAAAAATCTTTTTTTTACCTTTATTTTTTAAAGATACTTGATATACTTAGAATTCTAGGTTGACTTTTTATTTTCAGTACTTGAAAGATTGATTCACTGTTTTTTGGCTTGCATTGCTTCGAGAAATTTGGCTATCATCCTTTTTCCTCTGTAATAATATATCTATCTCTTCCTCTGATACTTTTAAGATATTCTCTTTATTACTAGTTAAACAATGAGATTATTATTTGCCTTAGTATAGTTTTATTCGCCTATTTAAAAAAAATTTAGTGTTTATTTATTTTTGAGACAGAGAGAGACAGAGCATGAGCAGGAGAGGGGCAGAGAGAGGAAGACACAGAATCCGAAGCAGGCTCCAGGCTCCAAGTTGTCTGCACAGAGCCTGGCATGGGGCTCAAACTCACAAACCATGAGATAATGACTTGAGCCAAAGTTGGATGCTTAACCGACTGAGGCACCCAGGTGCTCCTATTCACTATTCTTATGCTTGGGGTTCATTAAGCTTTCTGGATCTGTGGATTTGCAGATTTTGCCAAATTTGGAAATATTTCAGGCATTATTATTGCAAATATTTCCATCTCTTCCTGTCTCTCCTTTTCTTTGGGGCCTGCAATTACAGGTATATTAAGCTGCTTGAAGTTGCTTTCCCACCATTTCCAGATCCTCTATTCATTTTTGTCACTCTTCTTGGTGTGTTTCATTCTGAATAGATTCTATTGCTCTGTCTTCAAGTTTACTAACCTTTTCTTCTACACTATCTAATCTGCTGTTAATTTTATCCAGTCATTTTCAACCTGGAAGATCAATTTTGGTCTTTTTTTTTTTTTGGTCTTCCATGTCTCTCTATCATGCTCATGTTTTTCTCTGTCTTCTGTAACATATGGAATATGTTTATAATAACTGTTTAAATTTCTTTGCCTACTAATTCTGTCTTCCATATAACTTCTAAGTCTATTTCTATAGACCAATTGTTCTTTGGGTTATGAATTATATTCTTTTTTTCCTTTGCCTGTTGGGTAATTGTTAAATTGCATGTCAGATATTGTAATGTTACTTGTTAGGTTCTAGATATTTTTCTACTTATTTAAATATTGTTGAGCTTTGTTCCAGCATACAGTTAAGTACTTGGACATAGTTTTATCTTTCAAGGCATGTTTTTATGCTTTATTAGGCGGGAAAAGAAAACCATTTTTGTCTAGAGCTAATTTTGACCCACTGAGGCAATCAGTACCTTTCTTAGCACTGTATCTGATTTCTTGTCTATTGTGGAGTTTTTGTTTTTGTTTTTTACTGGTTGATGGGAATACAAACTCTTCTCAACCTTATATGAGCTCTAGTATTCTGCTTGCTTCTTCCCTACAGTTCATTCCCCAGAATGAGGCAGTTTTCTCACATGTGCTGACCAGAATTCAGCTGAATACCCAGGGGGACTTTGTGAAATTCTCTGGCTGTCTCCCGTGAAGCTCTCTCCTTTCCACAAAACTCACTCCTCCTCATGAAGCTAATTCCTCTCTAGTTCTCTACCCTCCAAATTCCAGCTGCCATGGTCTCCCTGAATTCTTAAGTCTTTATCTTCAACTCAGGGAAGCCGATGGGCTCTCTCTGAATCTTCCCTCCCTACTCTGTGGCCTCAAAACTCTCTCTATAGATTCCCTTCCAGTCTCCTGTTATTCCCATCCGTGTAAGGCTCACCACATTTGTTTTCTTTTCCCCAGGGATCACTGTCCTGTGCTGCCTGTTTTCCAGTGTCTGAAAACCATTAATTCATGTGTTTTGTTCAGTTTTTTAATTGTTTAAAGAGATAAGTCTCTGTTCCTTCCTTTAAACCAGAAGTGGTAGTTGCCTCATTAATCTTGGGTGGCTATTTGCTCCTTTCACCCTTTCCTACCTATGCTCAGCACACATATGCTCTACTTACTTTATCTGTGACTCAGATGTCTTGAAAGCTGCTTGCTTACTTACTAGATGTACATACTCATAATAGCAGAATAATTTTTTAATGGTTTCCTTACTACACAAGTACTACATATTTATTTCAGAAAAAGTAGAAAATAAGCAAAAAGAAGAAAGCAAAAATCACCATTAAGTCTTCTATATTGAGGTTAGTGTCTTGACATTGGCATTTTCTGACATACTGACTTAAGTAGCAGAAAAGAGCTTTAGAGCAAAAACCTTACTACTCAGTCCACAGTGTGGGGAGGGGCAGTGACATTTCAGAGATAGGGAATACTTTTATTAACACCATCATGTTTCTTGATGAGGTTTCTTGCGTGTATCATATTTGAATAAGTGAGAAAAGAAATAACTGAATTGTTCTACCTAATAAAGAGGAAAATGTGTAGTTCTCCAGGGGTTGTCCTAAAGCAGAGAAGAAGGAGAGAGAAAAAAAGGCTTAGAAAAAAGAAGTCTATGATGAGGGCAATAAACTGGGGTATAGGAGAGAAATTCCTTGCAGCCAAGAATTGTTTAATGAGTTCTTAGAACATATATATAATATTTAATTAGACATTGTTATTTGTATTGTGCTAAAATTCCCCAAATCTTAACAGTCTTCTTATGCCTTTGATACTTTGGGGAAGTGTATTCATTTAATGGATATTTACTGGGCATCTACTTTGTGCCAGTTACCATTCCGAGTGCTTGGGATACAACAGAGATCCCTGCTCTTTGGAGCATGCATTTGATTAAGGATCAAAGACTATAAGAGAAAAATAATAAATATGTTATTTAAATTATGTTTTATAGGGGCACCTGGTTAAGTGGTTAAGTGTCCCACTCTTGGTTTCGGTTCAGGTCATGATCTCACCGTTCTTGGGTTTAAGCCCCGCATCAGGCTCCATGCTGACAGTGCAAAGATGCCTAGGTTCTCTCTCTCTTCCTCTCTCTGCACCTCCCCTGCTTGTTTGTTCTCTCTTTCAAAATACATAAATAAACATTTAAAAATAAATAAATAAATAATGATTTATAAAATAATAAGTGCCATAGAAAAAAAGGAAGAGTAGAGCAAAAGCATGGGAGGAGGTGGGGGTGAAGATAGTAGCTTATAATTTTATACAGAATGGTCAGGATGAGCAAAGACTTGAGGAGATGGGGGAGTTAACCATATGGATATTTGGGGGAAGAGTGATCCCATAAGAGGGAGCAGCTGAGGCAAAGGCCCTGAGGCAGAAGCTGCTTTTCATGTTAAAGATCAGCAAAGAGGTCCGCTTACTGTTTCATTTCTCATAATCAGAAAAAGAAAATAGATATGTGCATTCACCCCAAGTGTGCTTTGGTAAATCCACACACTTTAGGGGGGAAATGGTATTTGTGTTATTGATTCTATGTTAGTAGTTAATCTCATAATATTTTCGCTCTAAGCCCCAGTCTGCTTATACAGTATTAGGTTCTTTGTAACTTTTTGGGCCTCCTTTTTTTGCTTCTTCCTTTCTAGGATGTCTTTCCCATTTCAGGCATTGTCAATCAACAGGCATTGACTGCTTCTAACCCTGGAGTAGACATCTGAATCAGGCTGGAGCATTGCAGGACTTCAAAACCTTGGCCTTAATAATTGATTCTGGGATGAGCAAGTTACACAATCCAGGCATTTTCAAGCCCTTCTGAAAACTGATGTGAACACTGGCAGGTTGCACTCCTTTTTAGGAACACTGGCTACAAAGATGATGTAAGCCTGGTGGATGTTTTGCTGATATGGAAGGGCTTATTGATGGAAAGCAAAACTGAGAGGGGAGAAAGAGAGAGACAGAGAGATAGAGGTAAAGAGACAGAGATAGGGAGACAGAGCCAGAGAGATACAGAGACAGAGCCAGAGAGATAGAGACAGAGATAAAGAGGCAGAGACAGAGAGGCTGCAACCAGCAATATTTGAAGCCAGCACCATCCCCTTTGATTACTCATAATGTAAGCTAATAAATCTTTTGTTTAAACCAATTTGAGTTGTTTTTCCATCACTTGCAATCCCAAAGATCTTATTAAATGAGAATAATGTAATGCCCTCTTAAAGAGTTTTCCCCAGAGTATTTTTAGGAGCCCCAAGAGGGATCCTTAAGTGCCTCTAGAGCTGGTCTGGGTTGTCCCTCTTTGTTGCGATATTGGCAGTGGCTCAGGGAGGCTCTGCTAGTCTCACTGTGAGTTAAGCCTGAAATCTGTTGGCAGGGGAGCCATTGTCTGTGCGAAGTGGTCTGATTGCTCTGTGAGGTTGCTGAACATGAAGAGAGAACATACTCCAATCTGTGTTTTCATTTAGAAGTTTCAAAGCAAGGCTCCTTGAGCCCCAAGCTGTGACTAAATAGAGTGGAAACCACCCTTTCAGTGGCCACATTCACCTGTCTTTGGAGAACCTAAGCCAGGTTCTACACCTGGGAACCCTCTGCCTGTCTTCTCTGGGCTCCACAGCAGGGTAGTTCGTGTGCCAGTTTCCTTCCACTGTAAGGAGACAACTCTTAGGTATCCCGACTATCCCACCTCTGGTTTTATTTGGCTCTCATTTGGTCTTCCAAATTCAGCTGACATGTCTGCATGGATGCAGTCACTGACACTGTTCTATTTATTTTGTGTTTTATCCCAGGAGGTACCTCATTCTGTTATAGTTAGTTAGGGAAGAGAGCCACTGGGGGTGGGGCTGGTGTGGTCCTTATCACTGCCATTTTCAAACCCTGACTCTGGTTCAGTGGGATCAGCCAATGGCTACGATGTGGTATGTATTTAGATTGCTGAGGCTGAATAGCATTGAATGGGTCAGCCTGCCATGTAGACTGATATTTGGTTTTGGGCCAGGTCTTTTGAGAATGACAGACTGCTTAAAATAAAAGACAAAACCAAAAAAATAAAGAAATAAAAACCCTCCAGTCTCAAATTAAGAAACTGACATATTGGTTACTTGTCAAGCTAGACCAGCATTTTCACAAAATACTCGGCATTATGGTAATTAATACTATAACAGATGTATTTAGCAACCCTTATGGGCAGATGCTATGATACGTACCTTCTTACTCTGGAATGGAGATATACAATATACTCTCTAAATTTGCAAGTGAAATCTGAAACAAGGGGTTGAGTAAAATCTGGTAAATCTTGGAACCTGCCAACAAGTTTCATGTTCTGTGAGGTCAATCAAGTTCAGGATTATGTATCTGGCTTGAAGGTCTGGGCAGTAGTTGGTGAATCAAATACGACAGCACACACATAGGGGTTTGGCTGTGAAGAGGGTAATAGATGTTAGCGTAGCTCCCCCATGCTTTTTGATAGAGAAGCAGCATTTGACACTATTAGACATTTAGTTTAGGAGCCTACAGAAATGTAGAGTTCACAAGGATATCAAGTATTGAAGCATTTTTTTCCCCTGTAAACTTGAAAGGTTGTGCTTTCAACTTGCCAGATACAGGCAAAAAGTTAGATATAATTAGTAAAACCCAAACACCTGGAATCACTCAACACACCTGGAACATCCCAGTAAAACACACGTTTCAGGATTTGTGACCATACCTCCCATTTATCCTTCCTTTTTACCTTGTAAGGTTTCCTCTCATCTCTCTCAAACACGCTCTCTGAATGTCAAAGGAGAGCCCTCCACTTTGCAGTGAGTCTTGTATTACCACCTTCTGGGTCTTCACGCTCAGTCCTGGCGCTCATGTCCCACACTGTGATGGGTTTGACCCACTTTGGGCATCAGGCAGATGACTCGGCAATAATGGATTCCAGCCTGCAGGGGAAATCTCTACCTCCTTCCTCTCGCTTCTTTCCCTGTCCTGCTGCACCCTCCAAAACATGTTGAAATGCTAAAAGAATGCAGAAGAACAAATGAGAACTTAAAATGAACAAAGACACTTGATAATACTTTGTTTTTCTTTCGTAATACCGTGTGTTGAAACACACATGTATTCTGAGTAGCTGAGCACACTGTTTGGCGCTGTGTGTGGAAAAAACATCCAGTGATGTGTCAGACACCCCAACCGGCCAAGAGAACTGCTGCTTGCTACTGATGCCATGTGGAGGAACATTTGGGCCAAGTGGCCAGTAGTCCGGGGCTGTTGCTGGCACGCCGTCCACACCAACTGGGACTGTGCGGCAGCTTGGTGTCAGAGGAGTGGTGCAGTACTTAAGTACTGCGCATTCACAACCTGGAAGTCTACTTCCTAACTTAAAAGCTTTGCAGCCCTCATTGATGAAGTACAAGTCTTTGTCTAGGTTTTCCAGTTTTCAAAAAAATCTCAGTATTTTTATTCATTCTTTTATTAAGTAATATGGATTGTGTTAAGCAGGAGCAGCACCCGGAGAAAATGGAAACACTGCAGAAATGAACAAACCAATCAGTAAACGTTTGTGCAGTTCCTCAAATGGCGGCAAAGGGGGGAGGGAGGCACGGAATGACAGGAAGCAATTCCTTGTTTTTTTCTCTGGGGACTTTTCCACATAAATTAGCATAAACTGCTGTAGGATTAAATGTTTTGGTGTGCCGCAAGCTTCCCTGATTTTAGCAAATAAAAAACATCACACTTGCCTTTATTTTATTTTCTTCCTCTTTGCACCAAAAGTTATAAACAAGATTTTCCTCTCTACCTTTTTTTTTTTTAAGATTTTATTTTTAACTGATTTCTATACCCAACCTGGGGCTGGAATTTACAACCCACAGGTCAAGAGTCACACACTCCACCCACTGAGCCATCCAGTGCCCCTTTTTTTCCCTCTCTCATTTTTAAAAAATTTTATTAAAATTTTTTTTAGTATTTATATATTTACTTTTGAGACAGAGAGAGAGAGCCTGTGCAAGCATGAGTGGGGGAGGGGCAGAGAGAAAGAGGGAGACACAGAATCTGAAGCAGGCTCCAGGCTCTGAGCCATCAGCACAGAGCCCAATGCGAGGCTCGAACTTAGAGCTGAGAGATCATGACCTGAGCCAAAGTCAGATACTTAACTACTGAGCCACCCAGGTGCCGCTTCTTCCCCTCTTTAATCAAACGTTCCTCTCTAGGTTTGTTACAATTCACAAAGTGTTTTCCCTCAAAATCAGGGCCGTCAAAATCTTCTCAAGTGGGAAGATATCTTCCCCATAGAATGTAGCTCCTTATTATTTCCTGTTTCTGTGTGAATTCTATCCAGGAGAGTCCCAGATGCTCATGAAGAACTTTTCAGAAGGTAATCTGTGGGGCAATTTTGACTTGTAATGGCACGTTACTAGCCCATATTCTGCCACTTCTCCTCAATGTCCATGGCAGATGTTACTTATCCACTGTGGCATACCTCCCCACAGATTTTGAGTGTGCTTCACAATCTTCTTCCAGTGGCGTGCTCCAGACCACTATGACCAATCAGAGCTGGTATACAAAAGGACTCTTCTTGGGGCCTCTGGGTGGCTCAGTCGGTTAAATGTCTGACTTTGGCTCAGGTCAGGATCTCACGGTTTGTGGGTTCTGGCCCCATGTTGGGCTCTGCGCTGACAGCTCAGAGCCTGGAGCCAACTTCGGATTTGCTCTCTCCCTCTCTCTCAGCTCTTCCCTGCTTGTGCGCTTTCTCTTTCTCTCAAAAATAAATAAATAAACATTAAAAAAAAAAAAAAGCACTCTTCTTTGCCAGCCCTTGGCCCCAGTGTTTCTGGTCAGCCTCAGCCCAGCTGCCTACTCTAGCTCTCCTGGGTGGAAGGAGAGAAACAGGAATCCCCTTGCTGGAAGGTGCTTCAAAAATATTTATTTCCAGAGCTCCCTGAATCAAAGAAGCACCTGGCTTTAGGGATTCTGGAAGAATAACATCTGGGAAGTCATTTCCAGCCATAGGGAATTTCAATTCCAAGAAGCTGGGAGGAGACAACCAGCAAGAGAGTCTCATAAATACTGGTCTTACAGCCTGCTATGATTTCTTGTTTAACTGAGCATCATTTATCTCCATTCTTTAAAGACTCAGATATAACCCAGGATGCCCCTACTACAAAACCTGAGTTTATGGAAGACAAGGGTAGGCTTAGAATTAGCAAAACAGACTATAGCTGTCTGTCAGAATGAAAAGAGGGAGATTGAGGCAACTAGA
Source organism: Panthera onca (assembly GCF_046562875.1). NCBI lineage: Eukaryota > Metazoa > Chordata > Mammalia > Carnivora > Felidae > Panthera > Panthera onca. The sequence continues at coordinate 75,522,649 of NC_138343.1, forward strand.
CAGCATGGAAAACCTCATGAACTGCACTTCATCAATAAAATACTTTTGCTCATTTAAACAAGCCAGGGACTACAGTTAATTTTTGTCCTATCTATGAAGAATGTAGGGTAAATTAGGAGGGTAAATCAGATTATGTTGTATAAGAGAACAGATTGTTTTACACATTTAGAAAAACACATGCTGTTGAATAAACTTGAGAATATAAAAACTGTGTTTTATTTAAAATGTTCTCTGGGACAACTGGATGGCTCAGTCAGTTAAGTGACTGACTTGGACTCAGGTCATGATCTCGAGGTTTGTGAGTTTCAGTCTGGCTTCGGGCTCTGTGCTGACAGCTCAGAGCCCGGTCCTACTTCAGATTCTGTGTCTCCTCTCCCTGCTCCTCCTCTGCTCATACACACTTTCTCTCTCTCAAAAATAAACAAACGTTTCAAAAAAAAAAATAAAATGTTCTCTAATGTAGACTTTTCCATAACCAGGGCTAGTCTTCCCCCAAGTGTTCTGAATTTGTTTTTCCTAGGAGAGATCTAAAGGGCTCACTCTGGACTTAGCAGAAAATAGGTAACCTCCTACCCCATAGACTCTCATGTTGACTGGCCTGATTACTGACCCCCTTCCTCATACAGCTGGTACTTAGTTCCCTTCTGCTCCCCTCTTCATCTTCTACACTTATCAGAATCTTTGTCTCACCTCTTCCATGTCCTCTCTTTTGCAAACAGAACATTGACTTCCTTCAAGCTCCTGACCCTTGGCTTCGTTTCCTAGGATACCTGTAGTGGCATCAAGGAGAAACTGTGCCCTTAATTCATACAGCCTGAAATACCTCATTTTCATGTCTTTCCCTCAGTGTTTTCTCCCACAAGGGCAGCCCAGTCTTGTTTACGAGCCTGAACTCAATATGAGGTTTCAATATAGAACATTTCAAACAGATTTATCACTTAGGCATGTTTTTATTTGTTTATTCTGAAATTTCTTCTCACTTTCCTTATGGTGTATTTCTCCCCAGTCTTGGTAATTTCACTGACCAACCAACCAACAATAACAACAACAAAACAACCTTAGGGATCTTCTTTTAAAGTTGTTAGCTATTAGTGAATTTTCTTTTCTTTTTTTTAAATAAATACTGTTTTTTCCTTTTTTAATTTTTTTTAGAGAGAGAAAGAGAGAGAGTGAGTGGGGGAGAGGGGCAGAGAGAGAGGGAGAGAACCTCAAGCAGGCTCCAGGCTTAGCACTGAGTGCAACATGGAGCTCTATCCCAGGATCCAGGGATCATGACCTGAGCCAAAATCAGGAGTCAAACACTCAACTGACTGAGCCACCCAGATGCTCCTAGTGAAATCCTCATAATTTTTTTTAAATGTTTATTTATTTTTGAGAGAGAGAGAGAGAGACAGAGACAGAGTGTGAGCTGGGGAGGGGCATAGAGAGAGGGAGACACAGTATCCTGGCTTCCAGCTGTCAGTACAGAGCCCAATGCAGGACTCAAACCCACCGACCAGGTGATCATGACGTAAGCTGAAGTCGGCTACTTAACCGACTGAGCCACCCAGGTGCCCCTGAAATCTTCTTTATAAATATCTCTAATAGCACATGAGAATGATCGCCAGGTACAACTTATTTCTGCGTAAGTATGTATTTTATCTGGCAACTCTAGTAGGAGTTGAGGTGCTTTGCCTTGACACAACCGTTTCTGGAACCTGGCAAACTGACGAATGTTGACAGTACAAGGATTTTTCTTCTCTGAATATCTCAGTATTTCAAGGACTAAGTCGCAAATATAAAAGGTATACACAAATGGAGCACAAATGGATCACAAGAAGTTATTCAAGATTTCCTAATTACACAGGTTGGACCGCCTCTCTTTGACCATTAAAGTAACGTGTCTTCAGGGAAATCTTATCTGAATTTCTAGTCTAGATTATATTCCTATTTAAACTCAGCCACAGTAGTTCCCTCTTGTGGGCTTTATCACTATGATGATAATCATATGACTACTGGTGTGATTATTCATTTACCGTAAGGCTTCACAAGGGCAGGGATCTTGTTGGTTTTGTTTGGTGCTCTACTCCAGTGCTTATTACTATACCTGACAAACAATAAGTGATCAGCAAATTTAGAAGCTACTATAGAAGATCCCATTTTCTATAGAAACAATACAAAGAAACATCCAGAGGTATAAATATGACAATAAATATGCAAAACACATAAAGAAAACTTTAAAATACTTCTGAAGGGTACAAAGAAAATATAAATAAGTGCAAAGTCATACCATGTTCTTAGATAGGAAACCTCAATTACCACAAAGAGGTTGACACACACTGAATTAACTTACATGATGATTATGTTCTCCAAACTGTACCAATGGATTTTTCTTAATGTTTATTTTGAAGAAGAGAGAGACAGAGAATGAGCAGAGGAGGGGCAGAGAGAAGAGAATCTGAAGTGGGGTCCAGGCACTGAGCTGTCAGCACAGAACCTGACGTGGGGCTCGAACTCACGAGCCATGAAATCATGACCTGAGCCAAAGTCGAATGTTTTATTGACTGAGTCACCCAGGCACCCCTATGCCAATAGATCTTTTTTTAAACTTGAAACTTCTAATGTTTGAATGAAAGCAATACAAAAAAAGAAGGGCCAGGAAAATTTTAAAACAGCAATAAGGAGGGATTATACCTCCCAGGTAATGTATCATGAAAACGTTAATAATTAAATTCTGGTGCTGGCACAGGAACAGGTAGACAGAACAATGGGATAGAGGAAAAAGCTGAAGTTGCATCACAAATTAATGATAAACAATGAATTTTTCATTAAATGATGTTGGAGCATCTGAGTAACCATCTGGAAAAAAATAAAGTTGAAACTGTACCTCATGTCATGTACATCAGTATACACTACAAAATGGATATAGGAAATTTAAGTGTAGAACTGGAACCATAAATGTAATAGAAAAAAATAGCAACATTTATTTGTGATCTTGTGATCTTTGTAACTATGTTAGGATCTATAAGCCATAAAAGAAAGATTGATAAGTAATCAGACCATATTCAAAAATTAAAAAAAAAAAGATTTCTGCATGGCAGAAAGAAAAAAAAAACAAGTAAAAATAATCCCTTCTGCAAAGTAAAATATAACAAAATAGGGGGAAAACCCACACAATTATAATCACGGAATAAAAAGCTGATCTCCTTATATAAAGTTCACCACTGCAGTTCAACCATTTCACTTTTTTAACAATGGATTTTAACAATGGAAGATCATACCAAGAGTTCCTAGAAATTATCAATAAAAAGCCCTAGACTAACAATCCAATAGAAGATTGACACGAAGTTTTTGGTGAGGCTGTGAGGAAACAGGCAGACTCACTCCTATTGGTTGGAGTGTAGACTGACAACCATTTATGGAAAACAACTCAGCAAAAGTTGCCAAAATTATACATGCATCAATTATATAAAATACATGAAAAATATAAAGTTATGGACTTTGACATGGTGACCCAATGTTCATTTAAAAGAGACTATACCCATATTAGGGTATACCCATGTTAGAGTATATGTATATAGTGGGACACTACCCAACTTAAAAAAGAATGACGTCACTCTTATGTTCTGAAGGAAGACCTCCAAGATCCTTATGTGAAAAAAACGCAAGGCATGAAACCAGGTGCATAGTATAAAAAATATTTTATGTATGTATGTATATGTGTGTACATGTGTGTACACATACACATGTGTACATATACATGCATAATGAATATGCATTAAAAAACTCACAAAGGATACCTAAGAAAATTCTTACGAGTGTTTCTGGTTAGGATGGCTTGAGAATGGCAGGAGGGAACTAGGTGATTACAGGACAGGGGTGGGTAAGAGATAGATTTTCCTTGCGTGACTTCTTATTGTTCATTTGATTTCTGGAAGATGTTAGGGTAATACACATTTAATAAATTAAGTATATAAATTGAATTTGAGAGAAAAAAATAACATCACCTAGAAAAAAGGAAACTGTTCATTCTATGAAGTCAAGTACCATGGATGGAATAAAAGTACACCTGAGGGGCATTTGACTGGCTCAGATGGTACACCATGAGACTCTTGATCTCAGGGTTGTGCGTTCAAGCCCTGCACTGGGTGTGAAGTTTACTTCAAAAAAAGTTTCAGAAAATTAAAGAAAAAAAAGTGCACCAGAGGAATACCAAGGCCAATGTCACAATGTTTTCTGTTCTTTTTATTTTAAGCTGCCTTAAATCAGTTCTGGAAATAGAAGACAAACAAATAAATGTGTATGTTTATGCTAACAAACTGCTGGTTAATCTCAATTTATCTAGACATGCAAATAATTCCTTTCAATTAGGAAGTGTTTGGGGCACCTGGGGGGCTCAGTCCATTAAGTGTCCGAGTTCGGCTCAGGTCATGATCTCATGAGTCCCATGCGGGGCTCTCTGCTGACAGCTCAGAGCCTGGAATCTGCTTCGGATTCTGTGTCTCCCTGTCTGTCTGCCACTAACCTGCGCACGCTCTATCTCAAAAAATGAATGAACATTAAAAAAATTTTTAAAAATTAGTGTTTTTCACCTCAGAATTATGTGAAGACTCGCTGAAGGCTGAATTAGTGCCCTCTCTTAGGAGATGTTCACTGGGGTTTCACGCTGCTGAAGGGTGGAGGGAAGGCATCCTGGCCCTTCGTCCATCAAGGAAAGAATCTCAAAACTAAATAGAGTAAAATTCATTAACTTCTCACTAGAAACAAATCTACTTCAAGGGGAAACATAACATACTCTTCTTCTTCTGGACTGTGCCCATTGTGGCCTCTGTCTCTATGGTGTGAAAGGAACATCGCAATCAGAAATCACTTCTAATTAAGCGTAAGCTTGTCACTGCGGTCACACCATTTTATTTTAACAATTTGGAAGATCTAGAGATCATAACACAAATTTTCCTTCTTATAAAACAAGCCTCTATCTTAGGCTTACTCTTTGTGAGAGCGTACAAAACCCAAACAGAAGTTTCCTTGAGATCCTGTTTAAAATAGAGGTCCTGATGAAATCCACATGGCTTACATTCAACCAAAGTGACGTTGATTGACAGGGCAAAAAACTTTAATAACTGGCAAGAAATAGGACTTCATTGTGGGTTGAGGAAGTTTACCCCCAAATTACGAGACTGAGATGAAAATCTTAAATTCCTTCAATTTTTACCGGAGTCATTCCTAACTCCTGTCTTCCTTTGACATCAATGGCTAAATTATTTTGCCCCTCCTCACCTTGCCGGGAAAGCCTGCCCAAAACCATCTTCATGGTCATCACCTCTTGGATGAACTACTGTGAAGTCATGAATGGAGGTACAGAGACAGGGAGGAGGAGGGGGAGGGGGAGGGGGAGAAGAAAGTGGCCCCAAATGTGCAGAAAAGACTCTAAAGTTTTGCTAAGTCACTTCAGGCCTTGGGTTTAAAGAATTTCAGGAAGCCATCCCAGTATCTTTTTCTTTTTTCTTTGATAGTGATGTTAACATTTTCTAGGAGATGATTTAACCTAATATTGTTACCTTAATATATGTTCAGTTTCTTTTTTTAAGCAATAAAACTGTTCTCAGGAGATCTGTCCATTTGACTCTTCAGAAGGGTTACCATTATCAATGAATTTGCATTCTCCTTCATTCCCTACATTTGAAATGACTATGTCTGAGGGAGAGATTCATAGTGCTTTCATTTTCTGAAATAATTACATGTGCGTGTATAAATATTCATAGTATTTACTTGTTCCTTAATATCTGTTTCCCTTTGCTAGAACAAAAGCTTCATAAAAATAGGAGCTTTGTCTAGCAGTGAGAGCTAAAATTAGTGGCCAAAACTCTAAGTAGAAACAGTATATTTGTGTAGCCTCCGAGGGTCTCTCCAAATTTACTAAGGTAGTGGTTTTTAAATATGACCACAAATTCAAGATGAAACTTATTTCCTCTGCCCCTGAGTGTGCACAGGATTTAGCAACCCACTTTTAAGTGTAGACTGGAAAGGCAAAATCCTAACTATATAGTGGAGAAACCTGTCAGACACTACCTTAGTCAAGCAATTAAGGTGAATATGACAAATCATGGTGACATCGTGTGTCACCTGATATATAGGTAGGGCACATCCTCTCAGTGGTATTCTTCCCCAAAATTTATAACTTCAGTCCAATCGGGAGAAAACATCAGACAAACGTAAATTCAGAGACATCCTTCACAATATCTGAGCACTATTTTTCAACCATCTGAACATTACAAAACACTACAAACGACCAAAAAACCTGTTAACAGATCGGAGGAGGTGAGATACTACATGTACCGTGGCATCCTGGATTGGATCCTGGATCAGTAAAAGGACATTAGTGGAAACACCGGTGAAATCTGAATAAACTATGTTACTTTAATGAAAAAATAAAAGGAGCATTGTCTGTCCTGTTGCCCTCCTTATCCTCCACACCTAACACAAGTCTTGGCACATAGTAGGCACTATATGAATATACTGAAAGATAAATTTGGGGAGTGCCTGGGCGGTTCACTCGGTTAAGTGTCCAACTCTTGATTTCGGCTCAGGTCATGGTCTCACGGTTCGTGAGATTGAGTCCTGTGTAGGACTCTGTGATGGCAGTGCGGAGTCTGCTTGGTATTCTCTCCCTCTGCCCCTCTCTGGATCTTGTGCACTCTCTCTCTCAAAATAAACATTAGAAAAGAAAAAGAAATTTGGGTTCAAATCCTAATTCTATCAGTTAGAGTTTTCTGACCTTGGGTAAATTAATCTAAGCCTCAGCTTCTTCACCCATAATAATAGCATCTTTCTCATAGTGATTCTGTTGCCGTTGATTAATGCTTAGCAAAATGCCTGGCACATGGTAACAACTTGTAAAGTGTTAGCTGTTTGTGGCTGCTAGCTAGCTCTGTGCCACTTGTGGCTTCTTTCAGAAAAATTTGTGACAGGACAATAATTTTAAACGTGACATGTTGTATACTTGGTTTACTTGGTGAAGAATCTTGTTTTAAAATTATACCTAGGGGCACCTGGGCAGCTCAGTGGGTTAAGCATCCGACTTGGCTCAGGTCATGATCATGTGGTTCATGAGTTTGAGCCCAGCTTCAGGCTCTGTGCTGATGGCTCAGAGTCTGGAGCATGCTTCAGATTCTGTGTCTCCCTCTCTCTCTGCCCCTTCCCTGCTCGCACTCTGCCTCTCTCTCTCTCTCAAAAATATATAAACATTAAAAAACCTTTTTTAATTATACCTAAATTCTCAGTGCCTGTTTTACTATCAGTGTTTCCAGCCATTGCTTTTCTCTTCATCAATTCAAATTGTTGATACCTGAGCTCTGACAGTTTAGCTGATGTCTAGGTTTTTATAAAGTTAATGAATGTGTTGTTTATAAACACCAGTGGGTTAATTGTCCTAGAGATTATAGCTAGTCCAGACTGTTAATAGCTGCTTGTAAACTGAGGATAACAAGTTATACCAGTTGAGTACTTAAAGCATGCCTTCTAATTTACCATTCTGAACTGTTAACTATCCAGACACTAAAAAATATATCAGGGTAGGAAAACTTAGGGGAACTGATTTCTACATTGGCTAACTGTTTCAAAAGCTCAGGATTAATTTTTTTTAATAGAGCCAAACAAGCCAGAAATAACATGGAAAAATACATATGACAAATATAATCAAGGAATAGGAAACAGATATTTACAAAATAAGAGAAGACCACACCCACTTCTTTGATATATTTAGGAATTTGAAAAGCTTGATAAAAACAAGTATTCTGGTTTTAGAACACTCGATGAGTATAGAAGTAGAATATTTGAATAGACCATCAGCTATGAAAAATAATTCTAATAGAGAGCTACCTCAAAAAAATAGCAGGCACAATACGTTTTTTTACCTGATAGTGCATTATTATTTTAAACTATTGAAGAAAATAATATTCATAATGTTTAACTGTTATAATGAAATTAAAAGATAGAGTTATCTTTTTAATTTTATGATGCTAACAAAATTTTGATAACAAAATCTAGCAAATATACCTTCAATAAGTAAATTATATGAGTTTATCTTTCAGTTACCTAAAAAGAGTGACAAATGTTAGAATTTATAAATTAAAGAATCAGTCACCCCAAGCCATTGTGTTTCCCCAGGAATGAACAGACGGTTTGTATTAAAAAAATCAATACATTCATCAATAGGTCTGATAAGAACATCCATGAAATAATTTCAATAGATTTTTTGAGAAAGCATTTGATACCACTTAATAGCTATTCCTGTTTAAATATTTTTTAAAAGTTAGAAAACTAGGTTATTTCCTTGTTGTAGCACATCTACCTTAATCCATCAGGTAACACCACCATGTTTAATCGTGAAATAGCAGACATTCCTCTCAGCATGTTCATGATCATTATTATTTAATTTTTTCCTAAATGTTTAACCAATGAAATCAGATATAAAAAAATAAATAAAATATTACAACTGGAAAGGTGATTATATCATCATTTCAGACCATATGATTATATACCTGGCAAACAAACCAAAAAATGAATGAAAAACCTTGAGAAATAATAAGAATATTAAGTAAAATTATCAAACACAAAATAAAAGCAAATAGAATTTTTATATTGCAAAAACAATTAGTAGGTATTAAAAATATGACATTGTAAATAGCAAAAAAAAAAAAAAAAAAAAAAAAAGAAGAGAAAATATACTGAAGTAACTTCCAAAGGGATTATGAGAACTATCTAAAGTTAGCAAACTTTACAGAGTAACAGGAAATCTTAATACATGGAGAGATATTTCTAGATTATGTTGGAAACATTATAAATATGTTATTTATAAATTCTAAATTATTTTATAAGTTTAATGCAATCTTAATGAAAATAATATTGATTACACTTGTTATGATTTTGAAGATCATCTGGAAGTATTAATAGGCAAGAAAAGTTAAGACTGATAAAGATGCCTTTGGGGCACCTCGGTGCCTGAGTCAGTAAAGTGTCTGATGTCAGTTCAGGTCAGATCTCACAGCTAGTGAGTTCGAGCCCCGTGTCAGGCTCTGTGCTGACAGCTCAAAGCCTGGAGTCTGCTTCAAATTCTGTGTCTCCCTCTCTCTGCCCCTCCCCCACTCATTGTCTCTCCCTCTCTCTCTCACTCTCTCAAAAATAAATAAACATTTATATATATACACATATGTAAGGCTGATAAGGATACCCCCACTCTACCAGATATTAAAATGTATTTTAAATTATGGTAATGGAAGCACAAAGAATACAATGCACATTACTGAACTAGGCCTCTGTATGAGACTGCTAATTAACAACACCATTTCCAGAGTAATTAGAAAAAATAATTCTGACAAAAAATTATTGTAAGAAACAGCAAATGTAATAGAAACAGTGGATTACGAAAGCCGGTGGTCTGTAGTACCTTTTTTTTTTAATTTTTTTTTTTCAACGTTTTTTATTTATTTTTGACACAGAGAGAGACAGAGCATTAACGGGGGAGGGGCAGAGAGAGAGGGAGACACAGAATCGGAAACAGGCTCCAGGCTCCGAGCCATCAACCCAGAGCCTGACGCGGGGCTCGAACTCACGGACCGCGAGATCGTGACCAGGCTGAAGTCGGACGCTTAACCGACTGCGCCACCCAGGCGCCCCTGTAGTACCTTTAATCAATTTTCCCAAATCCTCACGCTAATCCAGACTTTGGTGATAAACTCTGGTCATACTATACCTTAGGAGTCAGATGAGGTATATATGCAATGGGGTGACTGATCTTTAGCAGGATGGGAGTGTGTGTGTTTGTGTGTGTGTGTGTTTTAGAGACTGTTTTATTGTTGAATAAAACAAGTGAAAAGCAAAGAGAATATTAAAATAATATTAATAAAATATATGTGGGGGATGAAGGGGGATGATACATTGAACCCTTGTATGCCCCCCACCCAGATTAAAGCATAAAATATTACTATTTCCTTTGGGGTCTCCATGCACTCCCCATCTATCTCTATTCATCCCCTCTCAGAGGGTAATCACCTTTCTATATTTCAATGTATTTTTGTTTGCATAAACAACATATCACATATCTATTAATCATATCTTTCATTCAATCTCTGTCCTGAGATTTACCTATAGTGTTGTATGGAATTAAAAATTGTTGCGTTTACCTGTTGTGTAATATACTTATTTCTTCCATTATATATGTATATACATAAAAATATTTATATAGATAGATACACACATAAATTAAGTGTGCATGAACAGCACATATCTCTCCATATATAGAGCCTTATTTAATGTATTTCAATAAAATTTTATGAATCTCTCTATAAAGCTCTTATACATATTTTGCCAGATTTATTCCTAGGAAATTTATATTTTTGTTGCTGTTACATATTGAATCTTTAAAAAAAATTTTTTTATGTTTATTTATTTATTTTCGAGAGACAGAGAGAGATGGAGCATGAGCAGGGGAGGAGCAGAGAGAGAGAGAGAGACACAGAATCCAAAGCAGGCTCCAGGCTCTGAGCTGTCAGCACAGAGCCTGACATGGGGCTCGAACTCGTGAACCATGAGATCATGACCTGAGCCAAAGTTGGATGCTTAACCGACTGAGCCACACTCAGGAGCCCTCTGAATCTTTTTTTTTTTTTTTTTTTTAAATCCATCATTTGGAACAATTAGTATTTTTGTACTTACCGCTACAGATAAACTTGGATTAGTACTATTATTTTGTACTTTCTTTTCTTACACTTTTTCTGTGTTTCTTTTGTAACTTTTTCTTGCTTTCCTTTGAACTGATGGAGTATTTTCTCTTATTCCATGCCTTCTATTTGTTGGGAGATTAAATGTGATATTGGCATTCAGATTGGTTATTCCTATCATTTTAGCATGCATTTGTAACTTATCAAATTCTCCATTAACCGATATCTTTTTCAGCAGCTGAACACTGCCAGGCCCCTTAGAAAACTGGAACTCCAATCAATTGACTGCACAGTTATAGATCTAATTTGGTCACCTCCCACCTCTCAAAAGACTCCTGTCTGGCTTCCTCCTCATTCTTTCACTGATTGAAACCTCTCCCCCTGGTCACCACTGGCCTCCTTACCACTAAACCCAAAGGGTAGTTCTCAATCTTCATCTCATACAATCTAGCAGAAACATTTGAAAATAGTCAACTTTCCACTTGAAGAGTTTTCTTTACTTGAAACACCCTCACGCCATGAAGATGAAGCTTTAAGAGGTATAACAGTTAGACACCCTACCTCTTCTGGGGAGGAGCAAGTATCAGGGTGGTGGAATATTCCTTTGGTTTTCCTCTTCCCTCTCTGGACCTGCCTCCTCAGTCACCTTGAGGCTCATCCCTCCTCATGTGGACACTAAATTTCAGAAGTTCATCAGTCTCAGCTCTACGGTCTCTTTTCCCACTATCTACTTTCTCCTTAGACAATCTCCTTCAATGCCCATGGCTTGACTTTTGCCTCGTAAATAATACGACTGTAAGTTACAAATCTATTTCTCAAGCAGAGACCTCTCATCTGAACTCCTGACTCACACATCATGACTCCTCGGCATATCTGCCTAGATGTCACAAAGATTCCTCAAATTCAAGATTGAGATTACGACTGCCTCCAAGTTCCCTCTCCTCCCAGTGTTCTGGTCTCAGTGAAGGCACCAGTATCTGGTCCTTCACGTACATAAGTGAGCAACTAAGGAGTAATCTTGGGTACCTTCCACACTCTCACCTCTAGTCTACACTCAAGGCTTGTCAACTATTACTTCTTTAAAGTTTTAAAAATTCATCAACTGATTTGCATTTAACACCTTAGCCCAAGCTGCTTTCATTTCTTATCTGTACTATTTCAATTCTTACTAAACGTAATCCTCCTACATTCTCTCTTCTTGTATTGCCCAGCCTGTTGGGTTTTGAAGTAAACTTCAGAAACAAATTGGATCCTCATTGCTTACAACCTGTCAATAGTTTTATAATGCTCTTAAGATAAAGACTCAGATCTATAACATAGCCCTGAGGCCCTACATGGTCTCACCGAGCCTTTGTCTCTTTCTCTCACTGCACCTCTCAGTCTTTGTATTCCACCTACTCTGGCTTATTTCATATCCTTGGAATCAGGCCCTCTTTGTGGCAGTTTCTCTCTGTCTGGAAAGCTCTTCTGTCGTTCACCCTAGTTAAATTCTACTCTTCTGCAGATCGCAGTTCATGGCATTTCTGTAGGAGAGCTTTCCCTGACGTAGATTCTTTTGTTTAAACCTCTCACACCACAGATGCTTCCTCCCTCTAGAACATTTATTTCCACTGGACAGAATACATTCATTGAGTGATTATTTAGTGAATGTCTGTGTTTTTGCTCGCCATTATATCTCCAGAATTTAGAACAGTTGCCAGCACACTGTAGGCATGTGTTCAGTAAGTATTTGCTGGATGTGTGCATGAATGGAGATTGTCCCATTCAGACTCCTGGTACCTGTGGCACCTACAGCATGGACTAGAATAGATGGCAGCTGAGTAATAGATGCCACTCCTTCAGTGTCCCATCGGTTAATTAACCCTACTCTGTCATTCTCCTGTTTTGGTTTTCCAAAGTTACAAAGGACCGATAGAACATATTACAGGAGGAAACCCACAACCAACGTGACCAAGGTAATTTTTGTAGCAAAAGCCTTTTCCAAACAAAGTAAAAGAAAAAAGTGTACACGTATTTTTCAGCCTTACTGGAATCGATCAGTTTGTCCTAGTTTCCTGAACCTGTGACCTAAAAATACAAATTCATTTGAACTTGGGAGAAATCCCTATCATTAACTTAAATGCTTCTCTATGCATTTCATATGCAGGAACACAAACCCCCTGTTTAAATGGCATTTTACATCAAAAAGAAGGCAACCTTGTCTTCCTACAAAATGGTGGCAGTCTCCATATTAAGTCCGGAATTCTCTTCTTCCCTTAGTAATTACATATGTGTTTTAAACTACTTAATTTTCCTTTTCCTATTGTGTTCCTGGGAAATCCAGTGTTGACAAGAGTAGACTTTCTGTTTAGTGACCACAGGCTCTAATTCTGTGGCCATTGTGTATCAGCATGTCCCTGAGCATTATTCAAAGGGCTGGCTTCTCCAAATACATGGTCTGATCTTTTCTCTGCATTCTCCGTTCTCTGCAGGGTCCCAAGGCTTCTTCTTTCTGTGTCCCGGTTGGTTGCTTCCACTGCTGTGTGTTCTGGAATACCTTTGATCCAAGATCCTACTCTTTAAAGAATGTTCCACAGGGTCCCCAGATTTTTGTCAGTTAGATTCTTGCCTGAAAGTCTCCAATTACCTTTCCTGATCTAAATCCAATACTGCCTGATGAGTCCCCCAAAATCATTTACATAGAGAGTGTATTTCCTTTCTATTTTTCATATCCATTTAACTTGACCTCTAGGCATTGAAATTTTTTTTCTTGAGTAAAATTCTTTCTCAGAGTAAGTCAGTGTGTCTTTATTTCTCTTTCCCTCTTTCTCTTCTATCCATCTCCCTTCCTCTCTATTACCCTTCCTTCCCCCCTCCCTCCCTTCCTTCCTCCTTCCCTTCCTTCTCTTTCTTTCTTTCTTTCTCTCCTTCCTTCCTTCTTTCCTTCCTTCCTTCCTTCTCTTTCTATCTTTTCTTTCTTTCTTTCTAATCCATGCCACCCAGTTTGTGAAAGAAAGACTAAAAATCCTGATTTAAAAAAGGATCCTCTTTTTTCTTGATTCCCTGGTTCCTAGAGATAGAGTTTTATGACATATACATTTAAATTTTTCTTCTTAGTCCTCAAGTTTGTAATAATTACACAGATTTTTTTTCTCTACCTTAATATACCTAAAATATAATGCACATATTTTATCATAATGATCCCATTCTCTTAAATGATTCATTGATGAAGTCCATCTTCTTACCCGGCTAAAGCCACAATCTGTATTAGCATTTATGTAGTGAATAATTTTATGGTAGTTTGAGAACACACGGTGGGGCCGGGGTATTGAGTACCCCAGGAGCCTGTAGACTACATAATGAATCCAAGAACCACTAAATGCCATTAAGCATATGAAATGCTCGAGAGTAGCCATTTAAATGTTCCAAATCTCAAACACTGGTGCCCTGAAATTCTTGCAGAATTTAAGTATCCTCCTGCCCCTTCTGGCATTCAAATTCGGGTAATCTAGCGCCATCCTGCAACACAGTTACAGCCACAATATGAATCATCTTAGCCCACAGGAGCCACCAGCTGCCTCAGCCACATTCTAAAGCCAGGTAGGCCGATTGTGCTGCAATTGTCTATGTCAGAGGAAAGAGCTTTGATCTCCTCATTGGATATTCTGGTCCCCAAAATGCTAGTGCCTGAACTTATAACCACTGGACTCCATGTGGCAAGACAATGAACTGAGATTGGAAGTGCCGATAACCTCCTCTCTTCTGGAGTTTTGGCAGAAGGAGGATACATGCAGGAAAAAAAGAGAAATTAGTACAGATCTCATTATTTTTTGTGTGAATTCAGTTACTGCCAAAAAGACTGGAAAAATGTACTTTAGCCAAGACATGAATTGGATACTCATGAATTGCTTCTCTTTCTTGGAAGTGTGGAAATAAACAGTGACCGATCAAATGAGAACAAGCAAAAGCTATTTATTCAGAGCTTGCTTAACAAGAGAGTCAGCATTATCATTTTCATGTGGCAGAGACTCAAAGGCTGGCAGAGGCGTGGGAAAGCTTTATGGTAGAGAAAAGGGAAGGCTTCGCGTGTGCCCTGATTAGAGGCTGTTGGTGTGGGGGAAGTTGTCGGTGTGCTAACTAGAAGTGGGACATTCTAGTTAAGAGTTGTGTTAAGTTGATTGGTTAAGGGTGTGTACTTGGCTTTCTCTGGTTGGTCCTGAGGCGGAAGTGGAAACAAAAAGTAGGGGAGCTGTCAGTTATTAATCAAGTACTGGTCATTTGGGACCCATTGTTAGAGGGGTTATTGTTTGGCTTCCTGGATTATTACTAGAGGTAACACTCGGACTTCTTACAAGTCTGACTTCTGGCAGGTTGGCTTCCTGGCTGCTTATTACAGATAAAGGGGTTGTTTTCCTGAAAAGCTTGCTGCAGGTTGTGGATCATATTTCCATTGTTATATGTGATCTGGGGACTGTTGGTATTCAGTCTCTCAGAAGTACGGGAAGGCCAGAAAGAGGGAAGGATATGCCCCTTCTCTATTGTTATCTTACACTCCCAGAGAAGATGCAGTTTTAAGGGCAGAAACTTAAATGTGAGGAAGGGAGCATAAGTAGGTCCCACGTGCCCACCAATCTTGAACAGTCTTGAAAATTCCCATTGAGGATTTGTTCCCAAAGTAATCAAGAAAAATAGTGTACAGAAACAGAATCACAAACTGAATTTGAGTTCAAATATGTGTCTAGCACAGAGAGGGTTTCTGTATGAAATAATGTTCCTTGTAAAATCACTAATGACACATTATTTTGTAGTACCTGGGGACTGGGTGGTAAGGTATGGTATGCATATGAGTCTGCCTGACAAGGACGGGGAGGGCGAGATCGAAAACAGGGTCCAAGAGATGTGACTTGATCCATCAGAGCTCCATATAGTTTGGAGAGACTTGGGAAATGCCACTGTTAATTTTACTTCTGAAATAGACTCTATTAGTAGAGATGCAAATATGTTGGCCGTTCCTGTGACGCACAAGTGAAATCTCAGCCTTGCTACTTTTGATTTGTGTTTCTGATCATTCTGTTGATGGGCTGGCTTTAGCAGAGTGTGCCCTGGTTAATATTCATTGTGATTGATTTTACAGTCTGACCTCAGCCTCAGCAGACTGATGGCAGTGAAAATGAAAAGTATTTAGGAGACCAGCCAAAATATCTATACTGCCCCTATGAAAAATGGAACCCCAAATGCCCTGATATCCACTCTAATTTGCCTGCTTTACCTGGTGTTAATTGCTTCCTGGCCTTCCTCCTTAGAATGGGCCTTGAAATTTCATATCCTGTTCACTTGGAAGTCCAGCATTTTAACCCTTTCCACAGTACGGAAGTGGACACGTTTTCATTTTCTTTTTTGGGTTTTACTAAAGACAGTTCAATTAACCTTTGAGCAGTAAGTTTGACAACTCTGATGTGGCATCTGGCCATTTTCTTAAATCCGCTTCTCCACTGTACTCTCTGGTAAAATCAGGAACTTACCATGAACGATTCATTTATTTCCTAAGTCAAATCAAAGGGAGTTTGTGCAAGAGTTGTATTTTTCAAAGCTTATTTTTAAAAAAGGCTCTCTCTCTCTCTCTCTCTCTCTCTCTCTTTCATTCTCTCTTTTTCTGGTAATGTACCTATCATCCTTTTTTTTATTCTATAGATCACCTTGCATACATTTCTCATTTATCTTGTTTCTCCACAGAAAACTCCTCTGAAGATTGAAAAGAAAAAAGAAAAAAAAAAAAAAAAGCTAAGCAAGCAAATTAGTTTAAGGGCCTTTGGACCACCCTTTTATGTACACGGTCTGTTCCCCCAGAGCGTTTTGAGACTGCACTACTGCCCTTCCTTGTATTTAATGAGACCTGTGGGCAAACACATGATTCAGTGGAAACTAAGAGGCAGAGTTTAAATATGCTCCGATGACAGCTGGCTTACTTGTGCGAGCTGTTGCAAAAGAACTTTACTAATGGTTCAAGCAGATGGACAGAAGGAAGAAAACTAAATGTTAGAATGTGTGAGAGGCCAAAGGTCAAGGTGAATGAGCCTGGTGATTTCCTGAGGTCTGTGGGTGTTTTGTGTTGCAGCCTAAATTGAGGATTGTTTTTAATTTGATGCATTTTTCTAAACTTTAAGTAGGTTCATTAAACCAAAAAAAAAAAAAAAAAGTTCCAGCTCTTCATTTACCTCCCAATTAAATTTTGAGTTTTAACTTCCAAGATAATATAGCACTTACTTGTAAAGTATAGGCACTTATAATACATTTTTAAAGGTAAGATCAAAATGGTTTACATAACAGATACTTTTTACAAAACATGATCTCTTGCGTTTTCTGTTATCAACAATGCACACGTACTATATCCTTTTTGCTTTTTGTTTTTAACTTAAAAATAAAATTTCTGCTGGGGCAGGGCATTACAAAACAATTTAAATGTACTGCATAAAGAATAACTACCATTTGTTTCTTTCTAGAAAAGTCTACCTTCCAGATACTTTGCTGAGTTTTAGGTTAAAAATCCAAAGGCATTTTTTCTATTTCTTATGATTTTGTAACTATTATATCTTTCAGCTTTAATCAAGTTTTATTGAAGCCAAGACATTAACTAACCTTTAGTTTGACAATCAAACCCTTTAAAGCAGGTCATAAATTTAAAAGGAAGATTGTTTTGGTTCCAGAAAGGAGATTATTTTGAAAGCTAAAATATATGTACCACTTATGGAAAGAAACAAAGTAAAGCTTTGTTGCCTAAGGTACTTGTATGTTTCTCTGGGTCAAGGACTGAAGCAGGTCTCCTCAAGAAGTGGAGACGCCTGCAGGCACCGCCCCAGCTGCGGGGGACTGTGCCTTTCTTCCAGCAGGGATGCCACTGGCATTGGCAATTGTGCCGGCATCAATTATTTGTTTATTTAAAAATAAAATTTTAATTACACGAAACCCAAATTTTCAGGGTGTGTAGAACATTACCCCAGCAATTAGACATATTGTCTATCACCTTGATTTCCAAACCCTTTCAGACTAAAATTCATTTGGGAGTCATAAAAAATTGCCAGGACCGGCCATTAAAAAAATCACCTCAAATCACAATTAGCAGCTCTTTATTTGAGGTTTTAATACATACACGGAGGTGCCGTTTGTGTTGCTATTTCAGGAATAATTCGCCAGGATGAGGTGCATTCTAAAAATGAGGGCACGGGCAGAGGTCGATGAGGTCGATGTACTTTAAATCCAAACACATTCGAAATTCAAAGTAACATCCTTCCTTTAGTTGGTTGATTTTTCTTGCACTTTGGTTTCTGGTATCTACTGGGTGAAGTCTTTGAAAGTTATTAATTCGTGATTAAATGGGTTCTTTAGATGATGGGAAAGGCCCCAAAAGAAACATAGAAAAATAAAACGCCTACAGAAGGAAGGGATACAAGTAAAGTGGTTACTACTTTGTAACTGCCTCCTGTTTCCTGTGAAAGACTTTGACTAGAAAATTTTTGTAAACACTGTATTTAATAAGGGAAATACCTAAAGAGAAAAATGTTAGTTGTGCTGATTGAAATAATTCCTTCAAATGACTCCAACATAACAAACCATTTTTATGAATAAAAAGGTACAATCTTTGTTGACAGGAGACTAGACTGAGGAGCTAAGGAGTTGAAGAAGAAACATCAGTGAACTTGATTATATAAGCTTAATTTATTTTTAACATGATTTAAAAATATTTTTAATATATAATATAAATTATGTTTTAAACTAATATCTAGTCATTGTGGTTGGATTTTTACAATTTTGAGCTGTTGCCTTTTAATGTTTTCTAGAAACATGTGCCTGGGGTGCCTGGGTGGTTCAGTCAGCTGAGCATCCGACTCTGGATTTTGACTCAGGTCGTCATCCCAGGGTCGTGGGATCAAGCCCTGTGTCAGGCTCCATGCTGAGCTTGCAGCCTGCTTAAGATTCTCTCTCCCTCTCTCTGTCTCTGTCTGTCTCTCTCTCTCCCTCCCTCTGCCCCTCCCATGTTCACATGCTCCCTCTCTCTCTCTTTCTCTCAAAATAAAAATAAATAAATAAGTAAATACATGTGCCCAGAAAATTTTTATCCCTAACGGTGAGTAAGGACAAGGCTGGTGCAGTGAAAGGAGCAGTCGGCTGGGCTTCTGACAGATGTGGCTCCACTCACAGCTCTAGCACTGACAGCTTTTGTGAGATTGGGCGAGTTCTTTAACCCCTTCGGAATCTTCGTTTTCTTTTTTAAGTTTATTTTTGACAGAGACAGAGTGTGAGCATGAGCTGGGGAGGGACAGAGAGAGAGGGAGACAAAGAATCTGAAGCAGGCTCCAGGCTCTGAGCTGTCAGCACAGAGCCCGATGCAGGGCTTGAACTCGCGAACTGTGAGATCATGACCTGGGCCGAAGTCGGATGCTTAATCGACTGAGCCACCCAGGCGCCACATCGTTTTCTTACTTATAAAGTGGGGATGGTACCTAATGGCAGGGCTGTTTTGAGTTTTAAGTGAGATAATTCATGTAAAACAGCAAGATCCGTTCAGCAAACATTCGTTTCCCTTCTCTTTAAATCACGTGATGAAACATCTGTTCTGGCACTGTGCTAAATGCTTTATACCTATTTGTCTTGTGTATCTTAAAGCAAAACAAAACCCAAAACAGGAACTCATGAGATCATTTCTCCAATCATCGGACTTCAGCACTGAGGAAAGCGAAGCATGGAAACACCTACTGAGGTGGCTTTAATCTGGATCTGCTTGACCCTACAGCCTGTACTCTTAGCCACTGTGTATGCCGTGGAAAGAGACTGACCTATGACCATACGGAAGAGGTAGTAATGACGTAGGGGATGACCGAGTAAGGGACCAGAAGGATTTTGCATTTTTGTAATTCTCTTACATGTATATTGAACTCTGTTTGGAGATGACAATGAAAAAAGTATATTATAAATGTTCAGTTATAATACATGGATACAGAAAAGAAAAACTTATCAAAAACCAAACAAACCAAAAAGGAGTAAGTAAGGTCCAAATGGACAGAATGTTGGAGAATCCTCTAAAATGAGGTTACTGTGAAGGGTGCTGGGTGGCTCAGTTGGTTAAGCGTCCAACTTTGGCTCAGGTCACAATCTCACCGTCCATGAGTTTGAACCTCACGTCGGACTCTGTACTGACAGCTCAGAGCCTGGACCCTGCTTCAGATTCTGTGTCTCCCTCTCTCTCTGCCCCTTCCCTGCTTGCGCACTGTCTCTCACTGTCTCTCAAAGATAAATGTTAAAAAAAATTTTTTTAAATGAGGTTACTGTGTTGTTAGCATTCTGGCATTGTTAAACATGTTTCTTCAGTCCATACTGTATTCATCAGACTAGGATAGGTTATGGTGCAGTGACAAATAGCACCTAAATCACAGCAACTTAATACAAAAGAAGCGTTATTTTTCTTTTGTGCAAAGTCTACTGGAAGTCTGATTGCCTTGTCAGACCAATTGTGCAATTGTCCTCCATGTGGTCACCCAGGAGCCCATTTGTTTTGATGTCAGGGCTCTGTCATCTCACCTGTCCTATGACTGCTTCAGCAGGGGAAGAGAACAAAGGAGGCCTTTCCTGGATGATTACATTCTGCCAAGTCTTCCCAGTCCATCAACCAGAAGCGGGTACAGGGCCTGCCTGGCAGCACTGGAAGGAGGCCTGCATTCTGAGTGCCACTGGTCTGTCGTGTACATACGTAAGAAGTGTTGATAGGCTGCTGTTTATTCTCAGATGGTAACATTTAGGACTATCTTACTGAAATAATTCCTATAAACCAAACACCTTCATTTAGTAGAAAAGTGCCACTTCGATTTCAACCATTTCCGATTAAAACACATTAAAGTACTTAAACTAATTTTAAGTGGCCGATGTTATCTGGAAGTGATTTTGAAAACTGAATATTCATTATCCTTCAATCAGCAGGGATTATGTAATGTTTGCTCTGCTTTTTCAAGCACTGGAATGGGATCATACAGGAACAAATCTGTAAAACAACAAAACAAAAAGCAAAGGAACTGGTTTTCACCCTGCCACAGTAAACTGGTGGGACTCGGTTGATTTTAGAGATCGGGCCACTGGTGGCAGAATGGGTGGTGAGAGAGACGCGAAGGTTGGGACAGCTCCAGGGCACACGCCCTTGCTTTGGTTCTTCCACGGTGTGAACCATCAAAGCTCTCCACCTCCCCCCTATCTGAACAGTATTGCAGATTACCTATGGCTTGTGTGGCAGCATTAGCAAATAATACCACATGAAGCAATTCACATTTCGGTAATGTAAAAGGCAAAGCTATCTCATGGTCACTATAAAAAGTGAAACATTTTTTGGTAAAGAAACAGAACGGTGTACGTCAATTTGGATTTTTAAAATAACTGTTGATTATGGTGGTCCTTCGGAGATTATTTTATTAGTTCTTAAGAAAGCAGAATTTACTTCTTTGTTATAGGTGTGGTGAGATTACAGGCACAGAGGAAGGTAGTGAAACTTACTAGTGGTTTAAACCACTTGTTTTGCGTGGCTTTTGGGTTTTTGTTTTTAACAGGTTAAAATGGTGCATTTATTAAATGTAGTAAGTAGGGGCACCTGGGTGGCTCAGTCGGTTAAGCATCCTCTGACTTTGGCTCAGGTCGTGATCTCATGGTTCCCGGGTTCAAGCCCCGCATTGGGCTCTGTGCTGACACCTCAAAGCCTGGAGCCTGTTTCAGATACTGTATCTCCCTCTGTCTCTGCCCCTCCCCTACTCACACTCTCCCTGTCTCTCTCTCCCTCTTTCAAAAGTAAATAAACATTTAAAAAAATTTAAAGTAGTAAGTAGACCATAAAAAAAGGTTATTGCAAAACTTGTCAGCTAAGCACATTTACTGAACACTTAATAGCTATGATTCCAAAATGTAAAAGCAACTCAGTAGATAAAGCAACAAATCAACTAAGTGAACAACTAACAAGGCAGTAAAGGCTTTGAGTTTTGTCCTTTAATTAGTTGGGATCGAAGACTGTACACCACGAGATTTGTACTTGTGGCTTCATTTCCAAAATGCCTTCTTCCTAATACTTTTATCTATGAAGTGCTTCAGTAAAATATAGGTCCATCATCAGAAAGTTTTACGGACCACAATCTCCTGGTTCAGTTGTCTCCAGTTGGGTTCTGAAACCAGTGTTTTCAAATAATCCCCGCAGTGATTCCCGTACAAACCAGTCTTGGAAACCATGAGTCATTTAGAGTCCTCCAGAGAGGATGGCACTAAGACAGATGTAAATACTTTATGGCAACACTTTATGACAACTTTTTCACAACAGGATTGCTTTTAGGCAACCCTGCAATTTGGCAGGTCATACCCTGTCCAGGGTTTCTGATTTTTACCTGCCCTACAGGTTGTGGGGATTCAGGCTCTGCTCTGCATGGGCTCTGGTTTGCACCCTTTGTTCCTCCATCTTGCAGCAGTGTTATCTTGGGCTAATCGTGAATTCTCAGCTCTACTTGCCTTGTCTGATAAAGGAGCTAGTTTTATCCGTTTGGTAGCACTCCAGAGAATACTCGTAAGACAGAACCCCATTCAATGCCTAGCACACAGTAGGTGCTCTGTCCCATCTTACTCACAGTAGAAGCCAAAAAGCCCTCCCCAGTGTTAAAAAAATTCGACTGAGTAATTTTAAAGATGCTATTGGCTTTATTCAGTGACTCACAAATCGGGTAGCATTCCAATCTAGTAGATAGAAAGGAGCTCTGAGAAGCTGTACAAAATGAAAGGCTTTTATAGGTGCAAGGAATCAAGAACAAGGAAGCCACACTAGGCAACAATGACAATAACACCACCAGCAACAGAACAGACTAGTTATTACAAAGTTACTTTCCTATAGGGAATGGCAGGAGTCTATTAGATCAACTGCTGACCAGGGAATTTCTGATTGGCTGGTTTAAGACTCCAATTCTGAAAGAGCCAAAAACTGTAATTAAGTCAGGTCTTGGTTTGGTGATGTGAGGCTTAGCATAAGTGACTCCATTTGGGACATGTTGTCTTGTTTTTGTTTTTGTTTTATTTTTTTTTTTTTTACATTTATTTATTTTTGAGAGACAGCACAAGTGGGGTAGGGGCAGAGAGAGAATGAGACAAGAATCTGAAGCAGGTTCCAGGTTCTGAGCTGTCAGCACAGAGCCTGACGCGGGGCTTGAACTCACGAACCATGAGATCATGACCTGAGCTGAAGTCAGACACTTAACCGATTGAGCCACCCAGGTGCCCCCATGTTGTCTTGTTTTTAGCAATAGTCTGTGTCCTGCTTCCATGACTCTGACCTCATCTAATATTCTCCTCCTTGCTCACTTGACATTGGCCTCTCTGCTGTCCCTCAAGCCCTTCTCGCATACTCTGGCCCCAGCTTCTGCACCCTGCCTGCCTCTACCTGGCGACTGCTTCCTGCAGTTACATCAGGCTTCTTCCCTCACTTTTACTTGAGGCTGACACTGCTCCTTTCACACTCTATTCCCCTTTCCCGCACTTATCACCATCTACTACACTATATCTATTTATTATTTATTTAGCTCGTTTATTGTTTTTCTCTTACCATAAGAATATAAGTTCTGGGAGGGTAGAGGCTTTTGTGCCTTGGTTTTGTGATTACTTCCTGATCTCTATCCACACTAACGGGGCCTGCCAGAGGGTAGGTATTCAGTCTGAAGTGTTTATTGAATGAATTATTGTGAGGAATGGTAGGTCCGCCTTGGGCTGTTCCTGGGGAGGGGTGCATCACAAGGCCAGGGAAGTCCTGGGCCGGCCTGGGTCTGGCTTTGCTTTCAGATTGTACTGGGTTTTGGACCTGAGTATTCTTTAAAGTGGACAAAATTACCACATTGTCGCTGTGAGCACCTCAGCCTCCTGAGGTATATTTGGGGGAATGACTCAGCGTTGTTCTAGATACTGCTTCCTTCCCTGTCTCTCCACCTGGAGTCACTCCTCAAGGCTCAGGTGGTACTTGGTCTGTATGAGGAAAGGAGAACTGGACAACATGTGACAGTGCAAATTCGGAGATATCCTGGGACATCAGTTTGATGATCAATGCTATCTGATTGGTAATCTTGATGCATACCTTAACATTTCCACTGTTTTTCCCAAGATTTACTTCAGTGAACTTTCCCAGCCTCTCTGGGCCCACGCTTCCCCTTATGCCTATTCTGTGCTGCAGACAAACGCACCGCACCCCCCCTCCCCAACACACACAAGCATTAGCACAAATATACACACTTTCCTTGGCCTTTATTTTGTATTTCAGTTGTCTTCCTCTTTTCCTCTGAAGAAAATGGTAATCAGACAGAGAACTACCTCTATCTTCTCATCCCCACACTAAAAAAAAAAAAAGTTTCCAAATGTAGTGAAAAGAAAGCTAGGAATTATTGTTTATGACAGAAACGTCAATTTTGTGGAAAAAAAATGTCAGTTTTACCAGATGCTTCTGGTCTTGGCTGCCTAATCCATTTGCTCTCTCAACAGCTGCAAGCCCTTTGTCAGACCCCACACCTCCTCCCATGTGCTGTCTCTATCAGTTGGAACCCAATTGGTGCCTGCTGCAGGCACTAAACTTTAGGCAAATAAAATAGCAGGGGTGAATCATGAACAAGACCAGTAAAAATAATCTTCCTCTGTGCGTCTAAATTACCGTATCACAATTACACTCCTAACACTGAGAAAGCTGAGTCAATGATTTGGAAGGTAATTTATTTTCAGCCGGAGAATCCAAGGATATTTCTGAAAAAGGAAGAAAACTCTTATTTATAAAAGATGTGTTGTTACAGATTGTACCATGCAAAATTAGATTAAATTATATGTTACTTAATCCTTACACAGCCTGTGAGCATTGGGACCCCTGCTTTGCAGGTGAGGAAACTGAGGCTCAGAGAAGTCAACAAAGTTACTCAACGTTATCAGGTCTGATTGATTATGAAGCCTGCACTCGCGCCAGAATATCTTGCTGTTGGCTCTCCTTGGCCGGCATGAGTCCTGAGGCACTCACAAGCCCACTTGTCCTCGGCTGGATCCCTCGCTGTTTTGAATATTTCCAAATACTCTCAATGCACAGCATCCGAATAAATGCTGTCCCTGAAAGTTTGTGAACCTATAAGAGAGTCTGACACTCACAAACACTATATTTAGAGAATTTTCAAAACCCCACATTCAGAGGGAATAGTAGTGGCATAAACTTTCCCCCACAGTTGCCACAAAGCTGACTGAAACAGGCTCGATCACTCGTTACAGGATAGGCTCCTGCAAGCTAGCCCATAAACTTCAAATCCAAGCCTTTGAATACTCGCACATTAATACATTATGAATGTTCAGAGTTGATAATGAGCAAATGTTACATCCAACAGCCTGTTCCACTAAATCGGAACTTGATTAGGTCTTCCTTTAGGGCGACTCTTGGAGGTAATATTGCACAGTACTTAAAGGCAAGGGCTTTGGAGACTGACTCCCCAGGCTTGAATCCTTGGTTCTGCCACTCACTAGCTACCTGGTCTGGTGCTTTGTTTTCCTCTGTGCCTCAGTTTCCCTCCTTTTAGAATGGTGTTGATACAGCTTGCATCACAGAGTTAGTGTGGACATTGCATGAAATCACGTGTGTCAAATGCTCGGGACAGCATCTGGCACGTGGTAAGAATGCAAGTGTTAGCTATTTTTATTACAGGTTACAATGCAAAATTTCTTAACAAGGTTCATTTACTTGTTGCTCCATTGAATTCCATCCCTCAGTTGAACTACTAACTTTATTCATCAGACCTTGGGCTGCACATCTTCATCCATTTTAAATTTCTAATTTACACTCCAAAGCCGAGGCATTTCCATTGGCAAGGAAAGACCATGGCCGTTTCTGGCAGCAACATTTGGGTGAATGTAGAACCTCTCACATGACTGTTTTTAAAGGGACAACATTCAACTTGCACGTGTAAGTTCTGCAATGTTGGTTTCAAAAGCAGTTCTATTACTTTATAGTCATACCTCATAAAGGA
Source organism: Panthera onca (assembly GCF_046562875.1). NCBI lineage: Eukaryota > Metazoa > Chordata > Mammalia > Carnivora > Felidae > Panthera > Panthera onca. The sequence goes on from NC_138343.1 coordinate 75,548,369, forward strand.
TGATATCTTTAACTTATTTCGTGAGATTTCCAACTCCATTTATACTTTCATAAGCATGTCGGGATCTGTCCAAGATGTCATGTGTTACTCTGAATTAGACACAAGCTCCAAAGCGTTTGAAGTTCGCTCCATCTGTAATTGCTATCACAGACTCCAGGAGCTGAATCCAGCCCTTAATTTGATACCATCTGAAAGAGACCAATAATCTTCGACCAATCACCCTTCTCTAAGTGGCTTACACTCAACAGGATTTACAGTTCTGAAAAACTGTTCTAAACTTCAGCCACCTCTAGTTTATTTTAGCACATAAGTGAAAGAATCAGGCAGAGATGAAGTGGTTATGTTTTTGTCATGCAGAGATGTGTCTCAGTTTCATGTTTCAACAGCAATTATATTAATAACTAAAATTTCATAAAACCTTATGCAAAAGCCTTGCAATTCTATGCAATCCTTAATAGCATCCCTTTATTCATAGAGACAAATGTTTGGGTAAATATGTCAGATATTTCTGCAATTAAAAACATATTCATGGGCATGACTGATTTTTCTTATTCTTGCAAGGCTCTCTGGTCTGCAAAAGGGCAGGTGAAGGAAAGCAGATTTGACAAATTGTTGCTATATTTTGGTTCTTTGGCTATGCCATGCAAAACTGTAAGAGAGGAAATTTGCCTTTGACATTTTCTGGTTTTCTGTTTTAATTTCCTTTTCCACCTGTTGTCATCTCTTCCTCTATCTCTTCTATTATAACCTTATTTTCTCTGTCTTCTTGTCCCTGACCTGTCTCTTTCACGTCCCATTGGGTAGGAGACTGAGTCGTCCTGATACTCCTCACAGTGCCTAGACAGTGCCCTCAAAACTTGTGGGTGCCCTCAAAACGATAATAATTATTCCTCCAAGTAAATTTAAACTATTTCTCAATATGATGCTAATGAACAATATTAGCTCATTAGCTTGATGTGGGGTAGTTCATGGACTCCACAAACTCTTATTTTAGGAGCATTTTCATTTGAACTGACAATTGTTCAAGACAGAGTGCCTGACAAGGAGGCATGGATTCAGTTAGCAGAACCTCAGGCCAGTGAGGAGAAAGCATATAGGTCTAGCTGGAGGAGTCCTTTCCTGAATTCTCTCAGTTATTCCATGAACACGTGGAGTATATGTAGGCATGAGCATGCGCATGAGACAAAGACAGAGATAGGGAGAGAGAGAGAGGTGTGTAAATATATCTTTTGCTGGCAAAAAAAAGCATTTATATTTCTGGGGTCTTAAAAAAGCCTATGTACTTCTAGGAACTCTATTTGTTGAAACAAAATTGAGTACAAAAACCAGCATCCTATATAGTTGAATAAGAAAAAAAAATGTTGAGATAGCCTGATTTTTGTATGGAAACAATGAAGATGAGCCTTTGTGAAGAATGTTATTACTGTCTTTTTTTTCTTTTTGTTTTACTTCTCAAAATCATAACCGTGAGAAATGATTAATTCCATTGAGTTTTTCTTAATATTATTTCACATGATGAATAGGACTGCACCTTTTACATACTATAGAAAGGAAATGCAAATGTTTGCTAGCATGTTAGCATAGTTGTTAAATTGCCGTGTGTATCTTTTAACATGAATAATATGTGTGATTATCCCAGAAGGAATGAGACCTTATTTAAAAACGGTATCTTAGGCTTTATTTATACGGAAGGTTTTCCAAAGTAACACTCTTAAGAGAATGATTTCATTCTGCCTCACTTTAAATAATGAAACTACAAGAAAGTGTCCACATTGTGGTATTTAATGTGCTTCCATTAAGCCTTATTTTCTTGTCAATATTTTTACCTAAGCCCTAATCTTTTGATGCGACAGAGGTTTCAAATTAAATCAGAGGCAGTGGCTTTCATTTTCTTGCTTTAACATGACACACATATTTCTAGCTCTAAAGTGGTTGCCAAGAAAATGCTTAACTCCTCTCAAATTGGCTGTTTAAAGTGCCACGGTAGATTTGACTCTTAAATCGCATCCGTGGTTAAATTTCACCTTGCAGTGCATTTGAAGTAGGTGCTTTGTGTTTAAAAGTGAAAACTATAAAACTTTTGGTGTTTTGTGTTTTTTTGACCCTAAGTTAGTTGTTTTCCTTTAAGAGCAGAAGAATTAAAGATCTTAAAAATCTGCTGTTAGAGCATGTAATGGTGGCCTCCCATCTCTCTCTTTTCTGGAAAGGAAGGGAATGTTGAAAGTGCGTCTACTTTATAATGTAAGAGGTGGCCAAGCATTTACAGCTCTATATTCCCCTCCAGTTGAATTCTTCTAAACCTCAGACCTGGCCAGCAGGTTTCTCCCAGACGATTTTCATTTTCATAAACATTCACATCCAATAAACCGCACGAAACACAGTGTGAGAGAAAAAAGGGGGACAGGAAATGGCTCTGTTGCATGGTTATTACATCCTATTGCCTGTGGGTTGCTTGTTATGAGTTTTAACTATGTAAATATGACGTATATGACATCAGAATTTAATCTTAAAGCTTCTATGTGGGAGATAGAGTGTGACTTTATTGTTAGGGCTAAAATCAACTGGGTGTTGACAGGTCTCAAAAGTCACCGAGTAAAAGCTTAAAAAGAAAAAGCTCAGACTGATAAGCTGTGCTTTGACTGACAAGTTCAGGCTTGACTGCCACTATTGAAAACAGTTGGGTAGAAGTTTTGCAGGGGTTTGGGGGAAATGTGTTATTTCATAAGAAGCTACACTGGGAAATATCGGGAAATGTATAAGCTTATAGAGCACAACACCCAAGGAGAAACAGGTGTGAGGTTTAGAATATCTAGAGCCTGGGAGAAAGGACACTGTCCAGGAGTGAGTTAATTAATATTATAAAAGGACTTTATGCAAAAGAATGCCACCTTGAGGAGAAAACTAAAACATTGCTGTCCACTAGTTTTGCCTTTCAACAAATCCTTTGTCAACAGCTTGTGGTGAAAAAGTCTGGTGGGGGGAAATAAAATGCACAAGCAAAAGATTACAATGGAAAATAAATGCAGGAGGAAAAATAATATGGTCCTTTTTCCATCTTTCCAGTAGAGTAGAACCAATTCTGGCACTGTAAAATCCATTATGGAAACAATAAAATAAATGCATTCTAAAGTAGCCATCATTGGTCAATTGGAATGTTATGATTGTTATACATGCCATAGCTTATCAAATATTATCCATAAGGAAGTATTCAATTCCTCTTGTGCCAATTATCCTACTACGTGCATCATAAACTTTTATGGCTTGTTATGGAATGTCACTTGGCTAACGATTTTTCCCTTCAAATATTGCATCATCACATTCGGATGGAAAACATATTCTAATGTGGCAAAGTGTTAAAGAAATTTAATACTCTAGGGCTAAATGAAACTGCTATGGTTCATCTCCTGGATAAGAACAACAATTTATGAATGCAATATTCATTTCCTGAGGTGAGCACAAGCAAAAACTTCATCTGAAACCTAAAACCTAGATGTTTGGCCTCTAGTAGTTTCCTCATTTAACTCATTGATGTCATATATTAAGGCCACTGGTAAGATCACATCTGGGGACTGCTCACTTTTTCAACTTCCCTAATTACTTTTACAGGGGACTCCTGGCATAATTGCATCAGCCGAGACCAGACCACAGAGTCCACAAGATCATCTTTCACTTTAAATATATTGCTAAAAATGTCAAAATAATCTATTTGTTTTCTCTTGATCATGAAAACTGATTAACAGATTGGTATTTGAATTCACAGAGGCATTTATTCAGAGCTAAGGTTCTAGAATAATGTGTGTGCTATATGGAGAAATCACAAAATTATAAACGACCTGGTGTATGTCTCTAAGACTAGGGAATCCAGAGATGGTTCCACAGTCGTTATTTGCAGAAAAAGAAAAAAAGAACAATGCCAAGAACCATAATTTTTTTTTTCCAAAAGCTAACGGTCTACCCCATATATTCTGGTATATTAAACACAAGAAATTTAACTCACAGGGAAACCTACTTAAGTCTTATCTGTGGATCTCAGGAAGTAGTACAGGACACAATTAGAGAACAATATTTTGAGCTTTTAATCTAATCCTCTTTCATTAAAAAAAATCACTCCTATTTAAATACAGAGATTCTAGGCCACGGGGCAAAATGTTCATATAATGTATGAGAGGTTCATTGCTTATCCATCTGAAACTTCTACAGAATCAGGAGGAAGTTTTGCTCAAAGCAAGAATTTGAAGAACTGTCAGTCACCATGGACATCCATAACTGGGGGCACTGAGACAGTAACAGAGGGAAAGGAAATTAAATACATAATAAGAAGCCACTTTTAGATGAAGACTAAGGTGTGAGGGAGGCTCTATGACATAAAATCAAAAGACAAACCAGTCGTGTGCTTTCATGAAGCGAGGGCCATGTGGAAGCAGCATGGAAGGAGAAAGATGAAAGCAAATGAGAAAACAGAAGGAAACCCAGCCTGAGTAGACTGAATGTTTGTGCCTCCCCCAAATTCATATGTTGAAACCCTAATCCCAATGTGATGGTATTGGGAGGTGGGGTCTTGGGAAGGTGATTAGGTCATGAGAGTGGGCACCTTATGAGTGGGATTAGTGTCCTTGTAAGAAGAAGACTGAGAACTAGCTTGCTTCCTTTCTGCCATGCGAAGGTACAAGAAGAAGTTGGCAATCTGACACCTGATTTTGGACTTCCAGCCTCCAGAACTGTGAGAAATAGATTTCTGACGTGAATAGTACTTTGTCTATAGTACTTTGTCATGGCAGCGGGCGCTGAGACACAGCCTCCTCCGGAAAAATCCATGTCTATGACTCTTGGGATAAAGGGTACCCATCAGTTATTCTCTTCTGATACTCTAATGGTGTGCTTGAAATTTCTTGGAATTCCTCAGTCTTTTTCAATGCACCTTTCAAAAATGCTCAGAAGTACACAGAAGAGACCATCTTTCTCTATAAGACAGTCATGGCATAATATATCAGCGTAGCTAGACCTTGTTTTCAGGAGAATAAACTCATTATTATTTTACTCTCAATGCTGACAGCCTCCTCACCCCTGCATACTGCATGTAAACATCTCTGGACCAAGAATGTAGGTTCCAGGGAGATGCCCGGCACATGCAACTGCCTTCTTACTTGCTAGACTCTAACTCAGAGAAGAGATGTAGAACATGTAGGGAGGAGGGTACGGAAAATGAATTGGGTTCTAACTAATGTCTCACTCGCTGCACCAGGTACTTTATATACTTGTTTATCTCACTCCATGCACATCACAACTCTGCACTGTAAGTATGCAGTGAGGAAACAGACGCAGATCTCACAGGGCTTATGAGACTCCAAGTTTGTGCTTTTTCCGCTATTCCATTCTGTCATGAGTTCCCATGGGATTTTTCTTTTCAAATATTCAAAAGAACGTTACCTTGAAACTTACTATATTAGTTGAATGTTCAACTAATACAGGTTTTAAAAGTCAACAGAAAGTCCCTTTTCCAGCAGATGATCAAGTGGAATGCTGTATAGACTGGCCAGCATATCATAGAGCAAGACCACGTGAAAAGACTCAAATGAACAAGAATCATGTGGGAGAAGCAAGGCAGGTAGTAATACAAATCCCACAAGCAGTTAGAACAGTGGGTTCTCAGTGGATTGGAGCAGAAATCCTGTGTTTGTCAGGGCTGACAGATCCAATTATGTGCCAAGGACACGACCTGCAACGTAGCTGCGGTGATAGGATCCCACCTGTGAAAATTCCAAGTTATTTTCCTACCTGTGGTCATAGACCATATGTCTGTGCTCCTTCCCACACCCTCGAATGAAGGATGCTTCTTGTCTCCCAGGAACTCTTGGTCTTTTTGGCTGAAGGTGTGAATTCTGGAAAGGAGACCACCAGGTGATAAAGTAAGGAGACATAGGTGCAGACAACCAAAAGCAGTCACCTCAGTCCTGATTATGGACAAGGTAACAGATGTCAAATACAGGTGACCTTTACACACATGGGTGCTTACTAGAAAACCATTGTGTCACTTGCTAGTTCCCAGAACTTTGGGGATAGGTGAGAGATCGGGGGTGAAGTCAGGGGATTTTAAAAGAACATAGGATTTATTGGAAAGATAAGACTTTTGATGTAGCTGAAATAGACGGTTAATTAGGAAATACAGCAACAGAATTTTTATCACCACAATAAACGGAAGGCATAATGAAGCATCCAACAGATGTACTGCTCAACATTGTTCCACACGACAGAAACAAAGCCCCTCTCTTCTAGTAGCTTATAAAGAAAGGTTCATTGATACTGAACATAATCATAGCTGTGTGTGAATTTGTGTGTATGTAAGGGCAGGGCAGGGTATTGTTAAAATGCACAAAGAGCTTTATGTGTACAATCTTATTTATCCTTACACAACTTGATATGTGGTATGTACTACTATTTTCTTTATTTGATATATGTTAAAACCCAGGCTTGTAGAGGCAGGTAACATCCTAGAGTACAAACCAATATTTAAGTCAGAATTGGAACCCAGATCTACTGGACTCCAGAGACTATGGTTATCACCAATAGGTGGTGCTGCTTCTCACTTAGCTTTTCTCTGGGTGGATGTATTTGGGCCTCACCTCAATATGCTATACTGTAAATCTCAGAAGCTACTACATTTTTTAAAAATTAAGACTTGAATAGATAATTAAAATTTTTAAAATCAATTATTCACTGAAAATTGACCATAGGTTTGGCACTGGGCTAGGTTGTTTGGCTTAATTAAAGGTGTAGACACTAATCAAATGTTTCCATACATATGAGTGTGTTGGTTGTTTGGTGTCCTAGGGTAAAATGCAAAGTCTATGATATTTAAATATATTAATATAATCAAGAACATGCGTGCGTTATCATTGTCCTATTTTTAAAAAAAATTTTTAAAGTTTATTTTTCACAGAGAAAGAGAGAGAGAGAGACAGAGCATGGGTGGGGGAAGGGCAGAGAGAGGGAGACACAGAATCTGAAGCAGGCTCCAGGCTCTGAGCTGTCAGCACAGAGCCCGACGTGGGGCTCAAACCCACGAACCGTGAGATCATGACCTAAGCCAAAGTCAGATGCTCAACCGACTGAGCCACCCAGGCGCCCCTATCATTGTCCTATTTTTAAAGCAGAGCAATGGGTTTTTAGAATTGAAGTTTACACAGAACTTTATTTTGCTTAAATTGATACTTAACCTTCTTTGCTGTAATCAGGATCTTGGACTTCAATCATGAGGTGGCTACTCAAATCAGATGCTTTTAGGGGTGTGTGTGTGTGTGTGTGTGTGTGTATGTGTGTGTGTCAGTGATGGGGGAGTCACATAATTGAGGAGAATATTGAAGAGACTGGCTCAGGTGGGGAAGCAGAATGAAACACCAAATCAAAGGCAAGATGCCAATTGTGTGCTGTATTGTATAAATCAAAGAGGCGCCTGATGATATGGCTGAGGCTGTCGTTGTGAAAATGAAGAGGAAAGGAGCCCTTTCAGGAATAATGGGGAAAGTTGATTGCTTAGTAGAGTAAGGAAGAGAAAGATAATTTTAAGAGTGTATTTTAAATGGGAAGGTAGTTATAAAATCAAATATTCAACGAAACTATTAAAATCGGTTTCTTTTCACAATACATATTGAATTGCATAAGATTGCCCAAAAGTTGTACACTAATTTTCTTTGAGTGTGCCATATGTATAACCTATCAAAAGTATTCTACAGTTATTCGTATATTTTTATCTCCAAGGCTTGCAACACATTAAAACTTCAGCTTCTGTGAAGACAAATAAATTTACCTCCAGAATCCTTGTATGGCCTTAATGTTTACTCTTTTAGCCTTGGGTCCCTGCCTGGAGAAAATCCATTCTCCTTTTTGTTTGATTGAAAGATTGTAACAACCCCCCTCCCGAATTTACAATAAGATCAAAAATGGCATTTTATTTGCCCATCTGGAGATCACCGAATGCGTAAAGCTTGTCCGTGTGGAGGCCATCTGTTGTGAATGGAGACCCACATGGAAACTTAATCCTTGAACTTCTTTTTCAACTTTCTCTTTTACTTGCCTGAGTAGAAGGCAATTCACACACGTCACTTGTGATACAAACTGAGGACAGGACAGGTTGCTGCCTTTTAATGTCACAAACATTTTCATTCGCCCAACTGCAAGCATCTCTCCACAAAGATCTAAAGAGTGAAAAATTCTTGGCACTGCCGTTCCCCAACATCATGACACAAACTGAAAGTCAGAGGCAGAACTCTCTTAATGGCTGTTACTTAGGCTATATGTAGACAGGGGGAAGAGTGCTAGGAAATTGAATCCAGTTCCTTTTCTTTGAAGGTATCCGTAGTCTCTCTAAGCAATTCTGAATGTCTTGAACTTCCTGGGCTCAATTGTTTTGTTTGTTTGTTTTTGTTTTACTTTGCCTCCTTGCATGTTCCCATTTCCAGATGGAGAGAGTATCTTCTCTGAGCTATAAGTTATTCCAAAATAATGTTACTTATGGAGTAGGACGAATGAGTGAGTCACAAGGGACTGGACTTCTCAGAGACACTTCAGATGTGAATAAAATTTTGTAGACTCACACTCTTTTTGTCCTACTTATCTTATCTGTAGGTACAGTTTCATGTCCATAAATACCACAAGTCAGCATGTTAACTAAACTGGCTTGATCCTAAGACCCAGTGCACAGCCGTGAGCATGGAGGCCAGAGTGCTTGTCTGGAAGCTGTCTGCATCACACTGTCTTGTGACCCTCCCAATGGACTTCAGCACTTGACATGTTTGTCATTAAAGTCAAAAAAATTGCTTCTTAAAATATCGTTGTAAGCTCTCTGTTTTGCTTATTAATTTTTAAAAAGTATTTATTTATTTTTGAGAGAGATAGAGTACGAGTGGGAGAGGAACAGAGAGAGGGGGAGACATAGAATCCAATGCAGGTTCCAGGCTCTGAGCTGTCAGCACAGAGCCAGACATGGGGCTTGAACCCACCAACCACGAGATCATGACCCGAGCCAACTTAACCAACTGAGCCACCCAGGCACCCTCTCTGCTTTGCTTCTTACATGGTGTTGTTCCTCAATCCTCCTTACAGTCCTTCACACCGTTTCTGTTTGTGATACTTCCTTTGTGTAAAGTCTTTGCCAAATGCTAGTTATCTCTCCCACTGGAACTTTCTACCCTCAATTTAAACAGCCTCTAAAAATTATAAACACTGCTACCAAAGTAATCTTCTCTTTCTTGTCTTTTCAGTCCCTGAACTGTATGTGTGATTTCAATTTGCGTACTGTTCTGAAGAAAGAAAATGCAGTGGTAATGGCAATAGCAATTGTTTTACTATTTTTTAAGTGAAGCTGTGCTCTTGGTAATAGTGAAAGATTGAAAACAACTTAAATGTTGAACCACAGGGAATAGAATTAATGGATTATGGTGTATACACATAATTGAAGCCTGAGCAACCAGTAAGAATTATTTTAGGAATGCAGTTAATGATTTGGAAAATGGTCACAATAAATTCAAGGGAAAGAATGGGGTAGAAAATAGTATGTGAAGTATCATTACGTTTTTGTAATAAAAAATTTACATCTTTATGTAGAGAAAAAGACTGTAAGTACATACATCAAAATGGTAATGGTGGTTATCTCTGAGTGACGGATTTATAGGTATTTTATTTTCTTCTTTAAGCCTTTTCTGTATTTTTCCAAATATTCTGTAATGAAGTTTCTTTATTAAATAGCCAGAAAAAAATAGCATTTTAGAAAATGAGCAAAAATATTTCACTTAAGAAGTGGTGCTTACCTTCTATTCCCCAACAAATACAGACCTAAAAACTGGGGGAGTTAGAATGGTGTCACATCTCTAAACCAAGGAACTGAGGACAAGTCCACATTATGTGTAGCAAATGAGGCAAGCATCCAGAGTTGTAGGATACTTTTTTGTGTTTGAGACTAACAGGTAATTGAGTGATATTCAAGTCCGTGTATGTTTCAACATTTCTAGATATAATAACATGCACTATATTTTCTATTTAAGATCACTGGCAGCATCTTCAGTCAGGGATCATGTTCAAGATCATTAGCATCTCTTTGAAAATCCTTCAGCAGAACCTATTTCCTTTCATTTCTTCAATGGCCCACCTTAGTCTCTTTCCTTGTTCAGTATCTCTTTTATTGGTTTATCTCATGTCAACCTCAGAACCTTCTCTCAAACCATGTCATATGCTGGAAATGTCTTTCCTGTCCTTTAAGAATATGTGAGGACATTTCCATGACTATTCCCACCGTTCTTCAGCTCTTAGACCAAGCCATGTGATAGAAGTAGCCAACCTACATCTAACTCAGCTGGCATGAGGAAAATGGAGAGAAAGGGCTGCATCTGGAGGCAGAATAGCCTGAGAGACAACCTCAAAGAACACCCTGCCAGGTGGTGGTGGTGTAAGGAAGGAGGTAGAGGAGCGGAGTGTTTGAGAGGGGTGCGGACAGGCAGAGGAAGCTGTTGGGCCGGTCAGAGCCTCCCAAACAGTGTGAGGTAAATGCAACAGTGATCTGCAAGGTGACGGAGGACACTCATCACCATCTAGAAGACTCTGCAGGTGCCCACTCGAAGGGATGACAATCAGATGTGAGGTTCTTTGCACCACTTTCCTGACACCTGGCTCTCTCTAGGCACCTGGAACTTCTATGAAGACCTAGGGGTTCTGATCAACTGAGAAACACAGAACTGAAGTAAAATGGAATCAGCTGAGATTGAGTTTCTTCCATCTGTGAGTTGAGAATAGAAAGTAAACTTAATTATGGTAAAACAAAGAAAAATATTTTTTCTGAGTCTGTGGCCTGAGAATTATACACGCCATATTTAGGTCAGGAGTTGTGCTTAAATAGATATTTATCTTACATGCCTATAATAAAAATATGTGTGTATGGTAAAATAGCTAGCTAGATTTCCATATCTAAATTATTTATATACCATCTCTCTAGTCATTTCCAATCCGTTCTCTCCAAGTGGGGCCCAGGAATATGCTATCTATAGGCAAGGACTTAAAGCCTGTAAGAGGAAACTGGAAAAGTAGAAAATGCCAAGTACATATCTGTATCATTTAGAACCCAGTGGGACAGAACAGAATTCATGCATTTCCTTTGGTTTAAATGGAGCCAATCATTATTCTTATAGAGCTAAAAAACTAGTTTCTGTGTTTCTTTGCCTCAGTTAAGAAGCCAAAACAGATAAGCACAATACCACCAAGCTTCTATCAAATCTTCCCAGAATTGCAAATAAAAGAACCTCAGACATCATTGAGGTTAGCCCTTAGTTTGGTCTTGGGGTTCACATTCAAAAGCTTTTTGGATCCTGACAGTGCTACAAAGAAGGACAGTTGTGGAAGGTATAAAAGGAGTGGTGAGGACTCTGTAAACTGATGTAAGAGAAAACCTGAGGGATGCATAGCAATCAGCCAGGTGATGATGTCAGCAAAGAGTTCTCAGAAAGAGGGAGGAAGTTGTGAGTCGGCTGAAATCAAAGGGAGCTTGGCACATTCCAAGGATTCAAGAAAAAGAGCAGGGGATCCTGCTCTACTGCAGAAAATAGAAAGATTGATAAGAATTACCTTGTCCCCAAATTCGTTTCTTCTGTTCCCACCCCTAGGCCTTGAAACTAGAACTACCTTTTGAGAAGACTCAGTTTTATCCCTCTCTTTGTGATAGAGGCACTTTTTTCTCAACTACTTATGAGGTAGCCTCATATATAATAGCTTTTAACGACTCACCTAAATCAGCTAAGTATTTTTAAAATTCCAGTTGCATTAGCAGACAAATCCTAGCAGATAAGTTCAAATTATGTTTAAGTTTTTCCACAAGTTTTGACCTCACCCGCTGCACAGTCTCTGCCCACATAAGCCAACACCATCTTCACTTCCCTTTTATGTATTCTCTCCCTCCCACTTACCACAGCCACTGTGAGTGTGATCTCAACACCAAATCAACTATTTAGGAGTCTGTGCTAAAACCACTTTAAATCTATATTGCTTTTCTGTTTAAATGTTAATGTAGACATGTAAAGTGATGACAGTAATGTCATGGAGTCTATTTGAATTATTGTTAGGAAAGCAACTGGATTGAGTTTTTTCAAAACTTGATATGCTACTCAGCAATTGTTTCTGCCAAACATCAGATCCAAATGGAACCCACCTGAAAAATGGCACTGGATTTTGTTAAGCCTTATAACCATGACCAAAGCCACACTATAAACATGAATCTTAGAATTCCTCCCTTCTCTCTTCAGCCATTACCGCCCTACTTAATCATTAAGGCTTGACTCTAAGCTCAGTTTCTTTAAGTCTTCCCTCACTACCTCAAATGCTCGTGCTCTGGTGTCTCCGCTAATCTCCCAGTTCAACCATTCTTTCAAAAATATTTCTAGAGCAAATAGTTACTAATATGTTTGTTATAAAGCAGTAACGAAAACAGATCATTCTTGCTTTTTTGGAGCATGTAGTCAACTAATGTAAGTTATGACAGAAAAGTAGAAGGTATGATGAGAAAGGATGACAGGGGACACTTGAGAACGGAAGATCATGGAAGACCTGCTCCAGGCAGTTATACTGAATTTATGTCCAGGTTGATAGATAGGGTGGCACGGGAGGGTAGGAGGAGCAGTGGGGTCCATTCAAGCTCCTGAAACTTGCAAGAATTTAGAACATTCCAGGAATAGAGCAAAGTGCATTGGAGCTTGGGAGCAGGGTGAGAGAGGGAGAGAGATGTGAGCGATAAGGTTAAAAGAAAGAGTAGGGACAGATTATTCAGAGCCAAATTTTATCTTGAAAGGAACAGGAGGCCTTCAATGCACTTCAAGCAACTGTGTGTGACAGAGTCATTTTTGAATTTTGTAAAAGATCTCTTTGACCCCTGTGAGGACAATAGATCGCAGGAGGCAAGGGAAGATGAAGGAAGTCCAGGTAGGAAGTGTCTATACCAGTCAAGGCAAGAGATGACAGCGGCTGTTGATAGGAAGGTGGCAATGGAGATAAAGACATGGCATGTTTCAGATGTAACTGATTATCACTAGCACTCATTTGGCACTTATGGAATATTGCTCTGAAGTGTAAACTTGCTTTGTTATTCTTCCTCACTGCCACCTTCCTTCTTTGAAGACAGGGGTGGTGATTGCACCTTTTATCCCCCATCTGGCTTGAACAAACTAGATTTGTGGGTTGATTTAAAAATGTAATAAAAGAGAAGACTTTATATATTTAAAAATTTTTTAATATTGATTTATTTTTGAGAGAGAGAGAAAGAGAGAGTGGTGGAGGGGCAGAGAGAAAGGGAGACACAGAATCCAAAGCAGGCTCCAGGTTCTGAGCTGTCAGCACAGAGCCTAACGTGGGTCTTGAACTCACAAACTATGAGATCATGACCTGAGCCAAAGTTGGACACTTAAATGACAGAGCCACCCAGTGCCCCTATATATTTTTTTGAGTTTTTTTTATTTCTTTTGAAAGAGACAGAAACAGCATGAATGGGGGAGGGTCAGAAAGAGATGAGAGAGAGAATCACAAGCAGACTCCTTGCTGCCAGTGCAGAGCCTGATGTGGGGCTCGAACCCATGAAGCTGTGAGATTATGACCTGAGCTAAAACCAAGAGTCGGCCACTCAACCAACTGAGCCATCCAGGCACTCCAATATTTCTGTTATTACAGCTGCCTGATTTTTTTTTAAACCTAAGCTGGATTTCTTTCAGGATTCTATAGTCTTCACTTTTTCGTGGCCTCATCCTATCCTCACCTATACTTCTTTCCCCTGGAAGCATTTTAAAAATATGGCTTGGAAGAAAGGGAAATCAATTTAAACATGGCAGCAGTTAAAGATACCAATAAATTTCCACTAATCTGCACTTCCATACATTATAGAAGTATATTTCTTTAAACTCTCTTAGAATAAAGGAATGCCTTCTTTTTAAGAGTCTTCCAGAAAACTCAAAAGAAAACAGCACATCAAAAGCAGAGCACAGACCACCATCCATCCATTCGTTCCATTTTTTTCTGTAGCAAGAGGGTGTGAGTTATGCCCGTGTGATAGCTAATTTTACATGTCAACTTGACTGGATTACCGGATGCCCAGATATGTACTTAAATATCATTTCTGGGTATATCTGTCAGGGTATTTCTGGAAGGGATTAGCATTTGAATGGGTAGAAGGAGTAAAGCAGATTATCCTCCCCAGTGTGGGTGAGCCTCATCCAAGCCATTGAGGCCTAACTGGAACAGACGGTAGAGGAAGGAAGGAATCACTGGCTCTGGGAGGACTGCTTAAACTGTGACATCCATCTCCCTCTGCCCTCAGTGCTTCGGTGCTCCGGTTCCCAGGCCTTCAGAACCAGACTGAAATGGACACCATTAGCTTTCCAATATTCAGGCTTCAAATGGCACCAGCAGCATTCCTGGGTCTCTAGTTTGCAGATCTTGGGCTGCCTTAGCCTCCATAATTGTGTGAGCTAATAATAATCAATAAGTCAATCGTCTTGGTTCTATTTCCCTGGTGAATCCTGACTAATACAGCCACAGAAGTTGTTTCAGCGAGGGCACCCGCTGAGGCAGGGTTTTCTGGAATGAGTAACATTTACTTGGTGCAATCTGAGAAACTTCCAAATACCCTCCTCTACAAAAAAATCTCTTCTGCCAGCCTGACAGGCTTCTGGAGTCCTCCAGTTATCTCTCCTTTGGGCTAGAGCCCCGAACATGTTATTAGATCACAAACACTACCCAGTATCCCAAGGTTTTGCTGCAGTCAGTGTGACCTCGTAAAACTCTCTTGGGTCTCCATGCATGTTCAGTTCTTTCATCTCTATAGAAAAAGATGTGTGCTAGATCAAATCTAGGCCTTCTTCAAATGTAATCTTTTGCGATTGCATTTTATTACCATCTTCCATGTATTAATCCAATGAAGTGGCTTCCGACATCCAGTAGATTCCTGAGAGGAAGGACTAGCACCTGGGCATTACAGGGGGCCCAGCTGCCCTGCTCCCTCACCACTGTTCATTCCTGCCCCCAGCCTGACCACCATTCAGAGATAAAATCCTGCTTTGTCTACTAATGTGGATAGTGCTCAGCATTAACAAGATTTTTAGTCATAAAGATAGAGTTATCTGGATTCAATGAAGCCTCAGAAAAGGGACACGAATTTCTAAATATAGGCATATACTGACAAAAAGAAGGCAAGTTCTTATTCCAAGGCCCCAAACTAAAATTAATGAACAAATAAAACCCAGAATGGTAAATGAACTCTATTATACTTGCAGCAGGCTGAGCTCCGGGTGGGCACAGACTTTCTGATTCTTCTCTTAATCCCTGGCACCTAGCACAGCCTGGCATATCATAAGCACCCTGTAAATGTTTATGGAATGAATGAAAGGTGCATTCCAGGGCCAGCAGGGTGGGAGTTCCTTGCTGTGCACACACTGCCTGGCATGGGTAAGGAATAGTCCCAACAAGGCTTTAAATGTAACACCTTCTTAAGGTGGCTTGCTGAGAGGTGGAGAGTGAGGGTGCAGAAGTAGGGATATCACCGTCGGTTTCCCAAAGGTTCTTCCTGGCCTTTGTTTGACCTTGGCAATGCTGCTCACAAAGGTTGGCAAGCCGATTTAAGCTGGAGGGAAATGCACCCTTTTCACTGGGAGTTGTCAAAAACAAGACTCTGAAGCAGAAGAAAATGGAATCTGCCGTTTTTCTTCTTATGAGTGTCTGGCCGTCTAGAAAATCCCAAAGCCTGTACTTTGAACATTAGCTGTGCCCAGGTGCAGCCTCGTCTTTCATCCCCATTAAAATCCACAAAGGGGACTTATAATGTGCCGCAGAAAGAATATAGATGTAAGGTGGAATTTACACATCTGGAGGGCTTTTAATGAATGGGGAAAAAGGGGATGGTTACCTGGCAACCCTGAGTAAGTGCAAATTAATCCATTTTTATTTGATGTCGGCAGGGCGGCCCTACTCTTCTACTTGGTTGGGACAGAATTAAGGTTGATGATGCTCTAACAGAGTTTTGGGATTTGGTTTAATTTTAATTTCACCCTCATCTCTATACTTGGCAATCACCCCCCCACCCTAACCGCCACCGGCACATAATTACACTGCGTTGGCTCCACAGTGGGCTTTTATTTGGAGCAGTTATTCTGACTCCGAATTCTTACAAAATGTTAGTGAAGTGGGCCAGCTGATTTCTGCTTCCCAGCTTGAAGCTTGTGAAGATTAGGGATTTCAGTGTTAGGTTACCCTTCTGAGGTTGGCCAGAAGGAAGGCAGAATTGTCAGGCTGGTAACTTTGTTTATGGTTCCCTTTAATTGTGCCCTGGCTACACAGGCCATAGCAGTCTCATAATGTCCTGGCTTTGATCTGAAGATAATTTACGCCAAGGTGTTAACAATATAGTGGTATTTGTTCTGATGTAATAAAAAACAGTTTTTGATAATAAATATCATTGCATTTTTTTTTGTTTCAGTGAATTTTTGTTGCAATGGAGAGAGATGATAGTTCCACTTGCAAGGAAGAAACGATAGTTATATGCAGGGCTAAACTTTCTGGGCTAAATACATTATTTTTTACTGAGAAAGCATATTGTTAACAGAATTATGTTAATGTATCTTAATTACATTTTTAAAGGTAGCATTAGTGTCTGCAGCTAATTCTGGGGAATGGTCACATTTTGGGGGCAGTGATCATATGCTACAGTGCGGGGCACGTGTACTAACTTGCGTGGCAGAGCCATGGGGTCTCATCCCAGCTGCTCTTCCTGACCCGTTCTGAGTCCAGTGTAAAATGAACAAGTTATCCTTGATGAGCACAAAAGTCCTACCCAGGTTTCCATTCTGTGACCGCATGATTCTGACTCCCATGTTTAAACTGAGATTAGGGAATAATTGTATCTCTGAACTAACAGAACTAAGTACATGCATGTGTGCTCTAATAGAGCCTTTTTATTTGTTTAAATGTTCTCTTTTTGGTATTTTTATTCCTTTGGTGTTTTCTATTTATTGGAAGCAGCCTGGAGGTCCTTAACCCCTGACTTGATTCTTTTTTCTAACTCAGAACACTGCTTGGCTGTTTTGATTCCAACAGCCACCTGACCAGTCCTGCCTCTTTGCACTGGGTCTCCCACCTCTTTCATAAGCTTGCCAATCAGACTGTAAGTTGGGACAAGACATGTAGGCTAACAACACTTTCCAATATGGGTCTTAACAGAGTTTTCCTGGCTAGAGATTTTTCCCATCAGAATAATGAAGCATTTAACATAATTTTTCTAATTCCTCTATTGTTATCATGGTTTAAAAACAAGGAAGCTTGTTTCCAGATGTCTTGTTCAACAGTACCCAGGAACACATGGGAATATTTTGTAGTGGCTGACAGAGTGGGTTGGAGAAAAATAAAAACAGATGGATACAGATTAACTCTATCTGTTCCTGGTCTAGGCTTCTTTATGGATCCTCATCACGAGATTTTCCTCTCTCAATTTCCTATCACTAGCTTCGATGTGAAACAGAAGAAACTATTCTGACTTAGTCCACCCATCCTGTGTGTAAAGTCATGCTATACCATATACTGCCTGATGCTGGGCAGTATTTGATATTAGATGATCTCTCGATGGCAAAAGGGAGATCTGGCTAGAACTCTGAATAACAGACTCTTTGACCAGCCCTTCTTTCCATTCAGTTATTACAGGGAGTTAGTACTCAGAGCTCTTCTGGGTCAATTCACATTACTTCCTATCAGCCAGAATTGAAACTCCAAGTCTCTCTATTATATTGAACTAAGGTGGACCACATAATTATAAGCCCCTCTTTTCCCTATAAGATTGAAAGATAGATCAAGTGGGTTTTTCTGGCTCCATTCTTTGGATTCATATCCTAATCTCAGCCTTCTGGATCTTTTTACTATGATTATGAGAAGGTTGAGAAATTAATAGAAACAAATCCCTTCCCACAGAGGGACAGAGGTTTAGTCATCCTTTCCTTGACATCACTGGTTCAGTGACATTTCTGAGGAGGCCTCCACTCTCAACTTAGATATGGTTCCAAGGCTATCTGACATCGACTAGACTCATAGGTGTGTCTTAGGTTGGGTTCCCTACACATAGAGCCTGAGATAAAAGCTCTTTTCTAGTGATTTATTGATGGAATACTCTCAGAAGAGGAGTTGGGGAAACAGGGTACATCAGTAAAGAAAGGTAAGCAAGGAAATTGTTTAGCCTGAAAACTAGCTTCCACTTGGTTCCATGAGGAAGCCCTGGGAGAAGGAGTGCGCTACAGAGTTATTTTCAACGTGAGGCACGAAGGCCAGTCTGGTCTTTTGTGCTCCTGCATCAGTCAGTCATTGGGCACTGGCAATGTTTAATGAGGTGTATGGTAATCTCCCAGTCCTATCTGGCCAAGGGAAATTCTCTGAAGAAGCAGGCAGCTATGAACCCTTTGCAGTCAATACTCAAAGCAGCCTAGGGTATGGGTGCACCAGCATCAAGGTGATCTTGGCAGAGAACCAAGAGCACCCACAATAGGTGGGAAGAGAGAGAGGCAAGAAATATCAAAGTTACTATAATACTCGAAGCTCCACTTTCTACAAAGGAATATTCTTTTTTTTTTAATATGAAATTTATTGTCAAATTGGTTCCCATACAACACCCAGTGCTCATCCCTAAAGGTGCCCTCCTTAATACCCATCACCCACCCTCCCCTCCCACCCCCCATCAACTCTCAGTTTGTTCTCAGTTTTTAAGAGTCTCTTATGCTTTGGCTCTCTCCCTCTCTAACCTCTTTTTTTTTTCTTCCCCTCCCCCATGGACCTCTGTTAAGTTTCTCAGGATCCACATAAGAGCGAAAACATATGGTATCTGTCTTTCTCTGTATGACTTATTTCACTTAGCATAACACTGTCCAGTTCCATCCACGTTGCTACAAAAGGCCATATTTCATTCTTTCTCATTGCCAAGTAGTATTCCATTGTATATATAAACCACATATTTTTTTAATATGAAATTTATTGTATAAAAAAAACCCACATCTTTATCCATTCGTCAGTTGATGGACATTTAGGCTCTTTCCATAATTTGGCTATTGTTGAAAGTGCTGCTATAACACTGGGGTACAAGTGCCCCTATGCATCAGCACTCCTGTATCCCTTGGGTAAATTCCTAGCAGTGCTATTGCTGGGTCATAGGGTAGATCTATTTTTAATTTTTTGAGGAAGCTCCACACTGTTTTCCAGAGTGGCTGCACCAGTTTTCATTCCCACCAAAGGTGCAAGAGGGTTACCGTTTCTCCACATCCTCGCCAGCATCTATAGTCTCCTGATTTGTTCATTTTAGCCACTCTGACTGGTGTGAGGTGATATCTCAGTGTGGTTTTGATGTGTATTTCCCTGATGAGGAGTGACGTTGATCATCTTTTCATGTGCCTGTTGGCCATCTGGATGTCTTCTTTAGAGAAGTGTCTATTCATGTTTTCTGCCCATTTCTTCACTGTGTTATTTGTTTTTCGGGTGTGGAGTTTGGTGAGTTCTTTATAGATTTTGGATACTAGCCCTTAGAAAGGAATATTCTTGACATGTATCAGTGCTTCTCCTTCTTGGGGATAGAACTCATGGGAAAGGAAATTTTGAACTAGGCCCTGGGATTAGAGAATGTGTTCATTGAAATCTAAAGCCTTGTGCAAAGGATCTCTCTAGCAGCATAGAATAACAATATACTTTGGTAGTTATCAAGTTTGTTATTAACATGAAGAATGGTGATGTCTTTGAGACTGTCTATTTACATTTAGTTGCATCAATTTAGTCTGTTTGTAAATCTTAGGAGATTGTTTCCATTCTTCTTAGTTTGGCTCCAGTAGCAACTTCCTAAAAAGAGGGACTAGGCTCCTGCTTATTGGGTTACCTCAGGGTCTCTATATTTCATAGATTGTCAAGATATTATTCTAGCTATGGTTGGAAAATTATACACTCTTAGAGCATAATTAATGGTTTACAAAATCCTTTAATTTCACAAATGAAATTCTAAAGCCCAAAAGTTAAATAACTTACTCAGTTCCTAGAACTAATTTGTCCCCGAGGGATAGGAAACTGGATTCCATGCTATTAGTTTTCATTTGCCATACTGCTTCTCATTGGGTTTTTGTTACCCCAGGATTCTTTTCTTGTCAGTGATGACTGAGAAGGCATCACCTTTTGATAATATTATTCACAGGCTTCTTAAGAGGAGAGTTTTCAACAATCTTCTTCTAACAAGGGACATCTCTCCTTCTTTCTTCCTCTTTCTTCTATCCAAGCAGGAATTATAATTTTCAGATCACAGAGAACTGATTAGACCTTATTTGTCACAGATGAGAGTTATAGTGTATTAAGTGGTCACGTGTTGTCATGTTTTAGTATTTTTTGATTGCTTTTCTCTCCTTGAACGATAATTAAGTAGATTTCGGCTTGGGACAGGCCATGCATCTTTCTCCCTTCCCATGCAGGATAGATTTTTGCTTTGGATTTTATATAATGTGGCTGGCCAGAGGGTCTCAGAACCTAAGATTGAGCTTCTGTCATAAAGAAGACAGAGGCTTTGCTTAGAATTAAAGTTAAGTTTCATGTTCCAACCCAACTTTATCAGAATTCAGCACTATAGGATTTAGGACATGGGCACATGAAATAAGAAAGAGATGCTTTGATTCTTCTTTCCTTGGGTGTATAACTTCTTTGAGAACCTTTTGGAAGAGGGGGATGATTTTCTGGGTAAGATGCGGGGATTCCTGGGTCCTCTGGTCAAATAGTATACAGTAATATCAAAATTGCCCCTGATGTTATAGTGGTGCTCTAGATGATGCACATTTTGTACTGAAGTTTGGAATTGAGTAATAGATACAATGACCAATACAACAAATATTTGTAAGTGCTTGAAATGGTGGGTATATGAAAGGCACAACAGCATAGCACATTAAGCTTCATCCTCTTCAGTTATACAGTGGATTCAAATCTGGTTCTGCATATTTATAGCTATAAGACTTTGGACAAGTAACCTACCTTTTTGGCAGTTTGATACCTTTATCTATGAATTAATGCAGACAACTGTAGTATTCACTTTAGAGGGTTATTGGAATGGTTAAATGATATCATGCATACATGTAAGATTTAGCATAAATGTTATCTCCATTATATTCTAAGGGTTGTACACTTTTCTTAGACTGGACTAGATACTACGATTTTGTGTATACGTATACACTTCTGAGGGAGATCTGAATCAAAGGATAAACCAGGAAGAATGAGCTTCACCACTATCAGTTACTGTGGCTTTGCAGGCTTCACCATGAAGCAAGTACCATTCTTTTTCAAGATCAGTCAAAAGAATTTACTCCCCAAACAGACCTGGAGTTGGGAAACTGCTTGGCGAATATGTCTGACCTTGGAAGTCCATGGGTTTCCTTAGTGTACTCCTTCATGGTAATGGCCAGTCCTCTTTTTCCATGATTTACAAGATAAGAAGAGTTTCCAGTTGTACAGTAAGTCCATTGTGATTGAATTTGTTTGTGTGACAGTACCTGATCCTTTAACGATCCACCTGGATGTTGGCAGCAGTCTATACTTTACGGATTCCAAAATAAAATTTTTAGTTTGGAAAAAAGTCATCATTCTATTTAAAAGTTCTATTTCAAGCTTGGAAGAAAATGGAACTCTAACAATTCATCATAGAAACCAATGGCTGTTAAATTAATACACATCCCACTAGGGTTGTTAAACTAATATACAGAATGTTTGCTGAATGGAAATCTATCACTATTTTGAAAAGTCTGAGTCATTGAATCACATAAATTAATATACTCAAGTCATTGAAAATGTTTTGAACAAAGGATTTCTCCCCCAAACAATATAAGCAAACCTCAAACAATGATGAAATTATTAAGTGTCTTCTTTTCCAGTCTAATAAATGTTTTAAATAGCATTTCAATAAATCCCCAGAGCCTAGATCTACAGAAATAATACTACCAGACTTTAAAAGTGGGATTTGGTGAAGTGCTCATTACCTAAAAAGTACACATGGAATAATACTTGTTCTTATTGTTTTAGAATATCACTGTTCTTAAAACTCTTGCTTAGGAAGCTTTTTAAGAGGTCATCAAGAACATTAGATGCTATGTTTTGAAGCCAGACAAATCTGGGTTCCAATCTGTGAATCGGAAAGACTCTTGTGAAGCCTTGTGAAGTAAAGGAAAAGACTCGCTGTCTTCTCAGTTCTTCTGGTGAAATAATACCCAATAATTGTAACTAACACTCTATTATTTTCAGATATGTAACTGTAGATGCAATTAGTCAGGGAAAGTTGATGACACATTGTGACTATAAGAATAGTGGACCTGTGCCAGTTCCTGGACTTTTTACTCATCTCCAGTTCTCATCCTTTGTTCCGAATGGGGACTGATTAAGTTGGAAATTACAGAGGACTGATCCTCGCCAGCCACCTTTCCAGGCTCACACATCTTCTCTGTTTGACCAGTGGGAGGCATTAAAAGGTATTCATTTACACTTTTTACAATGTTGATGGAAAGGATCTTATTTGAAAAAGAGAGAAGAGAATGAAATAAATGAAAACAAAAATGAATTATATATATATGTAAATATATATACATATATGAATACATGTATGAATTATATATATATTTACATATATATAATTCATTTTTGTTTTAATTTATATGAAACATTTAATTTATATGTTTTTATATAAATGAAATGTTGGGATTCAAAACCGTAGTTGGTCAAACTTCAGCATTGTGATTTTTCATTAAATTATATTGTATTTGATAACCTTAACATACATTTTGAAGGGCTATATTACAAAGAAATTAGTTTCATATTCAACAAGAAAGTAACCTATTTTTCTACTCAAATTAAATAGTGAATTCATTGTCATGAGTTACTCATGTTTCGAATGTTCACATTGTTCATATTGGTGGTCCCCATACCAACCTAGAGAGAATACGATGCCTGCATCAGTGATGCATTAAAAACTATTTATTAATCACCTTTTGCATGCAGTATCTTCTGCTAGATATTTCAGAGACTACAAAAAATCTAAAACATGAACTCTTCCTTCTTCCAAACAACTTGTAATCAAGTGGTGGAAAATAATCCATCCATAACTGAAGGCTAACAATATAATCAGGTATTATTTATTTAGTAAGGCCAAATGGGATGGATTGGAGAGGAACAGGAAGAGTAAATGACTTTGACTTCTTTTCCCAATAGTCTTGCAAAAGAGCTATATCAAAGGATCATATTCAAAGAAACAAAAAATTCTGGCTAAAGTATTAAAAAGCATCCTGGAAAATATATCACTTGGCTGTTATGAAAGAAAGGAATGGGCACAGCCTCAAAATAAAGAAGAGGTAGCAATCCTGAGAGGAAGAAAAAAAAAAAAAAAAAAAAAGGAAAGCTTAATCCCGGCTCTTGTCCTAAGGGTTTATGCTGAATTGTGGCAATCCAGAGTTTAAGCTTTGATAACAGTATTAAAATGTATCCGCTATCAAAGCATTATAGATCTAGGGATCTATCCTGAGCTCATGTCAACTGTTGTTCATAGAGTCAAGGACATGCAAGCAGAAAAGGTTTCAAGGCAATCATGCAGTCTGACCAAAACTTTACATATTCCATATGAGAAACACATCAAAATATTCATCTCCTCATAGGGAAGCTATGGGTAATTTATTTTTAAGAGAGAGAGAGAGAGAGAGAGTGTGTGAGCGAGCAGGGGAGGGGCAGAGAGAGAGGGAGACCCAGAATCTGAAGCAGGCTCCAGGCTCTGAGCCGTCAGCACAGAGCCCAATGTGGGGCTCAAACCCACGAACCGTGAGATCATGACCTGAGCTAAAGTCAGGTGCTTAATCAAATAAGCCACCCAGGTGCCCCTATTTTTTCTTTATATTATTGTGTGTTATCCCAGGTTCCTATAATAAATTTGTATTGCTTTTATAACCTAAAATATTTGTTTAGGACTTCCTGAATTTCTGCTTGGGATGTAGAAAGCTGGAGAGAACATAGGTCCCACTCACATAACAACAGCAACAACAACAACAACAAGCAATAAAGAAGCCAGACAAACCACAAATTCACAACTTTTATTGATCAATCTAAAAACTGAGTTCATAGAGACCTCAAGGAAGGAAAAAATATAAACACTTATTTATCTGGGGCAGACACAGCTGGACACTGATAAGAAGAAAATATCCAAAGTTATTAAATTAGTAAGGGTAAAGATAAGGGCTAAATACAGAAACCTTGGGAGAGGTAGACACAAAGGTAATTTTCAGGGTGCCTGGGTGGCTCAGTCGGTTAAGTGTCGGACTCTTATTTTGGCTCATCATGATCTCACGGTCATGGCACTGGGCCCTGCGCCAGGCTCTGCACTGAGCATGGAGCCTGTTTGGGATTCTCTCTCTCCCTCTCTCTCCGCCCCTCCCCTCCCTCACAATAAATAAATAAACATTAAAACAACAACAAAACAAAGGGAGTTTTCATTCCCTTGCAGGCTGTTGACTACAGAGCTCACAGGTTGTCTCAGAAAAGATTGGTAAGAGTCCTGAGAAAGTGTCCCTCTCATAGCACAGGCCAGGGGCAGGGAATAGCAAACACTGCAGGAAAGGCATAAAACCTCACCCAGATCCTTCTTCCAACAGAATAAAAATCCTTGAACTATGTGTGTATGTGCGTGAAAGTGTAAGTGAAGCAAACACTGCTGTCCTTAGGATGCTACTGAAAATCCCT
This sequence comes from Panthera onca, assembly GCF_046562875.1. NCBI lineage: Eukaryota > Metazoa > Chordata > Mammalia > Carnivora > Felidae > Panthera > Panthera onca. The sequence goes on from NC_138343.1 coordinate 75,573,146, forward strand.
TGCAGTTCAAAGTGAGCACAACATAAACAAACAAAAAAACCAACCGATTGCCCTAGGGAAGGGCAGGAATAAAATGCTGGGCTCTGAACTACAACTGGGAGAGGGGCTGAGCAGCCACACCCCTGAGATACACGGACACAGTGCCTAAGACTGGAGTTTCATCAGATCAACAGAGAAGGCTCCCCACCACTGGGCTAACAAATATCAAGTAGAAAGTAACAGCGTGTTGTCGGAGAGTTAAAAGAGCACGGAGAGGACTCGGAAGTGTAGTGCAAAGGAACGACAGACAGACCTGACAGTGGAACAAGATCGAAAACGGCAAAATGCCGCTTCCTCCCCAGTTTAAATGCCGGGCCTCTACAAGCATTGAATTTGCAGATTTGAGACATGGCCTTCCAGTTATAATTCAATGATATTCGAAATCCAAGTCTCATTAAATACGTCAATCATTAGCTTACAGCAATGATGCATTACTGGTAGTTGCACCGGCTCTGCAGCCAACTTACTTCAGATCAGAACTCCATCTCCACCACTCACTTCTCTTAGCACCGAGGGTAAATTACTTAACTTCTCTGACCTGTTCTTCCCATTAAAAAATGGAGATAAAATCGATACCTATTGCAGTGGATTGTTGTAGGGATGAAGGAAAATGATACGTGTAAAATACTTAGTCCAGTCCCTGGAAGAAAACGAACTCTCAATAGACAACAGCTATTACCATTACTCAATGAGTTCTGAATTATGCTAGGACTTCGACAGAGGCTGTAGTATAAATCTTCTTAAGAGGATATCACATGTTCAAATGTTTCTTTATGATTTGATTTATAAACGATATAAAATAGGAGCTCTCTTTCACTGTTTGTATATTAGCACCACAAACTTAGCTATCATGATGTAATTCTAGCAAGTCACTTGGGTTTGCCAAAAGGAATAATCAATAATCATGACAATAAAAGGTCATTTGGTTCTACTGAACTATAAGGTTTGCAGAAAGCCAGTAGAGTTCTCTGAGTATCTTTTTTGCGGTCTGCAGTACTTTGACTCAATGCTAGCTATTCCGAATACATTTGAATCGCTTCTGTGTTGTCACTATGATCTGAGAGAATGCTGGGTAGCAGTCCCAGCTAGTGGAACACTTGTGTGCTTGATCTGCCTGGCCTTCACCTTTTCCACCAGGTGCAGGCTAATGTGGAGGTCAGGCACCGGCCTCCCCAGGGTAGGGGAGGTCCCTGAGTCTGCGGCTGGAATGGGTTTATGAGTTAGGAGAAACCAGCTGAGGAGAACTGAGACACTCAGCACCCTCACCTTCCTGTGGATATATGAGGTTTCCATCCTCTGTCAGACCCACCTCACTGCTCCTTTGATTTGCCTTTTACTTTACACATATTGATTTGATAAAAACAAGTTGTTTTTGGATTAGGTTTGAGGTCTGAAGGTAGACAAAGTATTTCAAATTTTCAGTCAAATATGAGCAACAGTATTATCATTCTTAACAAAGAGAGTAGCTCATATTTATAATGAATTTTAATTGAGTTGTTTCTGCAAGATAGGGAACTGTTTTGACTACTTTGTTTTACAGAGGAATTTACCCATGGAGATTCAGCGACTTGCGTATGCCCAGATCTCCAAAGCTATAAACTAGAACATTACATTCAAGAACATTACAATTCAAGTTATTGTATATTTGTTTTCCTCATCTTCTTCTCAAGGTCACTACAAAAGTTTTAAAGGATGTTGTTTTTATATCTTCATTATCTGGAGGTGAATATTTTCTCCCTCTTCTTTATCTCTGTCTCTTTATTTAATAAAATTCCTTCTAGAATAATCCATATTCAAGACTAGACAGTGACCTGCTTTGGCATCTGATTTTCTTTAGAGAGCATTTTTTTTCTACAGTACAGTATTTTGAAATATACTCACTCAATTATTTAAATAACCTGTTACAAAATGAAATGTGGTCAAGTTACTCAAGTAATAAGACAAGGGAAAAATCCAATCAGTATAAGCTCTCCTATTTTCAAGTGTTAAATGACCATTTTATAACCTTTGTTACAACCACCATCATTATATAACCAGCACTTCTTTATAACACCTTAAAAAGCTTGCCTGTTTCCAAGAATGGTATTATAAATATATTTCTTTATTCTACTCTCATTATAACAAGAGAAGGTCAATGGTCTAAAGGGTGGTTTCCTATTATGAGAGGATAAAAACTAAAATCAATAAATCTCCAGATCATAAATGTTGCTACAGTCTGGCAAGGTTGAGAAAATTATGAGCTGAGCCTCATGATGTCTGGATATTGTAGCTTGTAAATTTCTACATACATATGTATGTGGTTATGTATATACTTGCTGCTGAACCCTTCCTAGAATTTGCTGAGAATGTGGTGGAATTCTGTTCAGTATTGGTTCTGGGATTATTGGGAAAATGTTGGTAGAATATTCCTGGTATATAAAAATGAAGATATGACACTGATTTATTAGGAAAAATATTTTTAAGATTATAAAGTCACCTTTTTACCTTTTGGTTTCATTACTTTTATCAGGAGACTAAAATAGGAAATCATTTGCTTCCATTCAATAAATTATGAATGTTGAGATTAATTGGCAAAGCTTTTGCCTCTGTTATAAATGTTCTGAGTGGTGATAATTCTAATATGTCCACCAAAACAAGAGAGATCATCAGAAACATAATAACTTGGCTCAATGGAAGATAATATATAATCAATTATTACGTGGTCCAGCATGACCTTTTAGACAGTGTTGCTTAGGGATCAAGTGCAAGGACACAAAGGCCAGATTTTTCATTCAATTTCTGCCCATGCCATGTGAGAGCAGTGTGATCTTGGGCAAGATATCTAACCTCTCTCTGCCTCATCACCTATAAATGGGGGATAATAAATTTTCTATTTAGAGAGCTGTTAAGAGGATTAAATGGGTAAATAATTATAAACAGCTTGTATATAGGGAGCACTATATATGTGTTGGCTATCTAATTCCTATAGAGCTTATAAGTAACTCAAATGGCAGTAAAAAGATGGATATTAAATACTTGATCTGGATTTCTCTAAAGCAAAGTATGACAACTTATCTTAGAAGTGGCTTCAGGAATCTGAGGGTCTCACTGTAAGAGAGAGAAAAAGTGAGCTATTTACTATATGTTTTTCTAGGTTTTGACCCTATAGCTAGCTGTAAACAAAACACATACACACATATATAACATATCAGGATGCAAGTGCCAGGAAAAAAAATTAAACAGATAAGAAGACAAAGCATGATGAGGTATAAACTGAAATCAGTAGAAAACAAAGAAGAAGATTCTAAAAACATACCTACTTCCACTGAGCCCCATAATTTTTATATTTCCCTAATTACGTCTCCTGATACTACAAAAAAATACAGTGGGAAATGGCAGGGCAAAACATGAAAGGAGAGAAAATGGAAACTGAGAGCAACAAGAAGGAAGGGGGCATAATCTAAACTATAAACAGTTTAAATTCTCCCCCAGTGAGCATTTTATACCATAGGGCTATGGAAGAGAGAAATAGTAGAGTCACGAAGTTTTACACAACATATTAGGATTGCAGTGGATGAACGCTTTACTAGAACACAGCTACATGATAAATTCCCCTCTACAGAATTCAGCTGAGAAGTAGTAACTCGGTTCCCTACCCAAAAGCTGTTGAAAAGCAGTGATAGGAACCCTGGAGTCCATATATTTAAATAAGTATGAATATCATGGTTATTCATGAGAGTCCATTGACTTTATCTTCCAGAAAACTCTAACAAAACAAAGAGGTTTCTCAACCCACAACATAGTAGGTAGAATCTTTAAGAATGAAGTTGGGGGCTGCCTGAGTGGCTCAGCCGGTTAGCGTTCAACCCTTGATTTCGGCTCAGGTCATGTTCTCATGGTTCAAGAGACTGAGCCGTGCATCTGGCTCTGCGCTGTCAGTGTCAGTGCAGAGCCTGCTTGAGATTCTCTCTCTCTCTGCTCTTCGCCTGCTCTCATGCAAGCTCACTCGCTCCCTCTCTCAAAATAAATAAATAAAACCTTCAAAAAAAAAAAAAGAATGGGGTTGGAGTGGAGGGCATTACAGTCTAAATTGCATTAAAAAACACCAATAACAGCAAAAGTTGACCAAAAACCAAACAAAAAAACAAACAAAAAACTCACTAAAAAGCAAAAACAGGCACTCCGAAAGCACAACTGTGCAAACACTTCCACATACCTTGAATGGAATACTGTCTTACTCTAAAGTACATTAACTGATATCCAAATGACTAAGTCTATATCCTTAAAAAAAAAAAAAAAATAGTGTCGTCAAAATTCTTTCCTTCAATAGACAGGCAAATGAGTGCATTAATCAGTAAGGAGAAAACTCTTCTATCTATACACAGATCATGCCACATTGAGTTCTGAATATATGAAGCTTTCATATCAATATCAAAAGAGACATTGAAAATACCTTCCATAATTTGGTTGGGATTTTGCAGACATTGCTATGTATGTGCCAAAGTATGCCTAGCAACAATGAAAAATGTGGAAGAATGGAAAGATCTCTTATAACACCTTCAGTAAAACTGTTTTAATAGGAAGACATTTTGCATATTGTGGGAAGTTCTTTGGTTTGGAAACCACTGAAGTCAATTATCAATGTTTCCATTTCATACTCCACTTCTACCGTAACCTCACCCAACTTCATTTCCACCAGACCATTTTTGGAAGGGGTGATAAGGGAATGGGGGCTAAAACAGGAGCATAGCAATCAGAAATAGCCATTCTGTCCTCAGGAATTTGCCACCATTATCTACTAAATGGTCAGCCCATAATTTACAGGCTGTGCCATTTGTTAAGTGCCCCTTATCCTGGGACTCCAAAAGAGACAGTTCTGCAAAGACTGCTGAGGACATAGGTGCTCACCTCTCTTACTACTAGAATGCACCTTCTAGGATCATGTGAAAGTGCAAAACAAATTGAGTTACCGTCACAATATTATAATTCCCTTTTCCATACAAATATAGTTAGAACATTACTTCCTATATTCTCACCCATATGTTTAGCCACTGTTTTTTCAAATGCATGGAGGAAAGCTCAAAATTGGTTTTTGATGTTTGGACTGTGATCAGCAGTGGTTTGCTAAAACAGGGCAGGCAGCCAGCCCAAAGAAGGCCAAGGCAAAGGTGGGTGCCCTCAGTTTAGGCATGTCCTACTGGAATATGCTTGTCCTGTGTAAGTATCTGGTAGCAGGGAGTTACAACGGAATCCAGTATCAGAAGGTAGGCAAGTGGTCCAGAAATTGAACATGCGAGTTTTTGGGGTCTGGAAACAGATGAGGAACGTAATTTGAGGGCAATTCAGGTACTAGTTGGAAAAACCAAGGAGTAAGATCAAAATTAGGTTAATAGCTAAAGGACAAACAGAAGTTAGAGGTCAAAGCAATATAGCAGGTCTTTCTCTTTCAACCAGCCAAATACCTCATTTCAATGGCTGACATATACATTTCTGTGCTTCAGTTCTTTCCCCCATTTCCTCCCCCTTTTTTTGGCGTGAAAAGTAAGTCTTCTATGAGATGATATAGTTGGCAAGTGGGAGTGGGCAGACAACATCTCATGGGGACTTTTTCAGAAGATTATCCATTTTCATAAATTATTCTCAAATTGCTCTATCCATTTTAAGGAGTGAAGAGTCATTTGGGAATGTATTTGATCATCAAAATTTTTTTCTGGTGCTTTGTGTTTAGAATGAATAAAAGTTAATGGAAAATTTATTAAGGTTGACAGTCCACTATGAACTTCAATGTACTGTAAGCTGAGCTGGCAAAATACTCTTTAACAGGAAAGAGAAACGGGACAATGGAACTAACCTATCATATCACTTCTCGATGGAGGCTCTCATGGGAGAGGCTTTGTCAAAACCTGTTTGTCATGCGCTCTGGGCTCTTTGATGGTTTTCTTTCTTAGCTCTGGACTCCAGGAACATATTCAAGATATAACTTAACTCTACTACATAACATCTGCTATGGGGTTTCAAAACCACAAAGCAAGCACATTTAACAATTCAAAGTTCACAGCTTTATCAACAGCAACAACTGTTCACAATCAGAGTCAACATGCCATCACCACATGTTATTGACGTGATTGTAAATAGAGCTGATGATTACCACATTCACATGGTACCTTCCCCAATGATCTGTTTTTCAAACACTAATTAATGAATCCTCTCTGGACCAGTGTGAAGAAATACTATAGCACTTTAGTTGGTTGGTTTTACAGGCAGGCGTGTTAAATGACTCTGCTAACTTTTTCCACTCACCACTCTTGTTATCTTTCAACTCTCTCCATTGCCCCTAACTCACGTGCTTCCTGAGGCTAAGAGTATTTAATGTCAAAAGAAAAAAGCACATGCACTATGACATTTGGATGCAGCATTTCTGAAATGTGTATTCACAGTATAATGAGATGCTCTGCGTAAAAGTTTCTCAAAGTTGGGGACACTGCATCCCATATCCTCCTTGGAGATGCATGACAAACATTACCATATTAAAGTCTGTGAGTGTTTCTGCTGCTTTGAAACCCACCCACCGGACAGTGTAGACCTGGTACTGTCTTCTGTGCAAGCTGGGACTCGTCATCCTGAGTCTCTCCTGTGTGCCTACCTGGGCTGGTGTCTGAGTGGGGATCCCAGAGCCTGCCACAACTCTCCCCTGGAGAGTGGCCTTCCACTGGTCTCCTTGCCTCACCTTGGTCCCCACAGCCCATTGTCCACACCTGTGCCATCCAATGTAGCAGCTAGCTTCAAGTGACTACTGAGCACTTGAAGTGCAACTGATCTGAATTGAGCTGTGCTGTAAGTTTGAAACAAGCACCTGATTTCAAAGACCTAGCATGAGAAAAATATTGTAAAATATCTCAACATTTTTTAATGAAAATGTAAACCAAATAAAGGCTCTGTGTATTTCTATAGCATAGATGTCTTTTCACTTAAAGTTAAGATTCCAGAAGAAAGATAAAGGGACTTAAGAAAAATGGAGATATGAGAAGGGATGTGGAAGAGTGGGTAGATAATGATTGTGTTTGAAATGACAGGCAAATGCAAGAGAAATACCAATAGCCAAATGAAATCCCCCATATTAAAAAATACGTAAAGCAACTAGTATTTCCTTGGAGAATACGAATGCTTTGTACAGGGAGAAGATTTGAAATCTTCTTCTGACCCTGATACTAATTGATTGAATGGCATTGAGTAAATCATTTAATCTCTCTGGGATTCCTTTTCCTCATCTTTAAATAAGATAAGGTTTTGTTTTTTTATGGAAGCAGGCAAGGTTCTTATGGACAGAAAACATGTTTATTTTGTTGAAATTTCAAAAAAAAAAAAAAAAAAACAAACCCCAAAGAGGCACACTGTTGGCATTTCCGTTAATGACTGTCACAGTTCAGATTGCAGCCATCAAGTTTGCAGACCTAGAACACTGATAGTGGGTATACTTTTAGGGGCAAACTCCAATGCACAGAATTTACAGAGATAGTTGTATAAACAGTGCATCAGTGTTATTTTATGAGATCTATAGGCACCTAAAGGCACCTATTGCAGCTTTGTTATATGTTCTTTCCTGGAAACTGGGTCAGAAGCCATGTCTTCATCAGAATAGGTCATGGGTCCATGGAATCAGAAGGCAGAGGGTTTGTCTTGTAGCTCATGTGTTTGGTAGCAAAGAACCATGATTACCCCAAAGGAGTAAACCTAGTCTTGAGACTGGCCAAGTCATAGCCTGGAGCCAGCAGCTCTCCCCTCTTGAACATGCACCTCTTCTGGGCCTCTATGACTGATGCTTTGTTGACACTCATTTTAAAAAATTATGCATATAAATCCCTGCAGTGAGGTTTTGCCCTGGATCTAGTCTAGGAGACTGTCTTCCTTAAAGTCTTTTTTTTTTTTTTTTTTAATACCTCTGCCCTCTTCCATAATTTTTTCTTTCACAGTTTAACTCCCAGAAGGCAACTTTACCTCCTTCCTTTATAGCCAAGATCCTTATGGGTGTAGGGCATCACTATCACCCTCATGTATCTCCCAGGCAGAAATCCACATTTACTATTTCCTGGCACATAGTGTCTTGTAAATGTTAAACTGAAAAAGAAAATATAAATAAGTAAATAAGAACCACCAGCAAGGGTTTGAAGGTTAAAGAAATAAACTTTTGCCCAGCTTTGCTACACTATCATCAAAGAGAACAGAATCAAATAAAATACTTTTGATCTTATCATTTAAGAATAATGCCTACTCTAATGAATTATTCTAAGGAACAAATGCACAATATATCAGTGTGATTTATAATGTGAAATGTTTTTCAAGTGTAAGATACATTACAGTTATTAAATTTGTTGTAATTTATTTAAGACTTTGCTACTTAAAAATGTAAATATTATGCAAGAACATCTAAACTGTAGATGGCATTGGGGAGTTATAAATGGGAACAAAAATCAATTTGTGTTAGCTCAGTGCGATATGTTGAACATGCAGGACCATTTCAACCAATGTACAGTTAGTAGGAATATCAAATCAACATAAAGACCCGAGTTGGTCTTTCTGGTAAACTCTTAACAGGAGGGTGAAAACAAGTGAACTGTGTTGTCTGTGGGAGGCCTTGTTATTAGACTGTGATGAATGTGGCTGTTAAACATTTAGGCAAAAAGATTTGCAGCTCTCAGTGCCATAGGGAGCAGCTTTCTCCGTGTCCCTACACAGTCAAGTGATACAAAGCAAACTTGGCTGCTGAATAATTTCATGCAATTGTACCCTGGAGAGCTGAAGTATACAGGAAGGAGGTCTTTTGTGTACAAGTACCCCTTTAAGAAACTACAATGGAGAATGAATACATCTGTTGGTGAATTCCTACCCGCAATTATCTTCAGCTGAAATTTCCAAATGTTGAACATAATGAAAATTCCCTGGGTGGAAAAATGTCCCTGGTTAGCTTCAGTAGCTACTCGTTACTTTCTAAATGTTCTTACCAGGCGAACCGAGCAAAAAGAAACCTCTTTTATGAAAATATTACCTGCAAAGCACAGGGGCGGGTTGGCTGGTCTGTTGTAAGCATAATTCCTCCAAAGGCATTGTGATTTTGTTGACGGTGGGTGGTAGTCTCACTCTTTCACCTGTTCGATCCCTTCATAGGCATGTGCTTGATTTGGTGGGACCCTTTGTGTCTATATCCTAAACTGGAATTAATTAGTGTGGGTGACAGTTGCAGGTGGACAGTTAGGATTTTCTTTCTCAAGAGAGGTGTTAAATATTTTACACTACACATTATACATATATCATGCTTTACAGCTGCTCATTAGCCCACACAGTAGACCAAGGGAACACTCCAAGCTCTTACCCTCATGTGATAGCTGAGGAGAAACTAAACAGGAAAGAGGTTGCCCTTGGCCACACTCTATGTCAAAGGTAGAAGCAGAACTAACTACTCATGTACCTACTCCTGAACTGAGACCAAAGGCTTGGTCTGAATACATACGTAAATGTTGGCAGAGAGAATACATATGTAAATGTTGAATACATATGTAAATGAATACATTGTAAATACATATGTAAATGTTGGCAGAGAGAGCTAGCCCCCGGTTTCTTCTCTCCTCCAGCTTCTTCCCTGAATGCTTGGTTGGAGCCTCTCCCAGTCACCACATAGACTTGGTCCCTCTGTGAAATTGCCAGGGAACACTTCATCTCTTACTGCTGTATCTGGCTCTGTTCCCCAAATGGATGTCAAGATTCTCTGCTTATCCTACTTTTCTTGTTGTTGCTGGTTTCTGTTCCTTCCCTCCCTGATCCTCCCTTTGGGTGACTGTGGTAATCTCCTCAGGTCTTACCCTCTGTGTACCCTTTTTGCCATACTGCTTCACCACTTATTACTATGTCCCTTTTTAATTATCATATCCGAAAATCTTCTGGCTCCCTTACCGCTCTCCCTGGAACTCTCCAGTGGTTTTGGAGGAACGCTCTGGAGGATAGTGCAGACATCATCTTGTGCATCCATTTTTTCTCAGCCTCTTATCGTCAACCATCTGAAAAACTGATCTTAAAATAAGTACTTTGGGGCACCAGGGTGGCTCAGTTGGTTGTTCATCCGACTTCGGCTCAGGTCATCATCTCGCGGTTCAGAGTTCAATCCCCACATGGGGCCCTGTGCTGACAGTGTGGAGCCAGCTTTGGATCCTCTGTCCCCCCAACCCCCGCCTTTCTGCCCCTCCCCGGCTTGAGATCTCTCAAAAATGCATAAACGTTAAAAAAAAATAGGTACTTCAAATTATCACAAAAGTTGAAAATCTAAATGTACAATTAAAAAATAACTAAATTTAGGATGCCTCAACTCAGAAGTATTTAAAAATTTTTTTTATTGTTTATTATTTTGGGGAGAGAAAGAGAGACAGAGAGCAAGCAGGGAAGGGGCAAAGAGAGAGCGAGACACAGAATTCGAAGCAGGCTCCAGGCTCTGAGCTCTCAGGACAGAGCCTGACCCAGGGCTTGAACCCACAGACCCGAGATCGTGACCTGAGTTGTAGTCGGCCGCCCAACCGACTGAGCCACCTAGGCGCCCCTCAGGGAGGTATTTTAAGTGCTCATAATAAAAATAATAGAGAGTTATGAAAAATAAAAATATTAATTGAAAAAATTCAGTGTGAAATTTTATGTTTATTATGATTCATTTAATTCATATCCTTATGGACAAAGACAGAAATGGAATATGTGAAACATGAATAGAGATGATCTAGGTAGTGAGATTATCTGAAATTTCAAATGTAAAAATTTCTGTAACCTTGTCCTACTTTTTTTGACAATAATCCTTAGTTTTGACCCAGTCTTTTTTTTCCCTACCCAAATTATTAGTACCTTTACTGACATGGTTTTCTCAACTTTAGATCGAGATTGCTTTCTTTCAGTTCACAATTTGGAAGTTGTGTAAAATCCCATCTGTGAATGAAAAAGGTGATTAGGATACATACTGAACTGCCACAAGGAAAAGGTTACCAGTGAGATTAAATTTATAAATAGGACCTCTAATCAGTTTTCACTCTTTTAATAATTCAGACTTTAAAATTTTTAGTTCAGTCGTTGAATTTAAAAGTAACCTAACGAGGAAAAAAAAGCCATTTCTTTTCCTTTCCTTTTTTCTCCATCTAGAAAATGACATAGAGCCCAGAAACAGCAGAAAGACAAGCAGTAACGCTAAGGAATGAGATGTTCTGCCCTTATGTCATATTTGTTCAATATCTGTGTCTTTCAAAGTAGCCATTTAAAAAACAAATACTGCCATTCAGGTCAGCATGAAAGAAATTTTCTTGGACAAAAGAACTGCTGCCTTTCTTCCTTCTGGAGAAAAGTGGCATGAAATGCTTTAAAATTAATTTTGTCTAATTGCTCTTTGGCTGTTGTCCTCTATTTCCCACCATTTGCTGTCTCTGACTCTGCAGTTTGGTGTCTGGACGTGAGCTGCAGAGGTGCCCCTTGGGTTTGGTCCAGTGCCCCCAGAAGACCACTGCTGAACCTAATTCTCAGGTCTCACTTCCTCCAGTGCTGTGTCTCCTGTCTCTCAGGCTGAAGGCTTAGGGACTCAGGCATGAGAGACGCGCCAGGTCTGATGCTGAGCATCAAGCTGTTTGTCCTGATGCTCAAGGTGGAGGAAGGCAAAATCTCTCTGGGTTTTAAGCTTTCCCAGAGGCTTGGGATGTTAGTCCTTGATCCAGTTCTTGTTAGACTGTTAACTCTGAGAATGCAAGAGTGGCTCGTACCACGAATACGGTGCCTCAGTGCCAGAGCTCAGCCTTCCCTGAACCGAAAATGGAATGGTTCAATGTTGCATGCAGGTTATTAAAGATTCTGCTTACTTTACAACGGTCTGTTAACAGCTCTAATGTCTTTAACATGTGCAGCCTATTGACTTTTAAGTAACATTTTATTGAAGTAACTGCCGCGCTTATTAGCCCGTAAGATTTACGCTTCATTTTCAGTCCTGAATCTGGGGGAGGGGGCAGCCTTCCCTTAAATGGTGAGGCGGGAGCATTGTGAGATAAGAGATACTCAGTGTGAATAGGAACATCTGTGGTGCAGTAGGGTTGGGAAGAGAAGCAGTTCTTCTCCTAGGATTTGGAGTGTGCTAAAAGGTCACAGAGAAACAACCACATCTTCATTAATGGAACTAAAATTTAGAGGAAAAAATATTTGCAGATGTGGCCAGTGTGAATGGCTTATGTCGTGGTTGTACCGTCTCATGGTATCAGGTGGATAGTTAATTTCAATGAGTGTGAAATGTCACATAAATGAACATACAGAAAACTATCAGGACTGATACCTGAAAGTTCTGTGCTGCTTTCATTTAGGTATTTTGGAAAAATAAAAGATTTGCCTATGTGATACCTTTCACTGCTGCCATTAACTCTTGAAAACACAAAGAATAATGTCACAATAATGTCACATATAGAGATCATTGTGCACAAAATAACATAAATATCTACAAGAATATCACAGGGAGTAATTGGCATTCATTTGATCCCAGGATTTTGGGGGCTAATGAGATCATTAACTATAGAATGTAAAAGGAAACTTTAAGGAATTTAAAATAAAATTTGATTTTATATTAAACGTGTTAGAAATATGTTTGTAAACAGCTGAATATCTGTATAATTTTTCTTTTCCTTTTCCTTACTGCTGAGGACAACAGCTATCTTAAGTACAAATACGAGCTCATTTCATAAAAGGGAATCTTTCACATAACTGCATTATTAGTGAGCTCAGTACGATAGGATGGAAATGAAATCTTCAAATGGCTCTACCAAAGAATGTAGAAGAGAGAGAGCAAAACTCAGTTCATGAAAGTAGGCATAAATATGACTTTTACAATGATGTGAAGTTTTATGGCCTATGGAAAACTCCACGTTTCTCATCTCATTTTTCAAGCGTGGCTCAGAAATCAGCTGAAGGACTGGAGCACAGGCATGGTTTTCTCATAACTTTCCAAACCAAAGATAAAGCATTCTTGAACATTTATGGTCAAAACTAAAAGGCAGATAAGAACCCATGGCTAACTCTGGGCCAGTGCTATTTCTTCTGCTTTGAGGCATTGTCTCTTCCTTTCTGAGAAATCCCATCACCCAAGCTTGAACTGATGGAGGGGAACTGTCTGTCATAGCTATGGGGCTTAAATTACCAGCTTTTCAGGTCTGCAGAGACTTTGAGAAATGTACTAATATATTCACAACAGGAGGAAAGTGCCAACAGAAACAGATCCTGAATTGGTTCCCAAACAGGATGACAGAAAACGTCCACCCAAGACCACACACAATTCAGCTGCGTTGCACCAGGGCTCCACAATACACTTGTTTTGCTTCACCACCTATCAGCAGCCCGGGAGCGCTTCACGTGGGGACTAGATGGCTCCCGCCACTTAATTAAATTTTGCACTTAGCTCAGCGACTCAGAATCTGTGTTGTTAAAAAGTATATATTTCTTCCAAGTAGCTCAGTTTCCAAGGGATGTTTCCTTTGAGAAGAAATGGGGGAGAGGGGAGTAGGGGCAGTGTGCAAAAAGAGCTAAGTTTATGTTCTGAGTTTGCACACTGGTGTATATATCACCTATGGATAAATTTCATGTACATCTCTCAAATTTTTTATTTTAGAGCAGTTTTTTAAAAAAATTGTGTGAATATCATTTAAGATAACAAAGCACTAAAATAAGACTAAAGTAAGACTCCTGTATTGCAAAAGCCTGGAAAATCAATACAAATTTAATAAAATAAGTTTCTAGTCGGCTGCTTTCTGGAAAGGGAATCTTTTAAAGAGATTGTGAAATCACTGGGGTTGGAATCAATGGGGCTGGGGGAGACTTTATATTCAAATCATATAACCTGAAAACTCTTGATCCTAACCAGAGCAAGTGAGGCAAAGCTCCACCTCAAATGACCAAGGAAACCCCAAATCTGGCTGCCTTGCCTAAAATCTAAGCATTATAGGCACAGAAATGAAATGCTCCATGCTTGAAAACATCTGTGGTGTCTTATTTAACTTCTGATTAATTGTAGATACGGCCCATGTGAAAACAATTGATAGAAGGCTGAAAAAGATGGGTGATTATAAATTCCAAACATTTCAGAACCTTTATATGAGTTTTCTCAACCTTGGTTAATGCTTTAGTTCCAACACCTTTAATAAAATCAAGGTGACAGACCATGAAAACATTGACTTCAGAACTACAAGCAAATCTGATACTATTGTTGAAAGATGCCTGGGGGCACGTGGACTTGTGTTCAGCAGCAGAGAAGGCCTTAGAGGTGGTGGAGGTGTGCGGGCTCTGCTGTGGGGAACCCAGGGATTCCTCAGAACCGGCTGCAGGGCTTTGAAATTTTAAACCAGCTAAAAGAGAAGGCGCTGGAGAGCACATCCTACACAGATCACAGGAAGGAGAGTGTTATCCAAAAGCAAATTTATTTTGTCATAAAAAGTAGATTTCTCCCCCTTGATTTTAAGTAAAATGTGGTTTTATAAATTAATGCAGTGCAACATAAAGGAGGCTTAAATGTGACCATGAAATTTTTTCACACTGCAATTCATCCACCGTCAAGCCCAGACCCTGAAAAGGCAAACAGGCAATTTCACAGCTAACTAAAACACTGATTGCTAAATAACATAACCTTTGCAGACTTCCAAGTGGTGCATTTCATAAAACAACAAGGAATAGTTTTGTAACTCTCTGGATGGAAATCAGGGAGTAATAAAACCTGGATCATTTTAGGGACCTGGGAGATTTCTGTTGAGCAATCCTAGTGTTATCTAAGAAAAGAATAGGTTCCGATCCACATTCATTATCCTGTTCTGCCATGTTTTTATTGGCTAAAACTAGATACAAAAATCAGAGCATATTTATTTCATAATGTGATCAGTGTTTATTTTTGAACTTACTCTTTTTTATGTATTCTCTACTGCATTGTGATAACTTTCTGAAAAAAGTCCCTGTATGTAATGATGGTTAAAGGTACTGTACTCCAAGGATTTCAGGATGCCAAATATTTGGATATTTTCCAAAGAAGGATGACTCTAGAGAAAGAATCGGGGTCTGCTGTTGCATGAGTAAAAGTAAAGTGAATGCACAGAGGAAAAAATACTATGTTTCTTGAGAAAGTGACTAGAGTTTTCTATTTTGTGACATCAAATGAAGCCAAAAAAGTTGCATTTGTTCTCACATGACAAGAAAAATAATTTTTTTCTTATGATATTATTATGATAAAATGTAGTCAAATCATATCATGTGGGCTGTATCTGAAAAAGAAATGCTGCCAAAGTGTCATAAACAAATGTGAACTATTACATATGTTCATTGATTTTATTCCCATCCCTTCTTCTCTCATGCCATTTAGTAGGATATTACATGACTGTAGTGGGAAGTTAGATCTCTGTTATTTAGACATACAGGAACATTATCTCTACTTAAAACTATCTTAATTTAAAGCGATAGTACATCAAACAAATCTCATTTGAAATGAGTAACTTTATAAATAAAATTAGGTACTACCATCTCTTGTCAACCAAATTCTGGGAAAATTTTGCCAACATTGTAATCAACTATTTAGTTTCCTATAAAATTATGGGCCATCTATTTATGGTGCTAGTTACAATTACAATAGGTACCATTCATCAAAGAAAATCTGTTCTTTCATCATTGTCTTCTAATTTGAAGATTATTTAAAAAACCCTTGTGTGTGTTTGTGTGTGTGTGTTTGTGTGTAGAAAAATCACACTGCTCTTGGTATATAAGGAAAAACCATTCCATTCCATTTAATTTATCTAAAATTCAACATATCTATTTGTTTTCAACTGAAAATATATGAGAGTGAAGAATGACTTGGGGGTATCAGAAGAAAAATCACTAATAAAAAATAAATTTCTTACACACACCTCCAGAATCGTGACAATTCCTTTTCAAACAGGTTTGGTTTTATTGTTAATCTTATAGAGGAAATTAATTGTATGAGACTGTCTAGGGATTGAAGTCTTATAAAGACTCACTGACTTTGCAGATTGTCAAGTATTTTTTACCATTTTAACGCGCAGTTCTTAATTTAAAAAAAGACATTCGATTTCTCCAACTTCCATAGTTATTTAAATCATGGAGCCTCTATGGCTTTCAGTAATAACTTGTGGCAAACACAGGCACAACATAAATCTGTAAAGAGCTTTATCATTTTCAAAGCTTTTTCACACATAAAACCTTGAAAGGCAGGCTGTTCCCATGTCGCTGTACAGATGAATACACTGAGACACAGAAGAGTTGAGTGGTCTCCACTAGATTCTAGATCTTAGTAAGTGAATTGGAAATGCAGTTCAAGTTTTAACACACCTAACCTATATTTAGTGATTTTGAAGACCACAAAACATTCATAGATGTGCCAGCAGCCCAAGGCCTGGAAAACCTTCCTAGCAAGCAACAGTGTAAGTTAATTTTAACATTCTTCTTCCCCGGTACCTGCTCTCAACTGCATATTTTTTAATGTGTATGAATAGAGAAGTATCATTTACGCAACTGTGTCTAAAAACTTTTAATGATGGAGCATATTGACCTTGGGGGTAAGATGTGGGGCTGGAACCAGGATGTCTTTGGACTTACTGGATCCAAGTCAAAGTTGCCATCAAGTTTCTGGAAGTCCCATATTCTGAGTTTGATTCCACCCAGCATGGCTCTGGTCAAGTTTAATTTTTTTTTTAATATTTATTTATTTTTGCAAAAGGGTACAAGTGGGGTTGGCGCAGAGAGAGAGAGGGAGACACAGAATCCGAAGCAGGCTCTAGGCTCTGAGCCATCAGCACAGAGCCTGACGCAGTGCTCAAACTCATGAACCATGAGATCATGACCTGAGCCAGAGTCGGACACTTAACTGACTGAGCCATCCAGGTGCCCCATGCTCTGGCCAAGTTTAAATGCTAATTGTACCACTGCTAGTTCTGTATCTGGGCAAGCTGCTCAGCCATGGTTTCCTAATCTCTAAAATGGGATAATAATACCTCCCTTGTAGGAATTTCCATGAGGATCATGTGAATAAAGCAGTCGGATGGTGTATTAACTTCCTCAAGGCTGCCATACCACGATATCTCAATGTGAATGACTTAAAACAGTATTTACTCTCCTACAGTTCTGGAGGCTGGTAGTCTGAAATTGAAGTATCATCAGTACTCCTTCACAAGACTCTAAGGACTTTGCTTCTCCCAGCTTCTGGTGGCCCCAAGTGTTCCTTGGCTTGTGACTACATAACTATAATCTCTACCTTTTTGTTTAAATGGCTTTCTCCTCTGTCCCCATCTCAAATGTACCTCTGCCTTTCACTTATAAGGGCACTTGTCATTGAATTCAGAGCCCACACGGATGATGTTATCTTGAGTTCTGTAGTCTAATTACATCTGCATAGACCCTTTTCAAAATAAGGTCACAATCACAGGTTCTGGAGATTAAGACATAGTTGTATCTTTTTGGGTGGTCACTATTCAGTCCATTACACATAGTGCCTGGAACAAACCCCTGTGCCACCTATTTCTATTATCCTCAATTTGGACTATAAAATGTGGTCAATTCTAGAGTGAATAACCTAGTGGTTTCCAGTCCTGACAGCCCATTAGAATCACCTGGGACATCTTTTATCTCAGGGGGTGGAGCATGAGCATCTGTCCTTTTAAAGCTCCCCAGGTGATTCTGATGCACAAAGTCAGGAACTGCTGAACAAGTATGCAATTAGAGTCTGGTCATAGAAGCCTCAGATTTTCTAGATTAAAACAGAATCTTTGGGATTTGTCTGTTTAACAAATCTAGTATTCTAGAATATAGAAACATTAGAGGAATTTGTTGTCCCATCAGCTCACCCATGGAAATCATGGTACTTGATTCCTACATATCATTTCTGCCTGTGCTTTGTGCCAACCCTTATCTGTAGGGGGTAGAGTTTAATAGAAAGGTTTAAAGCAAGATTTGATGGAAACTTACAAGAAAATCAAGCTCCAACCTCGTGCCTTTGTTAATTCAAGAGTACTCTTTGTAAAAGGGCTAGAGCTAGACATAACCTTTGTTTCCAAATCTAAATTAAGCCAGAGCTTTGGGTGGTGTTGGGGACACCGTATTGCTGGAAGAATCCTTTTCTAAATTTTCTAAGCACATCTCATTAATAAAGATACCATACTATTTTTTGTAAGAACTCTTGAGGTGCTAATCAGTGTGGGTGACGTTTGCTGGGTTGGACTGTCCAAAGTATTAGTAAACTCTTCTTTCAACACTATTTTACACGCTGCCCTTCTCCATGGATTACAGATTTTCTCTCACAGCAAAGCTCCAGAAGAAACTTGGGAGGGAAATTTGGTATAGTTCCACCTGACTCAGGAAGCCAGCCTGTACCACAATCCAAGACTGCCAACATCCAAAGCTTAAACACAATGGGCCCTTGCCGACACACAGTTTCTACTCAGTGCACTGTTGTTGTTGTTTTTTTCCTACCTGTCCTGCCTGTTCAGTCATCAAATGGCAGGTTTTTAAGAGATCCCATTAGTGATCCTTTTTGTCCTGATGTCTTCATTTTTTCCTCTCTAAAAACATCATCCCAGAAAACAGTCTAAGACCTTCTTTTACTAGAAAGAATACACAGTTGATAAAGCAGACTAGGGTACCTATTCCAGGGTTATCTACTTTTAAAACACAGCTTAAGGTCAAAGCAATAATGCCCTGCATTGTAGCATTTAGGCATTAACCAGATTTTGAGACATATTTTGAGATAACACAATGAGAGGTCTGATGTCATAAAATCACACAACACAACTGTTCACCTACTCTTCGTTAGCCTATACCCAGGACTGGTAACTTTGGAGCATTCATAGAATGCACTGATTATTAGCTATCTACTGTACCCTGTTATCTACAGCCTAAGCATCTGATAGAGTAAACTGGAATTCAGGAGACTGAAGTCGGCTTGGGAAGGGGACATGAGTCCTGGGGAATGTGAATCTTTAGGCCAAGAGAAAGAGGTGTGAGTATATGAACTCTCTAAAATTTCTACCTTAAGGGAGATTGACATAAACATGCAAAATCATTCCCTTTATACTTACATAGATAGTAAAATTATATTTCAAAAAACAAGAGAGTATCACAGAAGTCAGAATAAAAGTTCCCCCTGTGGGAAGGGAGTTAATATAACAAGAATAGTCAGTAGAGGACTTCTAAAGTAGAGCAATGTTCTATTTCTTAATCAACAGATAGTTACATACGTGTGTAATTTATTATTCTTTACATAATAAATGCTTTATATATTCTTCTCCATGTAAGTTCTTTTCCACGACTAAAAAAAAAAAAAAAAAAAAAAAAAGATAGCAGGATTAACCTGGACTATGAAGTGTAAAAAATACTTTTCTCCCATTTATTTCATCTTTTATTTAAAATATATCAAGCAGTACCCTTGATTTGCACAGTTATATTAGACACAAATATTTGCACAAATATTAGACAACAGTCCCATTGACATGTAATGTCTTTAAGTTGAAAATTTTTCATACTCTAGCTTTAAATCACAAGGGAAGTTCTCTTCAGGGATTAGGACAGAGCAAGGCAAACAATGACTCTGCATATTAAAAATACTTCATATCATCACCATTTCTGAAAAAGAGAAATCCTGAGAGGTAAGTAAAGTGGCAGTTCTGTTGACACAAAAGAAGTCATTGGAAGAGCGAGGGTTGGGGCACAGGCAGAAAAATGCCATGAGGCTTGTCTTCCTATCCAGTTTTCCAAGTGCTTTTCCTGGGACATTTCCCATTATTTAACATTTTCTTTTCTTTACAGAGTTTGTATCCCCCTCCCACAACTATTGTTGGTTTTCACTCCAATTATAACTGCAAAAGCCATTTGTGAAGTCGACTGGAAGATTTTTTGGAAAAAAGGGGTTGTGTGGATCCAGAAATGCTGGATTGGACTCCTGAATCTGGCCCCTTGTCCCAATTCTGTTCCTTGGGAATCGCCTGAAGAAATGTCACTGCCAGGGCTTGTTACATTTGTAAATGGATTTTTTCCATTGTGTGTGGGAGTCTTGAGGACGTATTAATCTTGAAAAATGCAACAACAGTAAAAAATTTAACAGTTAACACAAATAGCCTTCAAGCTAGCGTTATTAAAATATTTTTTTCCTGCTAATGTGGATACAAAAGTGTAAAGTAGAATTTCAATTATATTCTTTCCTTTTAGTCTAAAAAGAGTAGTTTTGTAAAGAACATAGGAAAGGTAACGTTCCTTTAACTTTATATAAAAGAAATCACTAAGGTGAAAATGGAGGGGATGTGCAGCTATTAAAAAATGGTTTTAATTCATGCAAAAACTTGTAATTTCGCAAATAGCTTGCTTTTGTTCCTAATTTTCTTATCCATAAATCTAACGACTCACATATTCAAATTCTGTTTTAATACTCCCAGAAGGTTTAATTGCACGTATTCTTGTGTATCGGTTTGGGCAATTTTAGCAAACCTTAGGATTCCTTTGTGAGGTAACAGTACAGAAACATTATGAATACTGATTAAGGTACTGAAACTGGTAATTAAACTAGAGTTTTTGTAAGAGTGAATTTGGTAACAAAGGCTCACAAGGCTTTCTTTGTTGTGGCAGTATTTATTTACTCAGATCCGGAAGGCAAAAAGCTGTTCTTTAAGTCAGACGACAAAATATTCAGCGATCCTAAAAGTAATCAAAATCCTAAATTCGGCAGTTGCTCAGCCACCAGTGCAGATAAAGTAAGTTATTTAGAATTGCTAACGTTTTGAATACATCGGGTGAACAAACGTTCGTGTAAGTACTGTGACTAAGAAGAGACCATTGAGTGAAAAGAGCACGCCCGGGCGGTGCCCTTCGTTCACTTTACCATGGGGTGGCGCTCTAAGGCCCAGATTCGCCCGCCCTCGCAGTCCTTGCGCCATTGTAGGCAGCAGAGAACAAACCTGAATCAAGTTGTCTCTCTCTGGTAGCTCCTCTCACTGTCTATGTGAAATATATACCGTAAAAACTCATTGACCGTCCAGAACTGATGAAAATAACAAAGTAATTAGAAATCAGTTGGACATTTGTTATTAGCTATCCCAACTATGTTTATACAGGGGATGGAAATGAAGGTTTGGGATAAAAGGAATAGTATCAGTATAATTTCAAACTTTGAATTAAATATTTTCCTGAAAATACTTTAGTAGATCAAAAGTAAAACAACCCTCGCATCTAAACTCCCAGGAATCCACTCTTAACTTTTCAGTAAATTGTGCCATAAAATACAGTTTTTAAATCCAATGATTCAAAGTGATTGCAAGTTATTATTGAAGTCGGGGATAGTATGTATATATATTTTTTCATGATAAAAGAAGAAAGGTGACTACATTTTAAATAATGAAGACTTCGAGCCAGCATCTTGTTTTAGTTTAGCACCTTGGACTCCACCCTTATGAGAATCATTAATGAAATATGCAAAGTCTTGGAATAAACCACAAATTAAACTCTGTTCCACTAATAATCTCAATCATTTTTATTGTTTAACTAGGCAGATATATTGCTCTGTGCACAGGGAAAAAAGAAAGCACTTCATTTTCAAAGGGAAAGAAGCATAGAGGATAAGGTTCACAGCTACAAAAATACATATGATTCATTTTAAAGTGAAGCCGTCTTAAAGACAGTGGTCTGCTCAACCATCAGCATCTTCCACTGCCAAGAAGAAAATAGTCTTCTATATGCACAACTTGAGTCATGCCATATCCACCATTTTTCATCTTGCTCATTTTACTTAATATCATATCACAGGCATTTTCCCAAATTATTAAAGGCTCTTAGAAAATCTGCCGATATCTGCATCATAATTGTCTTAAAAATTTGCTTATTAATTATTGTGCAGGACTATTTTCTATTTTTTTAAATAACACTTTAATAATTATTAATAAAATTTAATAAATTCTCAATTTCATATCAATAAAATTTACATTTATATATATAAATTCTTATGAAACAACTGTCTTTACATTTTAAAGTTTTCACTTAATATAAAAAAATATATCTGATCTTGATGTTAAAAAAATTTATTTTTAAAAAGAAATCATTCTTTGCAGAATTAATTCAATATCAGCCTGTATGATATAAAATGAATTGAATATAGACGTGGGTTTTTTTTAGTCTGGATGTTAAAGTCCCTAAGAAGAGTGAACTGACACCAGATCAACTTGGATCAACTTTAAGATGCTACATTTCTATTTCTAGAAATATAAAAGCTACTTCTGGAACTATTTGTTAATGTATAAGTTAATGTCAGGCTACTCAACCGATCTGAAATATTAAATTTAATTTAATATTTAAATGTTGATGTTTATCTTATTTTCTACAGAAATGGATTTGAAAAGGAGATCAAGAGCTCTGCCGGGAAAAACTCTGATGCCCCTGAGCCTCAGAAAATGCCCTTCTTTTTGAGAGGATTGTGTATTTAATTTTGTGCATTGAAAATGAATTCCCACGTAAATGTTGCTAGATACAGAAGACATTTGTCTATGATCTCAAAATAATGGTTGAAAATCTGAAGATATAAAGGGTTATACTTGAATATACAGCTAAACATATGGAGTCTGCTTTGAAATTTTCTTTCTATATTTGGGCATAAACTTTTTCAGAGGTATTTGAGCATAGTCTCTTTTTCTTTGACTTTCTGTTTATACACATCATAGTTGTAATCTCTTAGTGAAGGAAAACTTTTCCTCTTTTTAAACTTTGCCAATGAGACAGTGAAAGAGAACTACCATGATGCATAACTACATTTTTACACCTAGGCTGTTAAAACTAGTTAATATAGTTCAAGCAGATAATTTCAAAATCCTACCACTGTTTTCATTGAACCACGTTTCATCTTTAACTTTTCTCCCCCCACTGCTACTTAAATAACTTTTAACTGCAGTCAGATAACAACTTGGAAATTGAAATATTATATTCACACATCAAAAAAGGCATTTCTTCAAAAGGGCAAGTTTTAAGCATTCCAAATTAAAGAGAACAGGACTCTTTAAATTGAGAACTCTCATGAAGGCAAGAAATGTTACATACTCTTACAGCTTTCCTTTTACTATCATAGTCAAAGGAAGACACACAGAGAAATTATCTAAGCTTCTAGAGGGCAATGACCATGATGATGATGAATTTGGTTTTTACAGAACTCAGGCCAGAGCCTGGTGCAGGTGGGTGTTTTCCTAATAGAATTTGCCTGGTGGAATGAGCAGCCCAGTGGAAGTTGAATCCTCCTGCTCTCCATCTGTGGATGTCTGTCATTTGGGGACAATGACCAGCACTCTATTTTCTTAACCCAATACAGACAGAGAACGTGTTTGGATTGTATTGTGTGACATCCCCTTTTCTGTCGAAAAGGCCGGAGAGGGGAAGGAGGTGGGGTCCAGCTCTTTAAGGATGGGTCTAATGCGTTCAGCTGTTATCACACTTTGCTGATTGTAATCACTCGTTTTATGGCTTCTTTTCCAGCTGCTCCAAAAATTCATTGCAATGTCTTCTAGGTTTATTTTTAATATCCTGTAATTCAAAGATCTAAGAAAGAAGAGTTGAAATAGAAATCCATTGTCCCGATTCCCTCCCCATTTTTTCTCATGGGGACAAAGGGATTTAGGATTTGGACACATTCCTTAAAATCCTTTCTGAAGAAATGTGTTCTTTTCTGTAGGGAAGGAGCCAGGTTGGGGCACATTCACAGGCTTATTCAACTGAGGGAAGAGTTGGGAAAAGATCCTCATGTAAACATACAAAAGTGTCTATACATTTTAAAAATTAATTTCTTCAGAGCATTTATAATTAAAATATTTCCTTTTTGAGAGTGGTAGCAAAATAGCAGTACTCTGTTGGCATCTTAGCATTTCCAGATTCCTTAAGTGAAGTATTTTCTGTAAATTCTGCTGTTCTAGCCTTTAGCAAAGGTTAAAAGCATATCACTCCGTAAGCTGCAGAACGCTTTCATACTTAGTGGAAGTAAAAGACAGGAGTACCTCACATGTGCCGTCTCTGAAAATACCTTGACGTACGTCTTCGAATTGGCTTCTTTCAGGGACAGTGTAAGGTGTCAGTTTTCTCCTGTCAGTTTAATCCTCTGAAGTGCTGCATCTGAGAAATGACTCAGCTAGAATTACAGGTTGCCATTTCTACATTTTCACTGTGTGGCAATCCCTTCAGTCATTTTTAAGTTCTTTAAAAGCCTATATAAAGGGAAACAAAAGCAACAACAAAAAACCCCAAACCCCAAACCCCCAAACCTGCCTGTAAATTAGAAAGACCCAGTTTCTTGATTTCAGTGAGGGGTAGTTTTACTGTCCGTCCGCTGTCACCACAACTGTCAGCAAGATGCCTTAAACATCCTAACTGTCACTAGGGATCAGATAGTTCCTTAACTAATTGTTTGGATCAGCTAATCTACATCCATCATCTGCAAAGGGCGGGCAGTCCCAAGCATCCTGTAATTTAGATAAAACTGCTATCCTGGGTGTAAACACAATTGTTTGGGTGACCAAGGGTCAGTGGACCAAAAAGCCTACCTATGGGTGGAACAAGAGTGTGAACTGTGAACTGAGGCCTGGGTGAGCCTGCCAGCTTACAAGCCCAGACCACCTGCATGTATCTTACTTGAACCACTGCAAATCAGTGGAAGAGTCCATTTCATCGATCACAATATGCCAAGAATCTAAACAGAGCAGACAGCCAAGATCACTGACTGACCACATCAGCTCTTGTGTCTGCACTTACACGGACTTTGGGGGGACTCTTTATGACACAAATGTGCTGCTGTATTTCTGCTTTCTTACAAGCCTTTCTTGAGTTAAGCTTCCAAAAACATACAGTAAGCAGGAATATAGTGTAAATTATATATGTAATACACACATTTCATATTAGAACACAGCCTCCCTTCCCAGAACCGCTGCTTTAGTCAGCTCTCCAAAACAATTAATTAATTCATTATTTCAGACTCTGGAATTGTTTTCTTTGCAATCATCTGCTGATTTTTCCATTTCAAACTCATGTGAGCCAGGCAAGCAAGGTTTCATGTCTCAGAAATGCAAACCGTTTAAAGGAGCCATCACCTCACAATTAGTTCTTATAAGAAAGTGCTTTAAAAAGATCTAATGGATTGACATAAAATTTCGAAAATAAAGGCAACCCGGACTTTGTCCTCAGTTTACTGAACAGAAGTCAATAGAAAAAGAAAGACAAGAGCCATTTATTAAGATGCTTTAAGAAAAGGGGACCCAGGGAATAGGTTAAAATAGAAGTTTGGAAAACCCTCCACATTCTCTCCCTCATTCAGAGTTAGTACAGATCCTGTTAATTTTGCAGGAAAGAACCCTATAAATTTTGTCTAGCAGGTGCTTCCCTCACTTATTGGGATTTATTTTTGTAGTCTTACACCTGTCAATACTTTGTAGAACCAAGGTGCTATGGGACAAACTCTGGAGAAATAGTAAAATAAGAGCGACTACTAAATAATCAGAATAACCTGCATTTCTTGTGGCTTCCCCATTTCCCAGGCATTATTCGAAGCATTTTACATGAGTTAACTCATTTAGTCACCAAAACAACTCCATGACATAGGTACTCTCATTATTACCATTTTGTATGAAAGCTGATTCACAGAGAGGCGAATTAATTTGCACAGGATCACAGACTGTTCTAGTGCATTAGCACAGAAGAGGGAACACCCTGTTAGAGGAAACGGGCTTTGAAATGGGAATACAAGGCAAGCGGGAGAGTAGGGAGGGCTGGTTGTTCCGCGGAGGCAGATGGACAAGGAGCACAGATGCTGGAGACTTCTGTAAACCGGCACTGAGGAGAAGCAGGGGCCCGGGCCGGAGCAGAGGAGAGATGGGAGAAACAGAGCAGAGGCCCAGAGCCGGCCAGGGACTTGGGGGTTGGGAGGGGCAGCTGTCAGCAGTGACGAGCAGCCCACTGGAGCCTCTAGCGTCCAGCAACTTGATTTTGTCACTTTCACCTATCACACTGGCTCAAAGAACAAATCCGTAGACTGCTTTCTTTTCCTGACCCCAGCTGTGGCCATTTCTCAAGACTTTTCCTTTCTGATTACAAAAGTAGGTATGTATTTATTGTAGGAAATATGAAACACGTAAAGCACACACACACACACACACACACAAAGGAAAACAGACAATGGAAATATTTCTAATTCTGCTTCCCGGAGATGACCACTTTCAGCATATAGCATGTATAATGCCAAACTTTAATTAGAAAATGGACTGATAATGTACATAGGGCCTTGCAATTTTTTCTCCCTCACCATAGCTTAGCTTGTTATAGTAAATACGTTTCATGTCTTTATAAGTCACATTTTAGTGAATGCATCATGTTAATTTATTTAACAGATCTGCCATTGATGAGATTCTTTTCATTTTTTGCTATCCTATACAATGCTTCAATGGACATGCTTTCAGATTAATATTTTCCCCATTTGAGATAATTCATTATAATTTCATACAAACTAACATTAAATCAAAGTCTGTGCATATACATAAATGTACATGCACATATATTTTTAAACTATTTTTATACCTATTGCTAAGTCCCCTCCCTAGATTATACCACTCTATCCCTCTCACAGCATAAAATGAGAAAGCCATTTCCCCACACACCAAACCCCACAAGTGCAAGCATTCCTGTACTTCCAAACTTCTGATTTATAAGGTGGAGAGGAACAAAGCCATGCCTCAGAGCAAAAGTGGGTCACCCCTGCTTGCCACCAACAGATGGCGGTGACTGCCACTTGGATGGTGTCACTTGCATCTAGGAATGAATTAACTTAAAGCAGTCTTTCAGAAGTTAATCTGTAAAACTTGTTATCAATTTTATAAATAAAAGTGTTACGTTCTTGTTTAGATTTCCTTGGTTACTATGAAAACTGAACAGTTTTCATATTTTCATGTCTATTTCTTTTGTAAATTGTCACTTTTGCTCACTCTTTTTCTACTGCAGTGTTCATCTTCAGTGTCATTTAAAAATATGATTCCAGATTTTCATTTGCTTTTTGCTCTATAGTTTTCTTTTAATTGGACAAAGGAGAGATGTATACAAGTTTTAAATGTTTATATAGCCATTTCTTCTTTATACCTTATGATTAGTTTGTTGTTATGCTTACAAAGGCTCTCTTTACCTCAAGATCAGAAAAATATTCCTCTACATTGTCTTTCATTGTTTTTGTTTGTTTGTTCGTTTGTTTACATAATTAACTCTTTGCTATCTCTGGTATTTATTTCAGGGTATGGTATCAGGAGAAATTCAACATTATTTTTTCCAAAGAGCTAATCAACTGTTTCTGTACCATTTAAAAATAATCCCATCTTGGGGCGCCTGGGTGGCTCAGTTGGTTGGGCGTCCGACTTTGGCTCAGGTCATGATCTTGCGGTCCGTGAGTTCGAGCCCCGCATCGGGCTCTGTGCTCAGAGCCTGCAGCCTGTTTCAGATTCTGTGTCTCCCTGTCTCTCTGATCCTCCCCCATTCATGCTCTGTCTCCCTCTGTCTCAAAAATAAATAAACATAAAAAAAAAATAATCCCATCTTTATAGAATAATTAGAAATACTGATCTTAGTCTATAATAAAAATTTGTATCTGCTGGGATCCATTCCAGACCTTTCTATTCTATCCATTGGGATATATTTAATCACTAGAGCCACTCTGTTTCAGTAGTACTTATTAATGTATTGTAGTACTGGTTGACTTCGAACTTTTTTCTTTTTGTTTTTAGCCTTTTAAAGTACTTTATTGATTTTTTAAATCACTACATTAACACATGCTACTTACAACAAAAACTGCAGAGCATGGTGTATACATAAAGTTAATCATTTCCCCCTCCCTCTTCTAGACACACTCTCCTGTGAAAACAAGGCTTACAGTTTGGTGAATATATTTTTGCACTTTTATCTGTGTTCCTATGAGCAAATAATAATAATGATGATAATGTTCATCAAGTGCAAGGCACTGTTCTAAGTGCTCTTCGCGAATTTATATCATTTGCTACTTAAATCAAATGTATGAGGTAGATACTATCATTATCAATATACAGATGAGTAAACTGAGTCGCAGACAGTCTAAATAATTTGTACAAATCACATTGTAAGTGGGGGCACTAGGGTTCAAATACAAGCAGGCTAGTTTGAGAGGTGGAGTTCTGCCTTTCTCCGGCTTCTCCAGCATTCCTTCTGCTACTCCTTCTCTTCTTCTCTTCCTTCCTTTCCTCTATTAAGAGGGTTGCTTTGAAAGCTGTGGATCAGCTGTGCCTGATCCCCGTATCAGCCACATAATATTCAACAGCACAGTACCACATAATTGCTCTCCTTGTGATAGATACTCAGGTTTTTCTTACTTCAATGGCCACCACCCAACAATGCTATTATCATCTCTGTACAAAATTCTTTCATAGTGGTAATTTTATTTCTGGCCGATAGTTTTCGAAAAGTGACTTTGCACATATCGTAGGGTATATGTGGTTTTACTTTAATAGATACTACCAAATTAATTTTCACAGTGCTATACTACCCAATACTACCAGGTGCGCTGCTTTCCCACAAACCCCTTTTTTTTTTAAACGTTTATTTATTTTTGAGACACGGAGAGACAGAGCATGAATGGGGGAGGGTCAGAGAGACAGGGAGACACAGAATCTGAAACAGGCTCCAGGTTCTCAGCTGCCAGCACAGAGCCCGACGCGGGGCTCGAACTCACGGACCATGAGATCATGACCTGAGCCGAAGTCGGAGGCTTAACCGACTCAGCCACCCAGGCGCCCCTCCCCACAAACCCTTCTGTAGCTCCTTCTTGCTTACTGAAGTCCTCCACCCCAGTGCGGGGTTGGGGGGCAGTCATGCTCTCCTGCTCTCGTGTGGCCACAGCCCTGGCTCACACCCCACACTGCTATAACCACCACCACTCCCCATTCCCCAAAAGCACCACAACACAGCAGAATATACACCGCAGTAAACAATTTAAAGTTGAATAGAACGCATCTCATTTCTGGCCCTGCACCGGCCTTCCATGCTCTGCTGCCTCTACAATCCTCCCTCCACGTGGCCCCCTCTCCCCCCGGAGTCCTCTGCGCATCCAGCACCTCCCATCTCCTGAGTCTCCAGGGGACGACCCTCCAACTGAAGAATGATTTACCTTTCTCTCTGTTCATGGCTTTCCCTTCAGACAGACTCCACCCAAGGAATCTCCTTTCAAAAATCAAAACAGCAACAACATATATGGTCCATGGTTCCCTCCCTTTCCTTTTAAAGGAAGGATTGAGGGGCGCCTGGGTGGCTCAGTCGGTTAAGCGTCTGACTTCGGCTCAGGTCATGATCTCACGGTCAGTGAGTTGGAGCCCTACATCGGGTTCTGTGCTGACCGCTCAGAGCCTGGAGCCTGTTTCAGATTCTGTGTCTCCCTCTCTCTCTGACCCTCCCCCGTTCATGCTCTGTCTCTCTCTGTCTCAAAAATAAATAAACGTTAAAAAAATTAAAAAAAAATAAAGGAAGGATTGATTCTTTCTGAAGGGTCATTCTTATATACCTTCCAGCTCAAACTGCAATTAAAAAAAAAACACTTTTTCTTCTCATTATATTGTATATCATATATCATAGATATAGTATTACACAAGATTGCACTACAAGCTGGTGTGGACCGAGATCTGAAACGGGGTCTCCCACGCGCATCCAATTCTGTCTTCATTATCTCAGAATGTTGTGTTTACTCTGACTTGGGCTGATTGTCATCGTAACAAGATGATAACTAATCTAAGTTCTTCATTTATAATTTTAGAAAATAAATAGGTTTCATCTATCCTTTAAAAACAGCTGGCCATTTTGCTTTATTGATAAGGCCATTTTGCTTTATTTACTATATTGGGGTGGCTGGATGGCAGAGTGGGGATCGAGGGAGCTTCATTCTGCACAGACTGGCCTATTTGAATAGACTGTGCACATCCTTTAAGACGCAGGTCAGAGGTCCCTATTTCGAGGAAGTCTTTTATGCCTCTACTACATCAGCTGTTTGGCTCTCCGTGTTCTCATCTCACATGATTCCTTTTTAAATATTGGCCCCCACCACAAAATGTTAATTAATTTTTGCTTTCTTTCCCCCTCTCATCAGATTATAGCTACCTGAGGGCCAGGACATTTCTCAGTCACCTCTGAACCCTAGAACCTAGAATGTTCTTGGCATGTAATGAATACAAAAGTTTTTTGAGTAAATGGTGGGTGGATGGATGAATATCCATTTTTTTCCCTAAGCACCCCATGAAGTTAACTCTGAGATGATTAAAATGGACGACCTTATATGTTTATTACATCACATCAAAGAATAGAGGAGTATGTTAAAAGATGAGTGTACATACAGTTCGGTTTATGGCCCGGCCAGAGTCTGTCTTTCCTTTCCACGTCCTCTTACCCAAGAAACCCATTATGTTCATCCTCCACTCCCTGAGCTATAATA
Organism: Panthera onca; assembly: GCF_046562875.1. Taxonomy (NCBI): domain Eukaryota; kingdom Metazoa; phylum Chordata; class Mammalia; order Carnivora; family Felidae; genus Panthera; species Panthera onca. The sequence continues at coordinate 75,603,693 of NC_138343.1, forward strand.
TCCTAGTATCACTGGTTTCATACAGTAATATTCAGTGGAAACTTGTCAATGCTTTTATTTGTGAGGAGGTTTCTCTAAGGACTGCTTTAGGGGACTAAACCTTGAAAAAAATATTGGAAGTCTTGAAGGAAATCTTCACATGGGATGGCTTTTCTCTGCCGTGAAACACTAGGAAGTAAGTGGGCTTTAATTTCAACACTTCTGGTATCTTCAGCACTTCTAACATTTCTACGTACATCATCTTGTTAGCTCTCAGAAGCAGTGTTGCTTAGTGGGTGAGACTGTGATCCCAAAGCCAAACTGCTGGTTCAATGTTTAGTTCACTACGTTGGGAAAGGCATTTCATGCAAGATGCTAACTCACATAACCTCAGGAGATGCCATTCACATAGAATACAATGTCACATGATGCATGTAGAGCATTTTAGACAATTTAAACTTAGCAAGCAGAATTCATTAAATAAGCAAAGAATTGTCTTCCTGGCACCCCTATTAGTAGATGTTATTAACACCATCTCAAAGGCGGAGAAATTGTGGTCCAAGGAGATGAAATCGATAGTTCAGGATTAAATAGAAAGTCAGAAGCAGACTGCTGACTTCCCAATCTCTAGATTTCCAGGCTGTGGCATTTATTTCCACCTATACTATTAAAATTTTTTTTAATGTTTATTTATTTTTGAAAGAGAGAGAGAGAGAGGAGGGACAGAGAGAGAGAGAGAGAGAGAGAGACAGAATCCCAAGAGGCTCCAGGCTCTTAGCTGTCAGCACGGATCCCAATGCGGCACTTGAACCTACGAACCCTGAGATCACGATCTGAGCGGAAGTTGAACACTCAACTGACTGAGCCACCCAGATGCCCCTGGAAATGGCTTTTAATACTGAGGGTGGAACAGGAATTTTCAATGACCCACACCAAAACAAAACTAACCACTGCCACAGGAAAATACCTATTTGAGATTTGGGGGCTGGTAACTGCTATATTTAACAGTAAAGTTTTCTAGCCTCTGGTCTCTACACTTACCTTTTCCCAATATTTTGTTGAATCCTTGTGTCATTACTAATTATAAGTCCCTTGAAGACAGAGACTGTGCCTTATTCATCTTTGAATTCCACCAGGGCCTTACAATAGTGTTTCACATATAGTAGATACTCAATAAATGTTTGTTATATAAAACAAATATGAGCTTATTATCTAAGAAAAAATTCACAATTTCATTATTTTCTGCTTTCAGTTTGTGAGAACAGAAATCTGGAGTGGACATCTTTATAATAAGGCAGTGTTTAAAGGGCTAGCACGACAATTTCTTTATTCAGATAGTTCATGACCTATCTTATATGAATAAAGGAATTTTTAGTAGAGGTTCACGGAAAACTAAACCAGTTTTGAAGCTAATGCAAAATCCAGCTATCATCTTGAATAATGAGAAAATGTGCATTGTTTAATCACATTGTTTCCCCCCCTGGCCTAAGGGAGGAAAGCCTGGTAATTTGGGCAAAGGGGATGTGTACTCTTGCTAAAAAAAAATAATACGTCGTAATTGTTGATGAATGAACTCTTTGAATTCATGCTGCTAACAAAACCTACTATATTAAACTATCAAGAGAGGTAAAAATCACATTCATGTCTTAGAATAGCTAGGGTAAGAATGAGTTCTTATACATTCTCATCAACATTTTAATAAGTAAAATTAGCCTAAGTCAAGATCTATAAATCTACTAAAGCTACAACTTTTGTATTTATGAGACTATATTTTAACAGCTATATTTCAATAAGGCATTACTTTTGGCTAACTGATTTGTCTCATAGATAAAATCATCTGGTCCTAAAATAAATCTTACCTATGGAATTAAAAAATGCTTATCTTCTTTAATTAAGAATAGCATGTGTGCATTATAATGCCCAAGGACAACAGGATAGCTGCCTTTCTGAGTGCATTAATGGCTGCAAAGATTTGCACATTTCTTCTTTTTACAGTCAATGTGCTTCCCATGCAACCCGGCAGATATCCTCTCCTGGCAGTCATTGCTTCTTGCAATTTCTCTTTAATGTTAAGTCCTACAAGCTGTTGGGAATAAATAATCATGCCTATTTCTTGGCATGAAAATGTCCATTCATTCACCAAATATTCAATTTCACTTCCACCATTAGCAGACTTTCTTTGTGAGTAAAAAGGTAGCTTCCAGTGTCTCCTCAACTTCAGCTGCATCCCAGCTGTGTTTATTAAACAGAGATTTCACATTGTCTGCCCTTTTGTTCTCTGTTCCATCGTTTTCTCCATCTGGATCCCCTCCCCCCCATATCCTAGTGAATATATCCATATTTTTACTGACAGTAGGATTTTTTTTTTGATATCTTTCCCTGATGATAGCAGTTAACATTCCTTTAAAAGCTTACGTTTCACCTCTGTTCCCCTGTTCACATTTCAACTACGTGAAATTGGGTGATTTGAAACAATTTTAGCAGCTTCTCACTCAAATATAATCCCTTACGACTTGTGATGGTTTTGAATTCTTGGCAACCATTTTCTATGCCACTTAGAGTCTCTCTAAAGGAAGGATTGTTAAGAATTACAAGCACAGAGGCAGTGCCTTAAAGAACAAAGAAGACACATTTTTATTTCAAGAAAAATAAAATGGAATTTCACAGTCACTTGCCCACATTTTCCTACTTCCCCAGGTTGAAATAGAATGTGGGCAGAGAAAACACACCCCAGTGTTAGGGGTGAAATGGAGCCCACAAACTTTCTTGTGTTGAGCGCTTCTTTTCTTACAAGTGCAAAGATATTAACCTCCAAAAGTTTCTGCCACTAGTCATAATGTTTGCAATTCTACTTTCTTTTAAACTTGCCCAATTAAGAGAATATATCAAATATTCTTTCTCTTTGTGTAATGGTTTGATCATGGTTCCAATAATAATGTATTTGGAAATAATAACTTTGATCCAAGTTAATGATTTGAACAGAAGCACCACTCTAATTGGTACTATGAGAGGTGACCTATTTTGAGAAAAGGCAACAAGAGATAGAAGAACAACAGGCAAAAGAGGAATTCGGGGAGGGGAGGAAATGCTCTGTAGGTGGAAAGCCTGTTTGGACATACTTCTTTGGCTTGAGTTTAGAATTCTGACATATTTCAAAGTTCACTCTCATCTGTAAGCACTTGCCCTTGCTGGCAAAGGCTCTCCCCGCTTCCCCTATGCCTGCCTTTTAGGGGAGGGGACATGCCCAGTAGAATAGAAGTAGTAGTAGCCTGTAGAGTTGTTAATGGAACTATTATAGGGAGATCAGAGAACCAGGGATGAAGAGGAAGAAAAACAGCTTCCTTGATTAGAGAGATTCCTTAATAAGTGAAGCCCTGTGGGACCCTTTCATGGATTTCTATTTGTTCACCTTTTTTTGTGCCATATCATTTGTATCTATTAGTCTCAATTTCCTCATTTGTAAAATGTATATATTTGATCAGGAAATCTCTAAACTATTCAGTGTTTACATTTCTGAAAAATCCGTTTTTAGAACTCTGTTATCACGTGAATGGTTGGCTCCTATTTACCAAGAAAAGTTCTAATTACCTTCTTTTTTTTTTTGTTAAATATAAGTTATCATCAAATTGGCTAACATACAGTGTGTAAAGTGTGCTCTTGATTTTTGGGGTAGATTCCTGTGGTTCATCGCTTACATACAACACCCAGTGCTCATCCCAACAAGTGCTCGCCTCAGTGTCCATCACCCATTTTCCCCTCTCCCCCACAACCCCCATCCACCCTCAGTTTGTTCTCTGTATTTAAGAGTCTCTTATGGTTTGCCTCCTCCCTCTTTGTTTGTAACTGTTTTTCCCTCTTCCTTCCCCACGGTCTTTTGTTAAGTTTCTCAAGATCCACATATGGGTGAAAACATATGATATCTGTCCTTCTCTGACTGACTTATTTCAGTCAGCATAATACCTTCCAGTTCCATCCACATTGCTGCAAATGGCATGATTTCATTCTTTCTCATTGCCAAGTAGTATTCCATTGTATATATAAACCACATCTTCTTTATCCATTCATCAGTTGATGGACATTTAGGCTCTTTCCATAATTTGGCTATTGTTGAAAGTACTGCTATAAACATTAGGGTACATGTGCCCCTATGAATCAGCACTCCTGTATCCCTTGGATAAATTCCTAGTAGTGCTATTGCGGGGTCATTGGGTAGTTCTATTTTTAATTTTTTGAGGAACCTCCACACTGTTTTCCAGAGTGGCTATACCAGTTTGCAGTTTTTTTGAAAGGAATAACTCCTGAATGCCGGCTTTCCAAAATATTGACAGAACAATCTGTAGATAAAGGAAAGCTGAGCTTACTGATAGCACTACCTCAACAGTCTCACTAGCATCTCAGAAGTATAAGGGCAAAGCTGAGATTTTTATAGACATTTTGAAGTCTGGTTTAGTATGGGAAGTGGAACTTGGTTATGGTTGGGTAAGGATCGTAATATAAGTTGGGTGGACACAGCAAGGCAAGGATTTTGAGCCAAGGGGTTCAAAGTGTCAATTTGGGGGCACCTGGGTGGCTCAGTAGGTTGAGTGTCTGACTCTTGATTTCAGCACAGGACATGATCCCAGGGTTATGGGATTGAGTCCTGCACTGGGCTCCATGCTGAGCACGGAGTCTGCTTAAGATTCTCTCTCTTTCTGCCTCTGCCCCCTCCCCTGTTCCTGCTTTCTCTCTCTCTGAAAGTTAAAAAAAAGTGTCAATTTGCCATAGTCTTCTCAAGGTTCCTCACTGGAGCTGCCAACATAGGCTCATGATCCAATCCCTACCTCTCTCTTAATGGAAACCAGGCCACCTGGCATATATTACATTTGAATTCTTTCTCCATCAAAAAGATCATCTTAACTTCTTTCTTCTTTCTTCACTCCTTTCTTAGAGAACAATGCATTCTAATTCTTAAAAATCTATCTATAGCTTGGTATATTCCATCTACCTCCTCATAGCCATTTGCCTATTATCTTCTCTTTCTTTCATGTTAACCTTCTCATTCCTCATGATTCCTTTCCTTTGGGCTAAAGACATGATGATGTATCCTTTAGTATAAAATAACATCTACTGGGTGTGTGGGTGTCAAGCCAAGGTCTTCTTCTGTTCTTTCTCTTCTGCCTGTGTCTTCATCTCTTGCTTCCTTGACAATTGCTGACCAGCCTTTTTAAAAAGAAAAGCTCTCGGGGCGACTGGGTGGCTCAGTCAGTTGAGCGTCTGACTTCAGCTCAGGTCATGATCTCGCAGTCCGTGAGTTCGAGCCCCGCGTCGGGGTCTGGGCTGATGGCTCAGAGCCTGGAGCCTGCTTCTGATTCTGTGTCTCCCTCTCTCTCTGCCCCTCCCCCGTTCATGCTCTGTCTCTCTCTCTGTCTCAAAAATAAATAAACGTTAAAAAAAATTAAAAAAATAAATAAATAAAAAATAAAAAGAAAAGCTCTCCCTCAATCCCAAATCCCTGTGAAGGTATTTTCTTTTCTCTCTCCAGTCCTTTCCTTCTCCACCAATATTTTAGAAAGTGTAGCTAATGCAGGTTTTCTGCACCTTCTCACTCCCCTTTACCTTCCATCTTATTGTAATCTACATACTTGGGTAAAGGTTTCCTAATTGCCAATTTCAAGGGAAAATTCAAATTCTTTTCCTTTGTGGCATTTGACACTGCTGACCACTCACTGTTCATTAAAAACATATTTCATTGGCTTCCAATATCACCCCTTCTTGGTTCTTTTATGACGTTCAAAACATCTCTTTCTCTAATTGTTTCCTTTTCCTACATCTGCTCTTTAAATGTCACCATTATTTGAGATTTTGTTCTTGATTTCTCCCTTTTATCACAGTATCGGGTCCCATGGGTGATTTTACTCATTCTCACTTACTCTTGGATAATTTCCTAAATTAAAAATTTAAATTTCCAGCATGCCCCTCTCCTTAGTTCCAGATACCCAGTTATGTGTTAAACATTTCCATGGGACCAAATTTATTATTTCCAAAATATGTTATTAATGGTACCATTATCCACTATCCAGTGTTCCCACAACTTTCCAGATGATAAATATCACTTGCACCAGTTGCTAATCAGATTACAAGGTTTCTCACTAGAGATGCTGATTCAGTTGGCTGTTCTGGGTTGTTTGGAAAGCACAGATAGGACTGAGTATCATTCTTGCCCTCTCCATTTGCTTCACTCCTACCCCTCCACTCAGGAGCTGGGGTCTATCCTTTGTGTCTACTAAACATCTCTCAAACCACACCTCTCCTCTTATTCTCCACTGTTACAGCTTAAGTTTTGGCTGTCATGAACTGTTTAGTGCCTCCAGTTTAATGGTTGTTCTCTGCTTATTCTGAAAACCTGAACCTTCTATTCTCATTTTACTAAACATCCAGAAGTTCTTTATTAGGCCATGTTCTTTCTCATCTCTGTTTCCTCTTCTTGAAATACAATTCCCCACACTAGCTTCCTTTTACTGTCAAACTAGTCATCCTTTGAAACCCAACTAAAGTAAGTTAGAGCATGGTTACTTGGAACATGGTAAATACATAGTGATTTTACATAAATCCTCATGTACGTCTTCAATTAGTTTCACCCTGGACATAGCTTTTCATGTTCTTCCCCAGGGCACAGTGTTTCACTGTAGAACACAGGTAAACTGTAGCCACATTTTGGCTTCAGATAGGCTGAGTTCAATTGTCATTATTTCTATTTAATGATAGAGGGACTTGGGGAAACCTCCTTCAACTTTCTAAGCCTCAATTCCTTGTCTATAAAAAATGAGATGATAACAGTAAGGATTAAATTATGTGATGAAAGCAATGTGTTGAACCCAGTTTCTGACACAGTTAGGGTTCCAGAATCTTCACATAGTCCAAATAATAACTTTTGAGAATTAAAGAGGGTGCTATTAATAATTTTTCTGGAAGACAGGTGTAAACCAAGATTGCCCATGCTAAAGGACATATGGTTACTCTACATATAGGAGGGACTCTTGAGTCACCATCTCATTGGAAGAGGGACAATAGCTTTAAAGGATTTGCCTTGAAGTTGTGTTAGCAGAGCAATGCCACTATTTTTACCTATATGTTTGGGGTGAGGTTGGAGTGGACTAAAGATCTCCTTTGCACCATCATTTCCTGGCACATGACAGATACATAATATGCATGGTCTTTATAGTTACTGACTCAGAAGCCTGCTCTGGCCATGCCTGTTTCTGATTTGACTTCAAATCTAGACTCTGAGGCCTTGTCCACATTTTTTTTTTTACCTCAGACATTAGCCTTTCCACTCTCTTAGTCTCTCTGGGTTGCACACCCAGTGCCGGTCTCTTGTAGGGCACATCTATTGTCCTTTGGAGAACAGAAAGGGAGCCTTGCCTCCTCTGTCTTCTGGGATGTCCTTCGTGAGACTGCTTCTTCTAATTTTATTAGCCTTCATGAAGCAGGGGGAGGTCTATTCCACCTACCTGGCTTCTGGAGTCCCCTTTTACTCAGCAGGTAGCCCTTTTGGGACTTCTGAAAAAGCAAATTAAATCCCTGCAATTTTCTATGCTATTCACAAATGGTGGAAATTCATAGTGTTCCTCTGGCACTTTCTAACACCAAGATCATTCATGCTGCATCCTCCATACTCCAGCTTCACACAAACTCTGCTTCTGTGACTGACCAATTTGTGGAAAGGGGCATTGTCAGTTCTAAATCTAATCACTCCCAATCTTGTCTTACAGAGAATAAGTCTTATGAGGCAGAAGGTGGGGGGGGGGGGTGGAGAATATTTGCTTCTCCTCACCACTCCCTTAATCCACACGTGCTCTCACAAAACCTTGTGTTTCTTGTAACTCACCCACCCTCATCATGACTTACTGTAATTATGTATTTTCTTCCCTGTCTCACTCACTAAATTATAAGTGTCTTAAGTGCCAAACCTATTTCTTATTTATCTTTTTATCTCCAGAAAGTTGCATAGTACCTGGCATATGTGGATTCTCAAGAGATGCTAAATGGATGACTTATTTTATTACATACAAATAACTCTAAGAAGTACTAAGTACTAAGAGTTATGCTATTAGTCACACCTCAAAATGGCTCTCTGGTGAGCTAAGCTACTACCCTATGATCTAGAATATGTCATTAGCATGGTAAATAATCTAATTCAGCTTTGGCCTCCTTTGTTTATTTTTGTCCCAAAGCCATCTTTGTATCTGATATTCTCCCACTTCAGCTTCAAGAAAATCCAGTCCAGAGCATGCCTGCCAAGGAGAGACTCCAGAAGAAAACCAGGGTGAGCAGCCCTCTGAGTTTCACATTTGCCTTGAAGGTGGAGGCAAGGACACAGTGGCTCTTCTTTCTGATATTACCTGAAACTCTAGAGACTCAAGAGAAATTATGGCACTTCCTAAGGGGATGGCTGATGTCCGGAGAGTAACCCTCTTGTGATGAACTGACATATTTGGTTTAATTTGGAATGATCTCATTCTCCATTCAAATATTTCAACTGTCTGTCATGTGACGAGGGCTGGGTACAAAGCAGGTGTTTATTAAATACTGCCTAAATAATCCATGCAAGACTTTAGCCATTCTTTTCCCTATGGATATGCATGTTTGGTCTATTCATAAATGCCATGTGGCACTTCATTTTCAGTTTCTCTTCATGTCTATTCACATATGAAAAATTCATTAAATTTATACTGCTTTTTTTTCAGTCACCAAACTAAACACTAGAGAATCTATGATTGATTGAGTGCTGTGACAGCCCTCAAGGAGCAAACAGTTCTGGTGGGAGAGTCAGAGAAATGAACAGAATGAATAGTGAAATAGAAGAAGTCAATGATGGAAACATGCTGTTTTCCAGTTGTTATGAAAGCATGAAGGACGGCTGAACCACCCAGTCAACTTGAGGGGACATCAATGGTGGCAGAGATATTATGGAAGGCTTATTGGAAAGGGAACACTAAGCTAAACATGGAATGAGCAGGAATTGGGAGGTGGACAGGTGGAAATGGGGAGAGCATTTCAACCAAGAAGACACCGTGGGAAAATCTGCAAGACAAGTATAATGTTGTGTCCAAAGAAAATGGAAAGCAGTTGAGTGTTGCTAGAGCATCCTGCCAGGCGAGGAATAGAAAGAGGTGAAGCTGGAGGAGTAGGGCAGGGTCAGATCATATGAAGAAATTGTGTGACTTTATTCTCTCCATGTTGGGGAGTTATTGAAGAATTCTGAGTATATTTGCAAAAATGGAATACTGGATCTAAGAGGAGGGGATGGATTTGTGGAATACAAAATTGCTTAGATGTAGAGATGAAGAAAAGAGGTGATGAAGCTGGTCTCTGGGTGCACAACCTTGGTGGCTGGGAAACTGGTGTGAGAATGATAAAGCACTGTGGTTGATAGCATTGCTTCTGGGGCCATGTAGCCTGAGTTTAAATCTCAGCTTTGCCACTGCTATGTAACCCTTGAGCAGATGACCTAATCTGTCTGTGCCTCAGTTTCTTCATCTATAAAATGGGAATTTTATTAAGAATATTACCTCTTAAATTGTTTTGAGGTTCAAATAAGTAGATGGATGTAAAGTACTTAGAATTGTTGCTGGTACATAGAAAGTACAATAAAAGTTCTTACCACTTTTGTTTTAGGAAAGGAACAAGTTTTAAAGGTAATGAGACTGAGTTCAGGTTTAGGTATTTTGGTATTGGAAATTCATATGAAGACATCCAGTAATTGGCTGATATGTTCATCTGGAGTTCCAGAGAAAGGGCTCATCTGGAGGTGTAAATATTTTAAAATATTGGCATATAAATATTAAAAACATGAAGATGAAGTCAGCAGAAGGAAGGAAATAATGAAGATTAGGGCAGAGATAAATGAGAGGATGGAAAAACAACAGAAAAAATCAATAAAACCAAGAGTTGGCTTTTTGGAGAGATCAGCAAAACCTGATAAATTCTTACATAGACTGAGAAAAAAAGAAAGACTCAGATAGCTAAAATTAGGAATAAAAGAGGAGATATTACAACTGATATCACAGAATAAAGAGGATTATAAAAGAATGCTAAGAATAATTATATGGCGACAAATTGGATAACTTAGAGTTAATAAATTCCTAGAAACATACAATCTACTAAGACTGAATCATGAAGAAATAAAACATCTGAACAGACCTATAACAAGTGAGGATACTGAAGCAATAAAAGAAAACCTCCCAACAAATAAAAGTCCAGGACCAGATGGCTTCACTGGGGAATTCTACCAAACATCTAAAGAATTAACACCAATCTTTCTCAGTCTTTTCCAAAGAATCAAAAAGAAGGGAACACTCCTAAACTCTTTCTATGTGGCTAGCATTACCCTGATGCCAAAAACAGATGAAGACAAAACAAGAAAACTACAAACACCGATATCGCCAATGAATACTGATAAAAAATCCTAAACAAAATAGTATTAAACAAAACTCAATGGCACATTAAAAGCATCATATAGCATGACCAAATGGAATTTATACCTGGGATACAAGGATAATTCAACGTGAAAATCAATCAATGTAATACACCACATTAAAAAAATGAAGGACAAAAACCACATAATCATCTCAATCGATGCAGAAAAGACATTTGACAAAATTCAACACCCTTTCATGATAAACAGTCAACAAACTAAGAATAGAAGGAAACTACCTCAACATAATAAAAGCCACACATGAAAAGCCCACAACAATCATACTCAATGAGGAGATATTTAAAGCTTTTCCTCTAAGACCAGAAATAAGGCAAGGATGCCCACCTTTACCACTACTATTCAACATAGTACTGGAAGTTCTAGCCAGAGCAATTAGACAGGAAAAGGAAATACACAGCATATAAATTGAAAAAGGAGAAATGAAATGATCTCTGTTCACAGATGACATTATCTTACATACAGAAAACCGTAAAGATTCCACCAAAAAGCTGTTAGAAATAATTGGAAAATTCAGCAAAGTTGCAAGATACAAAATCAACAATAAAGTATGTTTTTATACACTAACAACAACCATTGTGAAAAGGAAATTAAGAAAATGATCCCATTCACTATAGCATCAAAAATGATAAAACACTTAGGAATAAACTTAAAAAAGCAGAAAAGACTTATACACTGAAAATGATAAAACATTGCTAGGTAAAAGAAATAAAAGAATATATAAATGGAAAAGCATACCATATTTGTGGGTTGAAAGCATTAATGTTATTAAAATGTCCATACTACCCAAAATGATCTACCGATTCAGGGCAAACCCTAGCAAAATCCTAACACCATTTTTTGCATAAATGGAAAAAAAAAAGTCCTAAATTCACATGGAATCTCAAAGGTCCCTGAATAGCCAAAATAATCTTGACCAAAAAAGAACAGTGTTGGAAGTCTCTCACCCTCTGATTTCAAAACAGTGCAAAACAATAGTAATGAAGATGGTATGGTACTGGCATAAAGATAGATTTACAGACCAATGGAACAGAATAGAGCCCAGAAATAAATGTTAGCATATATAGTCAAATGATTTTGTATAAGGGTGCCAAGACCACACAAAAGGGAATAGACAGTCTCTTCAATAAATGTTGCTGGGAAAACTGGACATCCACATGCACTAAAAGAATGAAGCTGAACTTTTGTTTTACACCATACACAAGAATTAACTCGAATGGATTAAAGATCTAAATTTATGCCTACAACTATTAAACTCCCAGAAGAAAACATAGAGAAAAATCTTCATAATACTGGAGTTGGCACTGACATCGTGCATATGACACCAAAAGCACAGGCAACAAAATGAGAAATAGACAAACGGGACTGTACCAAACATAAAAATTTCCGCATGCCAAAGGAAACAATGAACATACTAAAAAGGCAGTCTCTGGAATGGGAGAAAATATTGGCAAATCCCATATTTGTAAAGGAATTAATATCCAGAATATATAAGGGACTTCTACAACTCAGCAATGAAAAAAACAAATAACCCAATGTAAAAAATAGGAACAAGACTTGAATAGACATGTCTCCAAAGGAAATATACAAATGACCAACAATTACATCCAAAGGTATTCAATATCACTAATAATTAGGAAAATTCAAATCAAAACCAGAACCAGATATCACCTCATACCCATCACAATGACCACCATCAAAAGAACAGAAAACACCAAGTACTGGAGAAGATGCAGAGAAGTTGGAACACTTGTGCACTGTTGGTAGGGACACAAAATGGTGCAGTTATTATGGAAAACAGTATTAAGATTCCTCAAATTTTTAATTTTTTTTTAATTAAAAAAATGATCAGGCAATTTTACTTTTGGGTGCGTATCCAAAAGAACACAAAGCAGGAACTCATAGAGATATTTGCACACTATATTCATTATAGTACTACTCACAGTGGCAAAAGGAGGAAGCAAACCCAATGTCCATTTGCAGATGGCTGGATAAAGAAAATGTGGTATACGCACATAACAGAGTATTGTGAAGCCTTAAGAAAGAAGAAAGTAAAAAAAAAGAAAGAAGAATATTTTGTTATATGCTACAACATCAATGAACTAGTCATAAAAGGAGAAACACTATATGATTCCATTCATATGAAGTACCTAAAGTTGTCAAAATCAAACAAACAGAAAGTAGAAATATGGTAACTGAGGGCTAGGAGAAGGGGAAATTAGTGTTTAGTGGAAATAGAGATTCAGTGTTGCAAGATGCAACAGTTCTAGAGATATGCTGCACAACAATGTAAATTTACATAATAGTACTGAATTATACACTTACAAATGGTTAAGATGGCAAATTTAATGTTATGTCTTGTTTTTGTTTTTTTTTTAACTGCCATTAAAAAGAAAAGTTAAACAGAAAACCAAGCAGGAGGGTGGAATCAAATTCCCTAGGAAACACTTGGAGAATGAGGAGAGTAGGCCAAGGATGGAACAGAGATTCCTCTGAGAATTTTCAGTATCCTTTGGGAATGTGTTGCAAGTGGGCAGACACCATAAGTAATGAGCAAGAAAGCCTGCTTCTAACCTCTAACTATACATGTTCTTTTCTTTCTAGAAGAGTTGGGGATCTCAATAGTGAATTGTTTCCAAACTCGAATGTTATTACTGGAAGGATTTCAGTAAGAGTAATTAGCAGATAAAGGAAATGAAAATGTAAAAGTGATAGGTAGAGCTCAAGAAGCGTTACTGATAAACCAGCTAATAAATGAGAAAGCTGGCTCTGGACAGTGAAGATCCAAGAACTCATGTGGAACTAAAGTCACCCTTGAAGATGTCTATTGGCTGTGTGGTGAGGTCAGAACACAACAAAGTTAGGAGAGTCTGAAGTCAGTGGGGGAAATTAAGGTTAGCAGCATAGTACTGTGGTGCTAGATTTTCTAAACCAAGGTTGGGACACAGGTCTGAGACAGGGGAAATGTTTGAAACCACAACTATGGTAGAAAATCTAAGGTATCTGGTAGGCATTCCCATGGCCCTCCTTCTTGGAATATGCAGCACCTTCAGATATTCTGAAAAAAAGGAAAGCCACCACGTGTAAGATGTTACAGGGAAGTCGTGAGCAGGGTGATCAGAGAAAAAGGTGATAGGCAGGAAGAGATAGTATTTAAATTCAGTTTAATCATAAACAAGTGAGTTGACTTGGGAACTGTATCTACACCCCCTTCCAACAGCCAGTACCTCCAGTGGCCCAATGAGATAATGTGGTGTCCTAATATCTTTATAGATGATTTTGAGTAGCAGGATGCAAGGAGAGAACACAAGCTTCTTTTTATAAATAGGGATTCAATTTAGCTTTTTTTACAGGCACTAAATTTATCAGCACAACATTAGTTAAACCTTCAATTCAAACACTATGGCTAAGAAGGAATGGGGTGGGAAACTCAGGGCCTAAGCAATAGAGACCAGATTCTAAATAACACCAGTGACTGTATGTATTTATATCTATATTTCTGAGGAGGTAAGTAATCCACATACTTCCTGCAGCTGAGGACTTGATGTTATACCATTTGGAATATAAATACTGTGTCTCTCTGCGGCAGCTTTAAAATAAAAGAAACCCTTCTCCCTCCCACAAAGTTTTATTATTGGTCAAAGAACCCTATCTCCCTCCCTGCTTCCCTCCCTGTCTCTCTCTCTCTCTCTCTTTCTCTCTCTCTCTCTCTCTCTCATACACACACACACACACACATACACACACACTCATAAGTACAGTCACTTAAAAAAAATTAGCATCCTTTTTAATGGGCAAGTCACTTGCCCTAAGTGCTCGAAGCTGGTAAAGGTGAAAGGAAGTATTGGCTTTGATCATTTGGGGCTCCATTAAGCTATATCTTCCAGAGGATACTTTATCTTGAGTTTACCTTCCCTAAAGAAACGCCATTTGCTTTCTCACCAAGATCTCACCAATAGTAATCATTGATACATCTCTCTGGGCTCTTGAACACACATTTAATCGAGAGCTTCTTTTTGATAAGTGTTTAAATGTGAGCATGTCACCTGGGCCATTCAGGCCTCCATGCATTAGTAGCACAACTCTCTGCAAATAAACAAAGCTTTGAGTTCCTGGGGAAAAATGCAGCTTACACAGCACTTAGGAGTGCTCAAAGGGCCTCTGTTCCTTCTCCATACTAATGTGGTTTCACAAGAAGACCAAGATTATTTTATTGCCCCAGGATGCCAGGAAATTTTCATTTGGCTCCCTCAGATCTTTGGGATAAAAGTGGGACAGTAAGGGAAAGAATTCCCTTTGCTGTCTTAGATTTCTGTTCTCCAGGAAAATATGTTATGTTTTCTAAGATCAGATACTCTGTCGTTTATTTTTAGCTTTGGTAACTGTATTATTTTACATCCCCCAGTCCCTATTTTTTTCAAAGGAATATCTGCCCCCTCTGCTCCTTCCTGTTTTGGATCGTTTCACAGGATTCCACTTTTGAGTAAAATATAGGTAGTATCTTTCACATTTCTTAGGCTTACCGACTGATGTAGAAAGAAACGACAAAGGTATTTCCTCAGTAGAAATTATAATCACAATTAAAAACTAACAAAGTAAGTACATTTTCTAGTACACCCTGAAGAGTTCATGCTAGAAGTTTTTGAGGTGTGGACTGTGAGAATAAGGTTGAAGTTATCCATTTGGTAGCTTATAAGAAAGTGCTTGCCTGACCACTCTTTATAACATTGTACTCTCCCTGCCTCTATCACCTTCACTCTGCTTAATTTTTCTTCATAGTACACGACACCCAGAATTGTATTTGTTTATTTATTGTCTGTGTCTCTCCACTAGAATGGAATCTCCATAAATGAAAGGGTTGGGTTTTATCTCTGCTGTACTTCTGACGTTCTAGAACTGATGATGCATGAATGCATGACCTAGCGTAGGGAGTAGTACCTTATTTATGGATTAAAGAAAACTGAATGCTGACTTTAAACCTTGAGTCAGTTTCAAAAACTCTATTATTCCATCTCTTAAGCTCTTACCTTGAGTTATTCTGGCTCAACTTTGCAATAAAATATTTCATAAATTCCATAAGCAATGAGAAAAAAGAAAAAAATCTGTCACCTTGCTTTTATTACTGAAGTGAGAGAAAGTAGAGCCCCTCCCCCCACCCTCCAAGAGTAGGGAGCTCTAGTGTTCAGTGTCTCACATGCATGGACTTGGTTCTATATAAAAAGTATCCTGGCACCAGGTGCTTAGCTTTGTTTCTCTGAAATTCTGCAGGGGTATCTGGTATTGCAAAGTATGTCAACATTTGGCAAAACCAGAATCCAAGACTTTCTACCACTTGTGAAATTAAAAATGTTATAAATATTTCCAAAATGGGAAATAAAAATATAATAACTGTCACACTGAATGCATTTGGGAAGCAATGGAGGTACAAATAATAAATCATAATAAAGTTAACATATATATATATATATATATATATATATATATATTGTTTTTCCTCCTGAGTTCCTCCTGAGTTTCCTCCTGAGTTTTTTCCTCCTGAGTTATCCCCCTCTCCTCTTCAACTCTTTTCTCCAAATGCCCAAATGAAAATTTAGTTGCACACTAAATAAATGTTTTCTATAGGAGATATATATTATAAATCTTATTAGAAAGGAAATTTCTGCTAACCTGATTTCCTTCCTGATTGCTCTTAAAGATTTTTTCATATGCTTTTGACCATAAATTCAATAAATTGTTTTCTTGACTTTGAAAATTTGCTCAAAGATTTGAATTTTGTTGGTTCTCCATCATGTGGTGGGCGGCTCCATTGAGTTAATCCATTGAGTTAATCCATTGTTTATTCTGATGCTCACAACTAACTCATGAAGTAGATGCCACTGAGAGGTCAAGTTACAACTCAAAGTCACACAGAAAGCAAAACTGGGAAGCAGGATTAAAACCTAGGTTGTCTTGACTTTAAATCCTATGTTCCTCTCCTTCTCTGTTAAACCTACCATCTGACTTTCTACAGGGTCACATATTTATTTATCAACCTATTTGGGGCAGGGACAACTCCCCATGTTTAGTTAAAATAGCCCTGGAATAAGAGAGGAAGTATTCTTTAGGGCTTGCTTTTTTTACCTGTAGAATTTACAAGGAAGGTTTTCATGTTTTTCCCAATCCTGAAATTCTATGGTAATACAATGGTCTTAACTGGAATCAATAAGAATAAAATACAGTTTTTAAATATAAACCGTTCAGTGCTAGGACCTATATTCTAAGCTCCTCCATTATTCAAAGAGAAGGAAATTATTAAAACATTAAATTTTATCAAATGTTCATATCAAATATAGTTATAAGTTTAAATCTGGATTAAAATATTTTTTTAAATTTAATTTATCTAAAGGTCAGGATAGTTACAACTGCAAAATTATATATGTTTTATATATATATATATATATATATATATATATATATATATATAAGCACACACATATATAATATTATATATATAATATAATATCCATACGGTCTGACTAGGTGTTCTTGATTTTTACTGTTTCCTGAAAGGCACAAAGTAATCCCAAGTTAGGCTGCAAACACTGTGACTTCTGTGAAGGCGCACAGCGTGCCTGACAGGTCACTGGATCAGGACACTCCCAAACACAAGTACCACTCTGTGTTCTGGGATCACAGGACCTGCAAGGCCAACTCTGGTTGCCATTTTGTTCTCCAAAGTTCGATAGACAACCACACCTCCCCACCAACTCCTGATGCTTTAAAACTGGTGAAGAGGGCACTATGTCTTATTCAAAGTAAAGAGATCTGTTCCAAAGCCTTCCTGATAATTAATCTATGGTAAGATGTAGGTTTAGTGCCAGAGTCTCATTTTCATTTTAAGGCTAATGTTCCCTGATATGAAGTTTTGCTTTCCCTTTGAATGGTCTTGATTATTTTTTAATGCCCTTTGACTGCCCTGTTCTATAAATCACATTGGTGCTTTCTTTCTTTTAATCATGTTTATATATATTATAATGTTTTCCACTAAATGTATACATATTCGTTACAGCTTTCTTAAAGTACTAACAATCTCTTAAAGCACTAGTAACCCAAAGTACAAACATCTAATGGCATTATATTAAGCCAAGTTAAAAAAAAGTTGAAATACATTTTGAGTACTTTTTTTTGAAAATGTTACTATTTTTGTCTACTGGAACTTTCATTTTTAAGGGGAGTGGTGGAAGAAAGCTCTCAGCAGACTTTTACCATAAATATAGCTTTATGGAGACAATGTGTAGTACAAGAAATGTGAAAAACAGAAGAACTATTTTATTGGAAAGATACATAAATTAGTATCTGGATGTGCCAAGATGGCATTGACATTGTGAAATCTGACATTCAGGATTGCTAAAAACTCAATGCATCACTCAAATGTTGTTTAAAATGGTCCTCACTTTCAAAGAGCGTCTACCCAAGTTGTAGCTTTCATCCAGAAATTCTACTATCTAAATATTCCCGAGACTTTGAAATGGAAATTGTATCCATAAAGCAATATTTTTTTAGGGGGGTGGCCAAAATCTCAGGGAAAAAAACGTCCCTTAAAAAATCTTTATCAAAGTGAATGAAACTCCAAATTGAAATTTCCCAGGCATTTAATGTTAAAGCCCATCATTCTTTGCTTATATCTTAATGAAATGATCTTAAGTCAGTATGCTGCATTTATCTCTTGATTCATTCGAAAAATTAAATCCAGAAGGAACGTCAGAGAGGTTCATTGAACAGGTGAACAGAGTACATCTGAGATAAATAATCCCATCTACTGAATATAGCCTGCATTTTCCAATGTGGTTGGTAAAGAAAAACTACATTAAAAAAAATACAACAGTGGGCAGGTTAAACATTTTAATACTAGCTTCGTTTTCAAATGACAACAAATGGAGATTTCATTTATACAAATGTCCTTGTATGTGCCTATGCACGCATACACACACACACGCACGCGTACACACACACACACACACACACACACACATACATACACACACTTCTTCCAACCTTGCCAGATTTACCTATGGTCTGTAGGGTAAGATTTTCATCAGGTTATGGAATTAAGCCTAAACTTACTTTCTCATGTTAAGCATTTGTTCTGACATATGTTTTTTTTCCTTCCAACTTTGTTGGATTTTTTTATTCCATTTTTATAGGACAGCTTTGACTCTGCACTAAACCATGCCACTAACACGTTACTTAATCTAACTGGCACATTGTAAAATTTTACACATGCGCTCATCCAGATAATTACACAATTAATTTTCACTTAGTTCAGCTGAAACGGGGATAATGAAATTTCCACTGGTGTACTGTTACGTCCAGGGGCCAAGGGTCAGTTTCCTGTTTGGATAAGGGTGAGTTTAAAGAGGATTTCTGACAGTCTCCTTACTTCAACTGGTTCTAAAAACATTGCAATGGAATTTCAATTTACAGCTCAGTTCAACGAAAGGAGCAGATGTTGGGAGTGTGCCACCGCCATGCAAGAGCCTCCTTCTACACAGGTGTGCAAAGGAAACCATCAGCTCTTGCTTTAAAGACATGTCTCTACTACCTTCCATTCTGGAGTGACAAACTGGCTGACAGACACTTGGAATTCATTTTTCCCTGAAGATTTAGACATCTGCTGAGCCGTGATATTAAAGCAAATGTCTCAGTTCCTACTGCCTTTAATTCTAAAGGAAAACGGCAAAATCTCAATGACCAAATTGTCCTCGAGTTTAGAGGATACTTGAAATCATATTCTTGTGAAATTTCTTCACAGAGCAAAAGCGGCCCAAGATCTGGGTTGCCCTGGTGGTAAAAGGGAAGCAATCTTACTTCGAAAGAAAGTATAAACCTTAATCTTTCCTGGACGGTTTGCTTGTTTTGCTATAATTTCAAGGTTTAAATGTCTATCCTTAGCATTAATTGGGTATTTTATAAATAGTAGTGAAACATGCCCAACGAGGAAATTCTTTTCCCTGAAGAATCAGATATATTGTTAAAACTCTACATGTGGCCAAAGGAGGACTGGATTCTAACACAAGTCAGCTTTGTGTGAAATCACTATAATTCTAAAATGTTCGCTGTGTATGAGTGATAAAAATGCCTGACCAGAGTTATATCTGTTAATTAATAAAGTCTATGTAGGTGCGGTTTTGATATCTACTCCTGTATACATTATATTTCTTCTAATATATTTCTTCTAATGCATTAGAAAATTCACATGTTAAAACTCAGGAAAAAGTGGTTTTAGATTATAGTAGCATATTAATTCAACATTATCCAAAGAAATAGTTCAACCTTTTCAAATAAATTAATCTTGCATAGTTCTAAAATAATTGAGGAGAAAAATGTGACACAGGTATAAGTTTACAAAAATGCCTCCAGGTAGAGCACATATTTTTCCGTCACATGTAAGGTAACGAGCTGGACTCTGCTCTTCCTCCAACATGCCAGGTATGTTGCCTTCAGGTCTTTGCACTGACTACTTCCTGTGCCTGGAATCCTTGTGGCCCAGGAACCCATGAGATGAACTCACTTATTTCTTCCAAGAGTTCGCCCAAATCTGCCTTTCCAATGAAGTCTACCCCAACTATCCTGACTCCAAATTGCAATTCACACTGTCTGGCCTCCTCCCTTGGCCCTCGCTCTTCCAGAACCCCCTTTCCCCTGATTTACTTTTCTTTCTTCATAACTCTAATCACATTCAAAGATACTATAAAATTTACATACTTATTACATATCTACTGTTTATTGTTCTCCAATGGACTATAGCGTCCAGGATGGCAGGGATCTTTGTTTTGTTCATTGCCATATCGCAAGCACCTAAAATGGTGCTTTGTGGGTACTCAGTGAATGTGTTGAATGACTGGATAAATGAATAAGCTCTGTGACGGTAGGTGCTATTTCTCTTTACTCCTTGCTGCAGTCACGGCAACTAACATTATCCTAACAAATATGAGAGGCTCGCTCTTTATTACAGCATGAATGAATGAATGAATGACCAGGTATAGTCATTGTGCTTATTTATATACTTGAGATGCAGAGCCACTCCAAGACCAATGAGTGACAACTTCAAGCATATAGCATGTAATAGGAAACAACTTTCCTATTTGCAGGCAACTAACGGAACACACAAGTCTGTCCTGCTCTTGACTCATTCCCTATTGTGAGTCAGTCACTCAATTTGCTTTGAGTTCACAATTTTTCACCCTCTTATTCTTGCCAACATTCAGGGGAGTAAATTGTATCTTTAATATATTTCTAAACACATTTTTATGCTATGGCAGATACTCTGAATCAGAAGACTATTTGTCTTGCTTCTAATAGGGCCAGACTTGGGAGGGCAATTTAACATAAATTATTAAACACAGAAAACAAACTTCCATATTTTCAAGAAAAGCATCACAAAGCCTTGGTTGTGTTTAGTGCACATAAGAACAGAGTGAACACATTTCTAGAAATAATAAGGTTGCAACCCTGTCTTCCTTCTTTGGAAAAAATAAAGCTTTTGCCTTGAGTGATCTTGAAGCCTCCAATTACTGTTGTATGATACTTGGCCTGCTCTTGTACACGTCACGTTGCTTGAGCAACGGTCACTGAAGCAGCAGCTACTGAGGATGGGGGAGCTCTGGTAGAGTCCAAGGAGAGTATGTAACTTTCCATTTGAGGATGAAGAAGGAGCTTGACATTTTTTTCTAATTTTTCATGTCCTTTTTACTGAACTCTAGTTGTATAACACCAACATGAAGTAAAATTAAAGAGGAAATGGATGAGTTTGATGCCTGTGTTCCACCTCACACCATCAGCTCATACTTGAATGCTGTGCATTTCATAGCAGTGCCACCTGTCTAGAGAAGTTCAGGCCACACTTGAGACTAGACAGCTCCACAATGAGGAAGTGCAGAGGGCAATAAAAGTCATTCCTCCATTAGACTATGGTTCTTAGCACTTCTATTGTATCTCCTGGCACTTCTCTCCACCCACCACCTACTTCTTACGAGACAGAGGCATATACTGAATTCATCTCTTCTTTCATCCACAAGTAAACCCAAACACATGCACCTTCGTTCACTGTCTACATCCCAAACTCCCTGGAAAGATCTGTCCAGAAAATGTTCAGCTCTTTGACACCCACACTTTCCTCAATTAGTGTCCTGAGGACCAATTTTCCCTTTCTCCATTCCCTAAATTCACTGAATTTTCTGAGATCACACATTCAATTTCCACTGACATTCTGTACTGTTAGCCAAGGTCTTCAGGGAATTTAGACAAGGGGAAAAACATCACTTATAAATGAAGACTATTTTAGGGTCTCTGTTCTTTATATATCATTGAAAACTGGGTGATGGATTTGCAGTCCCCATGGCCTTTATCTGTCACTTCTTAATAGAATCACTACATTGTTTCCATATGTTCAGTTATTACACTTCCTCCATTTCACTTTGGCCCTTCTCCATGCCCTGCGACTGAGTATCTAGTGAGTTTCCAATGGAATGCCGGGCACCTCATTGAAAATTGCCATGTGATGCAGTAAGTTCCTCTTTGTTTGAGACTGTACCATCCCTACTAATAAAAATCACTTTACTGAATAGAAACATATCTCCTATCTCTCTTTTTCTGCCTTCAAGATACCAACACACTAATTTAGTCAATTTGCTCATTTCCACCAAAGACAGCAATCCATGTTTTAAAATCACCCAACGCCTGAGAACTATCACAAGCAGAAACGCTCAGAACACCTTCAATAGTGTCCCCTCTCTACCCCACCCCACCCCCCTGCCCAATTCATGTATACCCAGAACCTCAGAATGTGACTTATTTGGAAATAGGGTTATTGCAGATGTCATTAGTTAAGAATCAAGATGAGATTATACCAGATTAGGGTGGTCCTTAAATCCAGTGAATGTCCTTATAAGAGACAAAAAAAAAAAGACCCAGAGAGACACAGAGAAAGAGTGATGTCAAGATGGAGGCAGAGATTGGAGTGAGGTGTCTATAAGGGTCACCAAGGATTACCTACAACCATCAGAAGCTGGGAGAGAGGCATGGGGCTGTTTCTCCTTTAGAACCTCTAGAAGAAACCAAACCCTAGAAGAAAATGACAATCTGATTTTAGATTTCTGGTCTCCAGAATAAATTTCTGTTGTTGTAAGCCACCTTGTTTGTGGTAATCTGTCATGGCAACCACAGGAAACTGACACACTCCTCTACCTCCTTTTCTCCTTTCCTGTATCTGATCAATAAGCTCTGTTGCTCTTCTCCCTTTGTTTCTACTTTCCTCAGAATGTTTCTATCATCCATGTAGCTGAAACCATATTTTAAAAGATGGGCAAATTGGAGCTCATTTTGAGAAGAGTGAAGAGTCAGGATATGTGAGAAAGTTAAGGGAGATGCCTGGATGTTTTTGGAAAACTGTTGCTGTGTGGAAGGAGAAATCTCAACCCCACATGTTATAACTAAGGTAATATGTATTAAAATAGATGCCAAACAGTAAAATGACACATAAATGTTAATTATGGCTATTACTTATCCAGAATGCCCCATTAGAAACTGCAAAAGCTAGATATTTAAAAAATCACAAGAACTTTTTTGTACAAAACTTTTTCATTAGTGAAGCACGTTTCTCTAACAAATCATGAAATACTTTTGCTGGAGGCACCTAGAGTTGAGATGGCCATTGGCCAGATCATCTGTACGTGTCTCGGGCATTAACTAGCTGAGCGATCTTGGGCAGCTTTGATTAACCCTCTCTGAACCTGTGTCCTAATTTAGAAAATAAAATATAATTATCAGTCATTTGGGGTGGTTGCTGTGAGGATATAGAGCACTTCTTGAGCTAGAAAGCAAAATAGAAACAAAAGGGAGTAAAGTTGCTTTTTACTCTAAATTTAAATGATTCTGTATGACCTCATTTCCCCAAGGTCTTTTAGGATCTAATATCATTGCCTGCTGCCTTTATTGATAAACACAGAGGAGTTGCTAGGAATATTTGTGGGGTCTTTACTCAGTAACCTGCTATCCTGATGAGAACAACTTCATTTAATGGCCCTTCGGGTGACCAGTCTGTATGCTTGGTCTTGTAGACACCGGTACGTTCATCTGTCCCTGGGATGGGCTACAGCAAACTAGCCTTTTTCCTTCATTAATTGGCTCTTGCATTTCCGTTTTTCTCACGTTTAAAAATGATAAGCTAATTCTTCTTATTATTACTTTGCCATTGTTCAGAATGTTGTCTAGGTTTGTAAGGGCTATTGTTTTTGACATCTTTAAATAAAGTATCCCAGTTTCTTTATGTGTTCAGGTATTCTTCACTTGGCCTGGGTTTTAATAAATGGACACTTGAAATGCAGGGAGCTCTACACTTTGTCTCTATAGTCCTTGAAATTAGTGGAGTGATTCTTTTTTTCTTTTTCAGAATTTGTAACTAACGGCTAGACAAAATCTCTAAAACCAGATGAAAATACATTGTTTATAACAAAATATAAAAACTAGAGGAGATAAACTAAATCAACTTTACATTTACATTTAAGTTATACATTTCAAACTATCCAATGCCCAGACTTCCTTTCATCTTTAACATTTAACTAATTCTATCAATTCAACTTCTTGAATAAAAATTCCTAATAAGAGACTCCATAACACTTAATAATTAACCTCTGAGGGACCAGTATGCTTACTCTTCCGAAATAGAAACTTTGTAATGCTCTTTTCTATCACTCTCCTACAAAAAGGAGGTCTTTCACATTTCAAATATTGGTTTTTGTTGCTTCTACACATGGCAAATTAATTTGGCTTTTATAATGAGGTGGAATGTTTCAAATCTAAATTAACACCTTTGGCTTTACTCTGTGAGAAGACCTACTCATTACTCTCTAGTAACTTAATGGCTGTGCTATTCTATGAACCAAAATAGTTTAATGTAATCTGACATTTATGACTTCCACATAATATCAACTGCTAAAGTTTGAAAAGAGGTTTCTATTCAGAAAAAAACTCAAACTAATAAGCATGCACCCAATATTAAAATCGGGTCAGAGATCCTTTTCACTTTCATTATATATAATTTATGCCACTTGAATGTAGTTTAATAAGGTCGTAAAAATGCCAGTTGTGGTATCTCATAATACTTTTTATAAACTGGTTTTACAGTCTCTCCTTTGTTCCAAAGTTCAAAGTGACAATTGAAATGCACAGGTTGCTTAGGAGTGCTTGAAGTTTCTCCTGGAAAAAGTTAATGGTGAATATATAAATTTTATATATACATATGTGTGTGTATATATATATATATATATATATGCACATATATATGATACATAGAATTTATGAATATTTATATAGTATATACTTATAGAAAGGTTTAAAATATGCTATTTACTTAAGATACATTTTTAAAATCCAAAACTGTTTTCCATAATCTTCATAATTCACTAAAAGACATTCCTTTCTTCCAGGTGCATTTAAGTTGTACTGCTCAATTAAAAGGGGGAAAAAACAGAATTCAAGGAAAGGCTAGTTTTATATTATTGCTCCGGCCCTACCCTTTTGTTAAGATGAAATAAAAACTTCCCAACACTTATTCCTCACTCGGTCAACGTCAAACAATACTCTGAGGCTCCTTTACAATAGTGGCATTGTCGGCTTTCCATGACTTCATTCACTTGCTGACCATTGCCTTACTTCCTGGCTGAGGTAAATAGGGCTTTGCGAGCACTTCCCTCAAGTCATTTCGAGGAGATAAATTAAATAATGATTGCAATGTAATATTGTGATAGTGCTAAAATATTTCCTTCAAGTTTCAACTTTGAGCACAAGTTTCCAATAATATATAATTTTTCATTTGCTAGCTCAAACTTTTGGTTTTATTAAAATCTACAGCTGCACTCAGTATTTATGCACTTGGTGACCAACCTTGATATATTATAATAATGTGGAGCTAAACCTTTTACCTAAGAATACAAAAATGTTTCAAAGATCACTATTGAATCAAACATAGATATTCAACACATTGAATGAGAGCATAAGCAAGTGTTTTTATGCCAGCATTAAAATTAGTTATTCACACAGCTTGCTCCATACATCTGAAGTCTTACATAGTTTATTTCTGTTATCAGTTAAGAGAATTATTCTAGATGACCACTGTAAGAGGCTCCTATTCAGTACTCAGCAATTCTACAGGTTTCAGTTAAATTGACACTTGGTGAATATGGAGATACTCCTCGAAATGTTTATCTCTGTCTGCTGAAAACAAAATAGTACAGTTTTTACATTCCTTTTTTCAGGGAGAAAAACACAAGGATTGCCATCAGAGCTAGGTTCAGTTCAGGTATTGTATTTAGTTGTATGACCCTGAACATGCCACGTAAGGTCTCTGAGCTTCCCCGTCTGTAAAATGAGACTAATTACAGCATTCTGTAAGATTAAAATCAAAAGAAAATGTACAGTATATAAAAACTAGAATGCATATCATAAAAATAATACATTCTCATCATCATCATTAGAGGAAAGTGCACATCACATATTAAACAATGAATGTGGCTTGCTTTTATTCAATAAGGACCCTGGCTTCTCAAGTCAGACACTCTTGTTTATTGAATATATTGTCCAGGAAGGGCTCACTCTGGCATCGCTGGGGCCCAGGAGCAAAGGCAACTGGAAGGACTCATCAAGAGATTACCAGGATTTGGGGCTAATAAGGCAAGAAGACTTAATTCTGGGAAGAGTAATAGCACCAGGGGACTCTGGTTCCAGGGCAGGATCAAGGCTACAAATAGCACATCATGACCAAGTGGATTAAAGACAAGAACCAATATTTCCATTGGTCCAGTTATGCTAAATACAGTCTCTTCCTCCACCCTCAGTAATGTAAATCTAGATTTAAGAGACAGCCCTGATTTCATAGCAGCACTGGTCTTGAATTTGAAGGGTGGAATGCACTCTTGCCAACATCATATAAACTTTTGGTTGGGAACGCCTTCTTGTTTTACAGTAGTCAGCTAGTCTCCCAGTGGGGCATATAGAAAGAAACCTAGTAAATTTTCATGGGAAAATACACTTTGAGTTATTAGATGAAACCAAGACCAATGGTTATATGAAATATATGATGTGTATTAAATACAAACCATTTGTGCTTGCAAATCCTAGGATTGAAAGAGAAGTCTCACTTGATTTTTAAGAAACAATTTTGTATCATTTCAGATATGGGTTTTTTCTTTCTTTGGTAAATAATCTCCGTACTTGAAGTCATCATGGTACTCAATGTTTTATTTTTTATTCTCATTCTGTCCCTCCCTCCCATTGGGGGATATAGACACTAAAGAGAAAGAAGGCTGGCCTTGAACCTGACTCAGTACCAATCTGCTTTGAGTCTTGGTCATCACAGCACCATGATCACTACCACACTGAGTTGCCAGGCAACATCCTCAGAATGGCTTTCAAAAGTTACACTCAGAGGCAGAAGGACCATCATCAAGTCCCAATGTCAGCAACATTGTTAGAGGCCTTCTGCCATATTATTATGTAACTTTCTGAAAACTCAAAGCACACACAACACCCACAAAGAGAAAAAAAGTTATTAGGTATGTATGGTGAGGGCTAACCAGGAAGAATTATTGTAAATATTGAATAGGCAGGATTGTAGTAAAGCTAAATCTGTGGCCCAGGCAGGGTCCTTAGAAGTTTACTTCACGTTGCAAGAACTCAACAAGAAGGAAACTAACCCTGTATGATTAGTAACCAGTGAAATAACCTCTTGCTGCTTTCAACTAAGCCTTGGTACCAACTGCAACTGCCTCAGAGGGTAGAAGACTCTGCAGACTTAGTGTTTTGATATGAAAATTGTCTGAAAATCCTTATCAGTAATCCCCAGCCCCACGTTCAAGGAATTTGTTTTCTTGGCTTCAAGGTTACACGTTTCTGTTATTCCTTCAGTCATTCTGAGTTTCTTGTGTAAAGATGTGTTAAGAGCTGAGATGACACATTGAATACCGAAATCCTGGGCATTCCCCAGCTCCAAAACCACAGTGCTAAAGACAAAAATTTTGAGGAATAATCACAAGATTCATCTCAGAAATCAGAAGCTTGATAGAAGTAGGTTTTTCCCTGTACATCATCCAGTTTTCTCTACCTGAGTCCGTTTGAGAGTCTCATTATGTGCCTACCTCACAACTGAGGAGTGAGAATAGAAATAAGAGATACTTGGGGGAAATTTTATTAGCATGAATTTAATTCATTTATGGCTTGAAAGGAAGTATACCACAATTTAAACAGCTCTGGATTTATAATCAGGGACATGTGAGTCAAATCTGGGAGCTCTAACTCCTGCAAGACAGTACTTAGGCATGACAGTTAACCTCTCTGAACCCTAATTTCTTCAAATATAAGGTGGAGGAATAGCTCATTAATTACCATGAGATGATGTACATAAGGCATTGGTAGACCAGTTGTTAGTTCAGAGTAGATTTTCAACAATTTGTAACCACTAACCACTGTTATGTGTAGGAGCTGAAATGTTACATGTTTCTTGAATGGTGAAGGGAAGAGGTGGGACCTCATCAACTCCCCTAGTTTCCTCCCCACACAAAATATTTTTGTTCAGTCACAAAATATTTTTAAGTTAATTGTGGAAGTATTTACTATTTACATCTCTAAAAACTCATCCTAAGAATTCTCAGATGGTTTTGAAATGCCAAGTACTGATAGAGGCTCTCACGCCCAAACATTTTCCTTCAGTTATTAGAGATTCAGCTAAGTCTTGTGATATAATGGGGGAAAAGGACAAAACTTAAAATCCAATGATGGGAAAATGACATAGACAACTAATCTAATCTGTTTTTCTTCCCTACAGGAAATATTGACATAATGTCCATTCTTCCTTACATAAGACAACTCTCTGTCTTTAAAACATTTCCAATTGTTTGAAGTCAAAAAGAAAGTAGGCAGAAAAAAAAGACATTATCTAAAATATCTGAGCTTAAATCTGAAAAGCAATCCTAAGTACATGTTTACACAATGCTTTAGAATAACAGACTCACAAAATTTTTCAGTTGACTGTTCTTTAAAGATAATGGAACACTTATTTATGTTTGTTGGTGTGATGACTTACTGTAAAAAAATATCCACTTGATTCAAAGTGCTTACAAAACACAGTGGTCCACCACAGCAAAAGGTTTCATACACTTAACAGATGGATGAACACTGAGAGAACTTCAGTGACAATCTCATGATAGGTGAGCATCTCTCGTTAAATCATTGAGTCACGATGGCTAATCCATTTTTAGGTAGAATTCTGTCTCATACTCTTTTTTTATTCAAGGGCTAAAATACTCATGCCCCATGGAAAAAAAAAATTAACTGGGGTTTTATCAGCATAAGG
Organism: Panthera onca; assembly: GCF_046562875.1. NCBI lineage: Eukaryota > Metazoa > Chordata > Mammalia > Carnivora > Felidae > Panthera > Panthera onca. The sequence continues at coordinate 75,632,531 of NC_138343.1, forward strand.
CCTAATAGTAGGTGTGGTAGATGATCTACAAAGATGGCCACCAACTTCTTCTCATCCCTGTTCAAGCATGCCACTCCTTTCTCTCCCCTTGCCTCTGGGCTGGTCTTGATCAAATGGATGCAGCGAAAGTGACTCTGTGCTACTTCTGGGCCTAGATCTTAAGAGGCCTAGTGGCCTTTACTTTTTCTTACTTGGAAGCATATTATCCTTGTAAGAAGTTTAGGTTTCTTAGTGACTAGTGAGAAACCACAGAGAGAGAGAGAGAGAAAGAGAGAGAGAGCGGTCATATAGAGGAGAAACGAAGCATCCCCCTTGGTAACCAGCACTAAAGTCCCAGACATATTACTGAGTCGTATTGGCTATGCCAACCCAGATGAGCTCCCAAATGCATGTAGCTGCATGAGTGGCCTAATCCACACACATGGAGCTGAAAAAGCACTTAGCTCAGCCCAGCCAATCCACAGAAAAGGAAACTATGTTTGTTTGTTTTTTGGTTCATTTTGAGACACTAAGTCTTGGTGTGATTTGTTACACAGCAAAAGAGCATTGGGATATATCTCACTGTCTGAATCAGAGAATGGAAGATAGCAATTCTTGAAATTAGAGCTTCATAACTTACAATCTTAAATGTGGCAACCCTAGCAATAGCAAGCATCAGTAATCCAGACTTATTTTCCAGAGGAAGCATTATTTGATTGAATTATGTTGGTCTTCTCAACATGACTTGCAGTGTTGGTCATATTCCCAGCCTTTGCTGCTGCAATTCCTTGTGACTCTGAGATTTCCAGCCAGGAACTCTTCCACCAGTAGGTCTGTCTTTCCTCAGCTCAGTTTTTTTCAACGTTTTTTATTTATTTTTGGGACAGAGAGAGACAGAGCATGAACGGGGGAGGGGCAGAGAGAGAGGGAGACACAGAATCGGAAACAGGCTCCAGGCTCCGAGCCATCAGCCCAGAGCCTGACGCGGGGCTCGAACTCACGGACCGCGAGATCGTGACCTGGCTGAAGTCGGACGCTTAACCGACTGCGCCACCCAGGCGCCCCCTCAGCTCAGTTTTTAAAATGTATAGACAGCAGACATATACCACTACTGTACATCCCAACACGAGTGTGGAAATAATTGGGCTGAAGAGATTATGCCCTCCGGCAGATTTGTTGGAAGAGTTTGGCAAAGATTTCCAGTCATTCAGAAAAGTAGGGTCCTCACAGTGAAGATTACTATGCACTGTAGTTATGTGAACACTCTTCAGAACATTTTAAACATTAGAAAAAATTTCAGGACATGGTGTCTAGTCAGGTGAGAGTTAGTGGCAGTCTGAATTGAGGTTATGATAGTGAGGGACAAAAGGAAGTTATAATGACACAAGGTTTACCAACTCTTAATACCATGGTAGTTGACAGATTTAAAAAGATAAGCAAGAAGGGATTCTAATATACTAATATAAAATGAATATAGTACAACATGTTACTTTGTTTTTGAGGAGAGACTAGTGGGCTTTCAGCAAATTATCTTTTATTGGTATAAAAACTCTTGTGAGTTAATTTCCCCCATAAACTCCTATGGCCTACAAGCACAGATACTCATAGAAGTAATTTTTTTAAGTGCTTTCATTGGACTATTGGGCATATATATATATATATATAGAGAGAGAGAGAGAGAGAGAGAGCGCAATCTTGATGAGAAGAGATAAAGATTTGGATTTTAGGTTGATCCAAAGAAACCAAAACCAAAACCAAATCAAACCAAAAATCCAAGAGGGAGTTAATTAAGACTCATCAGGATGGTGGCCTGTACTGTAATTACACGCGAATTGGGAGCAGAGCAAAGTTTACCATTGCCCAGCACCTTATGATTTCCAGCAACAGCTTTTCTTGTAAAGTTCAACATGACTAAAATGTTTTCTTTGAAAATGTCCTCTAGCAATTTTCCAGGCTTTCCAATCCCTGTCAGAATGCTGGAAGAATTTCTTTATTTTTCCAGTGTTGGGCGTTATCTAGGGTTAGATATTCTACTCAGCTCAGTCAGAGATAATGCTCATAGTCACTGGATTTTAGGCATATTTCCTGGGTGAATCCCATATTTTCCATTTCCATATTTTCCTCCTCACTGTGGGAATATTCCAACATTCTACACCATGTAAAAACAATCAAAACCAAAATTTTCCATGGCCTCCACAACCACTCTAGTTACCTCTCTCTCTTTTCTCACAAACTTCTCCACATCCTTATACAACATTTGTTTCCTAGTCAACTCCAAGCTGACTTCCATTCCCACAACTCCACTAAAGTTACTTTTGCTAAGGTTTCTAGTAACCCCTGTGTTGTTCAATCTGAAGGATAAGTTCAGTCCTCATCTTTCTTGTCTACTTCTTAGTTTTCAGCATAAGTGGCTTCTCTTTTGGAGAACTTTTTGTACTTGGCTGTTGTTATGGACTAAATGTTTGTGTTCCCTACCAAATTCATAAGTTGAATCCCTAACCCTAATGTGATGTACCTGGAGATGGGGTCTTTGGGAAGTAATTAGGGTTGCACGCAATCATGGGGACAGGGTCTTTATGATGAGATTAATGTCTTATGGGAACAGACACCAGAGAGCTTTCCCTCTCCCCATTATCATGTACAAAGAAGAGGTCATGTGAACACACGATGAAATAGTGGCCAAGAGAGGAGAATTGGGATGAAACTTACTTTTCTGGGAGCTTGATCTTGGACTTCTCAACTGTTAACTGTTATAACACCACATTCTCCTACCTTTCTGGCTCTATCTGCTCAGACTATTTTGGGACACGTCACACTAGACCCTAATTCTAAATACTGGAGAGCTTTAAGGCTCTACACGTGAACTCTTTATCACTCTATTTTCTCTTGTTAGAAGATTTCTGTGGCTTACCACAATAAAAATTGATTTATTGCTTATATGACTATTCACCATGAATCAATGGCTCCAGGATCGAAGGTTCCCTCCACAGTGTGGGCCTGCCATGTTTAGCATGTGGTCTCCAAGGTCACTGCGGAAGGGGTAAAAGAATGGAAGATTGCCTGTGGGAGATTTTTATAGGACTGGTATGGAAGTGTTGTGCATAACAACATATACTCCACTGGCCAGAACTCAGTCACATGTCCCCAGCTAACTTCAAAGAAAGCTGGAAAGTGTAATTTAGTCATATGCCCAAGAAAAGGAGGAAAAACATGGATCATGGTGATCATGATCTTGTCAATTCTTTACTCAAAACGAATCTTCCACCCATGTCTCTTTCTCCATTGCCAACAACCTAAATCACTATCCTCTCCTGGCTGAAATACTGCAACAGCCTTCTAATAAAGGTCTCTATTTCCACTATTCCTCCCTGAAATCCATTCTCCTGGCAACAGACCAAATAATCGTAAACACAAATATAAACTTGTTAACCCCTATCTCCATTTAAACTTTCAAAACTTGCCCATTTTCTTAAGAAAGACCAAAAGCTTTAAGATGGTCTATGAAGTTCTGAATGATCTGTCCCTGAAGCACTTCAGCCATCTTGCCCCTCTCTCCTTTGCTCACTACTAGTTGCCATGTCAAGACTGCCCCTATGGGGGTCATTGGGTAAGCTCTTCCTACCTTTACAATGCATTTTTCCTTTTTTTCAGTCTTGCCCTTTGCCTCTCACTCATCTTTCAAGCCTCAGTTCAAATGTCACTCCCTCAAAATTGTCTTCCCTAACCTTTCCTCATTCTCATCCTTCAATGAAAGGCTAGGCTTCCTGCTATTTCCCTTCTATAACATCCATTGCTATTGTAAATTACCATTCATCTTTCATCTGTCTGCTTCACTGGACTGTGAACACCATATGGGAACAGGAAATATGTCTGTCTCTAGTATGTCACCATTATGCAGCATATTGTCTGGCACCTAACAGCAGTGGTACAGTGGAGCCTACTTGGCTTGCTAGTTCATGAAAATGGTTATTAAGTTACCAGGAATCTTCCTAGCCAATCATTAGATAGCCAGTATTAAAACTGAAGGAAATTATATTTAAAGCAAAGGTAATAAATACTGAAAAGTTATTTCCTAATTATTTTGCTACATTTTATTATCAATATTCTGGAGGTAATATAAGTCTATTGTATTTGAGGGGGAAATGCTATGTAACAGTGTGCTACTGAGTGTCTCATCTCAACTGTGTTTGACGGCTTCATGTTGATACCTTGAAATTAATCACTGTAGCAGTATTTACACCACAGAAATGAGCAAAGCCTACAAATCAGGGCTCCTTTCCACCTGCACCCTGCAAGTTAGCACACTACCACATAATAGGCACTCTATAACTATGTGTTGAATGAATAAAAAGTCTATTATTAAAGACATATGGATTATCCTCTGGCTTAATACAACTTTACCAATTATCCAAGTAATTCAAGTCACAAATCTCTAATGTATTCCAAGAATTTAGACACAATTGTCATTTTAGGCTGAATCACATAGGTAATTTCTTTGGTTTTCTATTTATTGTGTATGTACACCAGGCTTGATTCTAGTATTTAAAGGTCATTATGTCAGTATTTTCCAAGCATTCTGCCCTTTAACAGCTTTCCCCCATTATGTTTGCCAGCCTATCAGAGGCCAATAAAATTGATCAGGAAACATGTATAGTCCAATTATTTAGTGTTCAGTGAGATTTACAAGAATCTGCCAGTTAGACAAGCACTTTGGAGTGGATTAATGTACTCTCTGACACCCTCATTAATTCTGAGTATTTTCTGGTATCTTGGGAGACTCTAAGACTAGTGGAGGCAGAGTGTCACAGGAGAATCTCTTAGCTCCCTGGTCTCCCTTGAAACCAACACCATTTTGCATATATAACAGCAAGGTGTCTCTTTTGTGACTTTTGCCATAACCAACTTTAAATTAGCATTATTTATGTATTGCTTTGTTTCAACACTTGATAGTATCCCCCTGAAGTGAAGGAACCAAGTATTTTACACCTTCATTTCCCCAGAAAGTTCAGATGGTACTTTGCATAGACTAAGTGCCCAACTGAAGTTTACACATCTATCTCCTTTATGACCCAGCTTCAAAGTACATTCATTGAACCTGGAAAACTGTGAAAGCTTGTACTGTTCTTGACTATTTTATTGATTACTAATAAAGACTGTTTAAGGGGTGTCTGGGTGGCTCAATCGGTTAAGCATCTGACTTGATTTCAGCTCAGGTCATGACCTCACGGTCATGAGATTGAGCCCCATGTCTGGCTCTGCACTGTGCATGGAGCCTACTTCAGATCCTCTCTCTCTCCCTCTGCCCACCCTCAACTCTTGCTCTCTCCCTCTCTCTCAAAAATAATAAAATAAAATAAAATAAAATAAAATAAAATAAAATACACTTTTTTTAAAGAACATTTAAGAACTATAAATAAGAGTAAAAGCACACAAATTTTTAAAATCTCATATTAAAATGGATAAAATATAGTGAACTTAAAAATTGTTCAGGTAAATGGCTTTGGGTCAAAATTAATTGTGTGATGGGGTCTGGTGGTAGCTCCATGTCTATTTTCTCTTTGCCATGAGAGCAAAATAATGTTTAGTGTTTGCCACCAAGTTTTACTGACCTGTTGCTACTTTAGTGCGATTCACAGCTGGAATACGGAAAACAAAACCAATCACTGACAACGAAGGGATTCAGAAAAACTGTACCTGTTTTTTTCAAAACAAAGATGCTTCTTTTTTCAGGATTCTCATATTTTCAGCATTAAAAACAACCACCACCACCAAGAACACAACAACAAAAAACCAATTAGCAAACTTTCACTTCTATTAAATTTTGCAAAGCTTTGAAAAATTACTTTACCTTCACGGGATCTTCTTAAACCCTCTATAATATGGTCTTTGTGATTCAGAGTGTGGGCAACGCCCTGTCTGGTCCACTTTTCTGACAGAGGCACGTTAGCAGAGAAGGAAGGCACAGAGCAAGCGTCTATGGTACCACATTGTTTATCGGCTCCGGCCCCAGCGTCAGCTTGAGCAAGCCTGCCTGGGCTAAGCCCGGTCCTGCCGGGTTTAGTCATCAGCTCTGATCATCCAACTGACTCAGTGTGCTATGGCCAATGGCAGGTCGTGGGATGTCATTTCCAGGGGAGACTGACACCTCTCAGGTCATAGGCCAGGACAAGGCTGAACTGAGCTCTCTGTGCCTCCGTGTGACTGCAGCCTGCCGGCTCCTTCCCGGCCACTGTCTCTGGCTGCTCATGGTCTCGGTGCTGGCCGCAGGGTTTTGGAGACCGTAATCCTGTCCTTTCCACTCTCACTGGCTGACAACGAGCTAGACAGGCTTCCTGTGGTAGAAATGAATTTAGATTCTGACGTGAAAGGACTTAGAGGCAAAAAATAGCAGAGAAATTCTGAACTGGGGAATGAATGGTTTTTATGAAAAAAATCTCAGACTTTTACCCTCCAAGAGTATTGAGAAAAATACTCTTAAAACCAAATATACCAATGAAAAGGATTAATTTTTTAATATGACATATATGAACAAATAGGATGTAAATAGCAGTTAGGGACGTGTAAAATTTAGATTACACATAAGGATACAGTATACAGAATACAATCTAAAAAACAGTTATGCAATGAAAGAATTTTTTTGGTTACTGTTTTATTATTTTTGCCTTTTTTAAATTAAAAATGATGATAAATTTAAAACCTTAACTAATGTGTAAGTACTTTTAAAATAAAATAGTTCAAGATTTTCGAGAAGCAACTTCTCTAGCTATGTGGGAAAATTCTTTCCTTTTCTCTAACTGGGAAATATGCTGAAAAATAAATACCTATCTAAAGAGGCATTTGGGGCACAAATATATGAAATGAGTAGTTTTTAGTATACTTATGGAAAGAGATTTAATTATACCCAGTGTTTATGTGGTAAGTTTACCATAATTCCTACAACTACGGTTGCCTATATGATAATCTATTGCACTTTTTAATTTCCCAAAGTTTATCTTATTGGTACATATTAAGATAGAGGAGATTCAGTACTTTTGGTTTACACACAGGTTGCCATACAAAAGGGACTGACAATGTCCTTAAGATATAGGATATAGGAACCAGTTGTCCTTAGAGGGAGTAATCTCTTGCTCTCTTCCTCCCCCTTCTGTCCTGACTCCTCCCCCACTCGCAATGGATGGGAGGGAACTCTGTGCTCTATATGACCAGTGGGGAGGGAAAAGAATATTCTAATATTAATGGCCTATTATGTACCAGGCTATGTTCGTAATTAACATTCTACATGACATTTCATGTAACCATATAACATTTAATTTAGTCCACATAGTAATTCTCCATAATAGACTATTGTTTTCTCTATTTTGCAGATGAGGGAATTGAGGCTCAGAGGGAATTCATCAAATAATTGATGAAGCTCACACAACTGGATGTGAACAAGTCTGCTATCTGCAAGGTCCAAACTCGTTCTTCTACATACATATTATGCTGCAGGCAAGAAGCTCTTCCTACTAGAAACTACAAAAGGATATCCATCCATCCATCCATCCCCAGAAAAATAATTCTGCTGACCTGCTAAGAGCTATATATAATAGCTATTCCCTATTAAAGGAAACCCATCAGCAGCCTTGGGGAAAATGGAAATTGGTGGAGAGGTGTCTCAATGGCAGTGTTCTCTTCTAGTTGCCACAAGCAAGAGTAAGACACCATCTTCCCTTCAAATGGCACCAAGTGACAAACCGCATTGCATGTGTGTAAGGGAGTTTCAGGGGTATGAGGGAATTTACTGCCAAGGATGATAGCCCTGTAGTTATCTTACTGGACTTCACCATTTCTCTTGTAACTAGGGCCTCTTCCCTTGTTCATACTCAGGTTATCATAAAGCCATCAGTCCAGCTGTTGAGCAGTCTCACCATCTACCAACAGACAAACTCCATTCTCACTTCTATTCTATCATGACGACCAGGTACCACAGCCAGAAAGCACAAACAGGTTATTTTTTCGACCCTTGGGGATAGAAGAAATGAATGAGGAAAGGAAGACTTGTAATCACTGATTCCAGCAAATGCCATCTTTAAAAAACAAACACTGTACTTTGTATTCTTTTATGAGATGGTCATTTGGATGTGGCCACAAGAAGAGACAGAGGAGTAGCTCTCAGGTCCTAGAGATAGAAGGCATGGCACACTGCACAGGGCCACATGGAAAAACCTCAGGGTGATCAGGAGGCAGAAGACAAGAGCAAGGGGAGAGCTAAGGCCATGGACCATATTGGAGTTTTCTTGAGAAAGGCAAACAGGACAGGGTGAACACTTTGGAATTGGCTGGTTTGAATAATTTCAGTAGGCTTTGGGTTATAAGGGTGATGTCTACTTGTTTGGCATGATTAAAGCAGAGGAATATTGCCTCCAAGGCTTCTAAAGGTGTCCTAGGCAGCTAGTTTGGGACAACCATATTTCAAGTATGAATGAATTGTGTAAACTTGGGCAAGTGAATCACCTCCTTGGGCTTCAGTTTCCTCATTTTTTCAATAGGCCTTGAACTAGATGTAAAAGTCCTTTTCAGGTATAACTTACCATAATCCTTACATACAATAAAGTTTGCATTGGTAAAATTTCTGGGTTTCCTCAAAGGGAGGGGCTCTGGGAGTAAAAATTTTGACTTAACCTATAAGTGCAAATATTTTTCCAGGTTTGCCTGTCTACCCAAAAGATCTTTGAAGTTTACAGCGAGTTAACACCAAGCTAGAGAGGTAAGCTGTAAATTACCTAGTTGGCCAAAATCAACTGTAGATCAGTTATTTCAAGACTTGCTCAATTTTAGTGTTTGAAAAACATCAACACCTCCATTATGTTGTTAGTATTGATGGAAAAAAAGTACAGTGGACCCTCTTCTAAAGAGAAAAGGCTTGGGAGGTTGGAAAACCCTCAGTGAGCCATCACATAGAGGGCGTTTTAATAAAGAGAGTAGAACAAGACCTTTGAAAGGGAAGTGTTGATTGCAAAGTATGTATAGAGGAATTTAAAAAATAAAGCAGGTCCTATGTGGCTAAATGATTAGTGATGTTATTTGAGAACTAGAAACTTAAAGATTGGCATGAAGAACTTTATTCATGTTAATCTATTCATCAGTTAGCTGTATTTAGAAGTCGTCTCAAATACATTTTGGATGGGCTGTGAGAAATTTACACAGAAAAAGTGCTACTGTGACTTTGCCAATAAATTGTGTATTTCACCATGTGCTAATGATTTTTTTCCAAAAGAGAATACGTTGTGACCTCAATAAACTTTTATATGTCAAAATAATGAAACAGAACCTTATTTTCTGGTGCCAACTTTCTATAAAATCACTCTTTAAAAAATATTAATCTCACTGCAGCATGTAGAATTTTACACACAGCTTCAGAATGGGTCTGGCACTACATATCTTTATAAAGTGAAAAGACTGGAATAGAGTCAAGATTCAAATGCCAAAGTTTGTATCTGTAACTTTGACTTCTTATTGTTTTTCAAAAAATGTATATGGCGTATGCTCACACTATATCACATAACACAATCGCATCTTAGATAACATCAGTAGGCTGATGTTTCTCCTTCATTACATTTTCCACAGTGGACATTTTTATAGGTCTGTGATATGGAAGAAGCAAATAAGTATATGTTTCCTTCTGTCCAGCCAAAGTTGTTGCAGCCCTAAAAATAACAAAAGTTAATAGCACTGTATTAAAAAAAATCTAAATGTCAACTTTAGATTAGTTAATTTGTCTTCGGTATAATGTCCTGGTTAAAAGCTAAAAGGTAAGGTTGCTTCAGCTCAAGTCCCAGATCTCCCTATTACTAGCTGTGTGACTTTGAACACATTATTTAACCTTCCTGTGCGTTGGTTTTTTTTAATGTCTACAAGAGGGGTAATAATAATACCTATATCATAGGATCTTATGAGTTAGTATTTGTGAAGTGTCTTAGTGCTTGGTACAAAGCAAATGTTATAGCTTCCTCTTGTTGTTTTTAATCATCCTTAAATGGACATAGAATGCTGGAGAGAAAAAGCAAAACTACATTCTGTAGGGAAAACAGTCAAAGTACAACTTGGCAAGAAAAAATAATACAGTTGCATGGAATGATTATTCAAAAAATTTAATTTTTTGCAAATAATTTAAAAGCTTCATGGCCAGGATTTTTCTAAACAATAATTTTAGGTCAAAAATATTTTATTACAAGGTAATAAGAGAATGACATCAGTGAGAATGATGGAGTAAAGACCTCCAGAGGGCTGCTCCATCATAAGAGCAAGCAAAATACTGGAAAAAAATTGTGCATATCAACTTCTTCAGAATTCTGGAAATTAACCAAAGATTTACAATAATCCAAAGAGAGTGTACTTAAAAAAGTCTAAATCTGGATGAAGACAACAGGCTTTGTGATGTTTGAATTTGCCCTGTTCCCATCACCATCTTCTCAACTCTGTGATAGCCTTGAAAGGCAGCAACAGCCTCACAGTCATGGTTGCTGTGAAAGATGGTAGCCTAGCAGCCACTGGAGGAAACAGAGCATGTTTGGATCTCCCCAAAAGTATCAATTTCAGAGAACTGTCACTATTTGACCTGTCTGATAGTTCCCTGGAAACTCTCATTCAAAGGGCTTGCCTACTCAGTGTGAACAGTCTTTTCCCTGGGAACATTTGTCAAAAACAATCAGCAATAATTGTTTAACATTGCCACTGCCTGAGACAATGATAAGAGTTGGAACAAACAAGAATCTGACCAAACAACTTAGAAGGAAAAATTGAAGAATGACATGTCCATAAAAGGCTTTGAACAGATCTGACCATTCCTGAAAGTCTAGAAGGGCATATGCATGAGTAAGTAGGGCTATGCACATGCTCAAGAAAGATCTGAGAAAATCCTAAACTCTCACTCTGGCTGACTTTTAGGTGCCACATAAACAGGAAGTGAAAGTCAAGGCAAAATTGCAAACTGCCATTCTGAGTGTTGAATGTGTGCCCCCCCAAAATGACAAAATCCTTGGCAAAGGCTAGAAGACTTAAGAATTCCAAGTACTTAAGGAAATCTCTGTTCAATCATTGGCTGACCACTAATGCAACTTGAACAGAGACTCCAATGGCCATACATGAAAAAGAATACAGACTTCCAGAATTAGTTCAGAAAATTCACTAGATAAACAAATAGTAGCAACAAAAACAGCAACAGTAGCAACAATTCCCGAGAGTGCAGGATCTACTTTCAAGAGTTGCCCCACTGTATTACTTAAAATGTCCAGTTTGGAGGGCACCTGAGTGGCTCAGATGGATAAGCATATGACTTCAGCTCAGGTCAGGATCTCGTGGTTCATGAGTTCGAGCCCTACATTAGACTGTCTGCTATCAGCACAGAATCCACTTCAGATCTTCTGCGCACCCCCCCTGCCCCTCCTCCACTCGCACTCTCTCTCTCTTTCAAAAATAAAATAAACATTTTTTTTAAATTTTTTTAATGTGTATTTATTCTTGAGAGAGAAAGAGAGAGGCAGAACATGAGCGGGAGGGGCAGAGAGAGGGAGGGAGACACAGAATCTGAAGCAGGCTTCATGCTCTGAGCTGTCAGCATAGAATCCAATGTGGGGCTCAAACCCACAAGCTGTGAGATCATGACCTAAGCTGAAGTCAGATGCTTAACTGACTGAGCGACCCAGGTGCCCCAATGAAATAAACATTTAAAAGATAAATAAATAAAATACAATGTCCAGTTCTCAACAACAACAAAACAAATGCAAGAAAACAAGAAAGATTGGCTAATAATGGAAAAGAAGCAGTCTATCAAAGCTATCCCTACAGAAACCCAAAAGCTGTACTTGGTACACAAAGATTTTAAATTAAGTATCTTAAACATGTTTAAGAACAAAAGAAAATTATGTCCAAAGAATAAACAGAAAGTATGAGAATATCTCACCATTAGAGAATACCAATAAAAAGACATAAATAAAAACAAATCAAATAGAAATTGTGGAGTTAAAAAAAATAATTCAAATGAAAATACAATCCAGGCGCCTAAAAGCAGATTTGAGCTGGAAGAAGAATGAATCAATGAATTTCAAGATAGATCAATTGAGATTATCAAGTCTGTGGAACAAAAAAGAAGAAAGATGAAGAGAAATAAACAGAGCCTAGGTGACCTGTAGAATACCAAACTATTATATTATATTTGGAGCATACCAAACATATAATTGGAGTTCCAGAAAGAGAGGAGAAAGATGAAGGTACATAAAGAATATTTGAAGAAATAAGGGCTAAAAACTCCACAAACTTGATGACAAATATTAAGCTACATATCCAAGAAGCTCAGCAAATTCCAAGTGTGATAAAATCAAAGACATTCACCTCTAGAGACATCATAATCAAGTAGTCAAAAGACAAAGATAATAATAGCATACATGTATTTTTTCTATGTAACTTATTTTTCTTCAACCTGACTTTAAAAAGACAACTGCAAAAAAGTAACAATTAAAAAAAAATCTATGTTGATGAGAACAGAATGTATAAAGATGAAATTTGTATAAATATAATAGCACTAGAGAGGGGGAAGGCAATAGAGTTATTTGAAAGCAGTTTTGAATGTTATTGAAATAAAGTTGTTATTAATCTGAACTAGATTATTATTAAGATGTTAATCACCAGGAAACTACAAAGAAAATAATGCAAAATATAAAAATAAAATGATATATAAGAAAACTCAAAAATAAAATAATGACAAGGGAATAAAATGGTAAACTAAAAAAAATCTATTTATGGCAAAAAAAGGTAGTAAAAAGCAATAGAGGAACAAAAAATACATAAGACATATGTGGAAAACAAAGTGCAAATGGCAAATGTAAGTCTTACTTTATCATTAATTACATTAAGTGCAAATTCAATCAAAAGGCAGAGATAGGCAGAATAAATAAAAACTATGACTAACTATATGCTGTCCATAAGAGATATGCCTTAAATTCAAAAGCACAAATAGGTTAAAAATGAAAGGATGAATAAAAGACATGCCATACAAATAGTAACTAAAAGACAGCTGCAAGTGGCTATACTAATAGACATATAATAGACTTTAAGACAAAAATTATTGTTAAAGAGAAGGACATTTTATAATGATAAAAAGGACAATCCATCAAGAAGATATAATAATGGTAAGCAAATATGCATGAAACGACAGAATTCCAAAATTCATAAAGCAAAATCTGACAGTTTAAGGAAGAAATGGACATTGCAGCAATAAAAGTTGGAGACTTCAAACCCCACTTTCAAAAATAGATAAGACAACAGGGGCATCTGGGTGGTTCAGTCGGTTAAGGCTGCGACTTTGCCTCAGGTCATGATCTCAGTTTGTGGGTTTGAGTTCCACGTCTGGCTCTGTGCTGATAGCTCAGAACCTGGAGCTTGCTTGGGATTCTGTGTTTCCCTCTCTCTCTCTGCCCTCCCCCACTCGTGATATCTCTCTCTTTCTCTCTCTCTCTAAGAAACATTTAAAAAACAAACAAAAAAAATAGATAAAACAATTAAATAGGGTGCGCCTGTGTGGCTCAGTCAGTTGAGTGTCCGACTCTTGATTTGGGCTCAGGATATAATCCCAGGGTCATCCATTGGTCATGCTCAGGGTGGAGCCTGCTTAAGATTCTTTCTCTCTCTACCCTCTGCCCCTCTCCCCCACTTGTGCATGCTCTCTGTTTCTTGAAAAATTAAAAAATTAAAAACACCACTAGACAAAAGATTGATCAAAAAAAAAAATAAAAGATTTGAACAACACTATGTATTAACTAGACGTAACAGGCATCTATAACATACTCTACCCAACAGTAGAATACACATTATTCTCAAGTGCCTATGGAAGACCACATGTTAGGCATAAAACAAGTCTTTAAAAGAATCTGAAAGGACTGAGATCACACAAAGTATGTTCTCTGTACACATGGAATGAAATCAGAGTCAGTAACAGGAGAAAGTTTAGAAAACCACAAATAGTGGAAATTAAACAAAAGACTCCTAACTAACCAATGAATCAAAGAAGAAATCATATGAGAATATAGGAAATATTTTAAGAAGGAAAATATAAATATAGCATACAAAAACTTAAGAGATGCAGCTAAAATCGTGCATAGAGGGAAATGTGTATCTATAAATTCCTATATTAAAAAATAATAAAGATTTCAATTTATAACCTATTCTCATACCTTAAGAAACTAAAATAGAACACAATATCCGAACCAAGCAAAAAGAAAATAATAATGATAACTATTAGACAAAAATAAACAAAACAAAGAATAGAGAAACAACAAAAATTAGTAAAACCCAAAGGTGGTCCTTTGAAAATATCAATAAAATTAAGCTTTAGCTAGCTAGACTGACCAAGGAAAAAAAAAGTTGAGATTCAGATTATTAAAATCAGAAATGAAATAGAGAACATTAATACCCACCTTACAAAAAAAGTTATAAGGGAATACAATAAATAATCACATCAAAAAAATTAGATAATATAGATAAAATGGTCACATTTCTAGAAAAAACATATATTGCTGAACCTGAATCAAAAATAAATAGAAAATCTGAAGACACATAACACGTCAAGAGATGAAATTAGCAGTCATAAAACTTCCCACAAAGAGAATGGCTGCACTAATGAATTCTACCAAATATTTCTGGAAAAATTGACATGAACCCTTCACAAACCTTCCAAAAAAAGCAGAAGAGGAGGGAACACCTCCCAACACATTGTAAGAAGCCACTATTACCTTGAGCAGACAATAATGCAAAGATATCATACACAAAAAATTTCAAAGCTAAAGGCCAATACTCCTTATGAATTCAGGTTTCCCCTGCTATCAGAAAGTAGGAGATTCCTACGAAACCTTCTGTAAGCTGAAATGGCATAAAATGAATACGCAAATGCCATTAATTTATATAGAAAAATTTTTGAACATTCCCAGACCCTCAAAATAACATCCCTAGGTTTTTCTAATACCTTAGGACATATCTTGCTAACCGATGCACAAAATAAATCAGGATAAAGCACAGATGTTCACAGACCACTTCAGAGCAAAAGCAGTTTGATGCTGAGATGCTAAGTGTAGTTCCTGAGGAAGAAGCCTGGTGGCGCCATTCTCTCTGCTTGGGGTGTGCCCTGCCTCTCTAGGAGGTCACCACAAAACAAATGCTGAACACTATTTTTGCTTTTTTTGTTGGTTTTTTTTTTTTTTTTTGTTTTTGTTTTTTTGTAAATAGGTACCAATGTAGGTCTTTCATAAAAGCAAAGTGGTGTAACACGAACTTTCAAAAAGCAGGGGATAAAATGCAAGATTCTTCAGCATAAGTACTACCAAACAAATCCAACATCATATGTAAGGGATTATACACCTTTGACCATGTGGTATTTACCTCAGGATAGAAGGTTGTTTAACATTTGAAAATCAATTGATACAATGTGTCATCTTAATAAAATAAAACACAAAACCCACATAGTCATCTCAATAATTGCAAAATAAGCAATTAAAAATTCCAACACCCTTTCAAGATAAATACTCTCAACAAATGAGACATAGAAGAAAACTTCATTCCTTTTTTTAAGTTTACTTATTTTGAGACAGAGAGAGAGCACAAGTGAGGTAGGGGCAGAGAGAAAGGGAAAGAGAGAATCCCAAGCAGGCTCTGTGCTGTTAGCACAGATCTCAAGAATCATGAGATAGTGACCTGAGCTGAAACCAAGAGTCAGATGTTTAACCAACTGAGCTAGCCAGGCACCCCTAGAAGAGAACTTCATCCTGGTAAAAGGTTTCTATCAAAAACTCACCATAACATCATACTTAATGGTGAAATACCAGCTGTTCTTTTACTATCTGCAAAAAGGCTAGGATGTTCACTTTTGCAACTTCCATTCAATATTATACTGGAGATTTTAGCGAGGGCAATTAGGCAGGATAGCCAAAGCAATCTTGAAAGCAAAGAACAAAGTTGGAAGAGACACCTTTCTAGAGAATCAGAGTCAATGCAGAATAGTACTGGGATAAGAATAGAATATACATCAACAGAATTGAGAATAGAGTTGAGAATCTAAAAATAAACACATCCATGGCAATTTGATTTTCAATATGGATGACAAGTCAAGCCAATGGTGAAAGAATGATCTTTTTAACAAATAGTGCTGAGAAAAATGGTGCCTTCCGACCTGTAAAAGAAAGAAATTGGATGCCCACCTCATATCACACACAAAAATGAATCAAAGATGAACTACTTAAACCTAAAATGCACTTCATATGTAAGAGCTAAAATTATAGAACTCTTAGAAGAGAATATAGAAGTGAAATATTTCTGATACTGTATAGATTTTTAGGCATCAAAAGCACAGGCAATAAAAGAAAAAGTAGATAACCTGTAGTTTATCAAAATTTAAAAACACTTGTGCTGCTAATGATACCATCCAGATTGTGAAATGACAACCCATGAAATGAGAAAAAATATTTGAAAATCATATATCTAATAAAGAACTTGTATCCAAAGTATATAAAGAATTTGTATGACTCAACAATAAAAAAAAAAAGACAAATTACCCAGTTAAAATATAGGTCAATGATTTGAATAGACATTTCTCCAAAAATATTGAATGGGTGTTTCTCTAAAAATATACACAAATGGCCAATAAACACATAAAAATATGCTCAACATCTTTAGCAATTAGGGTAATACAGACCAAAATCACGATGTGGTATCACTTCACACAAATTAGGATGACTATAATCAAAACAACAATAACAAGTATTAGAGAGGGTGTGGAGAAACCAGAATCCTATATATATGCTGGTGGATTGTAAAATGGTGCAGCATCTTTGGAAAAAAAGTTTGGCAGTTTCTCAAAAAGTTAGAAAGTATTATACAACTCAGTAGTTCCACTCCTAGCTATAACCCAAGAGGAGAAAAAACAAAACAAAACATATGTCCACATAAAAACTTATACACGAATCTCCACAGTAGCACTGTCCCAAGTGGCCAAGATGGTGGAAACAAACTAAATGTCAGTCATTGATTAATGGGTGTACATGTTCATACAACGGAATATTATCCAGCCATAAGAAAGAATTGATAACATGCTACAACATGAATAAACTTTAAAAATACTATACTACGTGAAATGCTATAAAAATACTATACTACGTGACAGGCACAAAAGGCCACGCATCGTGTGATTCTATTTGTATGTCATGTCCCGAATAGTAAATCTATGGAGACACAAAAATGATTGGTAGTTGCCTGGTGCCGGAGGCTTGACCCTCTGCCTAACAAATATTAAGTGCTCTGCAAATGTTACATGTTGTTATCATTAACTGGAATAGATTTAGTCTGTCAGTGTATCATTAAGTAAAGGAACACAAAGGAAAAAATAACTACATTTTCTGTGGAGGAAATAATTCCTAGAGTATTTTATTGACACTTAATATGGGTTGCTGGAAGAGTAAGCAGTCGCTGTGCCAAGTGAGAAGAGAAAGAAAACACAATGTGCCATAAGGGCAATACTTGTAAAATGCTGGCCCCTCCTTGTATTACCTAGGTGGATAAAAAGCCATCACTAAACAAACAAACTTCTAATGCTATAGCCCAGGTAAATGCCATACAGACTTGCACTTGTGAGAAGCAGCTTGATTACAAAATAATGCCTTCTTTTCTGAAAATCTGCCATTGTGACTTCCAGTCAGAGGTTCATGGTGAAGACCTGACTGTAATTTATTTCTCTTTCTAGGGCATCCATAATAGCCTGGCCCCTCAATGAACTCTGTTTTCAGCTGTCCTGAAGGGTGATGGCATGTCTCTTTGAGGTATAGCCACAGGGCAATTCTTCATAGTGTACACAGTCTACATTTTAAATCAGAGCAGCTGAAACATATCCTTGAAATTTGGTGCAAATTTCTCCAACTATTTTCAGGAGACATCGACATTTCATACAGTTTGTGGATATTTATAAAGACTTCTTTGTCTTTTTAGACACATAGTGCCACTATGTGTTCACTTTGTATTCACTCCAATAGGCAATAGAAAAATTACCATGGAAGAAGCTTCCATGTATGTCTGGGGTTCTGAGAGTCCACACGAGTGGACTCAGAGAGTCAGCCCTCCTAAATTAGCAGAACCTGAACAACCAAGCTGAGTAGACGAGCTTTGCTGGTGAACAAAGGCAGCAGGAGGAGAAAACATTGGCAGAAGAAGAGAAGCTAGGCCAAACAGAAAGAATTTCTTGAACGGCCGGGGAAGAAAGAGCCTAGATGAGAAAGCAGGAGAATTTAGGCTGGCCTCATCTGCATAAGACTTCTCCGCTCATCTTCATGTAATTGCTCTCCACATGTGGATAAAGTCACAGACATGGAGAAATCACTTTTCTGCATCCAACGCAACTCCCTTGAATGTTTGTGGGCATTAGTGCTATTCCTGAGAAAGTCAAGGAAGATATGGGTGAAATAACTTTCTTCCCAAATCAACCCACTCAGAAAGGAAATGCCGAAACCTTTAGTATGGCAGAGAAAGTGGTATTTCATAACATAGTCTATTTGTGGGTGTTTCTCTACCACTGTGATTATTAATATGTCTGTTTCCTCTAAGGCTTAAAATTAGAACACCAGGCCCAAGTTTGTTTACAGTTCAGCATGTGCAGGGCCTGAACCACACAGCACGACCAACAGGAAGCGCGTGTGTAGGGCATCACTGCTCTCCACACCGAGAGCATCACCCGTGGTGTGTTTAGACAGGAAAACCCAGAAAAATGAGCACACCGTAAACGTTGCCAGTAATTCAGAAACCAAGATATCTGGAAGCGATAAAAACTACGATTGATAAAAGCTTCCCTTGTTAAATTTAGGCCACACATACTCTAAATAAAATATACCACTTAGGAAATGATTTGTGTTGATAAAACTTGATGGAGTTGTTTTTCCAAATGTCTTCTCCCTGCTGGGAATTTCACACTTTGGCAGGCTCTCCTTGGGCCTCCCCAGTTGCCAGTCTCCTTCCATGACCTGACCTGGTGTTGTTTATACGGCTGTTTACACATTTCTTAACAACCTTTGCAAAGGGCCTTTAATGACTTTCACTCCTGGCAGTGCTTAGCTTGAGGCAGAGCTCCAAAGGCTGCCAGTGTTGTTCTGTTTATTTGTGCAGTGCCCTCCCCCAGCTTTTCCCCTAGAGAAGGGCCTGGAAAGCATGTTGCAGGTTAGAGTTATAGATGAGTTTTAAGACTTGGGCTGTAGTTGTTAGTAATGAAGTATGGTAAGACTGTTCAAATAATTAAATTAGGGACGGTCATCATGTTTCAAGGGGCCTCACCTAGAAACCTAAGCATTAATATTTTCAGTCTGCTTGAAGAAGTAGCATGATCAGGTCTCAGCTCCAATACTCATCAGTTGTGTGAGGGAGGACAAGTCCATTATCTTTTCTGGGTCTTGGTTTCCTCATCTGCTAAATGAAGGGAGTAAAGTAGATGACCACTAATGCCCACCCATCTTGTACAGGCTGAGCTTGGTGAGTATTATTGAATCCTAAACAGATGGCTCATGTTTGGCTCCAGACTAGGCAAGATGAAAACTTCCTCCTGAAAATGTCTTGAAGACTTGAAGAATATTATGACAAGAGCATTGGACTTTTAGGCTAGAGTAATACTTTTGAGAATGATGTGGACAAGTTATATAATTCAGTTATATAACAAGTCAAGTGATATAATTCAGGCCAGGTATTAAATGCAATAAAGTGAGAAGAGAGAAAATAAATTGTTTTTCATAGTGTGTTCAAAAGGCAACCAAACTATGAACTTTACTTTTAATCTTCCCATGTAAAATAATCTCAAATAAATTTGTACTCTCTGTTATAGTTATCACTTCACCTACATGAAAACTTTCAAAAAGAAAGAAAGAGAATACTAGAAAGATCTAGATTATTTAGAGTGATTGTTTTAAATCAAGCACTGTAAATTCTTCTTTTCTACTTTGTAGAGACCAGTGTAGAATAGAAGTCAAGAATCCATCATTAAATGAATGGGGCAGTCAGAAAGACCAGGATAATCTGGGTGGGCAGAGTAAGAATGTTCTGGAAGAAAAAAGAGCCCAGTGTGTGGCAACTGGGATTCCAGACAAACATAACTGAATGGTGCCCTAACTTCTGCAGCATGCACACAAGTTGAACAGGACACTGCTGAACTCAGCAGCATTCACATTAGCAAAATTCTGATGGTAAGAACTTGCCCCTCATAGAAACAGCAAATAAAAATAGAACTGGGTCAATGTGGCATTAAAGCAGTTTTGAATGCTTCTCATTTTGAAGTAAGATGTGTTGGAATCACACGACATTTCAAAACATGGTCACTAGTTATAGTGACAAATGGGTTCACATATTTGACAGACTCAGAGCTGTCTAACTACAGAGAAAGCATGTTAAAACAAAGTACTGTAAATGGGGAGATTTCACCATTTTACATATCCATTACTAGAGGAATATCCCCTCTAAATATATAAAATCCTCATGATCTTGTGGTAAATTATTTTGGTGTAAGTTTCTGAAATTGATGTTGTGAGGGTTCCTGGAGTTACCCGTTGACATGGATTTTTACCTCAGTTCCCACCCATGTTTATCAAACACCTAATATAGTAGGTTTGGGAATACCAAAATGAAGAAGGCATGGATATTGGTGTGCTTGCCACAAAGAGCTTCAAGTCTAAGGACAGGGAATGCTAGACAATTTGTAAGGCAACAGAAACTATAGCAGAAAAATAGAAAATGCATCCATGAGCTTTTTTCCTTGAGGATTCTCTTTTTCATAGCAGCTGGGGAACACATGCCCACACGCACTCTGAATGTTGTGCCTCACATATACTTGGGCTATTGTTTAACCTGGATAATGAAAGCAGCTTCTTTTAAAAGATTTTCTGGCTGGAGTATTTTATAGCAGTACCCAGGTGAACGATCCCTGCAGTACTAGGGTTTCTCAGTAACCTAAACTCCTCTCTTCTGGCGATCTGTCTTTCCCCTACCTTACTACCTGGGTCATTACCAACCTTGACATTACTCTAACTGCAACACTTTCATAACATCTCCCCAGCAAGACTTGTCACTGTTATGGACCAGTGATTGCTGTGTATATCCCAGGGTTTTCTTCCCTTTTCCAAGTGGGAATTTTATTTCAGGCCCAAGGTCTTCGCCTCAACATTGCATACTGGAGATGTGTTTGTGGCTTGGTGGCATAGGGATGATGATACCATGTCTTTTTCTTTAATGTTTATTTATTTTTGAAGGAGAGAGAGAGACAGACAAAGCATGAGCTGGGGAGGGAGAGAGAGAAGAGGGAGACACAGAATCCAAAGTGGCTCCAGGCTCTGAGCTGTCAGCACAGAGTCCAACATGGGGCTCGAACTCACGAGCTGTGAGATGACCTGAGCTGAAGTTGGATGCTTAACCAACTGAGCCACCCAGGTCCCCCAATACCGTGTCTTTTTGTTCAAAGTTTGGTAGACACAAGGAGCCACACCAGATCTAACAGAAGGACTCACAGTGTGCTCTAGGAATGGGAGAAAAAATAGAATGAATACATATTTTTAAACTTTGCTCATACAGTAAAATAGAAAGAGATGAGTGATTAAGAGAAAAATAAACCAGGAAAGAGAGATTAATTCTATGGGGGATGGAAAGTTTGGGTGATTAGAGAAGAAGTCACTGAAACCAGGTCAAAACTATGAAAGAAAATGCTAATGTAATTTATGAGACCCAACATTTGAAAAATTGGATTTTAGTAGAGAATTGATAGAATGAAGAAATAATAAAAGAAGCTTCTTGTAGCTTAAAGGAGAAATTTAACCAAGCTACTTTATAAAGGATGAGAATCAAGCTAGTAGCAGATAACCATATCCGTGTAAACCATATGCTACAATCAGCAGTGAATGCTAGAAGCAATGTCTTTAAAGTTTTGAGTAAAAGCTATTTTCAGTCTGATGGCTAGCCAGCCAAACTATCAGTTAATTGTGAAGCCAGAATAATGACTTACAGAACTCAGAAAGTGTACCTCCCAAGAACCCTTTATTGAGTATGTTAGTAAACAGGAAAGAGGAAAGTATGAACTCCAGTAAATAGCAGATTCTACCAAGAAAGCAGTGAAGAGAGTCTAAAAATGACTGACCATTGCACAGAAGAATTAGAAGGCAGTTAGTCCTTAGCAAGAATTAGTCTTAGCAAGAACTAGAAGGCAGTTAGTTAGCAAGAGGACAATACAAGTCTATGGAGGAAAAACAAGGTAAAGTCCAAATTTATAGCACATACTTGAGACATCAGAAAAATTTAAGGATATGATAAAGGTATATAATGCAAGGGATAGTGAGAAAAAGACACTAGAAATCTAGGAAAAAGAACAATAAGTTATTAGAAAGAAAATATACTCATAATATGTTACTCAATATGGCCATTAATGAGACTTGCATAATCATAAAATACAAAAGCCATTGATTTATTTTTTACTTTTAAAATCAACTCATATACAAATATTGCGTACTTAACTATGAGTATAGAACGCAATATAAAGGTTATTTACCTTGAGAGTGCAACAGTAAAAATACCAGCCAGAAGCTGAGAACTTACGAAAGAAAGGCTGAAGAAGCAGATGCAAGTGTAGAGGTACTAACATCCTCTTCATACAAATAGGATGCCTAGAGATTCTGTGCAAGGTAAATAATTAGATGTTGAAAATGGCATCTAAAGAATGGGAAGAGAACATGAAAGATCCATTTTTGAGCCTATAATTAACAGTATTTAAGAGCTAAATGAATAGATGTGAGGGGTGTAGAGATAGGTTAGAATAGATTATGGCTCCAAAGTTCTGCCCCTAGATGAGGAAGACTTATGGTACCATTAAGTTTGATGGCTAAGCATCTTGAGGACAGGAACCATCTCTTATTGAACTAGTAGATCAAGGAGAGAGAATCACAGGAATTGGGGGTGGGGAGAGTGAGGGAGAGGACAATGATTGATTAACCAAGGTTAATCCCTTTTCATGAAGGGAAGAGATACGCTCAAGATCACAATGAGGATATAGCCTTGAAAAGAAGGAAGAAGAAAAATAGAGGATTCATGATTGATTAAGACTACAATGAATTTGGAGGAGATAAGGAGAAACAGGATTAGATCAATGGTTCTCACCTTTGGCTGAAGTTAGAATCACCTGGAGAGATTTAAAATTTCCCAATGGCTAGGCCACATCCTAGGCCAATTAAATCAGTATCTTTAAAAGTGGAACCCAGGCATCAGCGTTTTAAAAACTTCCAAAGTGATCACAACAGCAGCCAAGTTCTAGAACTACAGGATTAGGTGATATAGCTTATGCCAGTCAGAGGTGAGGCTACCTGCTAAGGGTCAAATAGAAAAGTCTGGAGGCCTGAAAAGAAGAAAAAAAATCATAGTAGCTGCAGTGGGGTAATCTAAAGGGATCCTAGCAGAGAAGAATAAAAGGCTTGGTCAGCAACAATGGGATCCCCACCTAGTGCACTGTTCCCCACCCTCCCCTCCCCCTCCACACTCTCAAAGGAGGATACATGGTTTTGGAATCAACTCAATATTAGAAAACGTGACTTTTTCCCCCTACCAGCAAAAGTGATGTAGAAAAAAAGTGGGCTTTAACCAGGCCACCAAACAGAATATCGTGAATGGCAAGGGGGTGTGTGAATCTAGGGGCTTGCTAAGAATTGTAGAAAGGTTAATAGTGAGGTCCAAGGTGGTTGGAGACACAGAAAGTCAGAAAGAATTTGGGAAAAGGTACTGGAAGTCATGTGAGTAGCGCAACCGATGAGACAAAAGGAAAGAAATATGTAAGAGGATAAGAGATTTTGATTGGAGAGGTACAATTCAGAGCTTGAGATGTTGGCAAGATAGGTCAATTCTAGACCTCAGGCATAGCTATACTGTTGAGTGGCTGAAAAGAAGAATCAAGCTAGTAGCAGATAACCACATCCATGTAAACCATATGCTACAATCAGCAGTGAATGCTAGAAGCAATGTCTTTAAAGTTTTGAGTGGCTGAAATACAGTAAAATTAAAGGCTATTGAAGGCAGTTATGAGGATCTTCAACAAGATGTTAGAGCCATGAATAATGCTGTAAAGTAACAGAGTGGAGAGAGTGTCTGGGCACAAATCAGGTGCTCAAGTGAAGAAGATTGTGGATGTCTTAAGGAGGTACTACCAGAAATGGGAAAAGGATGGTATGATGATGTGTTATGGACCACAGAACACGTTTTCTTCAGGATTACAATCCACTGAGAAATTCTCTTAACCAATTCAGCAGTCGCCTTTAGAAATTTTTAGAAAAATGTAATATAGAAGCCATATGAAAATTTACCAAAACGCATGAATTACAGGCCTGTAATGTAAATATAAATAAGGAATATGTTTTTCAAATGAAGACATTTAGGAATATACTTTAGACTCTGGTACTTGTGCATGATGTTCATTGTTATAAAAAAGGTTATAAAAAAGGTTCTCTTTCTCCCAGCCTATTCACTGTCACTCACACAGGAGAGCGCATATATCCTTTTTAAATATTTCAACTTCCCTAGAAAATTACGAGTGCCTTATCAGTCAGCAAGAAGTCAGGGTGGTAAGACTTAGGGAACATCCTGCTGATATAGGGGGGCAGATCCACTGAAGCTTTTATCTTTAGGTTGAAGCTACTCCCTGTCCATGACAACTATTTGTGGATCTGTATTTCATACCCATCACCAGCAAAGAAGTGAATCTTCAAGTGGCACCCAATTAAAGAATGAATGTCTCAGTGATTGCCTTGCTGTACTTAAAGAGCCAGTAGAAATTTGTAAGATCAAAATCATCTCCAAAGTTCCTTAATTCCAAGTGTATGAAATCATATGAAAGCTATTTATGATGCACTGTAGTAAGAAGAATAAAATTTTTGTTACATAATGAAAAGGACCCTCAGTACAGAAAATTTTTTTATAGATGCATTTCACTGAAAGCAGTAACACTCCTGGTGCAATTCAAAGAATTTGGATTAGGGTAAAGAGATCCAAGCCTGGCTTATGTTAGCCCTGTCTTCTGTACAAATTATTGAAAGTCAGTTTTCTCTTCCCCATCTTTAAAATAACAATAGTGGTTGATAAATCAAATGAGATAATGAGCTTGAAAGTACTTTCAAAAGTAGAAAGCAGAATTCTAAGGTTAACAGCTTCTTTTCATTAATGACAATTATTGTTGAGCTAATTTGTATGCACAAGACATTGAATATGTAGTATCTTTTATTTTATTTTTTTGTAGATTTAGTTATTTTCTTTTCTTTTTTTTTTAATATGAAATTTATTGTCAAAATGGTTTCCATACAACACCCAGTGCTCATCCCACAAGATGCCCTCCTCAATACCCATCACCCACCCTCCCCTCCCTCCCACCCCCCATCAACCCTCAGTTTGTTCTCAGTTTTTAAGAGTCTCTTATGGTTTGCCTCCCTCCCTCTCTTTTTTTTTCCTTCCCCTCCCCCATGGTCTTCTATTAAGTTTCTCAGGATCCACATAAGAGTGAAAACATATGGTGTCTGTCTTTCTCTGTATGACTTTTTTCACTTAGCATAACACTGTCCAGTTCCCTCCACATTGCTACAAAAGGCCATATTTCATTCTTTCTCATTGCCAAGTAGTATTCCATTGTATATATAAACCACAACTTCTTTATCCATTCATCAGTTGATGGACATTTAGGCTCTCTCCATAATTTGGCTATTGTTGAAAGTGCTGCTATAAACATTGGGGTACAAGTGCCCCTATGCATCAGCACTCCTGTATCTCTTGGGTAAATCCCAGCAGCAGCTCCAAGAGGCAGACTGTCCATTTTACAGAGGAAGTGATTGAGGATTGGTAAGTGTTGAGAATTTGCTCAAGGTCTCAAGAGGTCTAAGCAGGTTAGTACTATGATGTTAGATTCCAAAGTCCCTGCTCTTACCTATTCACTATCAGAATTTATAGGAGATTCAAGAGAGGTGTGTGTTTTATCCTCTTTTGTAATCTTCTTTGTTATTAGTGAATTTTTAGTATCAGTTATCAGTTAGTCTACTAGTATACTTTTTTCAAGATTTATTATATATATGCATATATATATATATATATATATATATATGAAAAAATATATATATTTTCATCTTCTCCTGGCCCCACAAATTATGTAGCAGGTCATCATTTTGACAGGAATGCAAATGATGTGCTCTGGGGGCCAGGACAGGTGAGGAGTGTCATCTGCACAGCCCATTTGGTAATGTCGAATGTCAAGTGGGCCCACAGGACACCCCTGAAGGAGCCACATGATGTTCCAAGGCAGAAACTGGGATAGCAACACAGCCTTGCTGGTCAGGTTCTTGGACACCAGTATCAAAAGTCTAGAATGAGGGAAAAGAGTCTAGTTTCCTGTAGCCCATGAATAGAGCATGCAGGAAAGGTACTGAGTTTACCCAGAAAGCTAGGATTCCATTCACTACTTAGCATGTACTGAGTAATAATAAGTTAACAACTTTACAGTGTTTACTACGGACTAAATGTCCCAAAGCACTGTTCTAAGGGCTTACTTGTTCCAAACCAGTCAATTTTCCCAGCCACCTTATGTGGTAGGTATTGTAGAAAAAAACAATTTTCCTCATTTTAAATATGAAGCTATCAAGGTATAGAGAGGCTAAATAACTTTCTCAGTATCACACAGCCAGAAAATGATAGAGTAAGGATTTGAACCCAAGTACTCTGTCTCCAGAGTTTCTGCTTCAGCCACTCCAGTATACTGAATACTAGCATTATTCTTTCTAAAATCCGTTACATTCCTATGACTTACAATAAAGAGAAAACTTCTTAACATGAACAAACCTTCCTGGACTGGACTCGCCACCTATCCAGCCTCATCTCTACCACTTGCCCTTTATTTGAGATGCTGAAGCTACCTATGCTTCCTCCTGCATGCATAGGTAGACATTGCATTTTCCAAGGATGACCACCATGATATGTTCCAATCCACATTCACTTCTTAGAGTATGACAGTGAAGATCTTCGGCGAAGACATGAGGTCTGTGTCCCCCTCCCCCTTGAATATGGGTGGGCCTATGGTTATAGCAGGAGTGATGCTGTCTGACATCCAAGTGGAGGCCATAAAGAACAATACTGCTTCTACCTGGTCCTCCTGGGATGCTAAATCCAGTTCTCATGTGGTAAAGAAACGGAGAGCTCACACAGGGATCTTGGAGGTAGGTATTTCCGTCTACAGCCAAGCTGAGGACCTTGCTGACAGCTAGCATCCCATTGCAGACGAGTGAAGAAGGCTTCAAGATGACTGCAGGCCCTACCATGGCCTGGCCACAACCACAGGAGAGACTCTGAGCAAGAACTGGCTCCCTGGGCCCAGCCAGTCCCTGGAATCGTGAAAGGTAATCACAAAATGATTGTCTGTCAAGCCACTGAATTTTGAGTGTCATCATTACATGGCGGTGGATATTGGAACAGGGTTGTTGCTCTTGCTGTGTTTTCTGTCCACACTGGTCTTAGCATCCTCTTTTCCTACACAACTTTCCTACACAATCTTAGATATCATAGAAGCTCCTCCAACTGCATCCCCAAGCCCCACCAAGATGCTGGGTCATGTTGCTTTCTCATCTGCTCTTGGAACCTTCCTCCTTTCCTTTAGAGCAGGAACCACAAACTTTTTCTGTAAAGTGCTAGATAATAAATACGTCCAGCTTTGCAGGCCATGTGGTCTGGGTTTGCAACCACTCAGTTATGCAGTGTAGTGTGAATGTGAGTGACAATACATGCTGTGTCTTAACATACATTTACTTACAAAAGCAGGCAGGGGCCGAATTTGGCCTGAGGGCCATAGTTTGACAACCTCTGCTTTCCAGCAATAGTTCCCAATTGTCTGCATTTTAGAATCACCTGGGGGGAGCTTCTGAACCTTCCAAAGCTCAGGCAGCACCCTAGATTATTTGGGAGGGGAGCCTTAACTAAGTAGTGGGTGAATCTAATGAGCAAGAAAGGCTGCAAATCACTGCTATCCAGCCTCGTCTCCATTTGTCATCATGCATTCCTGAGTGTGACTGCAGCTTTAGTGACCTCTCACCCGTGACTGCAAACTCACGGGAGCAGCTTTTACTTCAGGATTGTTCCCTAGTGCCTCGACCAGTGCCTGGCACATGGCCTGCTCCATATTTGTCAAATAAGTAAATGAATAATAAATATTGGTTGAATGAACTTGTGAGCCTCCTTCAATCCCCAAATCTTCAACAATTTTTCATTTTTTTCCCATGATTCTATTAATGCATCCTGTTCTCCCTAGGCTCACGTCCACAGGTTCATTTTTGGCTCTTCCTTTACTTATTTATTTTTTTTTTTTGCCACCCCTTCTTCTCCCCCAAACTCAAATAATTGCTGAATCTTACCAACTTGCCTCCACGACACCAGTCACAGCCACCCTTCCTTGTCCATTCCAGCTGGGTTCACCTGGTTTCAAGTCTTCACCAATTTCTCCTGGATTCTTGGCAAGTCTTACCAAGGCTCTCTCAGCCTCCTGATCTCTCCTCCTCATATTCTCATTGTCTCTCCCCCCACACTCTCTCATCCATCCTGGAGCCACAGTGATGTGAACTTTGGTGCCAAGAACATCATGGATTTGGATTTGGGTCCAGGCACCAGGATACTCTTGGTTGGGTAAGTCATCAGCCTCTCTGAGTCTCTGTTTCCTTATTTGAATTGCGTGGTTAAAACATTCTTGCAAGGAGCTGGCATGCCACACAGAAAATGCTAACACCAAGCCTGCCACACAGGAGGCACCAGCCCCTGTTGTTTTCTGCACCCTTCATCTCAGCTGGCTTGCCTGAGACACCCCCTCCTCCCACTAGAATGTAAGCACCACAAGGGAGGGTTGTGCCTGGTTTCTTGACTCTTATATTCCCAGTCTGTTGCTTTTTATAAGCTCCATAGCTTGTCATTTCAGGATCTGTGTTGATTTGATCCTAGCCTACTCTTCTTGGCATAATCATGGCATTATGTGTCTTGTGCCAACATTATTGGCTTCTAGGTATTATCAGATGACTTTTAGGGTTAGTATCTAATTAAATTGTGTGTGTCCTTCGTGCATTTTCCTGAGCCATAGAGCTCATCCAATAAATCTTGGAATACATTTCTCACTGAATGAACGCACCCAATTTCCTAACTCTGGGACACAGGGATTGCCTTAAAAGGAAAAACTTTGGCAAGAAACTACACATGATTTTGGAGGTGATTCAAAGTTATAGTTCTAAAGTTGAAACTGGATTCCTCAAGTGCCAGTGGCAAAGACAAACTGTAGAGAACAAATGTACCTTGTTTGTAAACAGAGTTTGCAAAGATAAACCGGTTCATCTCCCATATGTGTTTTCCAGCTGGAGCTCATAAGCAATTTCCCCGGAGTTCAGGCTTCAGTGTGGGGGCATCCCCCCTGCAGATTAAGCCTTGCTGCCTTAATGGATAACACACCTCTAGATTAGGTTACAGTATGGCTCTACATGTTGCTAGGAGAGGGTCTGCCCTGGAAAAGGTGTAACTACAAGGATCCTTCTATACCCCCATCCCATTTCTTGCCTCCTACTGAGAGTTATTGCAGACACTTCTGAATATAACCATAAAAGTGGTCTGTAGATTTCTTACTCGACTTTAGTCCTGGATAAGTAGTGACATCCCTGCCCAGGCACCAGGTTATACTGTTCCCTGTACTTCCCTGTTACATACTCTTGGTTAAAATACATGGAACTGAACAGATTCTGTGGCTCAGAGCAGCAATAGTGGGCCACTAAAGAGTAGTAACATTTGACCAATACCAAACTTCAGCAGGTCTTTTTGTCACCCTGTGAAAATTAAGATATGTCTGGGTATGAAAAGCTGTTTGGGTCTAAATATATTTTGCTGTAATTTTTAAAGATAGGTTTGTAAGGCTGAGTTACTGGGTAGCACCCAAAGCAGAGCAAGTGCCTGCTTGGTTGCTGGTTCTGGAAATAGCTTTTCATATAACCTAAGGTGACCAGCTGTTCTGGTTTGCCTGGGACTGAAGGGTTTCCCAGGTTGTGGGATATCTGGTGCTAGAATTAGGACAGTGTGAGGAAAACCGGGAAGAGCTTGTCACCCTAATAATAGCTGATGGGTTGACAAAGTTACCTAAGAGAAACTCTTGCACAGGCACAAAATTGTACCAGACCATTTGTTTGAACTCTGTGTGTTGACTCCATGTAGATTTTCTTTGGCATATTTATATGTCTATGTCTCATCTTCATATATTTTATATCTATATCCACACATTGCTATTTGATTGAGCCATATGAAATTCTCAAATATTCAACAATTTTTGATCACCCTTCCTCCCAAACCCAGCTTTTCATACAGTTCAACCTATTTTTAATATATCTGTTTTTCTAGGCTGTGTGTTGAGTACTTTACATGTATTAATTTATTTAATTATCCTAACAGCCTTTGGAAATTAAGTGTTGTTACACCATCTAGTAACAACAAAGAGGTTAACTTCAGCATGACACATAGCAAATAGCACTAAATTAAATTCTATATTTTCATTACCCACTGAAGACTAAGTATCTCTAATACTTATCACAAATTTGCAAGGTAGGGATTTATTGTGCTTATTTGATAGATTAGAAAATGAGATGAGGGTCTCCTGGGTGGTTCAGTCAGTTAAGTGTTGGACTCTTGATTTTGGCTCAGGTCATGATCTCATAGTCATGGGATTAAACTCCACATTTGGCTCCATGCTTAACGTGGAGCCTGCTTGGGATTTTCTTTCTTTCTCTTTCTCTCTCTCTCCCCCCCACCCCTCGCCACTTGCATTTTCTCTCTCTCTCTCTCTCTCTAAAGAAAAATATGTTTTTAAAAAAGTTTTAAAAAAAGAAAGAAAATGAGATGAAGAGAAATTACACAATGTACTCAAGACTACACAGCTTTCTTTGAACAGCATATCCTTATTTTATGCTCCCCTTCACTGGGCCAATTTTCTTCTCGAAAGGTGCTAGCTTCAAGAATGACCCTGATCTCCATGCATTTAATCAAATATAGTTGTGTCTCAACATTTTGTCATGAAAATTTTCACACATATAAAAACTGGAAAAAACTGTATAGTGAACATCCTTATTTCCATGGTCTGAATTCTATAACTGTTAATAATTCAGCATATTCGCTTAATCACATATCTGTCTATATGAGCATCTGTCTAACCATCAAACCATCTTAGTTTTTGGATGTATTTCTTAACTTTTTTTTTTAATTTTTATTTTTTTAAATTTTTTTTTTTTGAGACAGAGAGAGACAGAGCATGAACGGGGGAGGGGCAGAGAGAGAGGGAGACACAGAATCGTAAGCAGGTTCCAGGCTCTGAGCCATCAGCCCAGAGCCTGACACGGGGCTCGAACTCACAGACCACGAGATCGTGACCTGAGCTGAAGTCGGACGCTTAACCGACTGAGCCACCCAGGCGCCCCTGGATGTATTTCAAAGTGAGTTGCAGACATCAGTACCCTTCACCCCTAAACATTTCAGCATGGATATCATAGGCAAAAGTTCAATATTAATTTATAGACTTTTTTAAAAGGTAAAATTTACATATTGTGAAACACCTTATAATTAAATGTATGATTTGATGACTTCTGACACATGCATACACTTGTGTAACAGTCCAAACTCTAGATATGGAATATTTCCATTACCCCAGAAGGTTCTTTAACACACCTCTGTAGCCAATCCTTGCTGCCTACTCCACCTCCACAGGCAACAGATGCTCTGATTTTGTTCACCATATATTACTTTCATCTGCTCTAGAACTTCATATAACTGGAACCATACAGTAAAAACTAGTTTATGTAAGACCTCTTTCACCCAGCATAAATTTTTTGAGATTTATACATGGTTTTGCACGAATCAGTAGTTTAATTATTTTCATTGTATTATCAAATGAACATAGCCCAATCTGTTTATCCATTTTCCTCTTGATGAACAGAGGAATGGGTTGTAAATGGGTTGCTTCCAGTTTTTTACTATTATGAATAAAGCTGCAATGAACATTCTTTTTATAAGTCTTTGTATATACATACGCTTTTATTTCTGTTGGTAAAAACCGAGACTTGGAACTGCTCAATCACAGGCAGGTATATGTTGAATTTTATAAGAAGTTGCCAGAACTTTTGCCAAAAAGGCTGTACCCCACCAGTAATGTATGAGAGTTTTGGGTTGTTTCATGTCCAAGGTAGGATTTACATCTGCCATTTTCTTATTTGCTTTCTTTTTTGTTCCCATATTTTTCCATACTGCTTTCTATTTTGTTAACCATATATTTCCTAATGTACCAAATTAATTCTCTTCTTTTACTATTTTTTTGAGTTATTATCTTATTAGTTGCCCTAGGAATTATAATTTATATCTTAAACATGCTAGTTCTAATTCATACTAAGTCAATTTCAACAGTATACAAAAATTTAACTTTTATATAGCTCTATTCCTTCCTTACTCCTTTGGGGATTTGTTGTTGTTGTTGTTGCGCTGTTTTTCAGTTTTGTTTTGTTTTAGAGAGACAGCGCGTGAGCAGGGAAGCCCTCTTTCCTTATTCCTTTGTACCACTGCTGTATACAAATTATATCTTTATACATTGCATGCCCATCAATACAAATTTATAATCATTGCTCTTTAAAGTTGTCTTTTAAACAAGGTAGGATTATGGGCCACCTATGTGGCTCAGTCTATTGAGTGCCCGACTCTTATTTGTGATCAGGTCATGATCCTAGGGTCATGGGATCCAGACCCCATGAAGCTCCATGCTGAGCATGGAGCCTGCTTAAGATTCTCACTCTCTCTCTCTCTCTCTCTCCCTCTGCTCCTCTCCCCCACTCACTCTCTCTCTGTCTCAAAAAATAAATAAAAATTTTAAAAAATACCTTAAATCAGAAAAGATTACAAAAAAAGAGGTAAAACCAGAAAACAGATTTATAATGCCCTTTATTTATGTAGTTATCGTTTCCAATTCTTATTTCTTTACACAGATTCCATTTACTATCTAGAGTCTTTTCATTTCAGATTAAGGGACTCTCTTGAGCATTTCTTGTAGGGCATGTTTTCTAGTAACAAACTTGCTCAGTTTCTGCTTATTTGGGTATGTGTTAGTTTCCTTATTTTTGTAGGATGATTTTGCTGGATATAGAATTCTTATTTGACAGCTCTTTGAATATTTTATGCTACTGCTTTCTGGTCTTCATGGTTTCTGATAAAAAGTCAGCTATTAATTTTATTGATGAACATTTATATATGATGAGTTGTTCTCTTCCAACTTTCAAGATTCTCTCTTTTTCTTTCTTCAGATTGATTATGATGTGTCTAGGTTTGTACATCTTTGAGATTATTTTACTTGGACCTTGTTGAGCTTCTTAGATATGTAGATTAATGGTTTTCATCATATTTGGGGTTGGTTTTGATAGTTATTCTTCAAATTTCTTTTTTCCCCTTTCTTACCTCTCCTTTTGGGACTCCCAGTATGTGTGTTAGTATGCTTGATAGATAATGCCCCACAAGTCTATGCAGTTCTGAAATTTTTTTCATTCTTATTTCTGTTCCTAAGACTATACAATCTTACTTGACCTATCTTCAAGTTCACTGATTTTTAAATCCACCACCTCAATGTGTTCTCCCATTAAATTTTTCATTTGAGTGTTTATACTTTTCAACTTCATAATTTCTATTTGTTTATTTTATCATTTATATTTCTTTATTGATATTCTCTATTTGATGTGACATTGTTTTCAATTTTTCATTTTATCCTTTGGACATGGTTTCCTCTGGTTCTTTGAACATACTTAAAATACCTCATTTAAAATTTTGTCTAATAAATCTCACATCTGGGTTCCTCAAAACTGTTTCATTTCTATTGACTGCTTTTTCTCCTAGAAAAAAAAAGGCTGTATTGGTCAGAGTTCTCCATAGAAACAGAAGCAGCATATATCCTATATATGCTCTTGCTACCTTTAATTTAACCCAAGTTCAGTTGCCACATGCAACCTCATAAGCGAGGCCATGTTCCCTTCTGTTTCCACTTTTTTACTTGTGTCTCACTTTGGTCCTTGCCCTTAAGGATTGGATTCAGCCCTCGTAGCCTTCTAAGGCGCCCACCTGAGAACTGCAGATTGTCACATTAATGATGTTAACGGTCACTTCTTTCTGGTCTTGCTCACTCCATAGACTATCCTGAGCTACAACTCCTATTGAGCATCTTGGCTCATGTTTAATATAGCCCACACTCTACCCATTTATTCATTTCTGACTTTCATTCCTCCTAAATTTACTGGAAGGAGCTATTAAGCTCCCTCGATAATTTTTATCAGAAAGAACAGTCATACTTTCTCAATCATGGGCCCCATCCTGTATTTTCTTATTTCCCTTTCCAAAATGTTTTTTTTTCTTTCACAATTGTAAGATAAGAGACACAATGCTTGTATTTTCCACATAAGAACTATTATTCATATTCATATTGGTGCTGCTGAAAGACTCCCTTTTGAATCTTTTTGGTTCTCACTCAAAAAATCACTCACTTTTTGATTTCTCTTTTTGTTTCTTCACTAATGTGCATAACAATTGTATGTCTTAGGTCTAGATATACAAGCTAAACCCCACCAATATGTAGAGTAAATATTTCAAGAACTGGTTATTTAAAATTGTTAGCAAAAAATTCAAACTAGTAAGACCTTTTTTTTTCTACATCCTTCTCTGAATTTGAAGATGTGTCATATAACACATATCTGAGATAGTGTGGGGGCAGCCTGGGAATGGTAACTGTGTTCCTAAAACAACAGAGATGTCATGTAGCACTTTGGTTTAGATAAGTGAACATTTGAGCTGAGGACAAGATGTAGGCAGAGGATACTAAAGCTCCAACTAATTAGGGAGTTATCACTTGAAAAGTTACATAGCTCTGGGTCAGTGAAGTAACAGCTATCAAAGGAAACTTCTGGGAGCCATCTTGCTTTCATTTCACTATCTTCTGATGACAGAATAAGCAGTATGATATGGTAGCGTGTTCCCTGAAGTTCACTGCCCTTTCCATATCAGTGCCAAAATAAAAAGATCATGAAGAAACAGACAAAAACATTCTAATAGTTTGAAATGCTTCTGACTTTTAAATGGATTTTATAAGAATTAACTAACTCCTTTCAAATAACATAAAACTAATTCTTGTAGATGATACAAGCAAACAGTGTCTATTGCTCATTAATGGGCCAAAATATATTCAGGATGATTTGGACATTTGTTTGTCTCTGTCATATAAGGACTTTCCTAATAGCCATAGGAAATCAGAGCAAAAGAGGGTGGGATAATCCTTCCATCCTTTTTGCATCCTTTTTATTTCTAAATGTTATGTAGGAATAAAGGATCTATAAAATTCCATTCTCTTTTTTTATTTCAGATATATCATGATGATTTCCAATGTGCAAAGTATTGATGTATGTTTTGGGGACACATACACACACACATACATACACACTAAACCCATTCCTTATGAAACTTAACAACCTAAAATATGGTTGTAAAATATGAACATTTGATAACTAAATTCAGTATAGAAATTAAGATGAAAAAAAAATTATTTGGGGATGCAGTAGTCAGGATTTCACTTGAAAGATTATTCCTTCAAGGAAATTCTTAAAGGGGTGCCTGGGTGGCTCAGTCGGTTAAGCACCTGACTCTTGATTTCGGCTCAGGTCATGATCTCACAGTTTGTGGGTTTGAGCCCCACATTGGGCTCCATGCTGGCAGTGCAGAGCCTACTTGGGATTCTCTCTCTCTGCCCCTCCCCTGTCCATGCTTGCTCTCTATCTCTTAAAATAAACAAATAAATTTTTAAAAAAAGAAAAAAAAAGAAAATTCTTCAAGGTATTCCTTGAAAGACTAACACATTTAGAGGTAAATGGCCATAGCACAAACCAAAACTGGAGGCTGATGCATATAGAGGCCCAGCCTTGCTGTAATAAGGGGTTCACACAGGGGAGCCATGGGAGGGAGCCTAAGCTGAGGCCATGCTGTACTTATAAAATGGCTGAGTTCTTCGTACTTCCGGAGCCTTGAGCAGCAGTAGTACCATTGCAGAGGTGTCCCTGTCATTTGTGCGGCATGCTCCTTCATGGCAGACTTTTCACTGCTTCTTAACTTCTCCCCTACCCACCCCCCAGCTCCTTCTCCTGGCCATTGCCTCTCCTTGCTGGCCTCATCTAGCACCTCCTTCCCCTGTCACAGTCCATTTCATTTGATCATTCAAATGGATACAATTGAATCTTTTCATATAATGGAACATTTTTTATATTGAATCTTTCCTCATCGAACAAAATTGAGGCAGCTCCCCAAATCATACAACCATAGCAAGATTTTAAAAAATAAAGACATTGGGGGGACTTATTTTCAATAAATAAAGCCAAAGGCAAAAATAAAGGTGGAATTGTAACTATGCCCAGTGAGTTTTAAATTTGGCTCTGAGCTTTTTAGCAACAGAAGAGGAGAGCAGTATTTGTAAGATTCACACACCCTATGACATTTTAATCTATAGGTGATTATTTTGATATAATCAAAAATCTCCATTAAGTATACTGGGATTAAAATAGAAAACAATTTAAAAAAAAAAAAAAAAAACCTCAAGACTGGAAAACACACACACACACACACACACACACACACACACACAGCCTGAATTCTAGTCCTAGCTCTCCCAGTAATTGCTGCTGATATCAGTCACTTAATCTCATTAGGTCTCAGTTTTCTCATATATAAAAAAGGGACTCCATTTGAAGAGGTAATGAAGTCTTTCCAGCCCTAACAAGGGCCAGCCTGGCCCCTTGAGCTTCTTAATAGCTGTCAAGTATGAATCTTCTAAAGCCAAGCCCTCTGAGTTCAAATGCTAGCTCTCCTCCTTTCTAGCTGTGTACACTTGAACAAATGATTTAAGCAGTTTTAAGGGTTAAAATACATACAAAACAGCACATTACCCAACAACCAATAATTCCTCAGTAAATGTTAACTCTTAGCCCCATTAACTACTGGGAGGGCAGCTCAGTAATGTGCACAGAAAAGACGTAAGTAATGACAGCATCATTGGAAACGTTTCTCCATGCTACTTGGTAACCTATAATATAAATGAACAGAGGAACATAGTTTTTTAGCCAGTAACTTTCAGAATCTATTAACCTGAGACTCAAAGTCAGAAATATAATTTATATCTGGATCTGCTATACACATATGCATATAAACATATAAAAACAAAATTTCATAAAACAAATTTAACCCTTACTATGTGTTTTGCACTTTGATCCATCCTATCTTATCCTATTATCCTATCCTATTTTCTAATACTGGTTCCTAGCCACTAAATTGATTGTATCACGTAATAATGGCTCTCAACCCAACAGGTCACATTTAGCTTTGAGTAAAAAGATGCATATTCTGGTCCAACAAGATTGAAACAGGCTCACAGGTACTTAGGGTCCAGGGAGAGAGGAAAAGCTACTTCCACCGGCTCTGATGTCAGTTTCAGTCCCCCCTCCCCTTCCCTCCCTTCCCCCCTCCCCTCTCCCCCCTTCCCCCCTCCCCCCTCCCCCCACCCACATCCCTATCCCTGCCACACCCGCCACTAAGAAAAACACTAGTTATGCTTTAGCCAACTCGTAATGTGTAGATACAAGCAACTCATTTCACTTTTACCCAGACTCTAAGATAAAACTTTCCATCATCAGATGTAGGAGTGAAGTGATCGCTTAAATATTTGTAGTTCTCATTCTACCGGGTTTTCAGTGTCTCACTTATCACCGGGTTAAAAGTGCAATCAGAGAGTGTGGCTTTTCCTGGCGTGCTGTCTAGCGGCACCACCACCCCACACCAGCTCGTAAGTGGTCCTCGTCAGCACACACCACATTTTTCATACTGGCAATTTTGCTTTCAGCTGATGAAGTACTTCACCGTCTTGCTATTTGGGTAACATCGAAAAGATTCTATGGTAAAGACCAAAGTGCAGACAACGGTATGGTGATTCCACAAATAAATCATGATGATGTGATAATATGCTTCACTTCTAAGTCTTCTACGAAGATTGGCTACATCCTTACCCAAAGGATAGTTTTGAGAAACATCTTCAAGTGCAGACAGGGCATGATGCCAAGGGAAGAACAAGAGGCCTGCGGGGTTCACCCGAGATCCCTGGGTCCAGAACAGAGAAGCAGCGTTTTGAGGCAAAACTATGTCACTATGTAGCTTACTCTTCTCAGAATTGTCTCATATTTATCCCTCATGTCCAAAGAAAACACCCCGAGGTTTTTAAAATATCTTCTGTTCAATTCAACATGTTCCTTCTTTCAACTTCCCGAAGTTATTTAACGTGTTCCTTCTATATGTGAAGGCCTTTTCTAGGCTCGGTGAGGGATAGAGAAGAGCTATAGAACATGACCCCTGCTCTGACGGGGACTGGGAAAATTACAACTAGCATTTGCAAGCACTTCCTACGTGCCAGGCGTTGAGCATTTCCTCATTTGACTCCTATTCTGAGACGTACATACTATTATTACCTCATGTTCCAGATGAAAACCCTGAAGTTTAGAATCTAAGTCTGTC
Source organism: Panthera onca (assembly GCF_046562875.1). Lineage (NCBI taxonomy): Eukaryota > Metazoa > Chordata > Mammalia > Carnivora > Felidae > Panthera > Panthera onca. Next base: position 75,671,186 of record NC_138343.1, read on the forward strand.
ACGGAAAAGTAAGGATTCAAACTCAAGCAGGCTGACTCCAGAGCCCACACTCTTTCCCATGATGCATACAGGGGATGAAAAACTCAACTAAAGGTTGCAGTCTGATGGACCAAAGAGCCGGTGCCAATCACTGCCCAGAGACAGCTGAATAAGGGGATTTTTTTTTCTTATTTGGGTACTCCTAGATACACAACAGCCCAGAGTATTTTGAGGAAATACAAAAAAAAGGTCCTACGTAAAAGAGATTTAGTGTTACACAGATTGATAAGTATGTCCTTTCCTCCTTTCATGCATACTAACATGGAGTTTTTCTGCTCTTTAGTATGAGCCACAGGATTGGAAGGTTTTTCAGAGAAAAAAGGGTATGGCTTACGTTCTAGATTGATTGCAAAATGTGTCCTTATCCAGAGTTGACTATGTTGATAATGTCATGTAGGCACCCTGGCCACTTTCAGATAGCATTACTTCACTGTATTATGTTCAAGGTCCAAGAGAGGTGTCCACCTTTTCTCTACATTTCTATTTAGAATAGCTCTGTTAGCTAAGTGGATGTTAACATTTCTGCTTTCCCAGACATGTAAATTTGGATTTCCAAGAAATTCATGCAAGGAAATACCTTGCTCTTACTCACTGAAGTATATGCTAAGAAAGAAAGAAAGGTGGAAAGAAAGAAAGGTAGAAATAAAGGTAGAAAGAAAAAGGAAGGAAAGAAAGAAAGAAAGAAAGAAAGAAAAGAAAAGAAAGAAAGGAAGAAAGAAAGAAAGAAAGAAAGAAAGAGAAAGAAAGAAAGAAAAGAAAGGAAGAGAAAAGAAAAGAAGAGAAAGGCAGAATATTCTATCAGGAGAGAGTTATGTACATAATATGATGGTCTTTCCAGGCTGCTGGTCAATCAGGCAATATGGGCACGGGTGAGTGCTGAAGGAACTGATCTACCTAGAGATTCTCAAGGATGAACTTGCCTCTTTGGGGCCTACAAAGCATAAGTCTGTCATAGATGAGACATATTTCATGCTAAGCTGTTAAAACCACAAGACTACTATTACTCCTGGAGCAGCAGTCATTTCTCAGAACTTAGTCTGGTATCTCTTGGTTCAGAGACACTTATAGAGCTCACAAAAATGCAGATTCCTGGGAGGCTGCCTGACATCCTAGGTGAGGCACTGGAATGCACATTTTAAACAAGCTTCTCAAGTGACCACATTTGAGAAATGCTAGTCTCAACAGTAGCGCTGTGAGTGCTGTGACGTGCCAGTGTGTTTTCAAGAAACATTTTGAGAAATTACAAAATATTCATCAGTGGTTTTCAAAGCAATTTCCATAGAATAACAATCCCAAGAGATGGTTTATAATAAGCAATTTCCATGGTCAAATAAGTTTCAGGACATTTCTTCCAATACACCTCCTCTTAAAGGCTTTAATATGCATGTTAAAGGTTCTGAGAAGTCCTGCAGGGAAAAAACCTGTTTAACAACACAAAGGTTTCCCAAATAGATTTCACCACAGGACTCTTCTTTGGAATAACACTTGCTAATTTTCCATAGAACTAGGATTTTTCAGGCTGCTTTGGGGAAATGCTGGTGAAAGGCTAATGGCAGAATTTCTAGAGAAGATGAACTAAGTCTGGAGATGCAGGGTCCCTGCTTTAATCCCCCCTTTTAAGGAATCCTTACAGAAAGGTGAGAAACCTCACAGCTTACTAATTGCAGTTCACATCTGTGTGGTTTTTATAGTTCCATAGACCCCTTCTCACACCTTTTCTCACTAAGGAAAAATCTTCATATGATTCCTGTGAGCCGAGCAGATCAGGTATTATTATCTCCATATCACAAGTGAATACATACATTCATGGAAGGTGAAGAGTTTGTTTACCTAGGTTGTCCATCTCCACATCGTGTGCTTTCTTCAAAACATGAGAGCTTTTGATGACCTGGCAGCTAAGGTTCTAAGAATATATCAGCCTGTAGCATTTTGCTAAATTCACTAATAATGTTTTATCTTTTTTATGGGAATAGTGATGATACTGACTGGTCACTGGTAGAAAGAGCTGTGACTTATTTTTCCAATAGCGGGATGAATTAACTTGAACTCAGACTCCCCTGCTTCTTCTCTCCTGCATCCTGTAGAGTCCAGTGGCCCAGGTTATGACATAGAGTGAGCCATGGCTGGAGGTGAATTTGTAATTGGGAAGTTATTTTCATCCATGCAATTTTACTTGGCCCTCATAAGACATGGACTAAATTATTTCTAAGCCATGCCCTGACTGCATGAGTTAACATATTCCATTGATAAAACTATATTTCTTATAGCAAATAAAACCTATGGCTTTCATGAGTTATTACCCTACTACCTTTGTTCTTTTATTTTTAGGACTTTTCCCCCCTGTGTTTCCATAGCTTAACTTCTCTAGGGTGTATTCTAACTTCTTCTAGTATCAAGACTTATGAACTTTCATTCACTAGCATGACTACCAAAACAATATTTAGACTGATGGCTAAATTTTAAGATTCCATGTTTAAATACATTTGCAACAAACCACTCTAAATAGTGAGCATACATCTGGGTGTACCTGGGAAAGTTTTCTGCCTCTCCAACATCCTTGATAATGTGGCTGAATAACACATTCCTAGATTTAATATATCTTCCCCCGCCCTCTCTCATCCATCATCTCCCATTAAATCTTGATGTTTGTGACAAATTTGGGATAATACTATAGACAGGTGTACATTTCAATAATTATTGAACATGTAGAATTAAACAAATTTCCCCCAAGTTTTAGTTTCTAAATATTTTTTTCAATATCAACAAGTTTACCTACTTGTACATAGCAACTCCTTTTCTTCTAAATTTAACTGAGCCTTATTTTCTTAGGTTTTTAAACTATTAAACATGCAGACATTTCTAGAAACACTCCGTGTTCCACCCCAACTCTGTAATCTGTTTTGTTATAACTGATCCAGAGAAAATAAAAATGCATCGTGTTTGAAGTCTACAGCATTCGAGGGTAAACTGTGTCTCACTTTGAGTCACATTATACGTTCATTGTATCTAGAAAAACAATTTGGATAATAAAAGTGCCAAATGTTAACTTAAGCTATAAACGTATAGTGGCATATTTACATCATGCATCAAACTTTTCTAGATTTTCTTTCTTAATGCTTCTCATCTTGCACTAAAATTCTTAACCCATTTGTTTCATGATTTATGGGATAGATTAATTATTTTTGATTAATAAAAATTGGAAACTTTAATTGGACCCTATTTGAGGTTTGGTTGCATTAAATGAATCTACTGGTGATCAAAAATGTATTTTTAAAGGGAGTTTAGGCTAATATATCAACAAATGAGGAGCTATAAACATGATTAATATACACATTAGACTTTCCTTATCACATTTTGCTGGCAGTTTTTATCCGGTCACAGCTAAAATTCCATTGAGTTCTTTCTCCTTTTGTATAAAATACAGATTATGTGGAGACAGCAGTCTGAGCAACTGGAGTTTCATCTTGTCTGCCCATTAATTATTAATGCTGTTTCAGTACTTCTTATCTATCACTGCTGAGAGATGGAGGGCTGTATTTTTATAGTCAGTTTCCAGTAAAAAAAAAAAAAAAACAAAACAGGCTGGGATGGTGCCTCTGCACTTGGCCATAGAGAAAGGACCAAAAGTACTTTCATTTTTATGAAACTGTTAAAAAGGAATGTTCTAACTCACTAATTTTACACTTATCCTGAAGGATACTATGATTTTTGATGAGTAAACAAAAGCTGAGAAATGTAAACGTCTATTTTGACATCTTTTTCAAAATACGGTGATTTTAAAAGTTTGAATTCAGGCCAGCCTGAATATTGCAGATTGTGCGTTGCCCAAGTGGCACTGATAGATCCATGTGAGCGGAATTTAGCTTTATGTCTCCATTACTTGAGTAATGGACTTAATGCTCCTGTAGTACAACGTTGTGATTTAGAGCCCAGGCTGAAAGGCAAGGCACGCTGGCAAGGCGACTTTGGCAAGTGACTTACTGTGCTAAGTCTCAACTCCCTCATCTGTATGAGGATACCTTTTTCACAGGGTGGTGAAAGGATTAAAAAAACACACCAGTTAAAGCAGGTTCCAGTCAATGGCAGTAAACCCTGAAACTCATTGCTTTTGTCTGTTTTCTTTACTAAAATCAGTGGAATGAATAACCCTAATTTTCAACAGGAAATAAAACAAAAACAGAAAAAGTTGATTCAAAGAGTATTTCTACAACTTCAAGCGGGGGCTGGGAGGGAGTGAGGTGAAAAAAGGTGTAAGTAAAGTTCCAAGACTAGCAGTTCTAACAAATAATAGAAAAGCAGAAGATTTGACTTACTAAGTAGAACAGGTTTTGGGATATCAAGACGCTTTTCTACAATTACTTGATGACCCTAGGTAGATCACATGAAATTCCCTTTCATGTTCGATTTCTCCTTTATTAAATGTACTGAGGATACAATGCAATACGAATGTATTGTACTTGTTATTAGTGAGTGTGTGGAACACCTCAGAGCACATGAGAAAATGCATCTTTCACACATACTTGCGTCTCTCTGAACATGTACACCTATGATAACAGCATTCTGCCGAGAATAAGTGCGTCAGAGACCACTCATTGTCCAGCAGGATCCGTTATCCTTGCCACCCACCCTCACCCCCTGCCCCAGTTCTAGGGGCACTTATAGCTACTCAACCAGAGAACTCCTCTGTAGGTCCCCCTTATAACCAGGTGTGACCAGGGGACTGTTATTGCCATTTAAATGAGAGCACAAGTGGTGTATGTAACTTCTGAGTCACATCCTTAGAGAGAAAGCTGCTTGTACTCCTTGTCTTCTCCCCTTGCCACAGGCTGGGATTGGGGTAATGACCTACTTCAACCATGAGGACAGGGTAAAATCCCAGGAATTTGCAAATTAACCAAATAGAAGGGACCTGAATCACTGGATGACCTTGAGGAAAAGAGGCACCTAGCTATCTATTCTATGGACTGTAATGTAGAAAAGAAATAAACTTCTGTAGTCTTAGATTCATTCCACTTGGAGTTCATTTTTTGCAGCACGTTACCTTAACCCTAACTAAACAGTGGGCCACATCCTTCCCAGGCAGTAGGGCTCTTGCTGTGGATGATTAATGTGTATTTGTAACTTGAAAGAGTTGACCTGCTTCACGATGCAAATGGCTCTGGCCAATCATTATGATTTACAGCAGAATGTAGGTAATAGTTCAAAAAATAAAATCGTTAAATTTTGTGGCCATTTGTTTCTTCCTTATCCTTTATTGTTAAAGGAACAAAGAGATGAAGGAAGAAAAACTGAGGACCATACAAACAAAGATTGCTTGCTGACACTGTCCTGGCTTTTGTGACAGGAATAGCTTTTAGGGACTCTGGGACAGAAAGCAATACTGTCAAGTGTAACATGCACGACAGCTGTTCGATACCAAAAAAGCACCGAAGGGTTCCTAACTCCTTTTTCCGCACATACCACTAATTCTCAGATGACTCTGTGATTTTTTTTTTTTTTTTTGTATCACAGTGGTGGTTTACCAGCCAATAGAAACACAGTATTAGTCCACGTACTAGTATTAACAAAACCTTAAGCTAGAATGAGAACTAAATGTCTTTGAGCAGTCTGTACTGAACCTAATATGTGACTTACTATGATAAAAAGTCATGATATTATAAAGAAGTATGTTTTCACCTTAAAAGCATGGGCCTAATTCGCTGCCCATATCTCAAAAGTTTAACATAATTTTTCTAGTCAGGTAATGGTTTGGTTTAGGCCAATGTAGTGGGTTCACCTTACTTTCCTTTATAATGTGCAGCTGGGAGACACTCGTAACTCTCTTCCCAGCCAGGGGGATCACGTGAAACTAACTGACTCACATTTGGCTTTAACAGAAAAATAAAGTCTAAGTAACTGAGCTAATCACACCAGCTATGTTAGAATAGAAACATATGCAGTACCCCCAATGTCTTGCTTGATTTGCTGTTACCATCATTCTAGCGCTTCACAAGAAGTGAAGAAAAGGAATATCACATGTACATAGATCATAGGCTGGGCATTAATGGTTAATTGCCAGTTCATATCTTTGTGAAAAATACTCTCAAATTATGGCATACTCTTCCTATGGGACACTGCTGAACAAATAATGGCCATCTCAGTGTTCTATGGTGTATCCATGGTCTAAGAATTACTCAGGGACAAAATTTATATGTTAGGTTTTAACTAACAAGTGATCTTCCTGCTCTGATTAAACATATGCTTTTACCAATACCTCACAACTGATGTTTCCGAAAGACACTAGAAGTCTCATGCAAGTACTGATTGAGCTGTTGCTGAATTCCTGAGTACATGGTTTTTCTTTGTAACATCTGAATTGATTTGACTGGTGAAGCTATCGTCAACCTCTACAGTGTGGTAGTGAGAGATCTGGCTCTGTGACAGAAAGAACCAAATCAGGAAATGAGGGAAAATAACAACCTAGGGAATAATGGCTGAAAGAAGGACATTAATACTAAATAATGAAGAAGAATGTAAACAGATAAGAGATTCAGAGAGCCCTAGATCTTTAAAAGGCTGAAAGAGGGATGGCAAAGATAAAAAATGATAAGACTTGTCAAGAAGAACAAAGTCAATGTGTGTACGTTATTCAGTTTAAGGAATTAGAGTCACAAGGTCAAGTGTGGGTAACATTAAATATGAATAATGAGGAATAAAATAAGTAAAAAGCAAACTAGTTTCATAAATCAATTCCAGAGCAACCAGGCTAAGGGAGGAAAAAGAAGAACAGAGGATAACCCACTGTAGCCTGTTGAAATGTCAAGATCTATTACCAATTACTAAATATCGATGCGTTCGTGCAAAATCCTAGTGTTTGGGGTCACAAAACAGTGCATTCCATTGACCAGTGGGAACTAGAGAATTTGCACTTTGAAGTGTATTTAAGCAAAACATAATAAAACAAAACAAAAAACACTGGCATTTGTAGCAGGAGGGAAACGTATGTTAGAGGGTAGGTGGAGAGCAGGAACTCATGAGCCCTCATTGCAGTGCACTGTCCCAGGATGGCCTGTGAGCCAGCCTTGGAGGGGACCCCATTTCTGCCTCTTTGGCTGTATAGACAATACCGAGAAGAAGCTGCTATAAAGGACAAGCAAAAGGGGAAGGTCTGGAATGAAGATTTGGGCAAGAGTCCATACGCCAAGGTTAAGGGCCAGAGCTCTTGCTCTCTATGCTCTCCCACTGGGAGCTGTACAGGCGGGAGGAACAGGGATGGGCCCCTTGAGGAAGGAGGGGGACACTGGAGTTGGCCACTAACAACAGATTAAAGCCCAATGTAAACAGTGTGCCGGACACATGTGGGTCGCAGAGAGAGTGGTGATGAATAAGCATATATCCAGACAAGGACTTCAAACAGGAGGAGGCTGAGCAGTGATGAAAATGATTCAGTGCCGTCAGAAATGACTCACAAGAGGCACAGAATGTGAAGAAAATAAAGAGGAAGTGTCTACATTTGTCAAAGCACTCGACAAAGGATAGGGGGATACACAATTAGGGAAAACAAATCATTGGGACAGGGAAAGGGAAAGGAGAGGGGCTGTGGGCAGTGTGAGATGAGGAAATCCAGTGATGTAAGGGCAGCACTATAATACACTGGATTAATCCACTCTCTCTGAATTGTAGTGAACACAAACTAATCTTCCGGCTCCAGTGTTTATTCAATCCAAGGGAATGCTGACTCTGTTGGGCGAGTACTGGGCTCTACCTGCTTTGCAATCATTTCCATTCCCAGGCTTCTTCTCCCTTTAGGGAAAGCTGATATCCAGCAGGTACATACGGCCAGACAGACCAGGTGTTTATAGTGCCTATGTTACACCTACAAGGGAAGTGTTTATACCCATACACCATGGCTATATGCTTTATCACCCCTACTTTCTTTATTTAAAAAAATTTTTAATTTTTTAATGTTTCATTTTTTTAATTTTTTAATTTTTAAATTGTTTAAATTTTAAATTGTTTAATGTTTGTTTATTTATTTATTTTGTAAAATGTTTATTTATTTTTGAGAGAGACAGAGACAGAGCATGAGTGGGGGAGAGGCGGAGAGAGAGGGAGACACAGGCTCCAGGCTCTGAGCTGTCAGCACACAGCCCAACGTAGGTCTCAAACTCACAGACCATGAGATCATGACCTGAGCTGAAGTCGGATGCCCAACCAACTGAGCCACCCAAGCGCCCCAATGTTTATTTATTTTTTAGAGAGAGAGACAGAGAGACAGAGAGCTCGAGCAGGGGAGGAGCAGAGAGGGAGACACAGAATCTGAAGCAGGCTCTAGGCTCTGAGCGGTCAGCACAGAGCCTGACGTGGGGCTCGAATTCATGACCTGAGCTGAAGTCAGATGCTTAACCGACTGAGCCACCCAGGTGCCTCTATCACCCTTACTTTCAATTATTCTCTGATAATATTCTGAACTCATTTGAGCTAAACTTTTTTAAATGATATAATTAACATTTATGTTTTTGGATTAACTGTTCTAATTTTGATATCTATCTCTTTTTTTCTCTTTTCCCCTTGGTCCTACTCAATCTTTCTAAACTACCTCTTGTATCATGTTTTCCATGTTTTGAAATGGCTAGAGGGAACAGAGCTCCCCACCAACTTACAATGAACCCGGAGTGTGAGTGAGGAGAAAAAAGCCAAAACAAACTTGGGTTGTGTTAAGTCACTGAGGTTTCAGGGTGAATTTGTTACTGCAGTACATACCCTAGACTGTGCTAACATTTATATGATGTTCACTGTGAATCAGGACCTACAGCCTTCAGAGTTTTATTCACCGAGATATATCCACAGGATTAGCATCATATGTGCTTTTTTATCCCTATTCAAGGTTTTCTGACCTTGAATCAGATTGGGTCGGTTTTCCCAGTCTGTATTTTATAAATGAGAGATTCAGTTTGTTTACCACTCTTTCAGGTATTGAATATATGAACTTATTTAAAAAGTGGTCACTTTTTATATATAAAACAAAACTCTTGGCTACAAACTGTTGACTATAATTCTACACTGTAGACATACATATATGAGCAAGTATCATTTTTAAAAAACTTCAAAACATTCTTCTAGGCAGGAGCAAATGAAGAGTTCAATTTGGCAGATGTTAGGCCTAGAGAAACAAGACAGAAAGGGATGGCCAAGGCCAGGGAGTCCTGCTTGTTTAAGGCCAGAATGCCAGCAGGTGGGCATGGACGTCAGTGGCTCCTTCTCCAAAAGATGGAAGGATACCTCTGCATTTGGCTGCAACCAGGCTCAGGTAAACACATTTTCCCCCCATAGCTTTTGGACTAGTGTTTATTTTGATACAGTGGTTTACAGCTTTTGAAAAAGGAAGTGTGATTTAAAACTCTACCATGCCAGTCTACCAAAGCTAGGGTAAAATATCTCAGAATGTGAAACCCTGTGGTCTGGCACTGGGATATCGAGTACAGAGGAACATTAGTGGCATAGATTATTTTTACATTCTTAGATTATTATTTTTCCTACAGATCCTAGCATCTTGTCAGTTTTATCCTCTTACCCGGGTCATTAGGAACTTTGGGGTTATGTACTCAGCTTCAACAGTGCCCAGCCATGAAATATACTTAATAATGAAATCAGTGTTTGTTGAATGAATAAATTAATGGTGCCAAAGAATCTCTGAAACCTAGCAAAATTATTCATAGAACCATCACAGATTTTTATAATTGGAAAGGACTTCAAAGACTGTGCAGTCTAGCCTCTACAACATTCTGTCTATGGGTATTTCCAACCTCCCTAAACATCTCCAGTATCAGGGAGCTCACTACCTTACAGGATGGCCTTCTCTGCTTAGGATGAACTCTGATGCTAATATATACCTGCTCTCTGTAACTCCTACGATCTTTGTCTCATTAAAATGGAAGTCCCAGATAACAATTTTGTGCTGTTTTATTATACTCAAGCTTGTCATCAGCTTTCTATCGCTAGGGGCCTGGGGCCCAATCATGTGGCACAATTGGCCTCTCCCATCATTGTGGTTCTGCATTAGAACTTCAATCTGTCACCTTCTCCAATCTCCAATCAAATACACTTGTCTGGCATCCTATTTGAAATAACTCTGATAAAAAAGTCTGTGTACTTTAACATAGATCTCCAGGGAAGAATGTCTTACCCTGGGGCATTTTAAAAGATATGAACTTATATAATTTAACAGGCAAGAGTGAAAAAGACTTAAAGGCAGATGGAACCCTCTTTACTCCTTAAATCTCACCATGTAGGCAACTCTGTTGTGCATGTGTATGGAATTGGTTCTCTTCATCTTGTTTTGTGCTGACCTTCCACTAGGTGGAAGACTAAAGCATTTTGCTCCCTTGCCTAGTTCCAAATTCTCAGGCACTTATCTTTGAACATATACAAGTATCTAGATAGATATGTTTAAAAGTTCTTTCCTCTTATTAAATTTTAGGGCTATAAAGAGAAAATAATTTTTCTTAGTTTTGAGAATTGTGCAATTGCTACATCTAAAAGTGTGTGTATGTGTGTTAAGTGCATGCATGCACCTGTGCCCACATGTGTTTCCTGTAAGCAGCAGGTATAATGGAGATGAAGTGGAAAGAGGCTGAGCTTTAGAGTCAGGTCATCCAAGATTCAAATCTTAGCACATGTGCCTTTGAGAAATCACTTATCTGAGTATCAGTCTCCCCATCTGTAAAGTGGGTGTAATGATACTACATTCCAGGATGGTTTTGGAGCTCAAATATTCTTTGTACATAGAAGGCACTGAGTCAATATTTCCTTTCCCTATTCACTAAAAATTCTTGTGGGGAACCTCTCATTAAAAATCACTAATTTCCCGGGCATCTGGGTGGCTCGGTTGGTTAAGCATCTGACTTCCAGCTCAGGTCATGGTTATGAGTTTGGGCTCCGTGTCGGGTTGTGTGCTGACAGCTCAGAGCCTGACAGCTCAGAGCCTGGAGCCTATTTCAGATTCTGTGTCTCCCTCTCTCTCGGCCCCTCCCCTTCTCATGCTCTCTCTCTCTCTCTCTCTAAAAAATAAACATTAAAAAAGTTTTTAAAAATCACATTTAAAAATCACTAATTTCCTTTAAAAATAAATGGGTGTTATTAACAAATCTATTAAGCTACAACAAAAAGACTAAATTCATATTTTGCCAGATCTTTGCAGATCTGGGAAGGGCTTTCTATTAAAGGCCATCCCACATTGGGATGGTTAAGCACTTGTGCTATTAACAAGTATGAAGGTGGCCAGGCTCCCACCATACACTTCGCCACCACACTGTTCTGGCTCAACCCACAAGTATAACTTAACTTTGACTTGAGACTCTGATTGACTTCTAGAAACAAAGGAGATTCATTCCAACATTGCCCTTGAGACACTTTGCAGCCAGCTGAGTTCATTCCACAGCTAAACCAAGTGACCCTGAAAGCTACTAAAGTCACTGCAACAGCTCCTAGAATCATTCTTTACCAAGAGATCGGTATTCCAAAAGGGGATTGCAGAATATCAGGCCAGCTCCAGTGCAGACTTATTTCATTCACTGCCACCTTTTACTTATGCTATTTATTTTACCTCTAAAATATTCTACCATATTTGGGGCACCTGGGTGGCTCAGTTGGTTAAGTGCCCAATTCCTGGTTTTGGCTCAGGTCATGATCTCAGATTCCGTGGGTTCAAGCTCCTCATCAGGCTCTGTGCTGACAGTGTGGAGCCTGGTTAGGATTCTTTCTCTCTCCCTCTCTCTCTGCCCTTCCTGTGCACTCTCTGTTTCTCTCAAAATAAATTAAAAAACTTCAAAATTAAATAAAATATTCTACCATCTTTTAAAAAATAATTTATTTTTAAAATTCAAGTATAATTAATACAGTGTTTTATTAGTTCCAAGTGTACAATATAATGATCCAACAATTCTATACATTACTTAGTGCTCATCACAATAAATATACTCTTGATCCCCTTCACTAACTTCACCAGGAACCCAACTGTCTCCACTTTGACAACCACCAGTTTGCTCTCCCTGTTTCTGTTATTTTTGTTTGTCCCATTTTTCTTTCTTCATTTGTTTTGCTTTTTATTTTTTTTTTTAATTTTTTAACGTTTATTTATTTTTGAGACAGAGAGAGACAGAGCATGAACAGGGGAGGGGCAGAGAGAGAGGGAGACACAGAATCTGAACCGGGCTCCAGGCTCTGAACTGTCAGCACAGAGCCCGACGCGGGGCTCGAACTCACAGACTGCGAGATCATGACCTGAGCTGAAGTCGGCGGCTTAACCGACTGAGCCACCCAGGCTCCCCTGTTTTGCTTTTTAAATTCCACATATGAATGAAATCACATGCTATTTGTCTTTCTCTGAGTTATTTCATTTAGCATTATACCTTCTAGATCCATCCATGTTGTCACAAAAGGCAAGATTGCATTATTTTTTTTATGGCTTGGTAATATTGCAGTGTGTGTGTGTGTGTGTGTGTGTGTGTGATATTTTTTTATGCATTCATCTATTGGTGGACACTTGCATTGCTTCTACATCTTGGCTATTATAAATAAGGTAGCAATAGACTTAGAGATGCATATATCTTTTCAAATTAATGTTTTCATTTTCTTTGGATAAAGACCCAGTAGTGGAATTCCTGGATCATATGGTGAATCCATTTTTAATTTTTTGAGAAACTTCCATACTGTTTTCCACAGTGGCTGCACCACCTTGCATTCCTACAAAAAAATGTATGAGGGTTCATTTTTCTACACATCCTCACCAGCACTTGTTGTTTCTTTGTGTTTGATTTTTGCTACTCTGACAGGTGTGAGGTGATATCTCACTGTGGTTTTGATTTGCATTTCCCTGATGCTAAGTGATATTGAGCATCTTTTCATATGTCTGTTGGCCATCAGTGTGTATTATTTGGAAAAATGTCTATTCACGTCTTCTGCCTATTTTTTAATTGGGTTATTTGTTTTTGTTTTTGTTTTTTGGAGTTGAGTTGTGTAAGTTCTGTAGATAGTTTGGATATTAACGCCTTATTGGATATATCCTTTGTAAATATCGTCTCTCATTTGGTGGATGGTCTTTCTGTTTTGTTGATGGTTTCCTTCACTGTGAAAAAGCTTTTTATTTTGGTACAGCCCTAAGTTCAATTTTGCTATTGTTCCCTTGCCAAAGGAAAAGTACCTAAGAAAATATTTCTATGGATAATGTCAAAAAATTACTGCCTATGTTTTCTTCTAAGAATTTTATGGTTTCAGTTCTCATATTTAGGTTTTTGTTTAATCCATTTTGAGCTTACTCTGTGTATGGTGTAAGAAAGTGGCCCAGTTTCATTATTTTGCATGTTGCTGTTTGGTTTTCCCAACACCATTTGAAAAGACTAAAATACTCTCTCATCTTGACTCAACAGAAACAACTTTTTTAAATTCTGCATAAGATTCATTTACTTCATGAAAAGTGCTGACTATCTTTAAAACCACTCTTCCAGACTGCAGGTCTGTCTATAGGGATTGGGTTGGGTTTGTGAGTTTATGCTTTACTTATTTGTGGCATTTACTCTTTTTATTAATTTTGTCTCCTTAAATACTGTAGATTGAATATTCCATGAGGTCAGGGGTCATTTCTTTGCTGTCTTTGTAAGTTTGCTTGCTATTCAACACAATATACATTTACAGTAAGATTAATTCACTGCCTAATCCTCATTGAATTATTTGCCAACTTTTTTTGTCATTTAAAATACACTCCTGCCCAGAATTTCCTTTTTTTATTCATTTACCCACTCATTTGTTCATTCAACAAATAATTGTTAAATGCTTATTAAACTCTAAGCATTGGTCTAGGCCTTTGGGAAATACACAAATACTATCTAACCTTCTTCCCTCAAGAGCTCTCAATCTTGCCTGGGGAGGTGAATAATTACAATATAAAATGATAAGTAATTAAAGGACCACTGTGGTATAAAGGGGCGAAGTAAATGAGTAAAAAGGTCAGGAAAAATCATAGAGAAGGTAGCACAGGGAAAGAGTCCTAATTTATGCGTATTAATTCTTCATATGAACAATACTGGGGGGTGTATTACAGGCAGAGTGAAGGATATATGCAGTAACACTATTCAGTCATCAGGCATAGGAGGCAAGTAATCGGTGGTAGGAAATGAGATTAGTGAGGTAGGCAGTGGGCAGAATCATGAAGAATCCTGGAAGCCAGACAGAGGAGTTAAAATTGATTCCTTCACATAGGGAAGTATAGTGACAATAACTGGGGCCAGAGAGAGACAGGACTTGTTCTCTTCTCAGTCCACTTTTTGATCGACATCTTTAGTTGAATTAGACTTGTCCTAACATGCAGTTAAATACTTATTCTAAGATGCACTTAGCTAGGTAAACCACATGGTTTTCTCTTCCTGAGGGAAACTGTCTAGTAGCTAGCCCTTCAACAGCACGTCAGGGAATGATCAGCATCAGAGTGGAAACTCTGTGTTACATGTTCCCTATTTAACTCCCTCTGGTTGACCCACAAGCCACAAGGGAGAGGAAAGCCTGCCTGTTTCATTGACTCCTGCATCCTAGCAGCTAGGTCAGAGCTGGCTCACAGAAAGTAAACCAATAAACTATGTGTTGAGTAAATCAATAAATTCATGACTAAACCTTAGTCAAGATTAGATCACTTTGGAGCAAAAACCTATTTTTTATTAGGCAGGAATCTAGGTCTGTTCACTAGGAATATCTTTGAACTCCACCTTATCTCAAACAGGTAACAAATCTGGTTTGGGTCTCTTTTCAAGCCCTACTTCATTGCAAAATATAGGATAGTTGGTCATTTTTCATCCGTCCCATAGGCCCTGGCCATTGTGAACAGAAGAGAGAAGTCCTTAAGGAAGTTGGTTTGGTAACTACATAAGTTATATTTTTCCCCCAGATATCCATTGGTGGCCAGGCTGGTGCTATCAGAGTAATTAACCTTAAATTCCTCTTCTATCCCCTTTTCCCTGATCCAAATGCTTATTTGTTTGTTATTTATCCTTTTTCCCAAATGAACATTCTTAATTCCTTCAGATTCTTTAATTACTTCATTGCAAACGAAGGCACTAGGGCCAAGATCTTAAACCATATAGGTTTCTCTCACCATAACAACTTTTAGAAGTAGTTATGTAGATTTAATAAACACTGTAAAGATAGTCAAAAAATATTCTTGAGTGAGATTACAGTCTGACATGCTAAAACTGCTAAATCAATAGCTTCTGGGAAGTGGAAAAGAAATGGAATAGGTCCAGCTATTAGAAGCCTCCACTACCACATGTCCATTTGTGACATGAAACAACTTTGGGATAAGAGATAAGAGTCTCTGTGAGCCTATGTTTGTTCAAAGCTTATCCTGATCTTTACTTCTTCTGCCTCTTCTTCACTCAGTCCCACACCACACATCACCCTTAGCTTCTGGACTTTTCTGACTCGTCCCTTCCCTCCCCTTCCTTTGTCTTTGATCTCTTCTCTTCTCATTGATGACTGACTTCAATTTCTTCATCCTAGCTTAGGCCAACTTGATTCCCAACTATAGATTTAGTGATGCAATAAATATTCACCAATACAGTTTAGGCATCCTAATTTGTCTCCAAATTCTGTAGAGTATCTAGGACAATGGCACTCTATAAACATGAAAACAAACAAATTAAACACACAAAACTGGGCAAATATCATCTAACTAAAACTGATGGTACCTAATGGACTTTTGACTCTGTGGGGTGTTGTGGGGGTGTTGTGGGGGTGTTGACAGAGTGCTTGGCAGGTCCCAGGGAAAGAAATAGCCATCAAAATCAGCCACATCTTTTGAAAGTCCTTGATAGAATACCATTTGTTGAAGACAGTTGATCTAGATTTCAAATTCTACTTTTTATCTGAAATAACTTGATTCACCTTACTTTATACACATATTTCTCTTCTAAGATTACTCTCCCTAAATGTACATGCCTGAAACTTCCTATCTGAATACTAATTCCTTCTTAGTAATCATAATATTAATGAAGATAGTTTGATGACCTTGATTTGTCATTTCAAAGGTGCGCATAGCATATCCATTACCTGTTGTTATCAAGTTATTATCAATCAAAATCACAGTTTTGAAGGATGCATGATTGGGGTAAAGGTGCAGTCAATGACACAGATTTTATCTTTTGGGCAAGCTTATTTGGATCCTTCTAGAGGAAATCACAGCCTTATGTTATTTAGCACCCTGATATAATCAACTAAAGTTAACATTTAATAAAATTATCCTTCCTCAGGCCATTATCCTCCCATATCGTAGAAATGATGGAGTTTACAAAAAAGAATAAGGAGGAGGAAGAGAAGAAAAAAAAAAGTCTCTGGTAATCCTACCACCCAGAGAAACAATTGTTTACACTGTATCTTTTATGTCTCTTTTCTAGGCATAGTTATAAATTTTTTTCTTTTCAGAAAATTGGATCATGTGATAAATGTTGCTTTATACCCTGCTTTTTTCATCTTCCAATATGTTATGTATACTTTTATGTGTTATAAACCAGGGGCCAGCATACATTTTTTATAAAGAACTAGGTAGTAAATATTTTAAGCTTTGCAGACCCAATGGTCTCTGTCTGGACTACTCAACTCTTCTTTATAGTGCAAATGCACCCATACACAGTACATAAATGCATGGGCATTGTAATGTCCCAATAAAACTTTATTTATAAAAACAGTTGGTAGACAGGATTTGGCCTAGGACCATAATTTGCCAACCTCTGTTGAAAACAACTCTACTGAGCCATTATTTAAAATGGCTAGACGGTATTTTTCCCTGCCAGCCTCCAAATCCAGACAGAACCCTGCAGGTTGTCATTTCAATGATGCTGCCACCTTCATTCTTGATTCCCTGTACCCTTTGCTTCCTATTCCTATCGATTGGCCTAGGCCTGAATTATCCACTTCCTGTGCAAATACCTTCCTTTGCCTTACCTTCTTTCTTTGCTTTTTTCTCTTCTCCTGAATATTAAGTATTTCCAGGAAAACTAAAGGAGAAAAGGAGAAAAGAGCAGGAAACCTCAACTCAGCACTCTCCATACTGTCTGTTTGGCTCCTTATCACATTTCTCACATTTGCCTTACACATTCTTCTAAGCTCTCACTGCCTCATTAAATTGGACACTCACTTTCCTGACTGTCTTTGCAGATGGATTTGTCTCACACTTTCAGGGAGGCCTGAGATTATGTGATATGTTCCAACTTCTCTCTACCCCAAACAACTATGTATTAATAGAGTGTTTTCACTTACATCATTCACCTGCTCTTTAAAACTCTATGTAGACTAACCCTTCCACCTGTGGCAATAATCCTATCCCTTGTGCCAGCTTCGTTGTCTTTCTCCATCACTTAGCAAGTTATTTTATCTCTCCCATCCCTAATTGTCCTTACTTTCCTCCGTCTAAAGGCACATCCTCATCTTAAAGAAGCATACAAATAAAATCCTTACGAAACAAGAAAATATATCCTCAATCCCCATTTTAAGTGGCTATTCCTTTCCACCAGCCCTGCTTCCATATCTCCTATTGACTCCTACCAATTTGGCTCCCACCACCACCCCTCTATAAAAAATACTCCTTCAAAAGGTCCTAGTGATCTTTACTCATCACTCCTTTTCCCCCACATGAGCACTCTCTCAATAATTTTTATTCCTTGGGCTTCAGTGTGTCTATATTCTCCAGACTCTCTACATTCTCCTAATACTCCTTTTTTTTTTCTCATTTTAGGATTCCTCTACTTATTCCTGCCCTCTAGTTGAAGCTGTTTCCAAAGGTCCTGCATCCACTCTTCTCTCTCTGAAAACTTTCCTTTGTTAACCTTATTCAATCACAGCCTTTCTGTTCTCAGAAGCAAGGGTCTCCCAGTTCTAGTTCTCTAGCTCTCTGTTTAAGTCTGTGAATCACAGCACACAGAACAATTCTGCAAGCCTAGCAACTAACTTACTGTCAGTTGTCTGCATTTGTCTTCCTTATAAGTTTATATACCCCTTGTGACCTCTAATACTTGTTATCTATCATTCACTAAGTAAATTACTTTGGGCTAGGTGCTGTTCAACTGCTTTACAGACACTATCTCAATTATTTCTTACAACCATAGGCAGTAAGAATTATCTCATTTTATAGACAGGGAAACAGGAGACAGAAAACTTGTTCAAAATCACTGTTAGTAGTAGAGCTGGGATTTCTACCTAGTTCTATCTCGCTTTGGAGCCTGGTTTAGTTATCTAATGCTGCATAACAACCTACAGGAAAACTTAATGGCTTAAGAAAACAATGATTTGGATGGGGCTTTTAAAATGGCAGAATACAGAATTCAGAAGACACTTTTCCTGGCAAAACATAGCTTAGCTGGTGATAATTATTTTTTTAAATCATTTAAAGTCTCTGGAAATTGTCCTCAGGGCATATATCAAAAGGTCCTACTAAATTTCTCAATTTTGGTCCTTGATCCACTTCTTCCCCTTCCCCTTCCTTGTTACTAAAGCTCTATCCCAGGCACTCTACTCCAGACAGGTATTGCCAAAAACACTCCTCCTTCTCACTTCCAGTTTGGGTTAGGTTTCTCTTTGGACAGGATAGGCTGCTGGTGCTCCTCACTCCCCACCCATGTTGCAGAAGCTTTACTTATATCAGGTAAGTGCAGCTAAAAGGATGGAGTCTCTTCTCCCTCAGCCAATGTTCACTCTTTTTAAAAAAAACTTTTTTATTGTTTATTTATTTACTTTGAGAGAAAGGGAGACAGGGAGGGACAGAGAGGAGAGAGAGAGAGAGAGAGAGAGAGAGAGAGAGAGAATACCAAGTAGGCTCTGCACTGTTAGCACAGAGCCCTATGCAGGGCTGAATCTCACAAACTGTGAAATCATCACTTGAGCTGAAATCAAGAATCAGACACCCTCAAGATTCACTCTTGGGACGGAAGCTCTATTTTATACACAGCAAGCAAGTGCAGTGAAGTAATATGGGAGTGCTGCCCAAGAAGAAACGAAGGCCATAAGGACAAAGAGCTTTACAGTTCTGCCTGAGGGAATGAGATTCATTTGGAATAGAGCATGGAGAACTCCATGCTTAAGGATGTTGTTAAAAGCAACAGATATTTTTGTGTGAGCAATTAAGAAGAGGCTGGTTGCTCCTTGACATAGGCAAAATGGCAGCACAGCTAGAAACTTAAGAGAGAGGACCAGGAAAAGGTACAAAAGAACTCTCCTGAGTTCACAACCAGCTATGAGGATCAGGAAAACTGAGTGCATATGCTGGGCTACGCCCCTACAGGAGCAACAATAGCAGATAGATATTTGAAAGCATTCTCCAAGCCTTACACAGGCCCATGCACACAGGGCCAAAGCCTCACTGGGACAGGAGCTTAAACACAACTTCTGACCAACAACTGACTGAACAATAAGCTACTCTGACCCAGTGACAACTACTACAAAGACAGGATTAAAATAAAAATCATAGTTATCCCTGGAAATCTGGAACACTATGTGTATGACCAAAATTCCATACTTTTAGAAATGATAAAGACTGAAAAAACCTAAACTACTAACTTCTGGCTATACAGAGAGCAAAAATGTAAACTCCTTAAACTGTAATAGAAATCTCCAAGCCACACACACATATATAACGATAAATGGTAAAAAATCTAACTGGCTGAGGGGCTTAATTATGACATTTGACCAATAAGTGGCTTATTCCAGGGGCAACCACTAAGTAGTCAATATGAGCAGAGAAATAATAGGTTGCATACTGCAGGAGAAATAGACTTCACAGATTAGTTTCACCAAGTCACTAAACAAATGACCAAAATGACTGTCTTAGTCTAGCTGCACTGCTAATAAGCAGGTGATTTATACTCAACAGAAATTTATGTATCACATCTCTGGAGGCTGAGAAGTCCAAGAACAAAGCCCTGGAAGATTAATTATCTGTTGAGAACCCACCTTCTGGTTCATAGATGGTCACCTTCTTGCTGTGTCCTCAAATGGAGAAGGGGTGAAGGAGCTTTTACAAGTGACTCTTTTATTAAGGCATTAATCTCATTCATGACAGGGCCTCCTCATAATCTGATCACCTCCCAAAGGCACCACCTCCAAATACTATTACATTGGGTATTAGGTTTCAACATATGAATTTTTGAGGGACACAAATATTTAGTCTACAGCAATGACCAAGCAAACAACAATGACCCTACAGGGGGAGGGAGACGGTTAGTATCCAGAGTTGCTGTCATAAATTATCTAAAATGCCCAGCTTTTAATAACAATTACTAGATATGCAAAACAGAAAACCATGACACATAAACAGGAAAAATAACAAACAGGCAATAGAAGGGTGCCTGGGTGGTTCAACTGGTTGAGAGTCCAACTTCAGCTCTGGTCATGATCTCACAGTCCGTGGGTTCGAGCCCTGCATCGGGCTCTGTGCTGACAGCTCAGAGCTTGGAGCCTGCTTCAGATTCTTTGTTTCCCTCTCTCTCTGCCTTACCCCACTCACACTCTGTCTCTCTCTCTCTCTCTCTCTCTCTCAAAAATAAATAAACATTAAAAAAAAATAGGCAATAGAAACTATCTTTGAAGAGGTCCAGGTGATAGATTTAGCAAATAAAAAACTTCAAAACAGCTATTATCAATATTTAAAGAAATAAATAAAATCATGATTAAAGAATAAAAGTAAGGTATGATTTTAATGTCTTATAAAATAGAGAATAGCAATAAAAATAGAAATTATAAAAATAATGAAATGAAAATTTGGAGATGAAAAGTAATAATCAAAATGAGTAATTTACTGGTGGGACTCAACTGCATATTTGAGCTGGCAAGAAAAAATAAATTAGCAAACTTGAAGATAAGTCAATAGAGATGAAAGTAAAATAGAAAAAAAGAATGAATGAAAATGAAGAGACCCTCAGAAAAACATGCAACACCATTAGGCGATAGGAATACCGAATAAAGGAGAGAGAGAAAGGGACACAAAAATTATTTTAAAAAATAATGGCTGAAAAGCTCCCATTAATCTACATAACAAAAAAGATCAATGAACTCCAAACAGGATAAAAGCAAGGAGCTGTACATCTAAACACATCATAGTACAAAACGTTTAAAGTCAAAGAGAAAAAGAGAAAAAAGGATGCATCACAAGTGGGAGAAATCAGTAAGAATAACAGTTGATTTTTCAACAAAAACAATGCAAACCAGAATGAAGTGGAATGACATATTCAAAGTGCTGAAAGAAAAAGAATGCCAAATAAGAATCTTATATAAAGCAAACTATTTTTTAAAAGAATAAGGTGAGGGGCACCTAGGTGGCTAGTCAGTTAAGCGTCTGACTCATGATTTTGGCTCAGGTCATGAGCTCACGGTTCAGTTCAGGAGATTGAGACTTGCTACAGGCTGCAGGCTGTATGCTAACAGCATTGAGCTTCTGGGGATTCTCTGATCCCCCCACTCAAAACAAAAAAAATAAACTTTTTGAAAAAAGAATAAGGTGAAATAAAAATTTCCCAAGATAAACAAAACTGAGAGAATTTATTGCTAGCAGACCTTCTTTACAAGAAAGACTAAGTGAAGTTCTTCAAGCTGAAAGCAAGTGATAACAGACAGAACTTTGAATTCACATGAAAAAAAAAAACAGAAGTATCAGTAGAAATAATTATGTAGATAATTGTGAAAGAATAATTGTATATTTCTTTTCTTCTTCTCTTAACTGATTTAAAACATAATTATATAGGGGTGCCTGGGTGGCTCAGTCGGTTGAGCATCCATCCGACTTCGGCTCAGGTCATGATCTCTCAGTCTGTGAGTTCGATCCCGGTGTGGGGCTCTGTACTGACAGAGCCTGGAGCCTGTTTCAGATTCTGTGTCTCCCTCTCTCTCTCTGCCCCTCCTCTGCTCATTCTCTGTCTCTCTCTCTCTCTCTCTGTCAAAAATAAACATTAAAAAAAATTAAAAATAAATAAATAAAACATAATTATATAAAACAATATGTATGTAATTTTATCCCTGGTCCTATAACACATACAATATATTTGGCAATTACAACAGAAAGGAGGAAAATGGGCAAAAGTTATATCGGAATAAAGGAATGGTATCAGATGGTAACTCTAATCCACAGGAAGAAACAAAGAGAACCAGGACAAGTAAATAAGAAAGATAATACAGCAAACAGTGAATGTGTATGTGTTCTTTTTTTTCTCTCAGGTGCTTTAAGAGACATAAGATTATATAAAATAAAAATTATATAAATGTACTGCTGAATCTATAATATATGTAAATATAATTGATAAAACAATAATAGCACAAAAAGTTGAGGAAGGAGGGAATGTAGCTATATGGGAGTAAAGTTTTTATATTTCACTGGAACTAAGGCAATTTACATCTGAAACATATTCTGATAAATTATATGTTGTAAGCCACAGAACAAGAATTAATAAAATAACTCAAGAATAAAATTGAAAGTTCACTAAAGGAAATAAATGTTATACTTGAAAATACCCAATAATACAAAAGAATGTAGGGGGAAATGGAGGGTGAGGGGGAGATTGAAACATATCGAAAATCAAAGGCAGTATGGCATAAGTAAATCTAGTCCTATAAAAAAATAACATTAGGGTTCTGGTTCAAGATAGCAAGGTAGGAAGATCCTAAACTCACTTCCTCTTGTGGACACAGCAAATCTACAGCTACGATAGAACAATTTCTTCTGAAAACAAAACAAAACTCTGAAAACTAGCTGAGTGAATCCTGCACATTGAGCAAACAAGAGAAAAAACAAAACAAAACATCAAAGTGGTTAGGAGAGGCTGAGACACAACTCATCTAAAACCACACTCCCTCCAGGACAACCCAGATTCAGGAAGGAATTCACAACCCACAGCTTTTCCTTGAGGAATGAAGGGTTTGAATTGTACTCCTGGCATCCTAACTTTTAAGACCTGCACTCAAGAGACTAACCCCCAAAACAACGAAAGCAAATGGGGCTCGAGTCCATGAGACCCATTAGGCTACAGCAAACTGAGAAACAGTTCTTAAATGTTGCGCTCACGTAGACTTACCCATACCAGGGCCCAGTGTAGAGGCAGCCAACAGAAAAGAACCCAGACCTTTCCTGAGATAAGCTTATTTGGTTATCTTAAGGCATCAGCCTGAGGGGCAAGCATCTAATTTAACACGTAGCTAAAGGCTTACTTAAATACTCCCCAAAGACAGAGGCCAGCGGACATCATCTTTGCACTCTCCCTCTGCCTCACACTAAGTCACTGGCGTCTTCCAGAAAGGAGCTTGTACACTTATCTAGCACCCTGATTTCTGAAGCTGCCACCTAGGGGACACCCCTAGAGAGCCTGGCTTTAGTGGCCAGTCGGGTTTATACTTGCAAGTCCTAAAGACTCTAACAGATGGAGAAGGCTACCACCCCACAGCATAGCAGAGAAGCACCCAGGCTTTCTGTGAAAGAGGCCTATTTGTTTACCTCTCTTTTGTTTGGGACCTTACCCTGTGTATTCACTCATCTAGTATTTTATTCCTTTCAGTATCCTTTGTAATAAACCAGTAATCTAATGAGAAAAAGAAGAAGGAAGGAAGGAAGGAAGGAAGGAAGGAAGGAAGGAAGAAAAAAGAAAAAGAGGAAGAAATGTGGTGTGTGTGTGTATATATATATATATATATATATATATATATACATATACATGTATACATATACATATATGTATATATATACACACACAACAGAATGTTATTCAGACTTAAAAAAAAAAAAGGGAAAATCCTGTCAGCTGTGACAACATGAATGAATCTGGAGGATATTATTCTAAGTGAAATAAACCAGACAGAGAAAGACAAATACTACATAGTATCACATTTACTTAGAATCTTTTTTTTTTTAAGTCAAACTCATAGAAACAGATTAGAAAAGTGGTTTGCAGGGGATGAGGAATGGAGAAAGTAGGTAGAGATTAATAAAATGGTACAAACTTTCGGTTTTAAGATGAATAAGTTCTGAAGATCTAATTATAGTGACTACAGTTGATAACACTGTATTATATAATTTAAAGTTGCTCAGAGGATGAAAATTAAATATTTCACCAAAAAAAAAAGTAAATAGGTAAATATGTGAGGTGATGGGTGTGTTAATTAACTTGATAGGGGAATCTTTTCACAACGTATATGTATAACAAATCATCATATATATATATATATATATATATATATATATATATATCACACAACTATGTATACCACTTAGACATTAAAGAATTATAAAGAATTATCAAATAATCATAAAATATATTAAAATTATTTTCCTAAAATGAGAATGCCAATAGGCCTGATTATACTAGATGACATAATTGAAGTAATATTTAAAGCATAGTATTTTTTTTAATTTTTTAAAATTTAAATCCAAGTTAGTTAACATATAGTGCAACAATAATTTCAGGAATAGAATTTAGTGATTCATCACTTACATATAACACCCAGTGCTCATCCCAACAAGTGTCCTCCTTATTGCCTCTCACCCCTTTAGCCCCTCCCCCCACCCAACATCCTGCCAACACCCATCAAATCTCGGTTTGTTCTCTGTATTTTAGAGTCTCTAATGGTTTGTCCCCATCTCTGTTTTTATATTATTTTTGCTTCACTTCCCTTATTTTCATCTGTTTTGCTAATTATACCTTAGTAAAGCTGAAAAGAAAAAGATTCTACTGTATTTTTTCTATACTTTAGATTCAAAGACATAAATAGGTTGAATGTTAAAAAATGAAAATAGATGTAGTATGCAAACAATGATAAAAAGGCTGGAGTGTCTATATTGATTTCTGAAAAAAATAGTCTTTAAAAGAAAAAAATATTACTAGATATATAGAGGGACATTTAATAATAACAAAGGGGTCACTCCATTAGGTAGATGCAAAAATGATAAATTATATACACTAACAACAACAACAACAAAAACAAACTACATGAGGCAAAAACTGTCAGAGTTTAAGGGAGAAGCATAATTCCTGAATAATTGTTAGAAACATCAACACTTCAGGGTGCCTGGGTGGCTCAGTCAGTTAAACGTCCAACTTCAGCTCAGGTCATGATCTCACGGTCCATGAGTTTGAGCCTTGCGTCAGGCTCTGTGCTGACAGCTCAGAGCCTGGAGCCTGCTTCAGAGTCTGTGTCTCCCTCTCTTACTCTCTGCCCCTCCCCCACTCGTGCTTTTCTCTCTCTCTCTCTCTCTCTCTCTCTCTCTCTCAAAAATAAAATAAACATTAAAAAAAATCAACATCTCAGTTTCTCAGTTCCAATAATGGATAGAACCACCAGGCAGAAAGAATATCAACAAGAACATAAAGGGCTTAAACACAGAAATAAAAGGAATTACTTTGGGATACCAACAAATTAGGTAGCCTAGATGAAATTGACAACTTTTTAGAAAAATGCA
Source organism: Panthera onca (assembly GCF_046562875.1). Lineage (NCBI taxonomy): Eukaryota > Metazoa > Chordata > Mammalia > Carnivora > Felidae > Panthera > Panthera onca. The sequence continues at coordinate 75,696,675 of NC_138343.1, forward strand.
AATTGCTGAAGAAGAAATAGAAATCTGAGTATGTCTATAACAGTGGAGAGATTGAATAAATAATTTAAACTTCTCAACAAAGGAAAGCCCAGGTGCAGATGGCTTCAATGATGAAGCTAAAAAACAATGATGAATTCTAAAAAACATACAAGGAAAAATTAATACAATCCTTCACAAACTCTCTCAAAAAATAGAAAAGGAGGAAACAATTCCCCATACATTCTCTGAGGCTAGTACTACTCTCATCCCCCAAACCAGACAAAGATATCATAAGAAAAGACAATATCCCTTATGAATATAGATCCAAAAATCTTCAACAAAATATTCACAAACTGATTCCAGCCACATGTCCCATGAATGCAAGATTAGTTCAACATATTAAAATCAATTAATGTAATATACCATAATTATAGAACAAAGGACAAAAATAATAAATAATCCCAACAGATACAGAAAACAGCATTTGACAAAATCCAACACCGTTTCATGATTAAAAAACACTAAACAGATAAGGTGCAAAAAGGAATATCTTCAAACTCAAAAAGGCATCTAAGAAATGCCTACATTTACAACATCCTTACTGATGAAAGATCGAATGCTTTCCCATCAGATGGGGAACAAAACAAAGCTATCTTCTCTCACTACTTCTTTCAAGGTTTATATTGAGGGTTTAGCCAGGGAAATTAGGCAAGAAAAAGAAACAAAAGGCATCTAGATTGAAAAGGTTGATGTAAAACTATATCTGTTCTCAGATTACATGATGTTATGATGTTGCATACAGAAAATCCTAAGAAATCTGCTGAACAACCCTTAATAAGCAAATTTAGCAAGGTTGTAGGGTGTAAGATCAATATGGAAAAATCAGTTGTATTTCTATACACTACCAATGAATAATCCAAAAATGAAATTATTAAGAAAACAGTTCCATTTACCATAGTGTCAAAAAGAATAAAATGTTTAGAAATAAATTTAACAAAAGAAGCATTATATTTTTACGCTGAAAACTATAAAACATTGTTGAAAAATTAAAGATGATTTAAATAAATAGAAATACATTTGATCTTCATGGATCAGAAGATTTAATATTGTTAAGATAACAACACTTTCCAATTGATCTATAAGTTCACACAATCCTTATCAAAATCTCAGATAACTTTCTTGCATAAGTTGACAACATGATTCTAAAATTCTTACGGAAATGCAAGGGACCCAGAATAGTCAAAACAATCTTGAAAAAGAAGACTAAGTTGGGAGACTTCCTTCCCAGTTTCAAAAGCCACAGTAATAAATAAAGATGAGCTGGTGCTGGCATAAGAATAGACATATAGATCAATAACAGAGATTTTAGAGTCCAGAAACAACCCTTACATTTTATGGTCAATTGATTTTGTAAAAAAGTGTCAACACAATTCAGTGGGGAATATCCTCAATGAACGGTGCTGTCCATTGGATATCCACATACAAAAGAATGAAATTGGGCTTCTTCCTTTTCTTTAGAGAAGATATACAAATGGATAACAAGCACATGAAGAGATGGTCAATTTCATTAGACATTAGGAAAACGCAATTCAAAACCACAATGAGATATCACTTTACACCACTAAAATGGGTATAGCTAAAGGGACAAGCAATAACAAGTGTTGACAAGCACGTGGAGATATTAGAACCCTCATACACTGCTGGAAGGAGTGTAAATGGGAAAGGAGTTTTTGAAGAACTGTTTGACAGTTAGGATGGATTTTTGTTTCATTTAACTAACAAATATTTTTTTCAGTGCCTAACATATGCCAGACATTTGTATTAAGTTTTTGAGATACAAGATAAGCTAAACTATCATTATTATTACACGAAGAGAGACCTACAAACAAAAGATTGCAAAACAGTGTGCTAAGTCTATGTATGAGGCTTGTTGGTGGAATAAAGAAAGAGAATAGCAAGGAGTTCAGAAGGAAGGGATGTGCCAGGAGTTTGAACCATGCAGAGAAGATGAGGTGTTATCCTCTAAGCTGCTGAGAGCCACTGAATGACTTGAAGCAGGGAAACAGCATTAGTACATCTGCTCTGTCAAAGGACACTCATGGCAAAGTATAGAACGTGAACTGAAGGGAGACAAAAGTGGAAGCAGCCAGAAAAACAATGAAGACCCAACCTACAGCATTATACATGGAGTGGATAAAAATAGAGTAAAACCTTGGTTTGTGAGTATAATTCGTTCTGGAAACAGGCTTGTAATCCGAAGCACTTTTATATCAAAGTGAATTTCAAGGACCATTGGCTCTGTTGTGATCATGTGACATTTGGCATCACCTACTACTCATACTGCAAGACATCTCATATTTATCAAGTAAAAATTTATTAGAAATGTTTGCTCCTCTTGCAGAACACTCGCAGAACAAGTTACTTGCAATCCCAGGTTTTACTGCATATAGATTCAAGTGACATCTCTGAATTACAATTTAGGGGATTTACTTGAATGTGAAGGGTAAGGGAAGTGAAAAAATAAATAGTAGGTGGTTCTTGGACGGCTAATTTTTACAAGTTGGCTCTTTGAAAAAAATGTATGCATATAAGGGTATATATACGTTTATTATAAATTTTGCTGATATAAAGTACGCATAGTACATAATTTAAAAAATAATAAAATATGCAATGATCTTTCCTGTAAGTTCCATATAGCCAATTAATTCTCACAGAATGCTTTCATTAATTTTTGCCAAATTCTTATGTGTGACCAATCAATAGTTGCAATCCAACTGTGGTTTGACAGATGGAATTGCATCCTAATCTGCTCTTTACCCAATAAAATTATCTTCACCAAATCTGACAGAAACTATTTCTCACCACCACATAAGTAATACTCATTAAATTAAAACCTTTCAACTTCAACACTAGACACGATGCACTTTCAAGTTTAACTTGCATTATTAACATTTTCTTCATCACTTTCTTAAGCCTAGACAACCAACAACACAGACATCAAGACCTGATTTTTAGCGTTTTCCAATTTCCATGGTGAAAATGTTCCCAATATGGCTGATTTGAAGCTACCTATGTGGCTAAACAGGAAGCTGGAAGAACAGTAACACCCCATTATGCAGTATTTCTAACATACAGGTCCAATATAAACTCAAGAGCATAAGAAATAGTAAAAGCCATTAGGAAATAGTGATTTTCAAGTATTTATTATCTTTGATTTTAACATAATTAATTAAATTATAATTTTACATAGTTAAAATTTTAATGATGGCTGTCTTTTAACAACTACTGACTTTCAAAGTTCTTAATATGTAAAAATTGGCTCACGTGAGCTAGTATATAAGCTGGTTTCAGCAAACCATTGCTGCCAGCTGTTCTCACTTGAGTGACAGCTAAAAATTGAGGATAAAAGGCCATGCACTTTGGATTTGATATAAATATAGCACCACAAAAACACAGTTAATCTTTTTTTTAATATCCATAGAAATAGTAGATTCAGCTCATATATTAGTATTGCCAACAATAAAAATTACTGCCTTAAACGAGATAAAAATGTGTTTCTCTCTAAGGTAAAAGAATCCACACAGAGGCTGTCTAGGCTGGTACAGTGCCTACCCTGTTATCAAAGCCCAGGTTCCTTCTGTCTTTATGCTTTACTACCTCATTGTCCAAGATGGATGCCTGAGCTCCAGTTATCACATCTACTTTCTAGCCAAAATAAAGGTGGAAAGAGGTGAAGGAAAGACAAGTCCCTCTAATTAAGACACTTGTAGGAGGAGATTGAGGTGCCTGGGTGGCTCAATCAGTTAAGCATTTGACTCTTGATTGTGGCTCAGGTCATGACTGCTCAGTTGGTGAGATTGAACTCCATGTCCAGCTCTGCACTGACAGCTCCAAGCCTGCTTGGGATTCTCTCCCTCTCTCTCTGCCCCTCCCCCACTTGCATGCTCTAGCACTCTCACTCTCAAAGTAAATAAATAAACTTTAAAAAAAAAGACACTTCTAGGAGGAGGTAGAAATATTTCCATTTAAATATCATTGGCCAAAACAGTCACATGACACTTCTAGATTCATGGAAGACTCAGGAAGACAGTCTTTTAGCTGGATGGCAATGCCTGGTTATGTATCAAGGTTCATATTTCTAAGGCTCATGTGTCCAAAGATAAACAGATGAGTTCCTAATATTAGGAAGCAGCTTGTAATCTCTACCTCAAAGTCTCCGGCCCAAGGCTCCATTTTTTTTTTTTTTTTCCATCTTGACCTAAGCCAGTGGCAATGGAAAGAAAACACAATATACCTTAAAATAGCCCAACCCATACAGAGAACAACATTTTAGCCACTAAAGTGTGTTCTGCTTCAGTCCAACCTGGTCTGCCATCATCTGACTGGGCATGGGCTGTGCCCTAAATGGGCTGGAGACATTTTCTCCTCATTATCACCTTGTTAAGCAACCCCCTGCCTCTGAAGCATGTTCTGGGATCTTAACGAGGTGATAATGAGGAGAAAAATGATGTGGCAGTCTTGGTCTGGTCTAGTCTTCATAGTCCAAAGGAGACCCAAGCTTTAATTAAAAATACTTTGCTTTGATATAAAACTTTCAGAAGACATATATTTTTGATGTGCCTGAAGACAAGAAAACATGGAAAAATGTGTGTTTCTATCAATGTACACCTAGGAGATGTCTTTGTCTCATTACTCCAACAAAGAGGGCTGCATTCCTTAAAAGAAATAGAGAATTATAAGAAAAGGTACAAGATGCAATAGGTAAGGGTAAGAAAAGTGGGGGTAGAAAATGGACTTGAAGAGAAAGGAGTCCAGGTGTTATGCATCTTACAGATAGAACATCTAGATTTTTATCTGAGCATTTGGTGCTCTTTGGGCTTACTCTGTATAGAAAAGTGTTTTACTATATCTATATGTTTAGTCCATTATTGCTACTTCAACTGATTATACAAACAAGATAATTCATTCAAAATGTGAAGGGTTTATACGATGATATTTGAGGAATATACTTGTCAATCATTAATTTGGAGGCCTTACTTTATTTCTTTAAAATGTAATTTTGGACTATTTACTAAATATAAAAGATAGCCTCTTTATTGCCTCCTAATTATTTTAAAGTCAACCCACTTCATCGACATGAAAGATAGTCACTGATCACTTCTGTCTGTTGGGGAAATATATTTTTAAAATGCCTGCATTTAAATGGTTTATTTTAAAAGGCCAAACTACTTTCCCAACTTTCAGTTGTCCCCTGGTTATCTCAATGAGACAATTAAAAAAAAAGAAAAAGAAAATTTATAGCACCATGTTACCTATGGTGACACGGAGTGCTCCTCTACATGAAGCAAAGCGTTGGATCACAGCCCAGAAGACCCATCAGCACTCTTCCCCAGTGGCTGTCTATCTTCGTGACAAATTCTGACCACCCAACAGTCCATTTGGCTGTGGTGAATGCAGGGGAAGAAGAGAAATGGCCAAAAACCACCATGCTGACACACAATCATGCCACAGTCCATTTGTTCATTTGTGCTTGAGTCTGAAGCAAATGGAGTCGCAGGAACTTTCCCAAGGCTGATTCCTCAGAAAAGATAAATTCACTTGTTAACCTCTTTGGCTACATCACACGGCTGATTAAACTATTCCACAGACAATCCCATTTTATTAGAAAGTCAGTATACCTTCACTTGATTTTATTATCTTGTCAGTCTCTTGGTAACCCATCGGTGTCACGATCAGTCACTCTTTACACACGCTCATCAAGAAAAAAAAAAATCCAGGACAGTATTTTTTAAATCTAAACTAAGCTATTTATCAATAAGGAACTTCCAACATTGTTAATGCATGAAATGTTTTGTTAACATCTGATCTTGATTTCTTCTATTAACTTCATGTCCAGTTTTCTAGAACTTAAGAAACAGAAGTTCTATGGCTTTGTTTTCATTGGCATGTGGAAGTTGAAGATCACTTCTGAATAAGCATATTTGACTCTGTCTTTATTCATGGGGAAACACAGGAGCAAGGATCATTCTAAGTGGTAGATGATCAAAGAAATATTTGTGTCTTTTTTAATAATCATAAGTTTTTTGTGAAAAATCTTATCCTCTGACCTTTCTATCCCTTGACCTTTCATCAGCCAATCATGAAGAAGTATAAAATTCACAATCTGGGTGGCAATGAGAAAACTTAAACATTCCTCCAACGTAACACACGTTGCTAAAGAGCGAACCTCAGTGGAACACTGATTTCTCTAAATATGCTTTGTACCTTAAAGCCAAATTGTTTTCTCTTTTTAATGAATGTAAAACATAAGTTGGACAGACCCCAAATCAGTATTAGTGGCATTTCATTTCGCTTGAGTCTAGAGAAACAGACTGTTCTTTCCAAAAGCATTCCTGTTAAACAAGAAGAAATTCAATATCATTTCTCATCGGACAGAAAATGACAATTTAATTAAAGTAAATATTCAGACTTTTATATGGCCAACTACACAGAAGCCAGGATCTACACTAACAGACTAGAATATTGTAGAAGTTTCTCTAGGGAATTAACACCTCATAGGTTATTCTGTAGTTTAAATGATTGGCATTGAACAAATACCCCCATCAACAGGTAACTGTGACACCCTGCATTAACATTAGTCTTTCAACATCAGCTAGAACACGAAAGAGGAAGTATAAATGGTACTAGCAGTGGATGTCAGAAGGCTGGATTCCTCGTCCTCAGTTTGCCACCAAAGAGACGTGTGGCCCTGGGCAAATTACTTCACCTCTCTTGGCCTCAGAATCCTCATCTATAAAAATGCAAAAGTTGCACTAAATGACTCTTAAAGTCACTTCTAGTTCTGTGGGTTTTATGCCTAGGAGGAGAAAGCAGGGAAGAGATTCCCTAAAGCAGAATTCTCCAGGTTTTACAATATAACTGAGCCCAGAATCATCCTCTCCCTTTGCTCTAATTATATCCTTTCTTTCCCACACACTCCCCTGCACACCATTAGGAAATAAAGGGAGGAAGAAGGAAAATCTCCTGTTGCATGCAAAAACCAGATCTGCCAATGGTAAAGCATTGGTTTAAATGGAGCCTTCACCGATGATATCAGATTATATTTTAATTAGATGTCAAGTTCTAAGACCACAAAGCCAAAATGATAAAGGGCAGGCTATTAACTGTCCCAATTATGGAGCCCCAAGTATGTCTTAATTTATGTACTGATAATCTCCTGGTAATTCCCTGGGTGCTGCCACCGTGTAAACATTCCAGTTTCTCTCCTGCTTCGCCTGGATTTGTTCTCCGGCGATCACGGAGTTTTCCCATTATGCGCGGCCCAACTCATTTTGGAGCAACAGCCTTCCCTCGCAGCCAAGGCTCCAGCCTCAGCTGGGCCGAGGGGAGTGGGCGACCGCTCATCTGCAGCAGAGCCTTTGGTGGAAGTGTGGCCAATTAGTCACACGTTTGGTGTTCTAATTAGGCGAGGCTGGGCCTTTGGAAAATGTGCTGTTGATTTAGGTACTTCCTCAAACAATGCTAAATTGTGTTATGTGAAATTCAATTAGTCTTTTTCTAAACGTTTCCACATCTGTTCTTCTTTAAGCATAAAGTGATGAGGAGAGAAAGAGAAGTGAAAAGCCAGAGTCTCCACTGGTGAAATATGTTAGGCCTTAGGGACCAGCCCTTTTCCCAGCTTTTGACCCTGAACAGTGATATACAGGAAGGAACAAAGTTGGAGAGCTATCATGGTGAAGCCCTTTTAAATAAATCATTATAGAAGAAATACTGCAACTGCACGGGAATGTAATCTTGCATGATGGCCATAAACTCAGCTTTGTTTGAAAATGGATGGCATGGGGGAGGAACCATTAAGAAGTAAATGATTATAAATTCTGTCTTAAAGGTAGTATTTGTGTTCACTCTGATTATATTTTTAAAAAGCGTCCTTAAAAAAAATGCTTTGGTTTAATATTTCATGTCTAGGTCCAGTGTAATGAGTTTTTGTCTCCTCCTATCTATTGAAATGTTCCATATAAAATTGAGAACAGCCTGAAATCCCAGAACACTTGAGGATTAAAAGAAAAAGAAGAAAGAAAGAGGAGGAGGAAGTGAAGGAGGAGGAGGAGGAGGAAAGATTCCACTTGCCTGAAATGTTCCCTAGTTTCCATTTGAGGCACTATTGTCAGCCACAAGATGGCATGTTGCTTTGATCTTTTGAGCTCCATGGCAAGCTGCTCCAACCCCGAGTCTCTAGTCCTCCAATTTGCTAGAGATGCTGTGTTATTGCTTCACAGCATCTCTTAATTCCAGCACCTTCCCGGCAGCACATCCAGCACCAGGTCCATGGTGCGTCTGATCACATTTGGCACATCCACTGGCTTTGCCAAGAGGCCAAACGGCAATATCTTTTACCAAAGTGGCACGGCTCAAAACCGCAGGCGTCCAAAGGTGAAGGTGTACATGCATTTGATCCTTGTTTCTGTTATCACCTTTTCAGTGACTAACATTTCAAAACCTTATCTATGGTTGGCAGGCCATGTTTCAGTTTTGTCAAACCCCGGATATAGACCGTGTGGTTTTCCGATGATATATCTCCGTAAGATTTGTGGAATGCTAAAGATGGAGTTGTCAACACTACTTTATGGCACCTTGGTACATGTCAGAAAATGAAAATATTTTCAGAAGTGATAGCATTATTTGACTGATGACATGCTCTTGTAAGACAAAGACTTATTTAAATAAAAAAATTTCAAGAAAAGAAACTGAAATAAGGCATTCATTACTAGCAAGGAAAGTGATTTATCTGGTATCTAGCTCTCACAAACAAGAGAAAGGAAGATTTAAAAAATTAGAATGATAACACTTTTAAGGCTGGGTTTTTATTTTTCATTAACTGAAAAGCATCTTGAAGTTGATGACTGTATTTACATTTAATTTCCATTCCAAAAGAGACTTTGCTTCCCTGAAAATAAACAATAGATAGTTCCAGAATACAATGAACCATATGAACAAAGGAAAGACATAAACAATTTAATACATTTAAATAAAATAAAAAGTAACCTCTATGGTTTTCAGAATCAGGTTATAATTCTATGTAATAGAGGTCACAACAACAAATGTAAATAAATAGTTTTTACTCCAGAAGATAGCTATAAACCTTAAAGTTTTGATAATAGTGTCTAAAATCTGGTTTTGCTGGAATATTGGTTGGTAATTATAGTCTACTATCTTTTGTAATTTTCCCATACAAAGGATTTTTTACTAATATTTCAACCAGCACAACCATTGTTGAGTGGAAATTTTGCCTTAATTTCTCTATTTATCTCTACCTGCTTTGTGACTTAGTAAAGCTGGATTAACCATGAGACAATATTAGCTCCTCAGAGCAACATTATTTGATTTTTAAAAGCTCTTTATTAAAAAGAAAAAAGTTCAATAACTTTAAGTTGAATGCTGATAAAAGAGGGCATTTAAGTCACTAGCTTTAAGCCCAACGAACAAGTCCTGTCTTTGTCACTTAAAGTCTCTATCCAATGGTCCATCACTGCTGAATTTCTTAGAGTATTCATTTGTTTGTTTGAGTATAGTTGGCATACAATGTTACATTAGTGTCATGTGTACAACTTCCTGATTTGACAAGTTAATACATTCTGTTAAGTTCACCACAAGTGTAGCTATACCACCTGTCCCATTACACTGCTATCACAGTATCATTGACTGTATTCTTTATGCTCTGTTTTTTATTCCCGTGATTTACTCATTCCATAACAGAGAGCGTGTGAACCTGTGCACTCTGGCTGGTCTGAATGACATCTTGCTTCCCTATCAGCCCCTCTTCATATAGCAATGCCAGAGCCATTGGTTAACAAAAAGACATCATTCATCCCATCTTCTGAGGTACATGTGCTATGACTTGTAGTGATCCTGAGCACAGATTCAAAATCATTCTTCCCTCTGAAGTGCCAATCGTGGGGAAAATGTCATTTTAATGTTGTGTACCAGCTTCATGTACCAGAGATCAAGTGTCTAAAATAGTTTTCTCTTGATTATTAGTTCAAATCCAAATTAAACTCCCTAACAATGGCATGACTTTAGGGAGAGAAAGGAAGCAGTCTGCAGACTGCCCTTTGCCTTCAGAAAGCTGTGCCTGGTCAGCTGAGGGGCATCCTCACTCTCCTTATTTTCATAGAGTGGCCTTCGGAGTCTGTTTTCAATGCATCCCACATGTGTTTGCCTCTTGCTGACTCTGATTTGGCCTTGTGCTAGGCCAGACCTGGCTCGGGGGTTATCTTTTATTTTGCTAGACAAGATGTCATGCTCTGTTCTTCTTGTTACCAGACGCTTTAATGTTAGTATGATACTAATGAACAATATCTGTAGCTTTTTGCCATTTACAAACAATATCTTGAAACTCATCATTCTAATTTTAAAATTTAAAGTCTTATCTACTGCCCTCCTAAATTTTTCTTTCTTTTTTTTTTGTTTTTGTTATTTAAATTGTCACTTTTTTCCTGACCTATTTGCTTGTTTTGGAGAGTGAACTCTTTGAGGGCAGACATTACTTTCCACACAGTTCTATTTCCTTGTGCTATAATTCACTTAATGCATGTATCTATTGATTTGTTTTGATTGGTTACCCTTAGTTCTACCGAGTTTGTGTCATAGAATAATGACCACAAACTCCACATCTCAGCACTGGATCCCAGATCCCAAACACCCCCTAGTTTCTTTTGTCATTTGTTGTTAGGCTGGTGCTACCAATGATTTTCATGGGATGTGGACTAGCTAGGAAGCGATAGAAGGACTGAGCTGCCTAAGACACACTCTGAGAGGAACCACCTAATAAAATTAAAGCAAAGGACAGCACCGAGGATGGAAAGGTGTACTGGTTGATTAAGAAAACAATAATTCATCTAGAAAGAACTGAAACATAAACACAGGAGTTAAATTGTCAAATAAAACACAAGACAAGAGAAGCACATACAACAGAGAATTAAGTGACAGATTGTGATGAAGGGTAAGATGTGACTAAAAGGAGGGGACTAAGGAGGATATTTCTAGACATTTCCGGTCAGAGACTGACACGAACTAAAGCAAGGAAGGAGTGATGGAGGCAGGTGTCCTCTAGCCTCACTGTTTTCTCCTTCTCTACCTCCTTGGCTGCTCCCTATTTCTCTTCCTGACTTCCTAGGTCTTAATCTTCAGACTACTTCTCTTCTCTACACACCCTCAGACTCTCTGGGGTGCCATTCAGCTGCTGATTTAAATATCATTTGGATAGTGATAGTTTCCCAATTTTTATCTCTCACCCAGTGCACTCTCCTGGCTTAGATAGTCAATTGCTTATTCAGCATCTTCATTTGTGTGTCAAAGAGAATGTTAAGCACTACAAGATATGCCCCAAATTGAACTTCTGATTTCCCAGCTCTTGCCTCTAAAATCTGCTCCCTAAATTATTTAATGAAAATTCTATTCTTTTAGTTGTTCCAGTAAAAAATCTTACAGCCACACCTGACTTTTATTTTTCTCTCTTAGCCTGCATCTAACCCATCACAGCAATCCTTCTCACTTCTCTTTCAAAATATATCCAGGATCTGACCCCTTCTCATTATCCCTATTGCCACTATCCCAGGCCAAACTGTCGTTACCTCTCACTGGGATGATTGTAATAACCTCCTAACTGGTCTCTTTAACTTTACTCTTGATCTTTTTTTTTTTTTAAGTTTATTTATTTTGAGAGAGAGACAGCATGAGTGGGGGAGGGACAGAGAGAGGGAGACAGAGGATCACAAAGCAGGCTCCACACTGTCAGCCTGGAGCCCAATAAGGGGCTCAAACTCATGAATCAGTGAGATGGTGACCTGAGCCGAAACCAGTCAGATGCTTAACCAACTGAGCCACCCAGGCGCCCCTACTCTTGACCTTCTTATAGGCTACTCTCACACTAAACCAGAGTGTTCTTCTAAGAACATTAGGTCATGCTCCTTTTTTGTTCAAACCCTCTCATGGCTTTTTATTTCTCTCATCAGAAAAGCCAAAGTCCTTACCACAGCTTACTTGGTTCTACTTGAGCTCAACCTCCAATTATTTCCTCACTCAACTCCTATCACTTCCTCCTTGTTTGCTTTACCCCAGCCACATTGGCCTTCTTGCTCTTCTTAAATATACCAAGCACATCCCCACTGCAAGGCCTTAACACATGCTATTCCCTCTTCACCTATGGCCGGCAACCTAGCTTCCCTCTGGTCTCTGCTCAAGTGTCATCTCATCAGTGACTTCCATGACCCTTCATCCCACTCTGTGTAAAATACCTCCCAGGCATGTATCTCCCTCAGTGCTTTATTTATCTTCATAGCTCTTATCACCACCTGTCCCACTAAAAATTTATTACATTGGCTCTTGTCTGTCTCCACTACAGTATAAACTCCTTAAGATCATGAACTTCATCTATGTTGTTCAGAGAAATAATCCTCAGTGCCTGGAATATAATGGCTGGACTATAGTAGGTGCTTAATTATTGTTGAATGAATGAATAAATAAATGATAACAGTGAATAGACTGATTTTTAGGTAGATAAAGAATTTGCACTGAGAAGTGCTGGGTCATCATATTGGAAAGTCAGCACAGACTTGGATGGTGGGGAACTTATAATATCAGAGGGAAGAGTATGGATTTTATTCTATAAGAAAAAGAGTATTGATTGCATTCTATATAATGAAAGTTCCATTAAAACCTTTTCAGCAGCAATCTACATGATGAATACAAAATCTGGGGATAAGCAATCTGGCGATACCCTATAGGATGGATTTTAAAGTTCACTGGAGATGTTTTCCGTAATCCTGTCATTAGACCCCATAACCAAGGTATAAATGCAGCCCTTTGATGAAGCTAACTATAAATTGAAATGTACTTATTATTTCAAAGAATCACACTTTTTGTAGCAGGAGTTAAGAATTTCTAGGTCATTGAAATCATGCTAAGGACTAGACTGTAGGTTGAGCAGCATTCACTTGGCTACAGATGTCCAGAGTGAGATGTAAAAAATTCTCATTTAACTATCCAGACTGATTGCCTCCCCAAAGCTCAAAATAGCTATATTTCTAGAAATTAGAGAGTCCATTTTCTAATTTCTTTTTGTACATTTGCCTTGGGTTCAGTTGGATGGCATTCCTCATCTGTGCTCAGTTGAGCAGCCAGAGGTTTCTGGAACAAAAGATGTGGCTCTCAGGAGAAGAGGAGTGGAATAAATAAACAGTAATGAGAACCTGCCTAGGAAAGGTTTCATCAGACTGTCAGCTCTACTGAAGACAGTTCAGAGAGCTATGGCTCCTAGGGTCACACAATCCTTGAGCAAAAAAGTAATGATAGGGAAATAGAGTTCAAAGATTTCCCGACCTTCCCTCAGTGTTTCCACTGAGTGTTCCACTTTTGACTAAAGTGACATATTTATCCTTATAAGGTTCTCACTGCTTAAACTTTACCCCAAGAATCTGAGATGTATCCATTTCATCTCCAGACATTATAGGAGATGCCTTCTTAATTCAGCTTCTTGAAGATCCAGAGTTTCTCCAATGTGGAAGTGACTCTCTTTCCTGACATTGGCTTTGAACAGTGGGTGAACCAGCTGAGACAGTTTGGTGGATTATTCTCCCATATTAGAAAGAGGCTCTCATTTGGAAGAAATGTATTTTGAGTAAGTATGAATATAGGGGGATTTTAACGATCATATTATTTACATTTTTATAGGATCAGAAAATCTGAATGCCTCTTTGTGTCTTTAGTAGAGAAAATTCAAAAGCTTCCATTTTATCTAAGTACTGAAGGTCCACAATGCTGCTCTGATGTGGGGTAGTGAATGATGTCTTCCCACTGAATCTCCTTGTGGTCTCAAAGCCCATCATTAGTGACTGTGAGCTGACTCACAGAATTGGCAGATCCACCCATTTGTGACTGCAAAACATTTGGAAAATGTCTGGGAACATGGCTGTCATTAGTCCCCTATGAAACAGTCATTTCCAATGTGAACAATGCAAAATATAATTACAAAAGAAAAAGGATCATATAAGCCATACAAAACATGCATGAATTGGTCCAGACATTATCATGTTTGAGAAATCTTTGTCCTTAACAGTTTGGAATGTGGGAAAATCTAGGGTGATCTAAAAATAAAATGGTTATGAGATATATGAGCCATCAACCACAGAATCCCAAACAGATTTTTAATTCTTATGACCTAATTTCAGCCTGCTGCCAGCATCAGTGCAACATTGCTCTACTCCTGCTTTGGAAGCAGGGCTCAGGAAGAACGTGAATTTTATCCTGACTTCAGGGGGCACTGGTCATGGAAAGAACCCAGATCTGGCAGTAGAAGATGAGAGATGAGGTTGTATGAAAGGGCTTTATCAACTATAAAGCATTATGCAAAAATGGCCATGCTTTCTGTGCTGATCATTATATTTAGTTTGAATTCATTTACTTTTGCAGGGATAAACCAACTTGGATACAAGAAGCCTCTATGAAAGAGTCACAGTTACAGAAAGAAACACATTCCTTGGATCTGCTGATAGCTCTCCCTGGAACATTAGTTTCTTCCCAAGCCTACCCTAGAGTTCAAAGGAAAAGATCTGTAGACTATACTTGCATTGCCTCTGCCTTATTTCAGTAACTAAGCCAACATTTAAGTGCTAGCTCTGTGCTGACACTGAATTGGAGGTTAGGGATATAACAATGAGCAAAACAGAAGTGATCCCTGACCTCTTGGAACTTGCATTTGAGTGAAGGAAAGAGACAATAATCACATAATCATCTAAAATTGAAACTGTGCTCTGCAAAGAAGGAGAAGGATACGGTATAATATGCACTTAGAGGGAGATTTGCCCTAGTCAGGTAGGTCTGGAAGGCTTCCCTGAAGAAGGGACCATTCTGCTGAGCTCTGAAGAATGAGTGGGAAATGACAGGGTGGAGAGGTACAACAGAGAATGTCTTCTTTTTGAAAAGGTCGTATGAAGGGAGAGAGCTCAGCTCATTCAAAAACTGCTAGATTGAACAGTAAGAAATCATTGATGTTCAACAGTTTTTGACTTACAAAAGTGGCATTTCGTATAGTTAAACTTGACAAAAGTATGCTAAAGCGGATACAGGACAGAAAGCAAGAGTAGGCTTAGCCTAGGATGATGCTGGGGAGGTAGAGAGTGGCCGCTGACAGAAGGCTTTGTAAGCCATGTTATGGCTCTTGGTCTGGGTCCCAATAGCAACAGGAAGACTCTGAAGATCCACACTGGGTGAAGATGACTCTGGCTGTAGTGTGAACAGCAGGGGTTATTTACACCTAATAGGAAAGAACTGCTGGTGGCCTAGAGCCTTTCTATTCCAAAGAGATGCCTGCAGACAAACAGCTTGGGTATCAGCAAGGAGCCAGTTAGAAATGCAGACCTGCTGAATCAAAATCTGCACGATTATAAGCTCCCAGGTGGTTCATTCACATGCATAGTAATGTCCTGGCTTGGACTACACTGAAGATGGATAGATGGATACAAGGAAATGGGTTCAAGAAATATTTAGAGGGTAAAGGCATATATATTGGTAACAGATTGGCTATGAAGAAGCAGTAAGAGAAAAGAAGGCATGAGATGACTCCTAAATTTCTGACTTGCACAACTGAATGAAGAGAACTTTCTCTGAGATCTGTACACTGTAAAGGACCAGCTTTAGAGGGAATGGTCATGAGCTGAATATGGGGCTTGCTGAGTTTGAGATAATTTTAAAGCATTCAAGTGCAGAATTTGATGCAACAGTTGGATATATGAGGCATAAGTTCTGAGGAGAAATCTGAGCTGGAATTATAAATTTGAGTCATGCACATAGAGGTGAAAGTCAGGCAAGAAAGAAGTAGGAGACGAATGTTTAAGTTAGAGGCAATGATGTGAAGTTCCCAGAGACAAGAGAGAACATCCTTGAATCAAGGAACTGAGAGATCTCATACAGGTTTGAAGTAAAGTGCAGGGATGACTTGATGAGCAATGAAACACAAAGGTAGAGAAGAGTCAGATCATATTGGGCCCCAGAGATCTTCTTAAGGATTTCAGAGATTAGCCAAATATTGATGAGAACATTGATATGGAAGGATCATACAATCAGATTTACTCTCAAAGGATTATCAAGGCTGTTTGTTGACTAGAGAAAGGACTAAAGGGACCATTTGTTGTTTTCTGGAGGAAGAAGCTATGCACTCAGGCACATGATGCTCTAGAACTTTCTTCTGTTGGCTTCTGAGCCATGACCTCTCCACTTATCCATTTCCACTGCCACTGCCTACGACATTATGTGCACTGAAGAGAGGTGAAATGTTTCCCACCAATGTTGCCCTCCATTTTTAGATCACAAAATAGCACTACCTCTGCACTACGATTCAGAGGAATTCTATGAGGTGAAAGGAAACTTTGCTTTCACATGACAACACTTTGAAAATATTATCTAGTTTACCTGTGATGCTTGAGACTTAACTTTCAGAGTCAATATTTAAAGGCATATTTTAAAAATAAAATATAAACAGCTCTTTTTCAATTAATTTCCTTGAAATTAATTAAATGCATAAAATAGACTTCAATTTTTTTGTTATGAAAATCTAACTTTTAACATTTACTCTAAAAAATTAGTTCTATTAAGCCTAAGTATCTGGGGATTTAAAAAATAATAACAAAAATGTGTATCAGTCATGAACTCAAACAGTACCTTGTTCCAAGTTTAATTGGAAAAACTCCTCAGTCAAATGTCAATCATAAATAATAATCTAATCTATCATGTATGGATCTAGAACATAAATGAACTGTAAGTCTAATTTCTACCTCCCATGTATGGGCATCATCCCATCTTTTCCAGCAACCAAAATTGTTGGAAATACACTCTTCCAAAATATCTACTTCTATCTATGCTTCTCAGTTCTATCATGTCTGGTTTTTCTCACCTGGAAATGAAATCTGGCTGTTTGGGGCCCCTGGGTGGCTCAGTCAGTTAAGCGTCTGACTTTAGCTCAGGTCATGATCTCACGGTTCATGAGTTCAAGCCCTGCATCAGGCTCTGTGCTGACAGCTCAGAGCCTGAAGCCTGCTTCGGATTCTGTCTCCCTCTCTCTCTGCCCCTCCCCTGCTCATGCTTTGTCTCTCTTTCTCTCTCAAAGATAAGTAAACATAAAAGAAAGAAAGGAAGGAAGGAAGGAAGGAAGGAAGGGAGAAAGAGATCTGGCTGTTTGAATCCAGAGCACAGATCTTTACCGGCACACTGACTCACTTATCCAAACTGGTATTAGATTTTACCAAAAATACAAAGAAACATGCAAGAAAGGGAACACCACAAAGGCCTTCTGGAATATTTGCTGAGGATTGGAGGCAATCCCTAATAAATTATAACTTTTCATTCTCAACAGGTTATTTATTATTGATTTAACTAGAATGTAAGGAAGCCCCTGCTATGCCTGGTGCCCTCCAGCTCCTGAGCAGGCCAGCCAGCTGATACAGAACTGATAACACAAATAGTAAAACCTGTCTGGATGGCAGCATAGTTATGGGCTCATGCTCTGGAGCCAGAATACCTGGGTTTGAATTCTGACTCCAACATTTATGAACTGTGTAACTCTGGTCAAAACACATACCTTCTCTGTGTCTCAGTTTCCCCAAATGCAAAATGAGGAACTATAGAGTTATTATGAACAATAAGTGACTTAATATTCATAAAGTGTTAGAAGAGTAATGGGACAATGTAAGTCTTTAATTTTTATCTGTTCAAATAACCACAGATTTTCAAAAGGCATCATTAATGATTCTTGAAGTAAAACTTCTCTTCCATCACCTGAGGGTCTTCCCTACCATCATCATGCTCATAAAGCTATAGCTGTAGGTTATAAAGACAGAAAGTTTCTCTAGTCTCGGTAAGATTAGAAAGCACCCATCCCTGGACTCCAGGAAAGGTTCCAGAGGAAATTTGGCCAATCTGAGTCCAGGCTGGCACTTAAAGCCAGTAACTTCAGTGTTTTCTCAAATATGGGATAAGAGAGATGTCTGTGTGTTCCCATTTTCTAGAAGAGCAACAGTTTATGGCTTTAAAGTTTCCTTTAAAATGAAGGCCAAATTGTTCTGATGGTATACAGTGTCATACCCATATAACTTTCTTTATTTAGATGCCACCATTACATAAATGCACGTGCAACCTTCCCTGCCAGCAGTAAAGTGTGCAGAAATTTTGAAAACAGCTTTTCTGCCAGGGTTACCACAATGTCCCATTTATTTTCAGCTCAAGTCTGGGAAAGAAACATGTTAGAGATTTGTGCCAAAAGTGGCTGAACTTGACTTCAGTCAGCCTCCCTTTCATGATTTTTTTTTCAAAGACTAAATGTCAGTGTTTCTCCTAAACCTACTTGGGCAAATTGCCTTTTCTTACAGGACCATGGCCTTCTGGCGGAAATAGTATTACATGGTAAATTGTTCATGTTTGATGTCATTTTTGAAGTAAAATGACCCCAAAGATGAATACATTTACTGCACAGAAACTGTATGATTGGCATATGAAGGAAGATTTCAATATATAAGAAACAGTAATTTCTTGCTCCACAATGATGGGTTACTCTGCCAAGTTCAAAAATTGAATTATTTAGAAAGCATTTGGAAATATTTTCTAACTGTCCATTAGCAAAATCTCAGAAATAACAATTTGTTCTATCCATGAAGGCTTAAGTAATTTTAGAGATCTTTGAGGAACTCCTTCAAACCCAAATTTAAACATTTAAGAAGTAACATGTCAGCTTTAAATGTAATATCAAATATGTTCCAAACTCATTCACTCGATCAGTTTAGTCTAGGAGTGTCCACAGTATTCACTTGGGTTTTTCAGTTTGCTTTGCTTTCATGGTTTGTGTCTTATCTCTATTCTAGTCTCTAACTACCTTTCAAACAGTTTTTTTATATTTACAAAATGAAGGCCAAATCTATACTCGCAAATTGAAGTTGAAAAGTAAAGCACTTTGAGGATAAGTTCAAAGGAAAACTATTTTTCTAGTTACTAGCTTTTTTGAATCATTGACAAGTATTCTCTGATTGTCTATGTTCTCAACTTTTTCTTCATGTTTTGACCCAGACTTCACTAGGTAGACCTGTCCTAAATCCTGGGATATAATAACAAACCTTATCTCATTTAAAATTTCTTATACTAAACAATATTTTCTTGTATTTCCAGTATATACTTCATGTCTTATTCTTTTTTTTTCTTCATGTCTTGTTCTGAATGCAATATTTACATAAAAAATATTTATGTGAAGGGGTGCCTGGCTGGCTCTGTCAGCTAAGCCTTTGACTTTTGATCACAGCTCAGGTCTTGATCTCTGGGTCATGAGTTCAAGCCCCACGTTGGGCTCCACACTGGGTGTGAAGCCTACTTAAAAAAAAAAAAAAAACTTATGTAGAATCCTGCCTTTTTTTATAACTTAATTTAAAAATAATAAAACATGCCAACTTATCAACATATCACCACAGGTTAAAAATGTAATATTAATATAAAAAAGTGAATATACAGAATGTCCTAAACAACTAGATAATAATTATATCTTTTTGTCTTTTTTATTAGATACATCTCAAAATAACCAGCATCTTCACTTTATTTCACATTCACTTAACCTTAAAAAGTAGATTCCTTTTGGGGGGGCCTAGGTGGCTCAGTCTGTTAAGTGTCTGACTCAGTTTTAGGCTCAGGTCATGATCTTGCATATCTTGAGTTCAGGCCCCGCACCAGGCTTTGCACTGATAGTGAAGAGCCTGCTTGGTATTCTCTCTCTCTCTCTCTCTCTCTCTCTCTCCCTCTCTCTCTGCCCCTACCCTGCTGGCATTGTCTGTCTCTCCGAAAATAAATAAATAAACTTAAAAAAAAAAGTAGATTCCTTTTAGAGTCTTTTGGGAAATGGAAATAAATGTGCCTTTTTATTTGAATTTCTAAATTTATAAACCAAAATTCCATCATTTTGCCTTCACTTCAGTGAATTCTAGCTTCCATGTGAGGAAGAGCAAAGAGGGCCCTGACCTCGGGAGTTGGCCTGGCACTGCCAGCTAGGCTGTGCCTTTCTCCTTTTGAACACAAGCAATTTCATAAAACACCAACATCAGCCCAGGCATCCACTGTTTATCAGGACAGAAATAAGAGCACTCCTTGGTCATACCTGAACACAGACATAAACATGAATATGTTCCCCTATCTGGGCTGAATGAGTAATTGCTGCTTTCTCACCAATAGCTTTGCTCTCTCTAGTCTTCACTCCTACTAAGTAGGTTTTACTCAGACACTCAACTGTAGGATTACCCTCCACTTCCTGGCATTATCCAATCCAGAGCAAAGCCCTGCCTCCATGAACTCTCCCCCAAATCCTCTAGTCATTTCTCACACCCTCTTACTGAGATGCCTGCCATCTCCACAGTGTGCATTCTCCCTCACTGAAACAAGTCTATAAACACAGCTTATTCAACTCCAAATGTACTGGTGTTGGACTAAAGGGCATTAACACAAATAAGATGTAAGTTCCAAAACGTGTTTTAAAACACTTTCACTTCAGGTAGAAGGTAATTTTCAATAGTTATATTGTGTGCAGAAATTCCAAGTCCCATGTAAGAATTCTTCTAACCAATTTATGGTGGTTTAATGAAAATTTGAGTTTCTTATAATCCTTTACTAAAGAGAGAGAGAAAGAGAGAGAGAGAGAGAGAGAGAGAGAACCAGGCCCTCATACTAGTCAGTCATTTTTACCTTTGTTGAGATTTCTGTGGGACATTCCCAACACAAATGTGGGCAAGGATGAGGGTAAGGGTGAGCCCACATGGACTATTTAGAAGTCTGAGAGGCTGCCTCCAGTATTCTCTAGGAGAGAAAGGATCGGTCTGGCTGACCATGATCCTAATGCACAACTGTGTGGTGAGGGCGGGGGGTAGGCAGACACATGCCATTTGGCCTAACTTTGGTACATAGTAAGTACGAAGTAAAAATTACTTTTTTTTCTCCTTCCCTCCCTCCCTTCTTCCCTCTCTGCATCCTTCCTTATTTCCTTTCTCAATTTTTTTGTTCCTTTCCCCTCTTCTTCCTTCTCTCATTTTCCCACTTCCTTTCTCTTTTCCTTTCCCTTACAGTTCAGGGAATGAATGCTAGTGAAACACTCTCAAGTTTTGTTTTCAGGAAAAAAAAAACCCAAGACATTGTTCATTTCATAAAACAATACATGAATGTAATGATTTGGGTATAGAATAGCTGAATGATCTTTCATCCCTTAAAGGAAAATTTATATATATTGGAAGATTTCCAATTGGCTTGATCTTATAACTTTCTGACAAAAAAAAAAGTCCAGTTCACTATAAGTAACCTCCCTCCCCTAGATTCCTCCCTTTCTTCAACAAACACACTGGTCCCTTTCCCTCAGAGCAGTGTAAATTGTTCTGCAGCACAAAGGGAGGTGATAAGATTCAAAAAGTCAAAGAAAGTGAAGTGTCCCCCAGTTCTTTCTTTGCAGGCTGGACTCAGGCTTTTTGAAAACACCCCTGTGCTGTGCTTCAGATAAGAGTGCTGAACCCATACTTTCATCAGCAAGGCACAGAGCAGCCTCCCCTGTCTGTGTCCTTCCTCAGGGCTCAGATTTCATTCTGTGCCAGGACTCATACATCACACTCAATTGTGTGTCTCCAGAGCCAACTGAGGAAAGTGCAGAAAAACTACTGTTAACTAGGGAGTAATTACATTTGGCCTAAATTAATTATTGGTCACTCAGGACTGGTGAGCAAGGGCCACACAGATGGCCTCTGACTTGGTTCCCACCTTTGAGGAAAGAAATATTCCAATTTGGTGCACATGACCGCATAAGATAACAAGAGGCAGGTTATTTCTGGTCTACTGGTCTTGGATTTACCATATTTGCTAATATGACATGGGCTTATTTGTGTTAACACTGTAGGTACATTGTATTTTTTTTGGAAAAACATGAATGATAGTCACTTGGGACAGGGGTCATTTCACGGCAGTCAGCATTAGGCCCAGCAAAGTTAAGCCAGGGACCTTTAAAATGCAATTCAGTCAAAAGAACAGGTCATGGATCAATGAGCAGGTGATGGAAGGTGTTCGTGAGGAATTTAGATTAGCGTGAAATTCAAACAAACCACAAGAAACAGGGAAGAGAAAAAGCAGAGCAACCTGGAGATCAGGAAACCACTGTCGCAGCAAGGTAAAGAGGAAGACACTGATAATCCCGGGATTTTATGCCCCATGCAGGTAAGGACTATGATTTCTCATTTATTCTGTATCCCCAGAGGCCAGTGCAGTGGGCAGACACCACATGATAATGAGGTTTCATTAAATTAATCAGTCAATGTGATCTGCTGTTCATTTGTGAATCCATGCTCTTGTTAGAGATCAACATAGAGTGAATTCAGTTGAACAAATACAGCATCTACTATGTGTCAGGCACTGTGCTAGATGCTAGAAAAATATAAGCCATGGCTCCTATTCTCAAGGAATTTACAGTGTAGTGTCTGAGGCAGACACTAGCCACTGTCGTAGGTGTAGTAATAGAAATATGAAGATGGTACACAAGTAGAACAAAGAAATTACTAATTTCTGTCAGGGCAGAACTTCCCAGAAGCAGTTATAAAGTATAGATAGGAATCTATCAGATTGGGCAAAATGGGGAAAGCACAGGAGGAAAAAGAAATAGCATCTGTGAAGGCAGAGAGAAATAAGCCACATAGCTCAGAGAAGAGGTCATTGGTTCATTATTGCTACAGAAAACTGGAGAGCGGCTCATGGGCCGGATCAGCCAGGGCTGTGAATACCAGTGCAAGGAGGCTGAGCCTGGGCCTGGGGAGTGGAGAACCCTAGGAAAGTTGAAAACAGAGAAGTGTCAGATTTGCATTTTAATAAGACAGTTCACCTAGTAGATAAAGAAAAGGCTGCAGAGGGAGAAGATTGGAAACAGGAAGGTCAGGAATGAACACAGAAGTCAATATAACAGATGGAAAGATACAGAACTAAGACAATGATAATGAAAGTGACCAGGAAGAGCTACCTTTAAGAGACATTTGAGAGATGTGATAGCTAAGACCTGATGTCTAGTTGTATATGTCCAGGGATGAAGAACGTAAAGATTATAAATATCTTTGCGTTTTAGGCTTGTGAGACTACGTAGATGTTAAATTACCAACGGGGTTACAGAAAATCAGGTAAAATAGTTGTGCAGGTGGGGGAAATGGGAAAATAGAAAGTTGTTCCAGGAGATGTTGATTTTGACTACTCATTCATGGGACGTTTAGGTGAAAAATTTTAACAGGCAATTAGATTTTAAGGCAAGGTCTATGTTAGAAACACAATTTTCAGGACGATGGATGTAATCATCCAGGAATAGATACAGATTGAGAAAAGAAAAAATAGTAAAGATAAATCTTGGTGAAAACTTATATTTAAGTGAAGAAAGAAGAATTAGTCAAGAAGACCAAGATGGAACAAAGGCTGGAAGGGGGTGCAGTATGGAGTGGCAGATGCTTAGGGAAGAAAGAATTTCAAGGAGAAAGAAGTGGTGAAATGAAGGCTGAAGAGGATAGAAAAACCCAAGTAAGAACTGAATGTAGTTTATCGTATTCAACAATTATGGAGCAATAGGATTATACAAGAGACAAGATTAATGGCCACTTCGAATATAAAGACACATTAACTTGCATAGTATATTATTTTTGAAGAAGCTTGACTGAAGAGGAAAACAGAGGAATAGGGCTTTAGCGAGAGGGGGTTAATGTTTCATAGAAAACTTTTTGTTTGTTTTTCAATGAAAGAGAAACAAACCTGTTTGTAGAGTGAAAGCAGAAGAGAGGAAATAATAAAGCAATATTCTAGAGATGGGGAGAAGAAGGAGAGCATTGATTTTTTAACTGCTTTGAAAGGGAAGAGTTTTTTCTCCTCTGAGCCTCAGAGTGATGGGGTGCATTTGAATGCATTTCCATTTGATGATAATGTAAATCAAAAATAAACAAAAAAATCATACTAGTATTTTCATAATTATCATAGTGTTCAAAGTGACCCAGAGCCATTTTCATTCTCATCAAGGATGTCTTTTTCAAAAAGTTTCTTTGAATACAATACAGTGAAAATCCAAAAATTTTCATCCTTTCTCCTTTATCACAAACTCAAAATATAATTTTTATATTGCATATTCTAAAAATAATACACTGGTAAGTAAAAGCCAAGCTAGTGGGAGCATCTATATTTCAGACTTTTTGAATTAATTAATTCTAGCCATGCTAGAATTTAATTTATCTATTTTAGTAATTAGCATGGGTTCTTATAAAATTATTTTGCAATTATTAGTCACTGATCATAAATTACACTAAATTGCTAAATTCACTGACCAGTCATCCACTTGAGAAACGTTATGTAGACCTAAGCTCAGAGGCCATGGGTACTTGTACAATAGGAAAGCCCAATTCCTCAATATCTGTATAACCACTCAAAATCTGTATAGATCACTTTTGCTAATGCCAGTGGACACCATAATCATATAGCTAACTTTCAAAGGAAGAAATCTAAGTCATCACTGACCTGTTGAGATTTTGATTAGGATTGTTTTGCATCTAAAAATCAACATTAGGAAAATTAGTATCTTTATAATATTTAGTATTCAAATCCATATATATGGTGTATTCCTCCATAAATCAAGGTCTTTTAAAAGTATCTCTTAATTATATTTATAGTTTCTTTATAGAGGTTTTACACATTTTTATTAGATTTGTTCTCACATGTTTGGTGTTTTGATAATATAAACAATGTGGTTTATTTTTGTTAAATGACATTGTTACATAACATTTATAAATAAATGTGTGTATTATAAATGGTATATAATATTTTTGTTATATAACTTGTATATAAAAATTCTAAATACATTTTTTCATGCTAATGCATTATCTGATATTATTTTGCATTTTCCACCTATGAAATCACATTGGGGACATGTAATGACAGCTTTAATTCTTTCCTTTTAGTGCTAATAACTACTCTTTATTTCTTTGCTTAACTGTGTCATCTAAGAACTTCTAGTACAGAGGTGCCTGGTTAGTTTGGTCGGTTAAGTGTCTGACTTCAGCTCAGGTCATGATCTCACCATTCACGAGTTCAAGCCCCACGTCAGGCTCTGGGCTGACAGCTCAGAGTCTGGTGTCTGCTTCAGATTCTGTGTCTCCCTCTCTCTCTGCCCCTCCCCTGCTCACAATCTGTCTCTCTTTCTCTCTCTCAAAAGTAAATAAACATTAAAAAAACATTAAAAAAAAAGAACTTCTAGTACAATGTTGAATAGAAGCAGTGATAATGAGCATCCTTATTTCAAGATATTCTATTTCACTTATATCTGCCATAGGTTTTTATGTTATATATTTATTTCTACGTTTTAAGAAAGTATAGTATACATACTGAAAAGTGCACATGAGTTGACATTGTACTGATTTTTCAAAAACAGAACAATTCATACCTAGCTGCCATATTAAAAAACAGAACATTACCAACCCTTCATGAGCCCCCTTTCTACTCTTCCAAGGCTTACATGCCCTCATGGCTTTATTATTATAAGTATAGCCCACAATCAAGGGGAGAAGAATTAGAACCCGCCTCATGAAGAGAGGGGTATCACAAAATTTGTAGACATTTTTTAAACTGCCACAGTGTGTCCCTTCATTTACTAGGTCTGTAATTTCTCTCAGCAATGTTTTTTAACTTCCAGTGTATAAACTTTCAAATTTTTTGAGACTTGGGTAAATCCTTTTTGTTTTACTTCCTTCCCCCTGTTTTTTTATTGGTAGTATATAAAAATAAAATTATTTTTATATTTTGAGCTCTTATTCTATGACCGTGTTAAATGCATTTTATGATTATAGTAGCTTCTCTGTAGATACCTTAAGATTCTCTAAGTACACAATTATATTGGTCTACAAATAAATAAATGTTCTGTATCATTCATAGTAGAATCAGGAAATAGAAACCATACCATTTATTTTATTAATTTACTCTATGTATTGCAGATCTAAAATAGTTTAAAAAAAAGAACACTAATATATGATAGAGATAACAGTAGCAGGAGATAGATATCACACTCAAGACTTGAGTGAATGAACAAAAGAGGTTAGAATTCATAAACTGGAAAAGCTTAGAGTAGGGACCCCAAGATGTTGAAGTTCAAACCTCTGGAAAAGAAGTGCTGCTCAGTTGGTACAAATGTCTCTAAGTTCAAAGGAGGGCTTCCACTGGTCTGCAACCCCCCCCCCCCGCCACCCGCCCCCAGCTCTGATGTCTCTGAGAGAGCACAAGGAGGCTAGTTCTTTCAAGTGTTGGAAAAACTACAAACTGGACTTGAATGAACTGCGACATTTGGTGTCAAGAAGTGGGTTTGGGGAGCCATGGACAGGAAACAGAAGCAAACAGGAAGTTCACATAAAGCAAACAGGAATAAACAAGTTTCTTCTCCAGTATTATCCTCTAGATTCATTCATAGCACTTGCCTCCCTAGATTCATAGCACCCTCTATTAGCTCTGTTAGAAGCATTTAACAGGTTGCCATTTGGCAAAGAGAAATGTGGAGAATCTCCAGTGTTACAGGGAGAATATATAACAATGGGTTTAAAGCTGAGCAATACTACCTTAATACATGCACAGAGAAACCAGAATAAATTGGGGGACCTCAAACTTAACAGGAATTGGTCCCCTAGGGACATTTGTCAAAGTGTAAACCATCTCTAAAGCAGACAGAGCTTTCAACACTATTATAGGCTAAGGATTAGAATTTAGGATCTTAGTCTCTTAGTTGATAATTTGGAATGGCCAGGAGCACACCAAAAGTAGACTGACTACTACTATATCTGCAATCCAACCCTGACTTACACATCCCTGTTTTATAATGAGAATCATATAGACTGCCAGAGAGAAGAGTGACCCAGTTATCTGAGATATCTACACTTTTGCATATATTCTGCTGGCATTCAAATAAAATTAAGAGACTTGCCAAAGAGGTGGAAGAGGAGGGGAATAAGGAGAAGGAGGGGAGGAGGAGGCCTCATAACCAAAAAACAATAGAAACAAACAAACAATAATAACCAAATCAAAGCAAAGATGATTCAAATATTGAAGTTATCTGATAAGGACTTCAAAATAACTATTATAAATATATTCCAGAAAATAGAAGAAAACATAGATAGAATGAATAGATAGATAAAAGTAACCAGAGAAATGGACATATTATTTTCAAAAGCATCAAATAGACATTCTAGGTCTGAAAATATAATGCCTAAATTAACACATCATTAGATGGGCTTAGCAGTGGACTAGACACAGCAGAAGAAAGGATTAATAAACTGGAAGAAAGCTTAATAAAACAAATACCCAAACTAAAGCACAGAGAAAAAATAATGAAAAACACAGAAAGAATAGTAGAGATATATATGAAAAGGATGAAAATATATATGTATGTATATATACACATATGTATATGTATATATATAATAGGAGTTTTCCCAAACATATGTAATTTCTCAACCCATAAGTTTAAGAAGTGGAATATAACATGATAATTATAATAATATAATTTATATACATACATATTATATATGATAATGATAATAATAATTATTATTATCATATAAATGGAATAACATTACATACATCATAATAAGATTGCTAAAAACCAAAGACCATGAGAGGATTCTTAAAAGCAACCAGAAAAAAACCCCACACTACCTCCAAAGGAGCAACAATAAATGAGAACTGACCTCCAAAAAATATAGGAAGATAGAAGGCAATGAAATGACACCTTTACAATACTGAAAGCAACTCTCCAATCTAGAATTCTATATCCAGAACAAGTATCTTCAACAATGAAAGTAAATTAAGGGGAGGAGCCAAGATGGCAGAACAGCATGGAAGTTTTTTGTGTGTCTCGCATCCATGAAATACAGCCAGACCAACACTAAACCATCCTACACACCTAGAAAAATGATTGGAGGATTAACACAACAATCTGCACAGCCTGAACCACAGAATTCAGCAGGTATGCGGCAGGGAGAGGTGAACTTGGGGAGAGAGAAGCCAACGGTGGGCAGGGAGCCGCTTTTGCAGGCAGAGAGAGGATGGAGACTGGGGGCGGGGAGTATACGGGAAAAGCACCCCTCCCCAAAAGCAGCTGGAGAGAAAGTGGAAAATTGGAAACAGCCACAGGGACTAAACTAAAAAGGGAGTAAGGGGAAAGGAGAAAGGAGAGGGTTTAAATTCCATCAAGACTGTAAGCAAGGGGAGTGCAAAGTCTGCAGCTCCACAGCTCGATACCTGGCGGTGCTCTGGTGGGAAGGGCGAGTCCCTAGGAACAGAGTGGGGTCCAGGAGGTTCTCAGGCCACAGGAGGAAAAGCGGTTCCACAGCTGGAAGAACATTTGTTAGAGACTGTTGAAGCCATGTGGTCCCAGAAGACCCCAGAAAATGGTGACATACTGGAGCAAGGTGGTTAAGGGTGAAGCCTGGTGCCATATGTGTGTTGTGATTTTCCATAATCCCTGAGAAGCTGCTGCTACACTATCTCATGAACTTTTTCTGGGGCGCGCTGGCACTTGGCTGCAGTCTCGGGGCACCAGCAGCAGCAATGTCCAGCAAGAGTTCCTGGGTGCAGCCGACATTCAGCTATTGCTCATTCGGCCATTGCTTGGTGAGACCCTCCTGCAGAGGGGCAGAATGGGTCAAAGCCGCAGTCCTTCAGAAGTAAGGGGCCTGGGAAAACAGCTGCATCTGAGACAAACCTCAGGAGAGAGGTACTGCCTGGAGCTTGGTCACGGACAGTGAAGAAG
Source organism: Panthera onca (assembly GCF_046562875.1). NCBI lineage: Eukaryota > Metazoa > Chordata > Mammalia > Carnivora > Felidae > Panthera > Panthera onca. The sequence goes on from NC_138343.1 coordinate 75,725,512, forward strand.
TGGGGAGTGGACGAAAGCTCAAGACAAAGGACAGGTGCAAGTGCTGATCGGGGAGAACAGAGTTCAGATACTAGAGACTGGGTAGCTGGGTGGCGCCATTTTCACTGCTCCTGCACATGCGCATACGCACCTACCAGCGCCACAACACTCCACCCCAGTAGGCTAGCAGCACCATCTAGTGGAGAATGGAGCCGTTACACTGAGCCCTGCCACACTGGGCCAAATTCAGTCTTCAAGAACACAACTATCACTGCCTGCTTAGTTTATGGACTATAAAGCGCTACATTGTCTGACTTCTAGGAGAAAACAAAGTAATTTCAGTCCTATCTCAATCTGGTAGCAGGTCCATCTATTCAATTTCTTTCTTTTTCTTCTCACTTTAACACAACTTTTCTTTTTCTCCAATACAGAAAGAGAAAAAATTCATTTTTATTTTCAATTTTTATTACAAATGTTTTTCTTTAATTTTTTTACTATATATTTTTACTTTTGTGCAATTTTTTTCAAATTCTATATTACTTTCATCATTTTACTTTAGTCTTTTTCATTGTATTAACCTTTTCAAATTTTCAATTTCCTTTTTTCTTTTTTCTTTTTCTTTTTTCTCTTTTTCGTTTGTTTTCTTTTTCTTGAATGCAAAAAGAGAAAAACTTCATTTTTACTTTCAATTTCTATTAAAAATATTTTCTTTAATTATTTTTCTATATTTTTTACTTCTGTGTAATTTTTTTCAAATTCTGTTTTACTTCCATCATTTTATTTTAGTCTACTACAGTGTATTAATTTTCAAATTTTCAAATGATTTCTTTTTTCTCTTCTTTTCTCTTTTGTTTCCTTTCTTTTTCTTGAATACAGAAAGAGAAAAAATTCATTTTTATTTTTAATTTTTATAAAAAACTATTTTTCTTTAATTTTTTTCTAGTATATTCTTTACTTTTGTGTAAATTTTTTCAAATTCTATTTTACTCCCATCATCTCATTTTAGTCTACTTCAGTGTATTCATTTTTTCAAATTCTCAAACGATTTCAGTTTTTTTTTCCTTTAATCTGTCAAACCACTTTCAACACCCAGACCAAAACACACCTAGGATCTAGCATCATTTATTTGATTTGTGTGTGTGTGTGTGTGTGTGTGTGTTTAATTTTTTAATTTTAATATTTTTTTAATTTTAATTTTTTTAATTTTAATTTTTCTACCTCATTAATTCCTTTTCTCTCTCCAAAATGACAAAATGAAGGAATTCACCCCAAAAGGAAGAGCATGGAGAAATGACAGCCAGGGATTTAACCAACACAGACACAAGCAAGATGTCTGAACCAGAATTTAGAATCATGATAATAAGAATACTAGCTGGAGTCAAAAATAGATTAGAATTCTTTTCTGCAGAGATAAAAGAAGTAAAAAATAGAATGAAATTAAAAATGCTATAACTGAGCTGCAATCACGGATGGATGCAGAGTTGACAAGGATGGATGAGGCAGAACAGAGAATTAGTGATATAGAGGACAAACTTATAGAAAATAATGAAGCAGAAAAAAAGGGGGAGATTAAGGCAAAAGAGCACTATTTAAGAATTAGAGAAATCAGTGACTCATTAAAAAAACAACATCAGAATCATAGGGGTCCCAGGAGGAAGAGAGAGAAATAGGGGTAGAAGGGTTATGTGAGCAAATCACAGCAGAAAACATTCCTAACCTGGGGAAAGACACAGACATCAAAATCCAGGAAGCACAGAAGACCCCCATTAGATTCAACAAAACCCGACCATCAACAAGGCATATCATAGTCAAATTCACAAAATACTCAGGCAAGGAGAGAATCATGAAATCAGCAAGGGAAAAAAAGTCCCCAACCTACAAGGGAAGACAGATCAGGTTTGCAGCAGACCTATCCACAGAACCCTGGCAGGCCAGAAAGGATGGCAGGATATATTCAATGTGCTGAATCAGAAAAATATGCAGCCAAGAATTCTTTATCCAGCAAATCTGTCATTCAAAATAGAAGACACAAAAAGTTTCCCAGACAAAAAAAAATTAAAGGAGTTTGTGGGGCGCCTGGGTGGCTCAGTCAGTTAAGCATCAGACTTTGGCTCAAGTCATATATATATATATATATATATATATATATATATATATATATATATATATCAAAAGCAACAAAGATTAGAAAGGACCAGAGAACACCACCAGAAACTCCAACTCTACAAGCAACATAATGGGAATAAATTCATATCTTTCAGTACTCACTTTAGAAGAAAGTATATTCTGTTGCTTTGGGAAGCAGAGTTCTAAATATATCTGTCAAGTCCATCTGATCCAATGTATCATTCAGGGCCCTTGTTTCTTTATTGACCATGTTTCTAGATGATCTATCCATTTCTGTAAGTGGGCTGTTAAAGTCCCCTGCAATTACCACATTCTTATCAATAAGGTTGCTTGTGTTTGTGAGTAATTGTTTTATATATTTGGGGGCTCCGGTATTCGGCACATAGACATTTATAATTGTTAGCTCTTCCTGATGGATAGACCCTGTAATTATTATATAATGTCCTTCTTCATCTCTTGTTATAGCCTTTAATTTAAAGTCTAGTTTGTCTGATATAAGTATGGCTACTCCAGCTTTCTTTTGACTTCCAGTGGCATGATAAATAGTTCTCCATCCCCTCACTCTCAACCTGAAGGTGTCCTCAGGTCTAAAATGAGTCTCTTGTAGACAGCAAATAGATGGGTCTTGTTTTTTTTATCCATTCTAATACCCTATGTCTTTTGGTTGGTGCATTTAGTCCATTTACATTCAGTGTTATTATAGAAAGATATGGGTTTAGGGTCATTGTGATGTCTGTAGGTTTCATGCTTGTAGCGATGTCTCTGGTACTTTGTCTCACAGGATCCCCCTTAGGATCTCTTGTAGGGCTGGTTTAGTGGTGACGAATTCCTTCAGTTTTTGTTTGGGAAGACCTTTATCTCTCCTTCTATTCTAAATGACAGACTTGCTGGATAAAGGATTCTCGGCTGCATATTTTTTCTGTTCACCACATTGAAGATATATTGATCAAGATTGTGAAACAACAAATTTCTGTTGTCTTAAGCCATAAAGTGTACAGTAATTTGTGATGCAGTCACAGGAAACTAATACACTCCATGTCTTTTAAATTAATTGAATCTATTGACAAAAACCTCACAAAGAAAATGCCAGGATCAAATTGCTTCATTAATGAATTCTTCCAGATATTTCAGGAAGAAATAATACAAATTCTTACAGATACTATAAAGAGAAAATGAGTATTTCCAAATTCATCTTATAGGACCAGCATAACCTTGATACTAAAACTTCAGGAGGACAATAATATATAGGAAAAATAGAAACCAGGCTTTCTGATGAACCTAGATACAAAATCATAAATTAAACTTAATAAATCAAACTAGGGTTTATTCTAGGGATATAAGCTAATTTTAAAATGTGCATATTTAATTTATATACAGAGTTTAACAATAGTTAAAACTAGGGGCGCCTGGGTGGCTCAGTCAGTTGAGCATCTGACTCTCGATTTAAGCTCAGGTCATGATCTCATGGTTCATGAGTTCAAGCCCTGCATCAGGCTCTGCACTGACAGTGTGGAGCCTACTTGGGATTCTCTCTCTCCCTCTCTCTCTCTGCCCCTCCCCTGCTTGCTCTTTCTCTCAAAATAAATAAACACTTAAAAAATAGATAAAACTAATCTATACATTTTAAAATGAGGATAATTTTTATATTTGTACTGATAAAAACAGTGTATGTAGGGCTTCTGGTGTTGTTTTGATAATGTCCTGTTTCTTGACCTGGGTGTTGATAACAAAGGTGTGTCGTTTTGTAAAAATTTGTCAAGATGGTCCTTCATGATTTGTGTACTTTTTGTGTGTACATTATAAAACTCTTACATTAAAAACCTTTCATCAGAAGATGTCAGAGTCAAGTTATTAAATAAGAATTTGGGAAACCATTTAGCATTTTTAATAGAATATTATAGATGAAATGCAATGTAGGACAGTGAACTGCCTATTTATGACTGTACCATAGAACATAAAATATTTAAAAGTTTAGTTATTTGAATTTATAACTTAAAGCACAGGTTGGAAAACTAGTCAGCTTCTATACTTGCTGTGAAAGAATCCTTATTTCTTATAGCTGTATGACTGAGATTTCTAATAACTAAGGCCTTACATACTCCAGGGACCAATACAATACTGATGAATTTACAACATTGCTATGCCTCTCATGTTAAAGTTGGGGTATTGATCCACACATAATGGAACTCTGAGGATTGGTTTTAGGACATTTGGATAGATATTGGTGAAACTGTGTAACTTGAATCACCAAATACCACCAACATTCCTTCTCACTAGGAGAGCTTTTCCTCTACCGTCTAAAGTCACTAGCCTCTTCTTGTCTGAAGAATATTAAAGACACTCACTGGAGTCATTTTCTCGCAGGTGAAAGCTGACTGTTCTAAAGACCTCCCACCACCTTTCACTGCTTTCAGACCTAGTCTCTAACAGATTTCTTGGTTGGTTAGTTGAAACCTAGAATCCATGAAGGCCTATGTTAAATAAATAAAAGGTGAAATCCTACAGCTTCCATGATAAGCTATAGAAAAATAAAACAATAAGCATAGGTAGGCAAGAATGCTGGAGATTTATTAAGTGTAACCTGGTCACCCATCCCTAATTATGTTCCTTAGTAGGTTCAGCAGACATTCCTTTCACCAAGACTTTGAAAAAATAACACTAGAAAAAGGAAACCTGGCATCTTTGATAGGCTCTATATGGACCCTTCTTGGCTAGCTGTGGATGACTGTGTCAGATACTGACATTGGAAAAGTTCCCCCTGACTTATTTGGGGCTAATTGGATCCTTTCTTCAATGAGATCAGCAGTAATTAACCACAAGAAACATGGTGTGCATGGTAACTGTAATGGGTAGTAGGGCTGAAGTAACAATCAGAATAATTTGATTCAGAGAGAGCATTGGTAACGGTTAATTGGTTATGATATTTCTATGACTGAGATAGGTGGACAGCCTATGCAAATATTACTTAATATAAATAAGTAGTAAAGACTCTAAGTCTGGTGAATAGTCTGTATCACCACAATAGAAAGCCATGATCTCATTCAATCCTCAAACCTGAGCCAATTCACAGACCCAGAAACTTTTGAATGAAGGGAAGGCAGAGTCTTAAAGAAGGACTCAGCTTCATTCCCATAAGTTTATATCATGAATCTCCTCCTCTCCTTTCTCAAAACGAGTTGTAACTATTTACCCAGGTCACCTGTCATTGGAATAACAGACATTTTCAGGCTTTCAGTAAATATTGGATACCGGGTTTGAACTGCTGCTAATTCTTAGGGGTCCAAGATCACACAATGGTCTAGCAGTCATAAAAGTGAAGTAACAAATGGAGTTTTGACCTAGGTCTGTCCAGAGGGTCCTGAACCCACCCCAAGGATATTTTCTCAGTGCCTAAATTCCCAACTGGAGGAGACATACCCAGCTATGCGTGGAATGCTCATATTGGTTCCTATACAAGCAAAGAAATGGCTACTCTGGGAGGAAGGATTAGCTAGAAGCCTCGAAAGCTGCTTCTCCCTAACAAAAAGATAAAAAATACTGAATCAAATTAATATAACATTCCTCAAGAACTTTGAGAAATCATTGCATCATCAAAGATTTCAAAGATGCAAATCTAGCTCTGTTTTCCTATTACTTGGAGTAGTTTGTGTCCCTTTTAGTCAACACTGGTTGAAATCCTGGCTGTTATTCCTTGTTTCCAGGCTTGGAACCCAGCAGACATATCGCTTATCCACTCTATGTTTGGACATTGTTCCATGTCTGGTCTACAGTGATACTGTAGAGTTTGACTATGCATTTTTTTATTGTCTTTTTCAAAGTTCACCTATCATTGCTATGTGTTTGGAGCAAAAAGAGATTAATCAACACTTGAATTTACTGTGATATCTTAACTTGACATCACCAACCTGATGTCATCAGGCTTGTCATAAAATCATTAACCAGGGCAAAAATGTACTAATTTGCAAACTGGGGTGAATAAAAACCAGTGCATAATTTTTATAACTGTATTTTCAGAGGACACTGTCCTCTTATTCTATAGCATTTTTGTGTTTACCAGGATATAGCCATAAATGCAGGACGATTCTCATTTTTAAAATGATACTGGAGGAGTGCCTGGGTGGCTCAGTTGGTTAAGCATCTGACTTTGGCTCAGGTCAGGATCTCACGGTTGATGAATTTGAGCCATGTGTCAGTATCTGTGCTGACAGCTCAGATGCTGGAGCCTGCTTCAGATTCTGTGTCTCCCTCTCTCTCTGCCCCTCCCTGCTTATGCTCTGTTTCTCTCTCAAAAGTAAAATATTAAAAAAAATTTTTAATGATACTGGAAAGAATACATTTTGTAGTATAAACCATAAATAGCTTTTACATGAGTGAAATAGCCTGAGTGAACACATTCTTGATAGTTGCAGGAGCTTTTTATTGCAAATAGATTCTGGCGATGTGGAAATTCTTATGACAAATGTAGAAATTCTTTTCCTGTTGGAGATTTTTAAGTTTTGTTCTGCTGCTTATTTTGAATGTTCCTAGGCATAATTTAGTGAATTAAATTGTTTAAGACCGAGTTCCCAAGTTAATGTGCCTAAATTATCCTAAGTTGGGACTAGGAATCAAGTATTTTTGCTCTATTGTGCCAACCTACATTCTAGAATAACAGGTAATTTGGGACTCTAACTGGAGCATTTTAGTTCTGAGCACTTAGTTCTGAGGTTTTCTGAAATGGAGCCTCTCAAGAATAAGAACTACTTTTCTTGTTTTCTCACATTGCATTTCACTGGATTTAATACCCATTAATCACACAGAAGATGCTTTACGATGAGTGATAAGATATAATTATATATAAAAAGGGTTTAGGTGTAAGTCAAACAAAAAGTAGAATTGGGTTCATTAATTTGGTTAAGGAATAATGAAAATGCATGATCCACAATATGTGCTAATAATATGGCACACGGTAAGTATTTAATACATGCTTATTATTAAAAATAGGGAAAAGTCAAGTAAAATTTTCTTTGGCTTAAAATAACCAATGAATAAGTCATGCATGATACAGATGCTATCATTGAAAGAAATAATAAATGCATAATTTTGTATATGTAGTGAAATATTTCCTCTTTTATGTTTTGTTTGTTTCCAAAGGAAGAGTTTCTATTGGAGTGAAATAGTTGGATCAATCCTAAATGACTTTTAGAAAAATAGTTCCAAAACGTATACTGGCTTTTTGGGAAAATCTTTACTTTCTCTATTCTGTGATTAAGCCTGGACTTACTGGACATCAGACAAAGAGATAACATTGCAATTATTTGTTTAATTTAGAGTATATGAATAACTAAGAAAGACATTTCAAGTCAGTTTAAGCTATATTAACAGCTAAATCTGAAGTTTGCTTCAGGATGTGTTTTGTGCACTTCAAAAAAACTTTTATGAGCCTTTCTTTAGCTTTAAAATTATTATCTGGTTTATTAAAGTTACAAATCCAAAATCTAGTTTTTCCTTACGTTTTTAAGTTTAGTTTGCAATCTTGTTATTTTATTTACAAGTCCAGTAAATGTTCAGCAGTCACTTTTAAGATACTTTAAGTTATTTATAAAGTTGGTAATAAGATTTCTTTAAATATATTAAATGCATTTCATACATTTAATATATTTGATTTCTTTTTTGAGGGAGAGTTCAATTATCTGACCTAGCAAGCAAAACTTTCCCAAGTACTGACATAACTCACATAATTAATGATTTAAATTTATAGAACTGATGAGAATTACTTTCTCTTAAATAATATACTATATAAACTTAGTAAGATTTCCACTTAAAATCACAGATCCAAAGCAGTTACTCAATTATTCATTGTAAATTGAAAAATTTTAAAACCGACCTGTTTACTCTGGTAGGTAACATTCTCTTACATATTTCAAGTATATAAATGATTAAATATGCACATCTTTTAAACATAAAAAGGCTAATACTGTGTATTTGATTCTTTTAAACATTTTTATACTTGATTACAAATCATCTTTAACTTAAATGATTCCAACCTACTAAGAAAACAATGAGGTTTTACCAAGTAAATTTTGAGGAGTCCCTTCTTACCCAGTTGAGGTTGTAGAATGACCAGAAATGCTACACCATGGGTTTATGGCAGGGACTTCATAACGTGACTCAAGTTGTTCTTGTACCTTTGTTGTCTTCATCCATGATAAACTCAGGGAAGGTTGTTTATTTAATTCTTAAATTTAAATGGACTTTTTAAATCCCTTATTGTTTCACTTTCTGTCTATAGGACTATAAAAGTGAGATCCAATAGACATGTGGAAATTTCTCATGCCTTAGATGAATCATGACTTCCAAGGCCTTTCATTTTTATTTAGTGTTCATCTATTTTTGAGAGAGAAAGACGGAACATGAGCTGGGAAGGGGCAGAGAGAGAAGGAGACACAGAATCTGAAGCAGGCTCCAGGCTCTGAGCTGTCAGCAGAGCCAGATGGCCCTATGTGCGGCTTGAATTCATGAACCACAAGAGCATGACCTGAGCCAAAGTCGGACACTTAACCGACTGAGCCACCCAGGCGCCTCCCCCCTCCCCAAGGCCTTTCAATGATGACAATAGCATCAAACCATCCTTGTCCCATATGCAAACCCTCTCTGATGGGATAGGGGATTGTGTTGGTTAAGCCTATTTCCTACATACTCAGAGTGAGAACTCTGCTCCACTGAGATACATGCATTTGGAATCACATAGAGAATTGCATCTCCAGCCACCACTGGGCCTTCTTACACACTTGTCTTCAACAGGAACCTGAGCTGTTTGTAATCATTTAGTCTAATCATTTAGTCTAATTTGTTCAGAGCTGTTTTGTAATCATTTAGTCTAATTTGTTTTACGGAAGATAAAATGAAACTAAGCAGGGAAAGTATCCAGTAGACACAGTTAGTTACAGGTAAAGCCAATACTTTCTTCATACATTCCTGAGTCTAGCTCCACGTTCTCGCCTAGCAAAGCTTTGGACAAACTTAAGATGTTCAGAGAGTCAAGAACTACAAGACAGAGAGGCAGGCATGGAATCGCTTCTGGGTCAGAAAGAGGACACTGTCCCACCTCCAGATCAGCTGGCTCCTTAAGCATGGAAGCTGAAGGACGGCCTGATCCCATCACCTCGCAGCATCTCTGCTCAGCTCCACTGCTCATGAGCCTCTTTATCCAAAATGAGACCCTCAGAGCTATTCAATAACACTAGTAACTTCAGCTACAAACATTTCTGATGTCTAAGTGTATTACTGCTGAATAAGTATCATTGTGGTGAATACACAAAAGTTCAATTTCAAAGCAGAAATGTCTAGGATGTTAGTTAAGGGTTAAAAGAAAGAAAGAAAAAGAAACAAAGCCGTTTCACTTTCCCAGATGACTGACACCACCAGAGATTACTTTAGGGGAAAAAATATTCTTGAACTGTAATGACTTCAGTTCTCAAAACCAAAGTTGAGAGAGATCCCACAGTTATTAAAGTTAATAAATCAGAAAGAAAGAGAGGGAGATCCTACATGCAAATCTGGACAGCTTGTGCATTTTTCTGCATACAGAACTCAAAGGGTTTCTCTCCCCATTCCCTCCCCCTTCCTTTACCTCATTCACCATGGGTATCTTAAAAACAGCAAAGAGACTCATGGGACACACAGTTCTATAAGATGTAATTATGGTACCTTATTTTTAAGAGTTTAAAAGTGCATCTTTATGGCCTTACGCAGCCACAGTAACTTTTATATGTTTGATTGACATAAAACATGCATTGGCATAAAACATTTCCTCGCACTGTAGAAATGTAGACATTTTAGTCACACTGCTCTCTCTTCCTCCAAGTGACGTCCTGTCCATTCTTCCTGTCCCTTCTCATTTTTTTTAGTACTATTGATCAGCTGGAGTGAGCAAAAGGCAGCTGGTGACCCCAGAACAACTCTTTTGGTTGTTGTACAAGCTAAAATAAACGGAAATAAAGTGCATGTTATTCATGAGCTACACATGCACGTGCAAATCAGAAGGTCTAGCGTTTATAGGTGATTTTAAAGGTGATCTTTCATACATGGTGGTTTATAGTGTTACAGCTTGACTTTTGATTTTTTTTTTAAGTTAAGTGAAAAGGGTTGCCTTTCCCTCAGATAGAAGAGGTGTTTTTGTATAGCTGATATAAATACTTCTAAAATTTTATAGGGTGGCTAATACCCTACAGGGATAAACCAGGCTGTCAACTTTCCTGAGATTTTTGGCTGGAACCCCAAATATTGGCTAAAGGCATCAGGGCAAGATCCTCATCTTAGAAAAAGGCTTTCTTCTATCCAGAGACCATAAGTATGCATGCATATAAAGGAACATATGTTCTCTTATTCTTCCAAAGTGATGGAAAGTCTAGACTCTAAGAGAAATTCATAGTAAGCTTATATTGAGCTTTGGTTTTATTTGTACTCAAGTGTAACTGCATTAAAACAAACAAAAAAACAAATAAGCATTGGTTATTATTCTTTGACTATTACTTTGAATTCCTTAAAACAATATTGGCTACTTCATGGAGCAGCCTCCCATTTGTTAGAGCAGAACGAGTTCTGAGTTGGAAAAGAAAAAGTTCTCTGACATCATATTTTAAACTAGTAATTCTCATTTCAATGACCTCTCTGTTGGTAATAAGGGCTTTTTCTAATGATTTCCAAAGAAAACTTACCTCAAACACTCCCTTCACATATTACTGAAATATCTTGTGTAAGTGTTTACTGAAAGTGGCCCCAGTAGTCCCTCTTTCTTCAGGTTTTCCTGACCAGATGTCTATTTTCAGTTACTGTGTGTAGCCACTAATAACTCTTCCCTCGGGTGACTGAGGAAGCATGGTGGCCTGACTAATTTATTTTACCTCCCCATTTTCCCACAAGTAGACCAGGAATTGTTGCCAATTAGTCAACAAGTATTTGTTAAGTGCCCACAGAGTAAAAGTGGTGTACTACATTGAACCTTTCGGTCAATTCATCCTGAGAAAACACGTAGAGGTTTAACACAGAAAACGCCAAGTTTCCCAGTGTCTAGATTCCCAGGACCTTTAGGCTTCTAGAACAACTCCGGACTCAGAGGTAGCCAGAAAAATGAGCAAGTATTTCTTATGAAGCAGTCCTGAATTTTCAGTAACTAATTAAGTGACAGCAATAAGGAGCCAAAGTCCAGTCACATCATGATTTGTCAGGTCATTAGTCATAAGGAAAGGTGCATTATGATGGGCTTGTGAGAGTTATAAAAGACCACTCTGCCCCTCCCACTACCAGTTTTTGCTTTTAATAAGCAGAAAATAAAAGAAGCAAAAAATAAAAAATACAGCGAGAAGGCAGGAGACAAGGAAGAATCTCATTAAATCCCCATTTAGCTACGGGGCCTAGGTGGCTCAGTAGGTTAAATGTGGGACTCTTGATTTCAGCTCAGGTCATAGTCTCACAGTCTTGAGATAGAGCTCCATGTTCCACATCCCCTTCCACCCTGTACTGGGCATGGAGACTACTTAAGATTCTCCCTCTCCTTCTGCCCCTTCCCTGCACGTGAGCACACTCTCTTAAAAAAATAAATAAAAGTAAATAAATAAATAAATAAATAAATCCCCATTTGGCTAGATGATATTTTGAGATTATTGACAATTAGATTTTTTTCTTTTTATATTTGCCCTGTTTCCTTTCACTCACTCATAAATTTAGCAAGCTCTGTGTGTCGTTTCTTCAGGGAAGAGCAGAAAGAATCCATCAGGATTCTATAGATTTGTTTTTAAAAAGCGAAACCCATTTTTCTTAATATTCTTTTAGGTGTTATTTCAAAACGAGTCAGGAGTAAAAACCTTCCTCCGGACAAAACAGCAATTAAGTACTACACACACACACACACACACACACACACACACACACACACACACACGTCTCAGATTGGGCAGGAGGGAGATATCTGTGGTTCCCAAGCAAAAAGACCAAGGGCTCTTCTCTAGGGCAAAAGCTCCTGAAGCAGAGGAATAGCTCTGAACTGCATCTAGGATGACCACAGGAACTGGGTCCCTGGTCACACCAAAGATGACCACATCCTAAAATTGTCACAAGAGTGGAATGCTAGTGTGCTGCAGGCACATTGTTGTCTTTGACATAGAAGATGTCAGTAATACTCGTGAGACTTTGGAGACTAGTGGCCCATACTGCCTTCCTCATTTTCCAGGCAACATGCAAGCTTTCCTAGTGCTGATGTGAGTGGGTCCAAGGATAACAGGGTTAAAATTTACCACAGGCCATGCAAAGAGGCTTGGAGGCAACAAACAATGTGCATTATAGCAAATACAATTAGATTTTCTGCATTCATTAGCCTAGAGATTGAGGTTCACACCTTCTGCACTCACAAACAGCCTTATATGATAAATAATACTATTTCTATTTTATACATTGGAAACCTAAGCCAGAAGTGAAGTAACTTGTATAAGGTTATGCCATTCATAGATGATGGGACTGGGACTGGAAGACAGGGGAGTAGGTGGCTATAGGCAGCTGTGGAGTAGCAAAAATGGAACAGCAAGCATTTCTTCAGGAAAGGTATTTCTTCAGAAAATAGAGAGAAAGGAATCCAGCGTTCAAAAGACTACAGAAAGTCTGAAGATCGGGCAGAAAAGTCCCAACTAGTGATCAGATGTCCCTACGGGCATGTGTTAGCCCTACCAAAGACCAGAACCATGCAGTAGAAGTTCTGTGATGACACAACGATAGCACCATATTGAGAAATGCAGTTAGGATCCTGCTCCACCTCCAAACCAAGGCTGATCAACAGATCTGCTTCTGGGTGCAAGCTGTCAGAGCACTGCCTGCCATCCAATAGAGTTACTTAGGAAACCTACATTATATGTTTAATGATGCTGCAAATCAAAACACATTGATAGCAACAAGGAAGGAAATAATTTGATTTTCTAGAGATGAAAGTAAAATCTAAAAGGAGTTTGCTTCAGCTCTGACTTATTAGTTTTGTAGCAAGACATGTCTTTAATACATTGACCAGAAGTCATCCATCTGCAAGACTTCACTCAACCTTCCTGAGAAAAGGAAAAGAAAGGAAGAAAAAAAAAAAGAAAAGCCGCTTTCCATCACCAAGACCTTTATCAAGTTCCGAACTTTCTTCAGAGATCATGACCTTTTAAATCTTTGTGTCCACATGTATCACTGATAATCATAATGGCGACCAGAAAAAGATAAAACTATATTCAGTGAGCCCTGTTAAGATAACAATAATTCCAATGCATCATTGCACCTGTGTAAATTGGTAAAAATAAATTTCTATAAAGCAAATTGACAGTTTGTATCAAGAATTTTAAAAAGTGCTACATTCTGTGACTCAGAATTTTATTTCTTGGAATCTATCTGAGGTTTTTTTCAAATGCCAAATTCATTAAGATTAACAACAGCACCATTTACAAACCTAAAATTGGCATTTAAATATTATATATTCAACCATAGGGAAATTAAGTAATTCACTGTAATATTTCAGTGTTAATTAAAATTACAGATATAAAGCCCACATAACATGGAAAGTTGTTCATATCAAGTTCAGTGCAAAATCAGTATAGAGTTTTAATTTACATTTTGATTACAACTATGTTAAAACCACATATGCCTGTGAGAAAAGACTGAGAGAACATGAATTAGCACTGCAAAATATTAGCCATGATTGTTTTAAATGAGGATATTATACATGACTGGGTTTTTTTCCTGTACTACTTTCTGTTTTCAAATCTTAGTAGGTTTAAGGTATTCTATTCCCTTTAAAATATTTCATATCAGGCAATATAGGCTTAAATAAAATTGAATTTTGATGAAAACTAAATTTAATACTAAAATTAATTCAGGTAAACATTTATTATATTTTTACAATGACTTTTTAATATGCCACCTTTTCAGAATTTAAGGGATTAATTTTAAACTAATTGGGAAAACAAGATTATCTAGGATGACTGTCATATATTCGACTTAATTAAATTTTTACTAAAAGGCAAAAAAGTCACATTTTTCTACTAAGTGTAATTGCTATGATTTTTAATTGCTCTAAACATATGAACATATGTAGAATGTGCACACAAACCTGGGATTAACCACATAAATGTATACTTTCATTTCTTATTTAGTTATTTCCAGTATGGAAACCAGATTCAAACATGTAAATTACTATCTGAGGTCTGGATACACAAAATAAAAACCTAACAAGAACTTTCTCCCAGATTTCTTTCAAATAATGAAATTATTGAATACATATGATATTTGAGTTTTAAAGACCTTAAAACTGATCATTTATAAAACTAGATATGGAGGTGGCCTTGCATTCTCATTCTCGTTAAGATTTAAATGACTGCTGTTTAATGCATTCACTTCCTAGAGAATGTTTACATTTTGGCAGTGAAGGAACTCTTACACGTAAAAATGAATCTTTACTGGTATAATCGCAGCAATCAGCCAATCCAGTGATGGGAGAATTTGGGGCTGAATGGAAGTTCTGTGGAGTCCTGAAATTATGTGCTGAAGATAATCACTGATTTAATCTCTGCATAATGCTGCTGCTGGCTATTTGCATTTACACAGCTATAGTTCACAGATATGCTACACATCAGTACAAATGTGTCCAATGTTTGAGTTTGGAGCTTTTGGGAAACCTTCCTGATTCAATGTTACAGAGACTATAAATCCCCTCTGCAAAGCACTTAGAAAGAAGTATTTATTTCATAGGTTGATAACTAATACACATGACCTCGTAATCATTGTTCAGCACATCCCCCTTCCCTCCCAATTCAGTGATATTATTACTAAAAAGTCCAATTCTTCACTCAGAAGGTCTGCAGAAAGAAAAACCTGATAGACACTGCAAAGTAAATGTGAGTTGGAGTAGTTTTTTTCACTACAGAATTGTGAACTGACCACATTGTGGGAACAATAGCTCCCTCCCTACTCTGTCACCCTAAAGTGGCTAAGAACTTAGGCAAAGAAACTGATAAGCTTACATTCTTCACCTCTTTTTGGTTTTTCCAGTCTTACACCTCAGACTGGCTAGGGTAATAACCTCAATAGAGTGTTCAATAAATTAAAGCTTCACAAATTGAAAGGCAAGAAGGTTGAAATTGGTCTCATAACAATCGCCTTCTCCAGGATGGTACCAGGTCTGTCTTCCATTACCACTGATAATTAAGACTTCATTACATAGTTTATGACTTTGTCAAATGCTTTTATAGGTTGTGTGTGTGTGTGTGTGTGTGTGTGTGTGTGTGCGCGCATGTGAGCGCTTGCCAATTTTCATACCCTCCTAGATAAAGGTTACGTTTGTCTCACTTACTGTACTCAGTCTTATGGGAATTTCTGCAAATAAAGTCCAGATTTAGGATGGTAATCATGATGATGAAGATGGTAATCTTCTATATTAGTATCTCTGAAGAGTCCATAAGAACACTCATACTAGTAGATGTACATTTTAAATAGCTTGAATGTGTCTCCTCACACAGAAAGGGAGTTGCCTACGATGTATACCTTGGAGAAAAATGGCTGGGCTTCAGGGTGTGTATATCATATTCCTCCTGACATAAATTATTCTTCACAGTTGTGCCAATATACACATCACCCAGAGAATTCTTATTTCTCCATTCCCTCACCATTTGTTCTCAGACTTTAAAATTTTTGCCAATATTATAACTATAAAGTTATACCTTATTTTATTTAGCATTTTCTTGATTACTTCTGAAGATGACCATCTATTCTTACATTATTGGCCATTTGCATTTTTTGTGTGTGTGTGAATTGTCCTGAAATATATATTTGTCCAATTTCCATTGGTTTGTTTGGCTATTATTTAAAAAGTGATTAGGCTTTTCATAAATGGCTTTTATGATGTTTAAGTGTATTTCTTCTATCCCTACTTTCTCGAGGGTTTTTCTTTCAATAAATTAAGAAAGAAAGAATGCTGAGGGGCGCCTGGGTGGCTCGGTCAGTTAAGCGTCCGACTTCGGCTCAGGTCATGATCTCACGGTCCGTGAGTTCGAGCCCTGCGTCAGGCTCTGTGCTGACAGCTCAGAGCCTGGAGCCTGTTTCAGATTCTGTGTCTCCCTCTCTCTCTGCCCCTCCCCTGTTCATGCTCTGTCTCTCTCTGTCTCAAAAATAAATAAACGTTAAAAAAATTAAAAAAAAAAAGAATGCTGAATTTTATCAAACGCTTTTTCTGCATCAATTGACAGCATCGTATGGTTCTTATCTTTTCTTTTATTAATATGATGTATCATACTGATTGATTTATGAATGCTGAACCAGCCCTGCAGCCCAGGAATGAATCCCACTTGATCATGGTGAATAATTCTTTTTATATGCTGTTGAATTCAATTTGCTAGTATCTTATTGAGAATTTTTGCATGCATGTTCATCAGGGATATTGGCCTGTAGTTCTCTTTTTTTGCTGTGTCTCTGTCTGGTTTGGTAATCAAAGTAATGCTGGCTTCATAGAATGAGTCTGGAAGTTTTCCTTCCCTTTCTATTCTTTGGAACAGCTTGAGAAGGATAGGTATTATCTCTGCTTTAAATGTCTGGTAGAATTCCCCAGGGAAGCCATCTGGTCCTGGACAGCTAATATCATCCTCAATGGGGAAAAACTGAGAGCTTTCCCCTGAGATCAGGAACACGACAGGGATGTTCACTCTCACTGCTGTTGTTTAACATAGTACTGGAAGTTCTAGCGTCAGCAATCAGACAACAAAAGGAAATCAAAGGCATCAAAATTGGCAAAGATGAAGTCAAGCTTTCACTTTTTGCAGATGACATGATATTATACATGGAAAACCTGACACACTCCACCAAAAGTCTGCTAGAACTGATACATGAATTCAGCAAAGTCTCAGGATACAAAATTAATGTACAGAAATCAGTTGCATTCTTATACACTACTAATGAAGCAAAAGAAAGACAAATAAAGAAACTGATCCCATTCACAATTGCACCAAGAAGCATAAAACACCTAGGAATAAACCTAAACAAATATGTAAAAGATCTGTATGCTGAAAACTATAGAAAGCTTATGAAGGAAATTGAAGAAGATACAAAGAAATGGAAAGACATTCCATGCTCATGGATTGGAAGAATAAATACCATTAAAATGTCAATACTACCCAAAGCAATCTACACATTCAATGCAATCCCAATCAAAATTGCACCAGCATTCTTCTCGAAGCTAGAACAAGCAATCCTAAAATTGGCATGGAACCACAAAAGACCCCAAATAGCCAAACTAATATTGAAGAAGAAGACCAAAGCAGGAGGCATCACAATCCCAGACTTTAGCCTCTACTACAAAGCTGTAATCATCAAGACAGCATGGTATTGGCACAAAAACAGACACATAGACCAATGGAATAGAACAGAGACTCCAGAATTGGACCCACAAATGTATGGCCAACTAATCTTTGATAAAGAAGGAAAGACTATCCAGTGGAAAAAAGACAGTCTCTTTAATAAATGGTGCTGGGAGAATTGGACAGCAACATGCAGAAGGATGAAACTAGACCACTTTCTCACACCATTCACAAAAACAAACTCAAAATGGATAAAGGACATGAATGTGAGACAGGAAACCATCAAAACCCTAGAGGAGAAAGCAGGAAAAAACCTTTCTGACCTCAGCCACAGCAATTTCTTACTGGACACATCTCCAAAGGCAAGGGAATTAAAAGCAAAAATGAACTATTGGGACCTCATGAAGATATAAAGCTACTGCACTGCAAAGGAAACAATCAACGAAACTAAAAGGCAACCGACAGAATGGGAAAAGACATTTGCAAATGACATATCAGACAAAGGGCTAGTATCCAAAATCTATAAAGAACTCACCAAACTCCACACCCAAAAAACAAATAATACAGTGAAGAAATGGGCAGAAAACATGAATAGACACTTCTCTAAAGAAGACATACAGATGGCCAACAGGCACAAGAAAAGATGCTCAACGTCACTCCTCATCAGGGAAATACAAATCAAAACCACACTGAGATATCACCTCACACCAGTCAGAATGGCTAAAATGAACAAATCAGGAGACTATAGATGCTGGCGAGGATGTGGAGAAACGGGAACCCTCTTGCACTGTTAGTGGGAATGCAAACTGGTGCAGCCACTCTAGAAAACAGTGTGGAGGTTCCTCAAAACATTAAAAATAGATCTACCCTATGACCCAGCAATAGCCCTGCTAGGAATTTACCCAGGGGATACAGGAGTGCTGATGCATAGGAGCACTTGTACCCCAATGTTTATAGCAGCACTTTCAACAATAGCCAAATTATGGAAAGAGCCTAAATGTCCATCAACCAATGAACGGATAAAGAAATTGTGGTTTATATATACAATGGAATACTACTTGGCAATGAGAAAGAATGAAATATGGCCTTTTGTAGCAATGTGGATGGAACTGGAAAGTGTTATGCTAAGTGGAATTAGTCATACAGGGAAAGACAGATACCATATATTTTCACTCCTATGTGGATCCTGAGAAACTTAACAGAAGACCATGGGGGAGGGGAAGGAAAAAAAAGTTAGAGAGGGAGGGAGCCAAAGCATAAGAGACTCTTAAAAACTGAGAATAAACTGAGGGTTGATGGGGGGGTGGCAAGGAGGGGAAAGTGGGTGATGGGCATTGAGGAGGGCACCTGTTGGGATGAGCGCTGGGTGTTGTATGGAAACCAATTTTACAATAAATTTCATATAAAATAAAATAAAATGTTGATTAGGAAAAATGTTGGTATATCCTTGACATTAATATTTTGCTTTTATGTTCTTGAAAATATATTTTCCCAATCTATTACTTATCTTTCCATTTATTGTATGTTTTGTGATATAGAATTTTTGTTTTAATGTAGTCATTTAAACCAATCTCTTTTTTTCTTACTTCTACTTTTTGTGTCTTATTTAAGTAATGTCTTCTGATTCAATGTCATAAAGGTACTCATGTATTTCTCTAAAGATGTTTAAGTTTTGCTTTTCACATTTATGTCTTTATCCATGTAGATTAATATTTGTATATGCTGTGGAATTAAGACCTAATTTACATTTTCCTTTATCAATAGCTAGTTGTCCCTGTATAGTTTATTAAATAGTCCATCTTTTTTTTACTCCTTTGTAATGCCAGATAGATTACAAAATGAGTTTCCATGAATGTATGGCTGTTTCTCAGTTCTTTCTCAGTCTATTGGCCTGTTTGCCAACACCACACTGTTTCAATTATTATCTGCTAGTGTAATTCTTGACCCATTTTTTTCTCAGTTTTTATTGGTTATTCTGTGTCTTTTATTCTTCCATATAAATTTTAAGGTAAACTTTTTAGTTTCACAAAAATCCCTTCTACAATTTTGATAGGAATTGCATTAATCTATTGATAAAATGTGGAAAGGTTATATGTTTGTAATATAGATTCTTCCTGGTAGACAGCTCTGTTTATTTAAGTCCTTAAGTCTTACAATAATGTTCTATTATTTTCTCAATAAACATCTTGCACATCCTTTGTTAGATATGTTGTGAGATGCTTTATAGTTCCTGTTGCTTAGAAAATGCAATTACTTTGATGTCATCAATATTGGTTGCCAGTGTGAAGTTCTATGGAATATCAAGATAATCAAGCTCCTTGTGGATTACATTGTGATTCATAGCAGTTAACAAACTCTGGGATAAGTCAGTGAATGTATACTACCCTCCATGTATTGGCTACAGAACCCTCTGAGTGAAAGCTCTCTGGTTGCTCTTTAGGCCTCACTATGCTACAATTCATCAAAGCTGCCTAGTTTTGTTTGGTAGTTTTCTATTCCCTCATTTCAAGGTTTGTTATTTTGTAATTTGTGGCTGAAAATACCAATATCTAAAATCTTTGCTGCTCTGTTTCTATTGCTTATCTTTCCTGCCTATTTGTGCCCATTATGCCTCACCTAATTCTCTGCTTAATTATTTTTGACCAGAAGCCTCTCATTTTCTTTACAGAAGTATTTGTAGCAATCTTTTGAAACCCAGGATTAAGATTCAATGTTACAGAGCAAGATTTTGTTTTGCTTCTATATGGCTCCATCAATTACTATTACTTGAATGTGTGGGACCACCTTAAATTTACAGCCGGAAGTTGCTGGGGTTTTTTTAATCACCAAAGTGATGTGAATATGGGTTGAAAATTCATATGAGGAACAAATTATTAATACAAATCCTAGGTGAATTTTATTTCCACCTCTTGCTTTGTACAGGAATGAAGCAACTTTCCCTGCGTGTGGTAGAGAGATTTATTTTGTGTCCACCACTTTACCATGAAGGTAGTCTTTTAAAGTCCAAGCCTTAAAGGCAGAGGATCTCCTACTAGGCCCCCACCTTGAGAAGGCCTGGGCTATGTCTGTTAAATGTTACATAGGAATTAATAAAAACAAAAGTGTAAGTCACCCATATTTGAGAGATCATCTCAAAGCAAAATCTGCTTCAAGACTCCCCTTACCTCTGGGATTAGATTTTTGGCTTCATGAGTCTTGATTATACTTGCAGCTTTTTGATGCTTTTAAGAAAACAATATTTAATTATTTAATATGAAAGTTTTAGGTTTTCCTCCCAATGGGAGGACCAATCTGAGCATCTAATCAGGTAAGTTACTTAAATTTTTAACTTGCCCACTTCACTCAACAAAATCTAACATTACTCAGTATCTTAATAATCTTCACAAATATAAGGGATTTAGAACATTCAAAATCTTCTGTTCCTTCCTATGTTTCCTCTTGTTGTCACCTTTAGTTTTACCTGTTTACCCTTGGATTCATTTTCTATTGCTGCTGTAACTGATTATCACACACTTAGTAGCTTCAAACGATGCAATTTTATTACCTTCTAGTTCTATAAATCAGAAGCTCAGCACAAGTCTCAGTAGGCAAAAGTAAAGGTGTTAGCAGGACTTCATTCTTTTCCGGAGGCTCTAGGAGTAAATATGCTTCCTTATCTTTTCCAGTTTCTAGAGGCCACCCATATTCCTTGGCTCCTGTCTTCCTTCCTCTGTCATCAGAGCAGCTATGGCAAATTATGTCCTTCTCACAATGCATCTCTCTGTAATTTTCTACCACTGATGCATCTCTTTTTATCATGGCACCTTGGAAAGGATCTCAGCTTTTAATGACTCATATTATTAGGTCAGGTCTACCTAAATAATGCAGGATAATCTCCTCAGTTCAAGGACTTTAACTTTAATTGTATCTGCAAAGTCCCTTTTATTATGTAAGATAATATATTTACAGGTTCCTAGGTTTAGGACATGGTGAAGAGGGGGGTGGCATTATTCTGCCCATTGAATTCCCATTTTTTATTCTTACCCTTCTTATTAATAATACTTAATATTTACTTAGATTTACCCATATACCTTTCAGGTTCCTTGCTCATTGTTGCTTCTTCTCTCTTTACAGTTTTTGGAGGTTGGGGAAGGGACTTAAATATTATCTTCTTAGAAAAGTATATATTTTATTAATTATCTTAGCAAAGTCCTATAAATCATCTTTTTAATCTGTCTAAAGTTATCTTCATCATTCTTTGCCTAAATAATGGTTTACAATGGCACAGAATCCTAGGCTGACTCTTAGTTTTCCTCCACATTATGTGTTGCTCATGAAAAGACAGCTGTCAGTCCAGCTGTATTCCCTTGTATCAAATTAATTTTTATCACTGGAAGTTTTTAATATTTTTATATTTATGTTTCATATTCCTTAAATTTGGATTTATTATTATAGATGTAAATGTGTTTGTATATATCTGGCTCAAGATTCGGTATACCACATCAAACTGAAGATTCCTGCCTTCTCTCAATTTTGCAAACATCCATTCTTTCTTTACTTGGAATATTCTCACTCCTTATTTTTATAATTTTTTTTCCTTTCAGAAACTTTAGTATGTTGGATCTTACTATTCTACCCTCAAATCTTTTTATCTTTTCTTTCATATTTTGCATTTCTTTTACTCTACCTACATTCTGAGTAATTTCTCTTGTCTATTTCTCAATTCACTAATTCTCTCTTTAGTTTTGTCTAATCTCTAATAGCTCTAATACACTAATTCCTAATGCCTTGAATTACAGTGAATTTTAATTTTAAATGATAAAGCTTATATTTTAGAAATACTATTTTTCATAGCATTCATTCTTGCCTTATGGTTTCCATGTCTTCTTTAATGTCTATATAGAAGCTTTATTTATTTATTAACCATCACTAATAATTTCTATTTAAGGAACTCATTAGTTTAACTGTTACTCTCCATTATTTCTTTAAGCCATACTTACTCAAGCCATAGAGCTCACTGAATATTTGTGGCCAATTCTATCTAATCTCTAGTTTGGTAATGTATGTTCCTTCCCACCAATTAAGCTGTATGCTTACCAAGTGTCTGCTGTGTTCATCACTAAAATTAGTATGCCTAATATTTTATCATGTTTGTAAGTAAATTAAATATCAATAAGTTAATGAAACATGGATGTAAATAGAAAAGATGTTTATTCTCTGAAAGCTAATTTAAATCTTTGAAAGATCTAATAAAAGCAAACTGCAAAAATAATCTTGTTGAATTATATATGTGTAAATAACTGTTAAAGAAATGAAAAACTTATAAAAATTTAGAATACTTCTGCCCTTAGACAATTTGTAATTATCTTTAAATTTCACTCAGCTATAAATAAAAGCTGAAACTGGGAGACTGGGAGTCTAGATAAAGCATTGCTGGCAAAGTATCTACAAGTAAAACCATGGGAACTCCATTCAGCTCAACCCAAAGGCCCCAACTCTCCATGTAAAGATTAGCAAATGAGTGTATATTAAAGTTAAATAAAACTTTTAACACATAGCTATTTATATTCTTGATTTTATCTAATCTTTCAAATTAACCAAACAATCTTTGTCTCCAATTTGATTCCTAATTTTATCTAACTTTTTAAATTAACCAAACAACCTTTGGGGTTATGATTTTTCTGTTTGTGGCATCTTATGACTCTCTCTCATGGCAGAGCATTTCTGTGTGTGTGTGTGTGTGTGTGTGTGTGTGTGTGTGTGTGATTTACAGCAGTATAGTGTGTCCTAAGTGGTGGAAAGAATACTGTGGAGTAGCACAGAATACCGTGGACTAGCCTGTCCTGAAGTCCTAGATATGTCATGAGTTTCACACAAGTTTACATTTTAAATTACTTGCTTGGAATTCCCACATCACAGCAATATCATTCTGCAGGTAAGAGAAGAAGCTGTGTAAAAGGACATCAAATGATGCATGATGAACCTAAAGAAACATTTCCAGCATTTGAGGCCCAATGATACAGAATTTTTAAGGATCTTAATATACTAAAGTCTCAATAGATAGAAAGATGATAAATAGATAATCTGTAAAGTACAACTATAAGTATTACCAACAACAGTGAATTTCTTACATTTCAGAAGCAATGGATCGGAGTCAATACACATATATATTTAATAAAGAAAAATCTTACTTACTATTCTTATTAAAGTAGTTGACTCTATAAAGCAAAAGGCTCCTCAGCATATATGTAATAGTTTTCTTTACTAACCACCAGCATGGCATAATATTATTATAATGTATACATCCGCATCAAACACCCAGCATAAGATATGACTTTGTCACAGTGTCTTCTTTAAGACATCTGGGTTTCCAAAACATTTTCCAAGTATTTCTAGAAGGATTTGCATAGCTGGCCCCATATACTTTTCATGACAAGAAGCTCATGATTAGGCACTTTTACATGTTGATGAAAGCATTCTTGATTGTTTAGAATCTATAGAAAAATATGGGAATTGTGCCAATGGCAGTCATAGGCTCTTATGCCATTATATTGGTCATGTCATTTGCTATGCTTCCCCTGCTCTGCTTTATATTTCAGGATTGAGAGGCAAGGGGGAATGGAGCAGGGGGGGTGCACTACTGGTCCTTGCAAGCCATGTTCCTCACATCTTATAAACTGGTTTTCAAAGGAATTTGGCCAATAAGAAGCACATCCCGAGATCAGACAGCAGAAGGAATAATTCAGAATCTTTCTTCTCTTCTCTTCAGCCTCTGGTGGTGACTCTGAAATGGCTATAATGCCAGTTCCTGACTCTTGCCATCAGCTTCATTAGTACCCCTTCCTTCCTATATGTCTTCAGCCTGTGAATGGTAATGACTTCCCGCTGTTACTAAAATTTGATTACCTCACCATCCCCTGTTTAAATGATCAGATTCTCCATCACCTATGTAAGCAAGCTCTACATTAAATCCCCTCTGTTGTAATACTCCTTTTTTTTCTGGTTAGTTCAGATTGAAGGAAGGATTGCATTTCAGTGTGTAAATTCTGGAATTTAAAAATATTTTTTGTTGAGGCCTGTCTTAAATATTTATCTAAAATCTTACTGCACTCACTGCTAGGAATTTACCCAAGGGATACAGGAGTACTGATGCATAGAGGCACTTGTACCCCAATGTTTATAGCAGCACTCTCAACAATAGCCAAATTGTGGAAACAGCCTAAATGTCCATCAACTGATGAATGGATAAAGAAATTGTGGTTTATATACACAATGGAGTACTATGTGGCAATGAGAAAGAATGAAATATGGCCCTTTGTAGCAACGTGGATGGAACTGGAGAGTGTGATGCTAAGTGAAATAAGCCATACAGAGAAAGACAGATACCATATGTTTTCACTCTTATGTGGATCCTGAGAAACTTAACAGGAACCCATGGGGGAGGGGAAGGAAAAAAAAAAAGAGGTTAGAGTGGGAGAGAGCCAAAGCATAAGAGACTCTTAAAAACTGAGAACAACCTGAGGGTTGATGGGGGGGTGGGAGGGAAGGGAGGGTAGGCGATGGGTATTGAAGAGGGCATCTTTTGGGATGAGCACTGGGTGTTGTATGGAAACAAATTTGACAATAAATTTCATATATTAAAAAAAATCTTACTGCATTTATGGGCTAGAAAATAATATTTAGTTTAGCTCTTAATATTTAAGCTCTTAAAATATGCTCTTTGGAGTTGTTTATTCATTAATTCAGAGTATCCCACAGGCTGTCATTTGGGTTATAATTGAGATTCAAAGAAATTAATTAGGTTGATAGTCAAATAACTACTTTTTAAATGTTTATTTATTTATTTTTGAGAAAGACAGTGCATGAGCAGGGGAGGGGCAGAGAAAGAGGGAGAGAGAGAGAATCCCAAGCAGACCTCCTCAGTGTCATGCATAGCATGATGTGGGATGCTATTTCACAAACCGTGAGATCATGGCCTGAGCCAAATTAAGAGTCAAATGCTTAACCAACAGAGCCACACAGATGCCCCTAAAATTTTTGAAGTGAAGTAAAATGATGCGTATTTAAGCTTGTCACCAATATTGTGATGTTGTGTATATAGTAAAACTTCTCTATACATGTTGTTTATAGTGAAGTAAAACTTCACTAAAACTTCACTTCTGATTTGTTTTACTACCAGTTGATATAAGCCAATTGAATAAATTGCTATGTGCATTCTTCCCTCTTCCTATAGCCACACATCACTTTATAAATAACACTATTTAATAAATCCAGTTCTATCAGATATATATGGTATAGGGAGGGCAAGAATGTATGTATAACTGAGTTTCACAATAATCCGATGTCATTCTTTATTTTAAATTTTCCCTTTTTAAATTTTATCAGAGTTGCTAAGATAGTGAAAGTAATGGTTTTAATTTTTTTCTTCTTTTATGTCTCCTACAAAATCTGTGATGGAAATACTAATGAAAATGTAAAACGCTAAAGCTCTATCTCCTGAGGAATAAAAAAGAAGAGATAGGGAATAACCTCTAGGCTTTTGACTTATGAGGTGCTGACTGTAAACACTTGCCCAGACCCATCAAGCTGCTCTGGGTTCATCCCTTGACAGAAGTTTCAAGGCCAATTGTTGAGGGCTGGAGAATTTAATTTCCGTACTTAAGATTTAAACACTGTGTTTTCAAGAGTTCTGGGACAAAAATCAAAATGTCCCCATATTCATATACTCAAGAGAAACAATAGTGACACAAGAAAAACAATGTCTAATGACATCTTGGCGATTTAAAACATTTCATCTTTTAAAAATGGAAATTTTTGATAAAAGAAGTGGCTTTGATGCTGTGCTGGTCACAAGGAAAACTATGGTTATTCTTGGACTTATCCCTAAGTAATAATATGATGAGGACACCTAACCTTTGACTCACTGAAGCAGAGCCTATTCCCTATGGGAAAGCACATTCTAGAACAATAAGATACCAAAATGGACAAGGCAGTTAGCTGTTTGTTCTTCTGCCATCTAGAAATAGTTGGTTGGGCAGCCACATGAAGCAGAATCCTGGTTAGATAAAGAAAAGAACTAGTAGGAGAGCAGTATTATGTGGCAGCCTGGTCTCTAAACCACAAAATGATGTCAATATTGGTCATGTCATCATATAATTACCCTGGTAGATGGGTGATCTGAATTAATCAGTGCAGAAGTAGAGTATTTGCTTATCTGTAGACCTGAATTATCTGACCCGGCTACCTTACCCTGTCCCAATATATCTAGAGTAGCCAAGTGTCCATTTCACTCTGAAGTATGGTGATGTATCCATGGATGATACCTTCCTTCCCACAAGTGAGATTTAGCAATGCCTACAGGAATGATCTCAGCAGATCTTAAAACTCCTGTACCTAGCAGTACTCAGTGCATTAAACTGAGTATCATTCAGGCTTTTTTTTTTTTTTTTTCAAATAAAGACATCCTGGAGAAGACATGTAACATAAGGCCTATACTAAAGCCCAATATTATGTGCTGCCTTAATATCTGGTGCAATCCTCAGGCCTAATTGCCAGTTCCCCTCTGCACTCTGTTCCTATGGATGAGGTCTCCTAGCTACACCACCCTCCTTACCAAGGGGACCAGGCACAGTACCTGAGTAGTGGGCTGCAAATTTCTGCTAGTTTGAGGCATTATTCAAACAAGTCAATCA
Source organism: Panthera onca (assembly GCF_046562875.1). NCBI lineage: Eukaryota > Metazoa > Chordata > Mammalia > Carnivora > Felidae > Panthera > Panthera onca. Next base: position 75,752,636 of record NC_138343.1, read on the forward strand.
CCTCCTCCAGTGGAAAATAAATGGTACCTCACCCTCTTGAAACTTCTACAGCCCGTGGCTTATCACTCTGTTCCCGAGTGCATCCCTCATGGGGCCCACCCTTCCAGACATAAGATGTCCTCTTCCTCAGGGGTCTGAGTACATGTGAGTAACAAACTGCTGTTGATCTCATCTGTCCAGTGCCAAGTGTTGTGTGTCTGGTTGTCCCCATAATCCCAGGGCAGGAGTCCCTCCCTCACCAACAGGGTGAAGAGGTGATGATTAAAACAGAGAGTCAAAATTAATTATCTCTTTTGAGCTGATGAAAACTTGCCAGTGTTGAGACTGTATTCTGGATATTAGACTCAGTTTCTCTCTGATCTGATAAGAAACTTGCTATCATAACTTCCTGATGACCTGTCTTCATGGTTTATGATAATAATGTCCTACTATTACCACTACTACCATTTATTTATCTGTGTCAGACACATGCATCATTCTATTTAATCCTTTAATTCCCCATTTTACAGCTAAGGAAACTGAGGCATAGAGAGGTTAAAATAGTTTGCACATGATCATAGTGTTAGTAAGTGGCAAAGTCAGGAGTAAACCTAACTTGTTTTGCCTGTTTGTCTTTTACCTTCAGAGATTCTGTGCTTAACCGCAAGATTACATCACCATGATCATTTGCTATAATCAATATACTTATCAATGAAGTGCCCTTTGAGCCTCTAACTCATGATTAGAACTCACAAAGTGTTGCTTAGAAACCACGAGTAAATGGCAAACCACTTTAATTCAATTGAATTAAAGAAAACTTAAGATGTGACAAAATTCTGAGCACAATTTAATTGTTAAATTTAATTATTCATTTCTTATCAAAGTGCACTTATGTCTAGAGTTGGAAGGATATCTTGCCAAGTAAAATCCCCAAGCAGAATCAATAAATATGTGTAGAATGAAAAAGTAAAACTGGTATTGTTTAATAACGTACAAACTAGTGTTTAAATGGCTAAAAGTGCTTTAAATTTTATACTGAAAATACTGCCAAATGAGAAGATAAAAATACAGAAAGTTAAAGATCACAGGAAGAAAATTCATGTCATATTTAGTCCCTAACATATTTCTAAGATGATTCTAATTTTAAAACATTTTCTCTAGAGACTCTTTTGAATTCCCCATCCTGGAGCTTTATTTGGAATTTAAACTTTGTAACAAAGAGAATTTTCTTTCATAGAGTCAGCAATTTAGAAAACAAAGTAAATGTTATTGCTTAGATGGACTGGCTTATTTCACATGGAACCAGTCAAATGAAGAATGAAAACTTTTGCCTTTTCACTATTATAGATGGAAGTTGCACCATGGAAAAGTGTGCCCGCTATATTTTTGGGTCCACATACACTTCCTGGTCATAGTCACTTTTCCAACAGCTTCTAAAATAGAACCTACCTGCTTCTTTTTGATACAGTCTACAATACGTTTATCTAAATCTTTAAGGGAGAAATGTTTAGTACTCACTTAGGCAGCATATATACTAAAATTGGAGAAACGTTCAGGCATTTTGTAGGGTATTCATCAATAACTAAATAATTTGGGTGTGTGTTTGTCCACTCGCTGTTGCTTGGCTGGTTTCAGAGCCTTCTTGACCATGTGGTTTCCACATCACTAAGACTGTGTTGCTCCTCAGGTTAGAGAGTCTCCTTACTTCGTGTGTGAATAGGTCACACACATGAGGCAATACTTGTATGCAGAAGTTATTTTCAAGACATATAGCAACCAGTATAACACAGATACCCACTGAATGGAAAGAACAATGAAACAGAGTCCTGAGCCATTAACTCTTTATTTGCCAGATTTATAAGGAGTTCCAGTGTGTCCCGAGGAAAAAGGTAAGAGTTACATGTGGGAAGCTTGGTGCAGTGGATGTTTTCCATTTGGTTCAGAATTACTTCAGTATTTTAATAAAAAATGTAGTTAGACTTGTATATTCTTAGTGCAAAGCATCCCTAAATGTGTATGTCTATGTGTGTGCATAACATATGTATATTAATATAATAAATATAATATACTATATATAATATAATATAACATAATATAAGCATGTATTCATAAAAAAGTTGAAGTGGCTTTTTATGTGTCTGGAATTTTTCCCCAACATTTACAAAGGAAAAATCTCCCATGACTATAAGATCTTATCTCAATTAATTGTACACCAGAACTCTTCAGTGAGCCACACTGACAAATGAGTACTGATGAGAGAATTTATCCAAGATGGTTTTAAAAGTTAATAGGAAGAAAATTTTAAATGTTTTGATGTGGTTCCTTTTGGAAGAGATCTTTCTGGTATAAGAAAACTGAATTAGAAAAAACCATCGATGTTCTTTTCATCTTCATCATAATTGATTCTACCTGTGCATCATTTTGGGTCCAGTTTCCTATACATATTTGTAATATGGGTTTCATTTCCATAAAATGGGAACATAATAAATATAGGATTTACTAACGATTGTTTTATGTGGCTGCCAATCTGCCAAGTAGCATTCTTAATTATTGCCAGGAAACTAGGCATTTTCCAAACATATGTTTTGGATTTAAGACTAATATGTCATGTCAGCCCTCTCTACTGGACTGATGGGAGCCCAGTGGGACTTCAGAGTGTCTGCTTTGGAGGGTGACTTTTTGGGGTTAGATAAAAGCACTAATAGGAAGAGATAGAGCAAAGCATCAAAAGTTTCTGAAAGCAAATCCTACAAAGAAATACATCAAAGAGTTATGTTTTCATTATAAACTGATATTTTTACTAGATGAGGATAGAGTTCGATCCTCCTCTAGAAGCCATGGAGTAAAGGAAACCAGACCCTAACTTACATTAATGAGCCTAATTGCAAGGCTCTTGTCTTCTTTGAACAACATAACCAGGAGTTTTGCCTCAAAATTAAAAAAGAAAGAAAGAAAGAAAAGTATATGTGGCTTTTTCATTAGCTTGTGCAAACCTGGTATGTTCCATCAAAGAATTTATTCCAGGACTTGGAAAAAAAGGAAACTGAAAATCAAAAAGATCTGGTCCAAATGAGCTATATTTTTTTAATGTTTCCCTCAAAAATATTTTTCAAGTCCATGGAAATACCTTTCGGTGGTTTTAGTTTGTTCATCCAACACATACTTCACTTATAACCCAGTTTCCTGATCTTGGCCAACGAGCTAACATACCTGTTCAATACACATACAAACATGAAACAATTTATTATTGACATGAAAGTATGTCTTGTTGTTCTGGATTTTTTTTAGAAAAATACATTTACCAAGTAATACCTCAATTCTGTCTTTGGATGTCCAAGTGCTATTTCTATAGGGCTTAGAAGAGGTAGTACTTTTTCTCTAATTCTGTCAGCTATTAGGGTAATTTTCTATTTAATTTATTTAATCATGTTTTTTTAAACATGATTTTTGTTATTAATTTAGAGAACTCTGAATGCAGATATGTTTTATTTCAATATTTGGTTAAAGTGAGAAGTTTTTAAGCATTTCATGTGGCAATATGACTTCTGTCATGACAAGTTCAAACACAAAAATGAAGGCAGGGCATTTGCTGGGCATCACGCTGTCTTCCTGGGAAATGCAGAATGACACATGCAGTGTTTACTTTTCCCCACAAATGCATCAAATGCATTGCATCTGCAGCCAATACTTAGGAATGGTATTTGCATACATACTACTTAAAATGTAAGGAAACATCAACAGCTATAGATGATTACGCATAATCTGAAGAGAAAAACTGTTAACTATAGAAAAGCTTTAAGGCTCCGGCCAAGTAAAAACCAGTGTTGTCTTTATTTGTCTCCTATATACTATCATCAATATTGAGCTGAAACTAGGATTCTTCAGTTTGATAAATTACATTAAACATCTTATGCTTAAATTTAATAACAGATCACTTAATCAACAGTATATGACTTGATTGATGATGATATAAGTAGGACACTGTGCTTTTCCCCCCTGGTGGCAAGTTTGGGGTTGAGAAATATCAGAGGAAAATTAACATTTTATTGCAAATTTCTTTCTTAACAACTGAGACATTATAAGTGGAAAAGAACTTCATGAAAATATATATTGACAAAACCAAGGAATTTAAAAAATCCTCAGATAACCCTAACCAATATGATTTTTCTTCCTCCTCCTCCTCCTCCTCATTTTCCTCTTCCTCTCCTCCTTCTCCCTCTTTTTTCTTCTTCTTCCTTATCTTAGAGTTCTGGGATGGTAAATGAAAGTGTTTAGGAAATAAATCTCCTCAAATTAAAATATCTGCCAATAAAATTTAGCCTGTCTGCTAACCTGCCTGAGGAATTTGGCAGAGCCCCGGGGTAGGTGTGCTTTCTCAGGTATTACTTGCAAACACCAGCAGAGAAGGAAAGCTAATTCCTCCCCTAAGGCACTGTCTCCCTTCTTGTCTTATAACGGTATTTCCCAAGTATGGGTTTTTCTTTCTCTTTTTTGTAGTTTCAACTTTTTATTTAAATTCCAGTTAGTTACCATACGGTGAAATATTAGTTTCAGGTATATAATTTAGTGGTTCATCGCTGTCATACAAACACCCAGTGCTCATCACAACAAGTGCTCTCCTTAATACCCATCACTTGTTTAACTCATCCCCCCTCTCCCCCTCCAGGTACCCTCAGTTTGTTCTCTATAGTTAAGAATCTGTTTTATGGTTTGCCTCTCTCCCTACGCCCATGTTTATTTGTCTTGTTTCTTAAATTCCACACAAGAGTGAAATCATATGGTGTTTGTCTTTCTCTGAATGACTTATTTCACTTAGCATAATACTCTCTAGCTCCATCATCCACATCATTGCAAATGGCAAGATTTCATTCTTTTTTATGGCTGAATAATACTGCATTGTGTATCTATACACCAAATTTCTTTATCTGGAAGAAATGGCCAAATTCCTAGAAACATATAAACTACCAAAACTGAAACATGAAGAAGTAGAAAACGAACAGACCTATAACCAACAAAGAAATTCAATAATTAATCAAAAGTCTCCCAAGAAACAAAGTCTAGGGCCAGCTAGCTTCCCAGGGGAATTCTACCAAATATTTAAAGACTTAATGCCTATTCTTCTCAAACTGTTCAAAAAATAGAAATGGAAGGAAAACTTCCAAACTCATTCTATGGGGCCAGCATTACCTCGATGCCAAAACCAAAGACCCCACTAAAAAAGAGAACTACAGGCCAAGATCCCTGATGAACATGGATGCAAAACTTCTCAACAAAGTACTAGCAAATCAAATCCAACAGTACATTAAAAGAATCATTCACCATGATCAGGTGAGACTCATTCCCAGGTTGCAAGGGTGGTTCAATATCCACAAATCAATCAATGTGATACAATACATTAATAAAAGAAAAGATAAGAACCATACGACCCTCTCAATAGATGCAGAAAAAGCATTTGACAAAGTACAGTAATCATTCTTGATAAAAACCCTCAACAAAGTAGGGATGGAGGGAACATATACAATATCATCAAGGCCATATACAAAAGACACACAGCTAATATCATACTCAATGGGAAAATACTGAAAGCTTTTCTTCTATGGTCAGGAATGAGACAGGGATGTCCACTCTCACCATTATTATTTAATATGGTACTAAAAGTCCTAACCTCAGCAATCAGACAACAAGTACGTTTTTGTTAGTATGGCCAAGATCTCTCCGTATCCTATTCAAAGAAAGAGACTCCTGACGAAAGAATTTCAGGAAACACTACATAGAGAAAATGAAATTGTTGTGCTTTCTATTTATTTATTGGCTTATTTGTTTGTTTGCTTAACAACAAGAACTTACTTTAGCAGGTGTGAATACCTCTCTAAAATGATGAACAATTTAGAATTGTCACAATCCCAAATGAAAACAAAACAAAACAAAAACAAAACCCACAACCTTTGCGCGTTTCAGTCTGAGTATGAATCTGCTCAGACCCTGGGTAGATTTTTTAACCTTTCTCATCCTTTCTTTTCAAATATGTAAAATGAGCATAGCAGTAAGCTTCCTAGCATCACCAGGAAAAGTAAACACAACAGTGCATGCCAAGTGCTAGCACAGTGCCTGGCACTTGGGTAGCTTTCAATGAATGGCTGTGATGATTCTGATGAATGTTAACCTTTGCAATGCCAGTCAATCTTTAGGCACAAGGCAGCAGCATTATTCCATGGAATTGTTTCCTGGCTACCTTGGCAGAGGAGTTTTCTCATTTAAAAGAAAATTTTCAGGGTTGACACAGATCTTCTCTCACCAGATATATCTCCCTGAGGGTTTGTTAACTTTGACCCAATAAGGGTCATGAATATGAGCTAAATTATCTTGTGATAAAATGTCCACAATCAAAAATTCCTTCAACTCCAAAACCTAGAGATAGCAAGCATTTTCAGAGGAATTTGGCTGAATTTCAGAGTTGTTTGCATTGATTTTGAACTCTTCTTGTCCAAAGACCACAAGCAGTTGAAGCCTGGATTGATCATCTGGATTGCATCATCTGACATTTGTTTGTATTTGTGCATTTTGTAGTATGATCTCTTTTCATCATGGTTAAGTATGAACTTCATTGAAATTTAAAAATTTATATTATAGCAGCAACACTAAATTCTCTCATGGCATTTACATAAAATTTATTTTCTTAGCTATTAAAAGAATTTTCATTTTGTTATTCATTCAGTCATTCACTTCTACCCAGACAATTCTATTACTTTATCTGGACTATCTATCTCTGCCTACCAAAGTCTTACCCATTCTTAGGTGTCTTTCCTCCCAGAAGTCTATAATAACCTCTCCAGCCAGGGGCAACATATCCCTCCGAGTGCAACCTTCATAGAATTCAGATGGTGTGTGTTACCCACTGCCTTGGAAGGGAGTTTAATATACTGAATTTTACATCTTCCTGAAACCACCATAAGTTGCTTTAAGACAGAATCCCCTTATCTATGTATTCTCCACAATTCAGTGCCTTGTAAATAATTGGTCCTCAATAAATGTTCATATACTTCTGTGGTTACCAAAAGGTTAGGTAGTTATTGATAGCAAAGTTCTTTTTTAACACTGTATTATTTCTGCCATGTTCCAAAAGTAAACATAAAAATACCCTCTAAATAATGTAGAAATTATTATGTAGGTTCCTCTACAGGGGAGAGAGAGAGAGAGAGAGGTAAAAATATGTAGTTTAATTCTTCCTTCCCTTCTTCCATGAATGGTGCTTGGACATGTGATGTGTCCTTAACATTTCATCTTACATCAGAACTATTTCTTCTTTCCCTCTGCTTTTGAAAAAAAAAAAAACCCTAACTTTAAAATAGTCCCTGTTTTCTATTCATTTTTCAGATCCTTTTCCTTAGTCAAAAGTCATATAGAATTGAGATCTATGGGTGAATGGCTCCAAGAATTTTCAAAGTAACAAAAATAAAAGGAAAAGATGCTAATTAAGAGATTGCTGAAGATCAAAAAACAAACAAAACCAAATAAAAAACCCATAAGCGTTGCTAAAGCTCACTATTGTCACCTAGAAATCTGATTTCTGAGTTCAACTCCAGCAAAATGATTCCTACACAGTGACGACGAGAAGCAGTAGAGTATACCCTGTACTGTCACCACTTGAGATGGGTAATAGAGGCACCCTGGCCTATGTCCCCACTTAGATAGGGACATGGGAACAGAGAAGAAAGCCGGGCCATAGATGGGTGACTTTAAATCAATTAGAGCACGGAACACAAAGTAGCAAATAGGAATAGATTGAGATAGAAAATATCTGTAGCAAAGTGAGTCTGGGAATCCTATGTATTTAAATTCAACTAAGTATGACCAAAACAATTAAGAGGGGTTAAACTGAATGCTCTGCAACCAGCTGAAGTTTAGAAAAACCATCTAACTTACAAAAGAAACCATTTGTGCCATTCCGGAAAACGAAACATTTAAATACACTCTAGAAGAAGAGTTTGTCATCAGTATCCCTGAAACTCTGTCAGAGAAAATATGCCAGGCTCTGTGAGTATGGCTTGGACAGCTGCCCACCCTGCCAGGTCCATGGACGATGGCACCACTCATTCGGGAAGACCCTCCAAAAGGCATACTGAAGCAATGACTTCCCTAAAAATGGAAGAGAGTATATGCTTGAAGAGAATATAGCTCCAGGGAATATAAAAACGAATTTGACATTTACCAGTAGTTTTATGATGAAAAAACAAAACAAACACTTAAAGCAAATGGAAGGCAGGAGCATGGAGCATGGAGAAAGGGAAGATAACTCTTAGGAAAGGACACTCCTGGGGCGCCTGGGTGGCTCCATTGGTTAAGCATCCGACTTCAGCTCAGGTTGTGATCTCGCGGTTTGTGAGTTTGAGCCCCGCGTCGGGCTCTGTGCTGACAGCTCAGAGCCTGGAGCCTGCTTTGGATTCTGTGTCTCCCTCTCTCTTTGCCCCTCCCCCACTCATGTTCTGTCTCTTTGTCCCTCAAAAATAAATAAACATTAAAAAATTAAAAAAAAAAAAAAGGACACTCCTTATAATACTGATGGAAATCTATTCAAGTGGAATAAAGTGAAGTACAAAAAATCATCTATTTTTTTTCTTTTTGTAGCTTATGTTATTCATTAAGATCAAAGAGTGCTGACTTACACTGAGAAATATTGTTTGTTTGGTATATAAATGAATGAATCAATGAAGATGCATTTATTGAACACCTGCTTTTGGCCAAGCCCTGTACTAGGTCCTTTCCCAATTATCACCTCATTTAATTCTCCCAACAATGCTGTCAGTTAGGAATTATATGAGTAATCACATAAGTAAGAAAATAGACTCATAAAGGTTAGATAAGGAGCCTAAGAACCCACAGCTAATAAGGAGTAGGGCCAGATTTCCAGCCCAGATCTTTTGATTCCAAGCTGAGATTTTTGTTCAATAGGAAAATCATTGCTTCCCTTTTTAAAAGTAAATCATTGTCGTTAGCAAAATTGTGCTTTGGGTGGACAAATGATTCAAAGACTTGTCCAAAGAAGTTCTGGAGCCACCTTGAGACTTTTAGAATCAATCATCAGAATGGAAACAGTTTAATGACAGTCTGGGCAATTACCCCATTATGCCCAACAAACCGGGGAGAATGAGCCTTCAGCTTGACTCATGTATTTAACTGTTGTTTCAGGAGAGGCCTGAAAGGAAAAGAGGTTATGTCAATTGTATTTTAACAGAGTGACTAAGTTGTGAGCATTTCCAAAAAAATATTTTTTCCTCAGAGTTTAGTTTTACTAGCTTTGGAGACAATGACTCAGGCATCTCTTTGTTGCTCCGCTCTCTAATTAGCAAGTTCTAAAGACATCCCTTTCAGAAAGGGAGGAAAAATAGCCTTGATTTTGTTCAAAACCTCACTCCCATCCTTCCCCTAAATGAACTTCCAGAAATCCTATCAAGCCATTAACGTAAGTTGATGAAAGGAGAAAGTACACCGCCTGTTACAACAAGCTTCCTTAGAAGCACAAGGCCAGCCCTCTGACACTATCTTTCAAAGGCTTCCAAGGTTTTCAGACACACATTTAATCAAACACCTATTTACTCTGTGACCCTCTGGAGTACCAGTCAAGTGCTGGTGGGTTGTAAGATACACAGTTTTATCACCACTTTCCTAACGTGAAGGGAACCAAAACCAGAGCATGTGGGTGGGAAGAGAAGGACAGGAGGGGAAAAGGTGAAAGCAATTTTTCCAAATTGGCCTAAGGCAAGAGTTGGGCTGTGCAATTTCTTTTCAGCCTGAAAACATTATGAAAAAAACCCACCATTTGTTTTATGGGCTTTCGAAAGAAAGTGCCTCAACACTCTGCAACCCCGGAGCATAGGAGGGCTCTTGCTCCGGGAACCAGGGACTCTGGGAGGCTGGGCTGAACCCCCACACTGCTGAGTGCTGTCGAGCTGGAGCAGTCAGGCGGGCCTCATTTTGATAGTCAGTCCCAAGAGCGATGGATTGTGAGGGCATGTAGATTTCATCATCACCGAGGTGTTTTCAACAGAGGAAAAGTCCTGATTATGAAGGAATGTGATGAGGTTTGTTTTACACAGTTATCAAAAACGTTGAACATTTTAAGAGATGGGGCGCTGAATGTTACCCACCAGCAGAGTGTGGGATGATTGTACTGACGCATAACCTCTCTTTAGAGCAACAGATGAAATGCCATAGGAAAGCAATGAACATAAGGTGAGCAAATGGACCGCCCATAAGCCAGATCACTCCACCAGGCATGGATTTTGTTCCTTCTTTGTTTGTTTGTTTTTTTTTTTTTCTTGGCTGTGAGGGTTTAAAAACATATATTTAGTTGCAAAAATTTTAAAAATCAGGAGAGTTCACGCGAAAATACAAATATCTGGCTCTTTTAAAACGGGGAGATCTGGCAATATGGGGGAGGCCCACACTTAAGCATGCTGTCAGCAAACAGCTGGGGTTCAGAACTGGTTGACCCTTTAGATGAGCATGCAAGTGCTGGCTACCATCACGGTTCCCACGACTTCCCTGAATATGCTCGCTTAAGCCACTTAGGTACATGCCTGGCCCTGTATTTGAGTTTGAAACCCCAGTAAATAGATGGAAGCCAATAACCTGGCCCTCAAATCTGGAAGGTATAACTTCCACATAAGCAGCAAGGCAGCAATTAAACAGCAATGTAACAGGGCATAAAACATTAGAATGCAGTTTAAATCATTGTAGAGCCTCACCTTTAAAGTTTAGAATTACCTGCAAAACAAATTGGTTGGAATTAAAATGTGTTGTAAAAAGATAAGAAATATGAGCATTTTCCCCAGTCTTTGAACATGGGCAATTATAGGAGGAGAATTTTTCCTTTCTTACTCTTTAAAAGTCATGTCTCACCCTGAATCTTTTTGCAAATAATAAAGTCATAATTAACTTCAATTATCATACCTGGTCAATTTTGTCAAACCACCATTTCCAGTAAAACTTCTCTGGTCAGGGCCTTTTCTAAGTAACTAATTCCAGCAAACATTTCAGATCTTATCCTCTCTGGCCATTTATCAACCTTTGTGGAGATTTAGACCCACACTCAGATGCCCGCTCTCCAGCTCTACGTGGGCCTCTCATCAGCATGTTTATATGGAGCCCTCCAAATCTTCTTCAACAATGTTCTCCATCTCAGTAAATGCCAACAGCACCCCCTCAGACTCTTGTGAATAAAGCTGGGTCAACCAGACACTTCCCTTTCTCTTTTTCCATATCCAATCGATCCCCGAAGTCTTGTTCTTGGCCTTTAGAAATAGCCTCTTTTCTTTTCTCCCTACTTCATCTCTTACCTTGGCCTCTAATCTGTCTTCAGTAGCCAAGGAGACCTCTATAAATCATTAACCTGATAATGACTAGCTCCACTTAGAACTCATCATAGCTTACATTGCTTCTAGAACCATTTAAAATTCTTAACATAGCTCTCAAGGCCCCACTTTAAATGGTCCCTTCTCACTTCAGCACCTTCACACAGGCTGTTCCCTTTCCTGAAATGCTTTTCTCTCCTCCACCCTATCCCTGTTCTGCACCCTTCACCTTACTACCTTCTCATTCTCCTTCAGGGCTCAACTTAGTCACTTCCTCAGTGAAGCCTTTCCCCACCTAGACCTTAAGTGGAGATCATCATGATTTGAGGCACATTGTTTTTAGGGGTCCAAAACAGCAATAGAAACATCGGCACTAAGCCATAGTAACCAGTAAGTCCATTTATATGAATAACTAGGAAGATGATTATAATCACATACGGTGTGATTAAATTAAAACAGTTATATTCACAGCCTACAAAATCATTGTAGGGAAATTATATCTGCACATGAAAATGCTGGTATCTATATATTTTCTTAGGCTGGTTTATTTTTGGTTCATAGCATTAAGTTCTACTTTTACTCTAATTATTGGTATTTCATACACAAATGTCCAATGTTGGTATTTCATATGTTGTTTGCTGTAGCAAAGAGCTAAATAATTCCACACAAATTTGGTTCAATATTAAAATCTCTCCATATATTAACTCAAATGTGTTGGTTAATATAACAAAACATTGGTTGTTCAACCAATAATTTTCAAAGATGACTGCCTGGGGGAGGCTGGTGTTGCCCACCAAAATAGTTAATTTTTTTTTTTTTTTGTTATTCCCAAGAACATTTTATCTATCTCATCAGTTGATCTGTAGTTTCTCTGATTGCTTAAAAATGTACCTGGGTTTAGCACAGCTATATTTATTAAGTGTGTACTCTGTGCCAGGTACTATTCTAAGTGCTTTATATGTATTTATATTTTAATTTACCAAATCTATGAAGTGGGCACTATTACTAATATATTCCCCCATTTTACCATATGAGAAAACTCAGGCACAGAATGATAAGTAACTTTTCCAAAGTCATACAATCAGTAAGTCATGAAGCATTTGTACCCAGTCATTCTCTCTACAGGGCTTTCCTTACTCCTAACCTCTATGTTATGGCAATACATATTTACATGAATACATTCCTTTTTACCTTTAACTTCTGCTTCTATTCACTATAACATTGACATATACTTCCTTTAATTACCAGGGATATATTTGGAAATTACATCATAGAAAATATGTCTATCATTTTCATGTTAACACAACAATTTTCTATATCATATAATTATTATTTAGAATCTCAACTTTACATTGCAAATATATGTTATAAATAAGTCACAAGTTAGTTATTACCTGATCACTTATTCTAGTTTCCTAACAATTAAAAATGGGAAATATGATCATCTTTGCTCTGTCTTCTTTTCTGAATCCAAGATGAGAAGATTCATTCAGGCAGTTTGGTAAGACCTATGACACCTTGTTCTATGGATGAGTCAAAGGTTTTTACCTAACAATTTTGAAATTTCCTGAAAAACCACATGGCACTGAATTCCAGGCTTGTAACTCATGTGGTTACCTTGTAACTTATCAAATTTTTGTCACCCCAATCAACAGAACCTACAGAGAGAAAACTTTCTCCCTGGGTTGTTTTCCTGGTAGCTTGAAAACTGAAAGAAAAGACAAGGTTAAAGATGTGCTTGAACTAACATTTGCTTCACATTTAACTCCAGAGTATTAAATAAATTCCCAAAGATTGTACTAGCCTATGTGAAGTCAAGACTGTTGTGAAAGGAAAGGATGACAATTGACCCTTTCTTAGAGCAAAACCTCCTGCCTTCCATCCCACCACTCAACTTACAGAGTCAAGATCCTGAGAGTTGACAGCTTCCTCTGCAGATAAATTCCAGCATGCCCCAAATGAGCCATGTACTCATGAAACCAAAGAACCAGCAGAGACCTCTGGGACCATCTATCCCAGCAGTTCCCAAATGCTCCTGCGGCCAAGATTCCATTTATCTCCTCCCCCTCATCTCAGCCATGGACCATGGGTTTGGAAAATTTTTTTCAACTAAACTGGGTATGTTAAACATAACTAACCATATTTGCAAATGTTGTTCATGTAAGACACATACAAATACATATAGTCTGAGTTTCTGATCCAAGGTCTCCATTTCACAACTTCAAATGATTTCCCCAAAATGATTTCCCCAAAACAAGGAAATGAGATTACCTATGCAATCTTATAAATAAAACTCAGATTTTCTCTTAGAACCCAACTCTCATATTCAACGATGTTTAGGTGTCTAGATCTGGAAAATAGTGACATATCTATCTGGCATTTTACTGAAAGCCACAGAGACATAGTGACCTGCTAAAAACTAGACTGAATGGTAGACCAGGAACTATATACACAATGGATCCCAATTGTAGCTAGCTCAGTAGGATACAGACCAAGTCACAGGGGAGAATATTGCTCAAAGCTGAAATGAACTGCTCAGCCAAAACTTTATACCAAGACCAATTTCATATCACAAAATGAGAAGTGGCATCTAAAACAAATTCACTGGAGGCTGTTTTGTTGAGTAAAATATGACACTCTGCAAAGAGGAATGAAAATCCAGAACTACGAGAAAAGCCTGGACTTGGCTATGAACGTTCATGAAAAGTGTGTTAGGTTGGGATCCAGCTGACAAAGACTAATGCAATAGGTGAGAAATATTCAGAGTGAGTGTTCACATCTTTACAGAGGAGGAGGAAACCCAAGGAAAACAAATTACATCAGTTAAGGCTAACAGGATGGAGATAAGAGAAGCAAAGAGCCAAGAGAGATAAGGTAAGCCCAAAGGGTTAAAGAGTATTAGGAGGGCAAATCTATCAGGAGGGAAAAGATGATGAGAGAGAAACTGGGGCTTCTAATAAATGAGCGAGGACACAGAATTAATCACAACTCCAAAATTTGCTGAGATGTTGGACTCATTTTTTAAGTTAGTCTTCTTGGTGAAAAAGAAAACCAAAAAGGTAAGAAAGAGAGAAAGAAATATGATGAATTTGAAAGGAAAAAAGGCCGTGGGGAAAATGCCACTGACAAAAAACAGAAGAGGATAATCCACATGTATGAGCATGCGTGAAACCAGCTCATCCCATTTCTCTGTAATGGTGGTGATAACTACAGGGCAATATAAACCAATTAAGGAACAAGCACTGAATTTAGTCAAGCAACTGATTTTTGCTAGTTTCTAAATTAAACCATTTGACTGAGTTAAATCCTTTGTGTGTGTGTGTGTGTGTGTGTGTGTGTGTGTGTGTGTAGATGTTAATTTGAGACTTCGAACATATGAAGGTATTTTGGTCCAGTCCTTTAAATTTTAGACAAATAAACTGTCACTCTCATTTTAGAGAAGTAACAGAGGTCACAGTTAGTAGGTGCTGGAATTGAGACCAAAATCAAAAAGCTCTGTACTCTCAGGCCAGAACTTTCTGGATTTCTAACTGATTGCTATTAAGAACTATCACTTATCAAGCCTGCATCATAGACCAGTACTGACCACATTGTGATACATAGAATCCCTCAACAATCTTGTGACTTGTGTATCTTACTTCTTCACAATGAGGAAACTGAGAACTGGAGAGAATGAATAAATGTCCAACTTTACAGTTGGTAGGTGAATATTTATTAGTTAATATGTTGTCTGGTGGTCTAGTACAGACGCATTCTGTTTTAAGAAAACATGCTAAATGAAAAATGAGCTTTAAAAAAATCATTTTTTTTAAATCATACTAAATATCTTAGTATGTATGGATACTCAGTTGCTTACAATTTTATTATTTATTGCTAAGAAGCTGAATGGAAACAGTGCATCACTACACTACATTTTAAATGTGAATCAATAAACCCAAATTATTGTCAACATTTCAGAAATACACCTATTTCAAACAAAGTGAGACCCTTCTATGGAAGCCAAAGTCAGAGAGAAGGTGCCACTCTGGTTCTGCATTTCTGGAAGGAGTTTCAGCTGTTCCCAGGCAAAACAGAAGAAGATAGAGAGGTTGCCTCCCCTGCACACGGGGAAGGAAGTTTACCAGGCGTTCCTCTCTATTGTCACAGCTCTGCAGGGGCCACCTGAAGCACAGCAGCCACTCCATCCCACTGACTATTCCACTCGTCACGTAGCTGTCAATCTGCCAACTACCATTCCGTTCTCCAGTTCAGAGAAACAGGAAATTACACTTTTGAAACTGGAAGAAAAGAATCCAAGTGTGGGATAAAAAAGAAATGTTTATTTCTCAAACACCTTCCCAGTTGCAAAGGAAAGAAATGGCTTGACAACGTCTTTAATAAGATTCTCTACCTAGGAGTAAGTTTCTAAACTCATTTTGGCCAAAAAGCACATACCCTTAATTATTCATACTTACTGCTTTGTGTCTTCTAGGTAATTTGCTTCCAAAGCAGCCAAACTAGGGTGTGAGAGGGCAGGCTCTAGGGTTGGATGAGTCCTGGTTCCAAGGCAGTTCTGTTGTTTACTAGGTCATGTCTTCTCTCAAACTCCAGTGTCCTCTTAGGTAGAATGAAAATATACTGCTAACTAGTTTATGATCATTGTAAGAATTAAGTGACATAAAACACATACAATCCAGGGGTGACATGCACACAAAATACCTAAGCATGATACTTTGCAGAGGGTAAATGTTTAATATACAGTAGGAATTATTGTTATAATTATTTTTAAATCGATTCATCAGTCCACACCAATCCACAATGAAACATGCTTTCTTTCCCCTTTTAACAATTTGAATTTTCTTACTCCTTTCTTCTCACTTAAATAAAATTCTCCTTTTCTTTGATAAAGCAGGAAAATACATGTAAATCTGTTTTGCATATTTTTGAGAAGAAAACATTATAAATACATAGGGATTTATAGGGATAAATATATAGGAAACATTGCAAGCATAGACCTAGACATCTCTAACATCCTTTCTGTTATCTGGGCAAACCGAAGTTCCATCTTCAGTGTTTCCCTGAGTGCAAGCATTCGTAATCAAATCTAGTCCTAGAAATAGAGTAATTGTCTAAGAAATGTCTCTGATGGTGGGTTATAGTGACGTGGGGAGAAATAAAAAACTAACAAGGTGCTCAGCCTCATTGGTGGATAAATCATGTCTGGCCTTGGGTTTGAGCTTCCTAGAAAACAAAGGAATGTTTACCAAGCCTTTCTGAGAAATGGGTACAGGCTGCAGGAAATTCAGCACAAACTATGGATTTGAACATGTTCGACATAAGAAAATTGATGAGTATAATAAAAAGGTAATTGCTTGGCTATAAATAAGGAATTTGACTCCACTTCTTTGTCTTTATTATAAATCTTCCATGAAAACCACACTGCATCTAAGTTTAAGTGGGCTTGCATGTTAAAGACAAATGCCTTCAGCATCTGTGAGACATTTTGGAGAATGAAGCACCGTGAACCCATCCAATGCTTATGTAACACATGGGTGTTTGACATTTGCCAAGTCCTCTGCCAGTGAAATTCAGACATTTGCAGCCAAAGAACAAACGAAGGTGAGAAACTCTGGAAAGTGATGAAGGAAAGCAGTTATGACTAAATGCCCAAGTCACTAGAACTGGAACATAACAAGCCCACTGGAGGGAAAGGATGTTTGAAAGTAGGGGATCTGGGACGCCTGGGTGGCTTGGTCGGTTGGGTGTCCGACTTCGGCTCAGGTCATGATCTCACGGTCCGTGAGTTCAAGCCCCGCGTCGGGCTCTGTGCTGACAGCTCAGAGCCTGGAGCCTGTTTCAGATTCTGTGTCTCCTTCTCTCTCTGCCCCTCCCCTGTTCATGCTCTGTCTCTCTCTGTCTCAAAAATAAATAAACATCAAAAAAAAAATTAAAAAAAAAAAAATAAAAAAATAAAAAAAAAAAAAAAAAATGAAAGTAGGGGATCTGCAGACTCTGGGGAATCCCAAACCAGTTGTACATTTTGTCGAAGAACACTATGTTGTCATCAGAGGGAAAGTGTTAGTATTACTCAGGAAGATAATAGAAAGATAATAAATGTGAAACCCTGGGGCATCTGGGTAGCTCAGTCAGTTGAGCATCTGACTTGGGCTCAGGTCATGATCTCGCGGTTTGTGAGTTCGAGCCCAGCATGGGGTTCTGTGCTGATAGCTCAGGCCTAAAGCCTACTTTGGATTCTGTGTCCCCCTCTCTGTCTGCTCCTCCCTGTGCATGCTCTGTCTGTCTGTCTCTCTCTCTCAAAAATAAATAAACATTAAAAAAATAAATGTGAAACTCCGGAGCATGTAACAGTGTTAAAGTTGATTTTCCATCCTTAAGGTATTTATGATGACACAAAGTTAAAACCTGTTCAGTCTCTGAGCCATCTCTGAAAAGCTGGGCTGCGGTCCCACAGGGTCAATTTGAAACGCCTTGAGCCCATGTGCCATGTCTTACCCAACCTCTAGTCTTTGTGTCACAGCATTACTGCATCCCTTGATGCTGATCTAGCAAGTGTACAAGTTCTTTAAAATTCTCCCAAAGGTGACCAGTGAAGCTGAATTTAATACATTCGCCAAATACTGCACTTGCTATTTTTTAGTACAGCCTGCAGTGTCTTCTGCCTTCGTGTTCCCTCCCACACAAATTTGGGCTCAATCTAACCCAAGGGGAAAATGTAAGCAGTTTTTACATTTAATTGTTTTGGTCTAATTAAGGATTGGTCAGTGTGGATTTTTCTTTAGAAAATACTGGTCAGTGTGGAGAATATTTCTTTAGACAATAGTGAAACACAGCCACATGTGAAAAGTGAACGAAGCATACAGATAGTGTTCAGAGAAAACTTAGGGCAATATATCACTTTTCCTTTTGGTTATCCTGTTGAGATTATTGAATATAGATATGATTTTCAAGAGGCAACTGTTTTCAGACAGGATTTCTGAAGTTTAGGCTCTCTGCCCCCGCAGCCCACCAACGACTGGAAAAATTTAGCGGGATTTTTGGTAAAGGTTAGTGGGATTCTAGACTGGAGACCAAACCGATTTCCTTCTTCTCTTCACTGCTCCTATTTAACGTAAGGTTATGAGCTTTTGCTCCTCCTCCAGAAAATGGTGCTGCCGTCCCCACTTGGTGCCTTGTCCTCCCGCCTTCTTGATGGCAGGGTGAGGTCCTGCACTATTTTCTCAGCCATTTACTTTCCTGGAATGTCCTCCCTGACTCAGCCCCACCACCAAGATTGCTGTTATCTGTGCTCAAATACCAGTCACTCCCCTATGAAGTAAGAAGAGATACCCGACAGTCCCAGCAAGGCAGGGAAATGCTGGCATCTCATCAGTTTTCAGGTTAGAATTTCACTGTCAAGCTATCTGTGGAGCTCTCCCAGATAAACAGTAGATGGGGGCTTCCAGCACATTCCTTTTGCACTAATTCCAGGAGATCTCTCTGCGGCCGAACGCCAGTGAATCTCCTGAAGCCCAGTCACTCAGGCGGTACCTCAGGTCTCCTGGTAGTAATTAGGGAAATATTCTTCCTGTCCTTTCAGCTGTGATGCTGAGGGCAAATCTATAGCCTTGTCAGTTGATATTCAAGGCTGGGCATTTTTTATTTAAGAAAAACCTTACGTATGATTCAAGTTATTTCTCAATAGGATATATATTGCAGATTCACGTACGTATGATTCCTACTGCTAGAATTTCTCATCTAAATGAAACATGTTCTTATCCTTTTTGGAAGTTTAAAATGATGTTTTAAAAGGTAAATACGTTAAAATCTCCCATCGCACCTAAATAGGCTTTAAACAATTTGCCATAACACTGTCAGTATTCCACATGGGTATTCCACATGGGCTCTTCCTCTCTGGTTAAGTTACATTCTAGTCTTAGAATGCTTTCCCAATAACAATTAAAAAAAGAATCATCCTTTAAATATGTCTTGCGTGTTGACTCTCTCCTTCTCAAAGGTGCCTGCCGACAACAAGGGAGCTATACAGAATGGAGGTAGATATTAGCCCACAACATCTACTTTTCTCTTTAGTGCCTTCCCAGCATCTTAGGTAAGATTTGTTTTTAAATCCATCTAAGCCATTGTGCTCACCATAAATCTCCTCCAGCTTCCTTGATTATCAATTTGTTCTCACCCCATCACAATGGACATTCTTCTCCTTGGCCCTCATCCCATCTCTGCTGGGACTTTCCCTTACACTGAGCACTTCACTTGAATTTCTTACCAGGAAAGCCTATCAGGCTTTGTCAGTCAAAACCAGTCTCACCATCTTCACCTTTCCACCCAACCTTCTTCCCCTCCTGACTTCCCTCTTTCTGTTCATGGCACTTCTATTCTCCTAGAGCCTCCTGTCAAGGCTCGAAACCTTAGAATTATCTTGGACTTAACCTTTCTCTCACTATGGTTCACCTCTTATTGCTGCCATATTGCTTTTTATTCTCTGTCCTCCATGTCCCTCTCATTTCTTTTTAATGTAAATTCGTACTGTCTCCACTCTAGCTAGGAAGTCATTCATTAACTCCCTCCTGTCCCATTTTAAGTGCTTGCTGGCAGCTCTCCCCACTACCAGGGTCTTTTCCTCTCCATTATACTTGTTATGGACACAGTTCTCTTCCTGATGCCTGCTACTGACCTTGTCCTTCCTCTGCTCAAATGCATTTGGTGCCTCCCTATTCTCTGTAGGAAAAATGTCCAAAGTCTTATTTCTGACAAATCCAACCATCTGTGGTATTTTTCCCAATCTGTATAACACTTCATTTTTTATCCCAGTAAACCTTTTTACCTATGCTTTTTTTCAGTTTGAAGGAATTCCAAGTACTTAAAGGTACACAGTGGACTCCCAGCTCTGAGCTTTATTTAGCCAAACTTACTTCAACAAAAACCCTATTTCCTTCTCTGATGTTGAAATGTTACCTACTCTTCAATGCCAAAATGCCATGAATGAATTCCTGTTTTTCAGATGAAAGACAATTTCCCCACCCTCTATTTTTCACAGTACTTTGTACTTCCAGTATGGTAGCTCATAGGAGGAGAGGCTTCTTCATACTGTAGTAATTTATTTGCCCAATTAGTCACGTCTAGCACATTGTCAACTTGAGAGTAAAGGCTCTTCTTTCTACATCCCCACAGTAGCCAGTATAAGGCCATGGATTTAGCAGAAGATATTATTTGAGATAAACGAATATATCATTTGAACCTGAAAACCTCCTCACACACAAAGGGCATTCTGCCTGGCCCATAAAGCTTCAATATTTAAGTAAAGTAGCATTTTTTTGCAGTATGAACTTCTGTCTTTTTTACCTCAAAGAAGATGTAGTGTATGAAAGGGATAAGGAGACGAAGTTAAGAAACATCCCTTCAGCAATCCTTAATGAAAGAAGTATCTAACTCCTAATCTTAACTATTAAATGTCATGTTTCATTCTGCTCTGCAAAAGGAAGAATAATGGCCCCCAAAGTGTGCTCCAACCCTAATCCCCAAACCTGTGAATATGTTAGGTGATAGTCAAAAGGGACTTAGCAGATGTGATTAAGGTTACTAGTCAGATGACCTTAAGGTAAGGACATTATCCTGATTATTGGAGTGGGCCTAACATAATCACACGAATCCTTAAATTTTGAAAAATTAATCAGCCAGACAGTCAACGATGGAAGAAGAGGCAGGAAAGATTCAAAGTGAGAAGGACTCAATCCACCATCACTAGCTTTGAAAAAGAAGAAAAGTGGCCACAAGCTAAGGAATACCCAGCCTCTAGAAACCAGATGTGGCCCTCAGCTGACATCCAGGTTATAGATCCTCAGTCCTACAATAAGAGGAACTCAATTCTGCCAAAGATCTGAATGAGCAAGGCAACAGATTCTTCCCTGGAACCTCCAGAAAGGAATACAGTCTTGGTAATAGCTAGTTTTTAGTCCCATGAGATCTATACTAGACTTCTGATCAGTAAAACTATGAGGTAATACATGTGTATTTTTTAAAGCCACAAAATCTGTGGTAATTTGTTACAACAGCAATAG
The DNA here is from genome assembly GCF_046562875.1 of Panthera onca. Lineage (NCBI taxonomy): Eukaryota > Metazoa > Chordata > Mammalia > Carnivora > Felidae > Panthera > Panthera onca. The sequence continues at coordinate 75,774,018 of NC_138343.1, forward strand.
AAAACTAATACACTTTCCAAGTGGCTATTCAGGTATACTTGACCTATGTTGGCTTGAATTGGTTACAACTAATAGTGTGTGATTACTTTTTTTTTAATTTTTTTTAACATTTATTCATTTTTTGAGAGACACAGAGAGACAGTGTGAGCAGGTGAAGGACAGAGAGAGAGGGAGACACAGAATCTGAAGCAGGCTCCGGGCTCTGAGCTATCAGCACAGAGCCCGACACGGGGCTTGAACTCACGAACTGTAAGATCATGACCTGACCTGATATCAGATACTTAACCGACTGAGCTACCCAGGTGCCCCAGTGTGCTTTACTTATTGAAATAGAAGCCTAAAGGTATATGCTCCAAAGCATTATAAGTAATGTGGTTTATTCATTCTTTCAGCAAGTATTTCCCCAATATCTGGTGTCTACACTCACATCATAATTTTTCTTGGGAGTTTGGAGTTTGTAAATATTCTTGATTCTATTTCATCACAGACTATTACAGATAACCTGGAACATGGCAGGCACTTGATAAATATTCAATGAATATGTCTAAGGATGATTTTGCCATTTAAACTCCCTCTACCAGAAGTTCTTTACCTTTAAGATGTGGGTGATAATTTATCAAACTTACAGGGTGGCCTCAAAGACATCTGCCTAAGCAATTTTTACAAAATAGGTAATTATTTTTAATTCCTTTTTTTTCTCCCCTAAGTAAGCTCTATACCCACCATGGGCTTGAACTGACTACCTGGATATCAAGAGTCACATGCTCTACTGACTGAAGGAGCCAGGTGCCCTCAAAATAGGCCATTATTAATGCCAAAACATTTCTAAAATCTAAATCCTAATCCTTTGTGCCTTGACTTATGTGTCCATCTTTAAATTTTTTTTTTAACGTTTATTTATTTTTGAGACAGAGAGAGACAGAGCATGAACAGGGGAGGGGCAGAGAGAGAGGGAGACACAGAATCTGAAACAGGATCCAGGCTCTGAGCTGTCAGCACAGAGCCCGGCGCAGGGCTCGAACTCACGGACTGTGAGATCATGACCTGAGCTGAAGTTGGACGCTTAACCAACCAAGCCACCCAGGCGCCCCTGTGTCCATCTTTATAGTTTTCCTCTAGGGTCTCATTCCACACAAGAGCTTTCATTAAGGACTGCTATTATCTGGTTCCTGTCTTGCTCAAAATTCTCTAATAGCTCTTCACTACCTTTAGGCTCAAATCCAAATTCCTCAATCTGGCATGCAAAGTCTCACAACATGCCTATCCAAAGAATCTTCTCTCCCATTTACTTCCCAGCCTGATCCACACTCCCACCCCTGAGGCACTCTCCACTCAATGAAGGCTGCTCTTTGGCCCTAAAAATGCCACTTTCAGCCTTGACAAAAGCTTTTGATCCTGTGCTACTGGGTCTGCATGTCACTCTCCTTGCCTTTTTTTTTTTTTCTTAATTTTTTTTTTTTACCATTTATTTATTTTTGAGACAGAGAGAGACAGAGCATGAACGGGGGAGGGGCAGAGAGAGACACAGAATCGGAAGCAGGCTCCAGGCTCCGAGCCATCAGCCCAGAGCCCGACGCGGGGCTCGAACTCATGGACCACGAGATCGTGACCTGAGCTGAAGTCGGACGCTCAACCGACTGAGCCACCCAGGCGCCCCTCTCCTTGCCTTTTCAACCCAGCCTATCACTCAGATAGGCTTGTATCTTTCCTCCAACGGGCCTCTCCCAAATACACCAGCTCAGAATAATTCCCCACTCCCATGTGTTGCCCCTCATCTTGTAATAATCACCTGGTTTCATGTCTTGATCCTTACTCACTTCACATCTGCTGGTATCCCTCCCCAGCTAGACTACAGAGAAAAGTATTCATAATTTATGATTTTTACTATCTGCAGCCCACCCCCCACCCTGGCAATAGTGCTGGGCAAAAAATAAATAAGAATGATGAATTACTCACATATATAGTGCTTACTATGTTGTGGACATCATTCTAAGTGCTATACAAATTTTAGTTCATTTAAAACTCAATTCTGTAAGGTAGACATTATTTTTCTCTCCATTTTACAGATAAGGAAACTGAGGCACAGATACTCAATATTGATTTGTTGTAGAAATTAAGCTATGGAAGAAGTGTCTAAAATGTAAAATAATTGGAATCTATAAAATGATTGATGATTGGAATATAGTATAGTTTATTGTAATGGAAAATTCATACTTGGGAGGCTTGAGTTTTGTTTTGTTTTACATAATGGAGGGTCAGATATGTCTAACAGCAAGTCAGAAATACTATGTAACATACTCTTTTTTAATGTTTATTTACTTTTGAGAGAGAGAGAGAGAGACAGACACAGAATGCGAGTGGGGGAGGGACAGAGAGAATGAAGAAGAAGCAGAATCTGAAGCAGGCTCCAGGCTCTGAGCTGTCAGCACAGAGCCTGACACTGGGCTTGAACCTACAGACCGCAATCATGACCTGAGCCAAAGTCGGACATTGAACCGATTGAGCCACCCAGGCACCCCTGTAACATGCTTTTCTTAACAATGAAGTGAAGTTGAATACATAATCAGTTGCACACATCCCAAAAACTCTTGAATGGATTTCGTATTCTATCCATTACACTAAGCTACCCATCTAAGGCTAATAGAGACTGAATTTCAGTTGTGTTTGGCAGAAATGAAAAGTTGTAATCTTTCTGTATTTCACTGTAATCTGCATCTTACCACAGTTCCTGAATCCTTTGCCCTGTGGAATTCTGTGGAGGTTTTTTATATTTGTTCATTGGTGGTGGTGGTGATGTCTACTTCATTTCAAAAACCGCTGCAGTGCCCTAAGGAAAGCCCGTGATGTTCAGGAATAAAATTCAGCCCACTCCAAAGCTAAAGCCTTTTCATGCAGCGACTCCCAGGAGCTACACTCGCGTTGTGTTAATACTAGTGAGTCTTCCAAAGGCACGTCTAAAGCAGCCATAGCCCACAGCAGTTAAAGAACTGGCCCAAAATATACAAAACCCAACTTCTGGCTCCTTGAACAATGTTTACATTGTTGCCATCAACCAGGTGATAATTCTCAGCTCAGAACTCTTCATCAGTTATCTTGCACTTTTTAATGATTTATTCACACAGCGATTAATTTATAAGCTCCTTCTTTCTCATCAGGCGATAACAAAAATAGTCTGTCTGAGAAACAGTTTAAGTAAAGGTCAAGGAAATCTTAGAAATTAGCTTTACTGAATCAAAGCAGCTGTACAAGCTTTTCCAATCAAGATGACAGAAGTGTTATCTGCAGGCATGGGCCCCTCCCAGACATTTGCTATTCTTATCTCCTGTGCCATTCGCCAGCCATTGGGAGAATTACAGGACCTGGTGTAAATTCTATGGTGGAACATTGTTTTCAATTAAAGATAAACAAAAACCCATTCCTCCCATCTGGGGATACTTGAATCTCTCTATGTTTCCATGTGAGAAGTGAGGCAGAAAAATCCTGTAGTTCTTCTGAAATGTCATGGACGTTTTACAGGGATTGGCAGCCCTTCTCGCCAAAACACAGAGCACCAGGGTCAGTGGCAATTCACTGGCCTCCCTCTTTCCTGGCATCTGACTAACTCACCAGCAGTCACGCAAGAATGTATTGATCTTTCTACAGCTTGCTGGGCAATGAACTGCAGTACAAAGATAAAAGGGATTATCAACTTGCCAAAATAGAATCTTCTGCCAACCCTAGAGAAGTCATGAAGGGGTGGGGGGAGGAAGGAAAAACAAATTGGCAACTAATGGGAACCCACGTAATATAAAAATCATAATGAACTCTCTTCTTTTGTACAGAGAGATGGCTTTGCTTTGGGGACAGACTTAGTATTCTGTGGCCCACAAGAACTACACGATTTGGATATTGTGGCCTCTTGATCAACCTACTGGTTGGAAAGCCCTTGAAGTTGGGTGTCATAAATTGGACAGCCCAAATTCATCTGTCACGTGGCTTTGGACAGTTTTTCCAATAATTCTACTTTAGATATTTCCGTTGTGATGGAGGCCCTCAGTGAAACCAGACAAAATGCACTTTAGATCAAGGGCAGCTCTCCGTCTTCACATTAGCCATCCAGCCTATTTCCAAAATAGATCCGAGAACTTAGAATATTATCAGAATATTTCCTTCAGCTGCATGAAAAGTATGGTAAAGAAGAGCACACAATCAAAAGACCGGCCTGGGTAATAGTATGCAACAAGGGAGAGGATGGAAAAGGCTGGAAGAGGCTTGTGATATAAAAGCCCACATTGTCAGCAGAACATATTGAGACATATTTTCTGCCTGAAACAATAACAATCATAAATGAACTATTGTTAACACAAAAATACCAAATACTGGTAAGAGCTGTCATTTTGGTTTTCTTTAGACATGATAAATTACATTTGCAAATTAGTGTCTGATCTGAGATGACATGGAACAAATGGTAATATTTACATTCTGCACATTATCCTTGTCAGATTAAGCTGCAGTTGGCCAGTGTGGATACAAAGAGGCCTCTGGAGGCTTGTCTGCTAAACCAGCATGTAAATTGTCTCTAAACCATCCACACGTCTACATTTATTATCTCCTCAAACCAGGAACAGCCGCCCCATTTAAATGTCAGTTTTGCCAAGTTAGGGTAACTTTACCAGGGGAAAGAACGAGTGGAGAGAAACGCCTCCAAGAAAGTACTCCAAAGTAGGTTACAGACCAGAAAACACATTTTCTAAGAAGTTGTCAAAGACTTCCTATTTCTTTAGCAGTTTAAAAGGGAAGGAGTACAGAGGAAGGAAGTGGCATGTAAGTGCCCATAATGCAATTTTCATCAAGGTGGGTCATATGTTATCTCATGTGATCCTCACGAATTACCCTCTAATATAGGCATTGTTATACCCACTTTACAGATATGGACATTGAAGTTCAAAGACACTGAGTAATTTGCTAGTATAGTTAGTGAGGACAGTTACAATTTGAAGCAGGGATAACTGACCCCAAAATCTTTGTACTGTGTCACTCTGACATTGACCTTAGCTAGAAATTTCTGAATTGGATGGCAGATCCTGGGTTTTCTAGAGTGTGGCCTAACAAAGAGAACATCAGGTTCCTATTGCCCTACCTTGCAGAAATGTAGTTCAGGGAGAAGGTATGGGGAAATCACTGCTAAGCTCCCTCACAGGATGCAAAACCTGTACTTCCAGCCCAGTTCCCTCCGTCTTCATCATAAAAACTGCAAGTGAGGATCATAGGGTCTTTGTGAAGGTGGCTTAACTTTATATTAATCATGTCTTTAAAATCAAGCCTTGCAGACATGAAATACAAGATGACATGAGAAAAAGAAATTGCCTTTCTTGATCCCAAAATTTGTGTAGGAAAGAGAAAGGGGGTAACAAAAATGAATCAATGACATCTCTGTTCATTTCAGAGAAATAAAATCTTGTGATTAGATTGGCCACTTTCATAAACCCAACTCTAGAACTGTTCTCTTAATTAGTGGATCTCATTCTCCTGATCTAAACCAACCAGTTGGAAAAAGACATTTGAGACATTTCATGAAACTTAATTATGGACCATGTTCTAGATGGTATCAATGAACTATTGTTGTTAAAGGTGATAATGACACTGCAGTTAGGTATGAAAATGTCCATTTTTAAAGAGATATGCTCAACATAAGGCAGGATGAAACAACACTGGATGTGGAATTTGTTTTCAAATACTTCAGCAAAAAAAACAAAAAACAAAAGAAACAGAACTAAATGGGAAAATCTTGGTAGTCTTGAATTTGGGTAATGGATCAAAAAGGGTTTATTATATAATTCTCATTACATATATGTGTGTGTTTATAATGGCTCATAAAAATTTTTTTTTAAAATAAAGCCTCTTGAAATACAGATCTGTTTCATTCAAAACACATTTTAAAAGCAGTATGTTTTAAAATGTGTTTGAATCTTAGGCTTCACCAAGTTTACTCAACCAGAGTAATTAGTGGGCAGTCTTTGGGAAGCCTGCAGCAAGATTCTGCAGTCTGTCAAGATCTTCTGCTTGTTCCTTAACAAGAAACCTTAGAGAAGTTACTATTACAGCATGAGGAAGGAAGTGCTAAAATTGCCAGTGTTAATAGGACACGTTTAACTCGCTTTTCAGGGAAAGAGGTCTGTAAACTACAGAAGAGAATGACATTACTATAAATCATAGTTTAGGGTCTCCCCTTGCTGTGGAGGGGGTACCGCTTCACACTATGCCTTCCATTAGTCCAATTTTCAATCAAAGCCAGGGCACTAGCCTACTTTGCTTACACAGAGATTTTCACATGCTCCGGAGGGGTCACAGAAGGTACTTGGGGAAAAGGACATGTGAGCTAAGAAACGGACTCTCTGAAACAAGGGTCATTCCTGCTGTCCTGCTGATAGCATCCATGTTCCCCAGGGAGTAGCTCACATCTGGGCTCCACAGAGACTGACGTATGCAGCCTGCTCCACAAGGACAGGACAAGGTGGCAAAGGCAGAGCAGCCTTGTCCACCAACACATCATGTCTTCGAAATGTTTGAGGATTTATTTTAAATGAAAGCATCTTTTCAGAAGAAATTTATGAAATGCCAGTTCACTTCCATGCTAGGGTAGATGTGCAAATGTGACCATGGGGAAGATCTGGAGGAAGTGGGCAAGCAGAGGGGACCATGCTGTGACAGGGAACTTCTGATAACACAAAATGTTTTTCAAAGTGAAGTCAGAAGGCATCACCTGAATGAGAATCACCTGGGATATTTCTTAAAAATGCAGCTTTTCTGACATTGCCCCAAATCTATTACATCAGAATATACTGGGGGGGGGGGGGGGGGATGGGGGGGGGCAAAAAACTGCCTTTTCAATAAATTTCCCAGATTCTTCTGCATAGTAAAGCTTGAGAAATGCTATTAATCCTCTCTGCCTTCACCTGCTCCTTTGCCTTCAATGTCCATCCATTGGTCCCTCCCTGGGAGCTCCCCCTGAGCCCCACATTTCTAGCTTTGTAATGCCAGCTCCCTGTATTTTCCCATAAGTTGGACTCAGAAGGGCACTACTTGATTGAATCTTTCATATGCTAGCTACGATCACCCGAGTCCTGTCTCTTCTCTGAGCGCCCATAAGTGAGCACCGTTTTCCCCTAGCACAACTTACTATATTGTATTTTAATTGTCCATTTACTTCTTACTTGTTGAGTTCCTTGCTAGAGGGACTGCTGGGTATAGGGTAGGTATTCAATAATTGTTGGTCAAATAAGGAAATGGAGGATTTTTTCTGACTCATAATTTTTACTACTTAACACCAATTCTCTTATTCCAGGAATTTCAAAACAGGCATTTTTTTTCAAACTTTCTCTTCTCTCCCATCCTCCCCAAAAGCATCATTGAAACATTCAGTACACATTAGGGACAGATCAGAAGGTGCTACTTTCCATTCTAGAAACATATAAGAAACTATGCATCATGTCCTGAATTTCTCAGAAGTTACTGATCTTTTGGCGAGATTGAGTTTCCTGATGAAATTTAGCTACAGTCTTCCACATCCTCAGAAAGCAACCAACATAAAAATCTTTGCAAGGTAATGAGCAGACTTGGAAATTGCAAAGAGGAAGTGCACACATAAGATGATTTTACCAAATCTAGAAACAGGAGATCTAAAAAGTAGGGTCTTTTGAATTAGTTCTTATTATTTATGCCCCATGTGCTTATAAAAGGAAAAAGATCAAGGTGGTTTCTGATAAAAGTCACATATTCAACTGTATTATTCAGAAATTTAAAAGATCAAAAGTCTACTTGGTCTTCACAATGGCACAGATTGGGACAACCAGGTCTGTGGTTTATTTATAGGAAGCTTGGCATAAAGCTTAGTGGGTTATCCAGCAAATGTTTGATTTTGTAATTTGGAAAAGATAAAGGGCAATCATTTTTTAATATAAGGTATATTAACTTTGAATTTTTCCTGTAGGAGCTATACCTGACAAGTTAAGTATTAGGATCAAACAAATTTGATAAAAATATTTTCTAAATATGAATGTGCCTAGGATCTTTTTTACTTACTTTTCTAGTCTCTTTTTGTGTTTGCAAGAGTCTTACTAGTCTGGTAACCCAAGATGTGTTGCTCACTTATGAGACAGTCATAACTCATTTCAACCTTCTAATGATCCTTTAGCATCTGTGAGGCCAGGAAGCATAAAAGAAGGCAACTAATGAAATTAAAGAGATCTTTTCTTTTTTTTTTTTTTTTTTTTAAATTTTTTTTTTCAACGTTTTTTTATTTATTTGTGGGACAGAGAGAGACAGAGCATGAACGGGGGAGGGACAGAGAGAGAGGGAGACACAGAATCGGAAACAGGCTCCAGGCTCTGAGCCATCAGCCCAGAGCCTGACGCGGGGCTCGAACTCACGGACCGTGAGATCGTGACCTGGCTGAAGTCGGACGCTTAACCGACTGCGCCACCCAGGCGCCCCTAAAGAGATCTTTTCTATGCTTCCATCATCTTTATCTTCTATCTTGCCATTCCAGGCTTGTGTACCATTACACTCAGAACTAGTAAGTTTAATATCCACTTTGAGTCCAGTTTAAAGAATCCAATTTAAGAAGCACTAACAATTAATTATTTAGTTGATTATTGGCTGGTAATGTATCAAAAGTTTACCCTGCGCTTGTAGGAAAAAAAAGTCCACTTTTTCTATAAAGTCCCAATCCACTTTTTCCATAGTTGGAACCTTATCAGAATCCTTGCCAAATCTTGCATTTGAATCCTTAAATGTTTATATCAGGTCACAATATGAAATAAAATGGAGAAAACTGTTGTTTGGGGGCTAGAACACCAAGGAATGTGCATGCATCTTTGTTGTTGTTGTTGTTGTTAAGTTTATTTATTTATTTTGAGAGAGAGAGAGAGAGTGCAAATGGGTGAGGGGCAGAGAGAGAGGGACAGAGAGAATCTCAAGTAGGCTCTGAGCTGTCAGTATGCCCTGACATAAGACTCGATCTCATGAACCTTGAGATCATGACCTGAGCCGAAATCAAGAGTTGGATGCTTCACCAGCTGGCACCCTTGTGCATGCACCTTTATAAGAGGAATACACAGATTAAGACATACTCGATGGCTATTATAAAAAAGCCAAACTGGAGAAGACTAAGGTCTTGCCACATGTACCAACTATATTAGAAATCATTCCTCTGAATGAAAACTGATCATCTTGGCCCTGTCCCCTGTCAAAGTTACATTGCTGAGGTACAGAATTTTGAACTAGGCTGGATTCTTTTAGGGTTTTTAAATTGTTAAGCAATAATAAGCAAACTTGATGAACATAAAAAATAGAGTTTGTTGGAGAGATAGTGGGCAGTTCACAAAAGAGTTTGAAAGGCCAGATGATAAGACTCAGAAAAGTTAGGAACTAGAGCAAGTACTGATGGCTCTGGGATTGAGTCAAAAGGAAATACTCAACTATCTCATATGGATAAATTTCCTGTACTGATCATCAGAAATGAATGCTTCCCAGCCATTTCATCTACCAGCTTCCTCTTCTGTCATCTTTGTAAACTGGCTCATAAGTGATCATCCAGGGAGAAAAAATCTTATTGGTCTAGCTTGGACCATGTGACTCCATCCGGGTTAGAGGAGGATAGACTTAGTTTCCTTTACTTCTTTTTTTTTTTTTTTTAATATATGAAATTTACTGTCAAATTGGTTTCCATACAACACCCAGTGCTCATCCCAAAAGGTTCCCTCCTCAATACCCATCACCCACCCTGCCCTCCCTCCCACCCCCCCATCAACCCTCAGTTTGTTCTCAGTTTTTAACAGTCTCTTATGCTTTGGCTCTCTCCCACTCTAACCTCTTTTTTTTTTTTTTTTTTTTTTTTTCCCTTCCCCTCCCCCATGGGTTTCTGTTATGTTTCTCAGGATCCACATAAGAGTGAAACCATATGGTATCTGTCTTTCTCTGTATGGCTTATTTCACTTAGCATCACACTCTCCAGTTCCATCCATGTTGCTACAAAAGGCCATATTTCATTTTTTCTCATTGCCACGTAGTATTCCATTGTGTATATAAACCACAATTTCTTTATCCATTCATCAGTTGATGGACATTTAGGCTCTTTCCATAATTTGGCTATTGTTGAGAGTGCCGCTATAAACATTGGGGTACAGGTGCCCCTATGCATCAGTACTCCTGTATCCCTTGGATAAATTCCTAGCAGTGCTATTGCTGGGTCATAGGGTAGGTCTATTTTTAATTTTCTGAGGAACCTCCACACTGCTTTCCAGAGCGGCTGCACCAATTTGCATTCCCACCAGCAGTGCAAGAGGGTTCCTGTTTCTCCACATCCTCTCCAGCATCTATAGTCTCCTGATTTCTTCATTTTGGCCACTCTGACTGGCGTGAGGTGGTATCTGAGTGTGGTTTTGATTTGTATTTCCCTGATAAGGAGCGACGTTGAACATCTTTTCATGTGCCTGTTGGCCATCCGGATGTCTTCTTTAGAGAAGTGTCTATTCATGTTTTCTGCCCATTTCTTCACTGGGTTATTTGTTTTTCGGGTGTGGAGTTTGATGAGCTCTTTATAGATTTTGGATACTAGCCCTTTGTCCGATGTGTCATTTGCAAATATCTTTTCCCATTCCGTTGGTTGCCTTTTAGTTTTGTTGGTTGTTTCCTTTGCTGTGCAGAAGCTTTTTATCTTCATAAGGTCCCAGTAATTCACTTTTGCTTTTAATTCCCTTGCCTTTGGGGATGTGCCGAGTAAGAGATTGCTACGGCTGAGGTCAGAGAGGTCTTTTCCTGCTTTCTCCTCTAAGGTTTTGATGGTTTCCTGTCTCACATTCAGGTCCTTTATCCATTTTGAGTTTATTTTTGTGAATGGTGTGAGAAAGTGGTCTAGTTTCAACCTTCTGCATGTTGCTGTCCAGTTCTCCCAGCACCATTTGTTAAAGAGACTGTCTTTTTTCCATTGGATGTTCTTTCCTGCTTTGTCAAAGATGAGTTGGCCATACGTTTGTGGGTCTAGTTCTAGGGTTTCTATTCTATTCCATTGGTCTATGTGTCTGTTTTTATGCCAATACCATGCTGTCTTGATGATGACAGCTTTGTAGTAGAGGCTAAAGTCTGGGATTGTGATGCCTCCTGCTTTGGTCTTCTTCTTCAAAATTACTTTGGCTATTCGGGGCCTTTTGTGGTTCCATATGAATTTTAGGATTGCTTGTTCTAGTTTCGAGAAGAATGCTGGTGCAATTTTGATTGGGATTACATTGAATGTGTACATAGCTTTGGGTAGTATTGACATTTTGACAATATTTATTCTTCCAGTCCATGAGCAGGGAATGTCTTTCCATTTCTTTATATCTTCTTCAATTACCTGCATAAGCTTTCTATAGTTTTCAGCATACAGATCTTTTACATCTTTGGTTAGATTTATTCCTAGGTATTTTATGCTTCTTGGTGCAATTGTGAATGGGATCAGTTTCTTCATTTGTCTTTCTGTTGCTTCATTGTTAGTGTATAAGAATGCAACTGATTTCTGCACATTGATTTTGTATCCTGCAACTTTGCTGAATTCATGTATCAGTTCTAGCAGACTTTTGGTGGAGTCTATCGGATTTTCCATGTATAATATCATGTCATCTGCAAAAAGCGAAAGCTTGACTTCATCTTTGCCAATTTTGATGCCTTTGATTTCCTTTTGTTGTCTGATTGCTGATGCTAGAACTTCCAGCACTATATTAAACAACAGCGGTGACAGTGGGCATCCCTGTCGTGTTCCTGATCTCAGGGAAAAAGCTCTCAGTTTTTCCCCGTTGAGGATGATGTTAGCTGTGGGCTTTTCATAAATGGCCTTTATGATCTTTAAGTATGTTCCTTCTATCCCGACTTTCTCAAGGGTTTTTATTAAGAAAGGGTGCTGGATTTTGTCAAAGGCCTTTTCTGCATCGATTGACAGGATCATATGGTTCTTCTCTTTTTTTTTGTTAATGTGATGTATCACGTTGATCGATTTGCGAATGTTGAACCAGCCCTGCATCCCAGGAATGAATCCCACTTGATCATGGTGAATAATTCTTTTTATATGCTGTTGAATTCGATTTGCTAGTATCTTATTAAGAATTTTTGCATCCATATTCATCAGGGATATTGGCCTGTAGTTCTCTTTTTTTACTGGGTCTCTGTCTGGTTTGGTAATCAAAGTAATACTGGCTTCATAGAATGAGTCTGGAAGTTTTCCTTCCCTTTCTATTTCTTGGAATAGCTTGAGAAGGATAGGTATTATCTCTGCTTTAAATGTCTGGTAGAACTCCCCTGGGAAGCCATCTGGTCCTGGACTCTTATTTGTTGGGAGATTTTTGATAACCGATTCAATTTCTTCGCTGGTTATGGGTCTGTTCAAGCTTTCTATTTCCTCCTGATTGAGTTTTGGAAGAGTGTGGGTGTTTAGAAATTTGTCCATTTCTTCCAGGTTGTCCAATTTGCTGGCATATAATTTTTCATAGTATTCCCTGATAATTGTTTGTATCTCTGAGGGATTGGTTGTAATCATTCCATTTTCATTCATGATTTTATCTATTTGGGTCATCTCCCTTTTCTTTTTGAGAAGCCTGGCTAGAGGTTTGTCAATTTTGTTTATTTTTTCAAAAAACCAACTCTTGTTTTCGTTGATCTGCTCTACAGTTTTTTTAGATTCTATATTGTTTATTTCTGCTCTGATCTTTATTATTTCTCTTCTTCTGCTGGGTTTAGGCTGCCTTTGCTGTTCTGCTTCTATTTCCTTTAGGTGTGCTGTTAGATTTTGTATTTGGGATTTTTCTTGTTTCTTGAGATAGGCCTGGATTGCAATGTATTTTCCTCTCAGGACTGCCTTCGCTGCATCCCAAAGCGTTTGGATTGTTGTATTTTCATTTTCATTTGTTTCCATGTATATTTTAATTTCTTCTCTAATTGCCTGGTTGACCCACTCATTCGTTAGTAGGGTGTTCTTTAACCTCCATGCTTTTGGAGGTTTTCCAGACTTTTTCCTGTGGTTGATTTCAAGCTTCATAGCATTGTGGTCTGAAAGTATGCATGGTATAATTTCAATTCTTGTAAACTTATGAAGGGCTGTTTTGTGACCCAGTATATGATCTATCTTGGAGAATGTTCCATGTGCACTCGAGAAGAAAGTATATTCTGTTGCTTTGGGATGCAGAGTTCTAAATATATCTGTCAAGTCCATCTGATCCAATGTATCATTCAGGGCCCTTGTTTCTTTATTGACCGTGTGTCTAGATGATCTATCCATTTCTGTAAGTGGGGTGTTAAAGTCCCCTGCAATGACCACATTCTTATCAATAAGGTTGCTTATGTTTATGAGTAATTGTTTTATATATATCTGGGGGCTCGGGTATTTGGCGCATAGACATTTATAATAGTTAGCTCTTCCTGGTGGATAGACCCTGTGATTATTATATAATGCCCTTCTTCATCTCTTGTTGCAGCCTTTAATTTAAAGTCTAGTTTGTCTGATATAAGTATGGCTACTCCAGCTTTCTTTTGGCTTCCAGGAGCATGATAGATAGTTCTCCATCCCCTCACTCTCAATCTAAAGGTGTCCTCAGATCTAAAATGAGTCTCTTGTAGACAGCAAATAGATGGGTCTTGTTTTTTTATCCATTCTGATACCCTATGTCTTTTAGTTGGCGCATTTAATCCATTTACATTCAGTGTTATTATAGAAAGATATGGGTTTAGAGTCATTGTGATGTCTGTATGTTTTATGCTTGTAGTGATGTCTCTGGTACTTTGTCTCACAGGATCCCCCTTAGGATCTCTTGTAGGGCTGGTTTCGTGGTGACAAATTCCTTCAGTTTTTGTTTGTTTGGGAAGACCTTTATCTCTCCTTCTATTCTAAATGACAGACTTGCTGGATAAAGGATTCTCAGCTGCATATTTTTTCTGTTTAGCACACTGTAGATATCGTGCCAAGCCTTTCTGGCCTGCCAAGTTTCAAAGGAGAGATCAGTCACGAGTCTTATAGGTCTCCCTTTATATGTGAGGGCACGTTTATCCCTTGCTGCTTTCAGAATTTTCTCTTTATCCTTGTATTTTGCCAGTTTCACTATGATATGTCGTGCAGAAGATCGATTCAAGTTACGTCTGAAGGGAGTTCTCTGTGCCTCTTGGATTTCAATGCCTTTTTCCTTCCCCAGTTCAGGGAAGTTCTCAGCTATAATTTGTTCAAGTACCCCTTCAGCACCTTTCCCTCTCTCTTCCTCCTCTGGGATACCAATTATGCGTATATTATTTTTTTTTAGTGTATCACTTAGTTCTCTAATTTTCCCCTCATACTCCTGGATTTTTTTATCTCTCTTTCTTTCAGCTTCCTCTTTCTCCATAACTTTATCTTCTAGTTCACCTATTCTCTCCTCTGCCTCTTCAAGCCGGGCTATCGTGGTTTCCATTTTGTTTTGCATTTCGTTTAAAGCGTTTTTCAGCTCCTCGTGACTGTTCCTTAGTCCCTCGATCTTTGTGGCAAGAGATTCTCTGCTGTCCTGTATACTGTTTTCAAGCCCAGCGATTAATTTTATGACTATTATTCTAAATTCACTTTCTGTTATATTATTTAAATCCTTTTTGATCAGTTCATTAGCTGTTGTTATTTCCTGGAGATTCTTCTGAGGGGAATTCTTCCGTTTGGTCATTTTGGAGAGTCCCTGGCGTGGTGAGTACCTGCAGGGCACTTCCCCTGTGCTGTGGTGTATAACTGGAATTAGTGGGCGGGGCCGCAGTCCGACCCGATGTCTGCCCCCAGCCCACTGCTGGGGCCACAGTCAGACTGGTGTGTGCCTTCTCTTCCCCTCTCCTAGGGGCGGGATTCACTGTGGGGTGGCGTGTCCCGTCTGGGCTACTTGCACACTGCCAGGCTTGTGTTGCTGGGGATCTGGCGTATTAGCTGGGGTGGGTAGGCAAGGTGCACGGGGGCTGGAGGGGCAGGCTTAGCTCGCTTCTCCTTAGGTGATCCACTTCAGGAGGAGCCCTGTGGCAGCGGGAGGGAGTCAGATCCGCTGCCGGAGGTTTGGCTCCGCAGAAGCACAGAGTTGGGTGTTTGCGCGGAGCGAGCAAGTTCCCTGGCAGGAACTGGTTCCCTTTGGGAATTTTGGCTGGGGGATGGGCGGGGGAGATGGCGCTGGCGCCTTTGTTCCCCGCCAAGCTGAGCTCTGCCGTCCGGGGGCTCAGCAGCTCTCCCTCCCTTTGTCCTCCAGCCTTCCTGCTTTCCGAGCAGCGCTGTTAACTTATGACCTCCCAGACGCTAAGTCGCGCTTGCTGTCGGAACACAGTCTGTCCGGCCCCTCCGCTTTTGCCAGCCAGACTCGGGGGCTCTGCTTGGCCGGCGAGCCGCCCCTCCGCCCCGGCTCCCTCCCGCCAGTCCGTGGAGCGCGCACCGCCTCGCCGCCCTTCCTACCCTCTTCCGTGGGCCTCTAGTCTGCGCTTGACTCCGGAGACTCCCTTCTGCTAATCCTCTGGCGGTTTTCTGGGTTCTTTAGGCAGGTGTAGGTGGAATCTAAGTGATCGGCAGGACGCGCCGTGAGCCCCGCGTCCTCCTACGCCGCCATCTTCCGGAACCCATCCAGTTTCCTTTACTTCTTTACTTTACTTCTTCATTAAAGGTACCCAAAAGGGGAGAGAAGCTATTCCCCCAAATAAAATCAGCATACTGCTCAAAAGGCAATAATATTAGAGGCAAAAATACCACTTCATATCAGTAAAGTGTCTGATGAGTTCTTAATCTGGATCTCATCACTGAAATCATTTGTAAATTTTTGTAAATTTTTACATAGATGTAAAATCTTCAGATTTTTAAAAAAATGTCTAAGTCACAAAAAGGCTAGAACTACTGCACAGCATTGCATACAAGAATATTTTTCTCCTTGGCCAGGGAAGGAGGTGCCTGGGTGGCTCAGCTGACTGAGTGTCTACTCTTGATTTCGGCTCAGGTCATGATCTCAAGGTTCATGAGGTAGAGCCCCACATTGGGGCATGCGGACAGCTCAGAGCCTATGTGGGATTCTTGGTCTCCCTCACTCTCTGCCCCTCCCCCACTCATTATTTTTTTCTCTTTCTCTCAAATATCAATAAATAAAAATATTTTTAAAAAAGAACATTTTCCTCCAAAATTCAAGTGTCTTGGAAACAAGTAATCTTAAAGTTCAGCAGGAAATCTTTGCTTTTAGTTTCCATTCTCTTGTATTTTAGTTAAGACCATTTAAAATATGCCCAGGGGTTGGGCACCTGGGTGGTTCATTATGGTGAGCGTTAAACTTTTGATTTTGTCTCAGATCATGATCCCAGCATCATGGGATTGAGTCGCACATTTGGCTCTGCACTGAGCGTGGAGCCTGCTTGAGATTCTGTCTCTCTCCCTTGATATATATATATATATATATATATATATATATATATATATATAGTATGTCCAGAGGTTAGAGAAAAAAGTTGCTACATTTTGACATTCAATGTTTGCTGAGATGCTGATAATTAACTCTTGAGAACTGGGCAGATAAAGTTTATCTGGGACATCCTTCAACCCCTTCTATCTGCTTGCCTGGCAGAGCCCAACCCTGAGTGAGTCCAACCAACTGCCTTCTCTGGACAACTGTGGGAAGACATGAAGTAGTTCTTAAGGAATATAGACAAGTTCATGATCACTGGCCCTCCTCAGCCATCCTCCCATCATTATTTCTGGTCAGTTCATTGTTCTTCATAATGCCAACTTAAAAACTTCACTCTCTTCAAACTCTCACTACTTCCCCACATTCTAAACCATCTGATAAAAATGTCTTCATATCCAATTTATTGTCATATACTTGAGCCTGCAAGCAGGATAGAACCCTACCACCATTCTTGGACAGAATTAACAGGACCACATACAACACAATTCTCTTCTGTGATTCCTAAAAGAGGAAGGAGATTGGAACCTGGGAGGAGGGGGAACTCTGTTTCCAAATCGTTCATCAAACTTTTTAGAAAAAAACAAATACTTTTATAGTAAAGTGTAATTCATCCATCTTAATACATATATCTCTAAAGAAACCCAACTCCATTTACTCTCATTTGAAGATCATTAAGAAACCTTTAGATTTATAACTTAATATTGGGTGTGTGAATCAATCTTCTATGTCTTTGGGACATAATTCAGTCCCTTAGAGCCTGAACACTACCACAGAAATAACAAAACGTAGACCTTTAAATTGCAAAGCTGGGGGCCATATTCTACATCTGAGATGGCCCTCGAATTAGGCAATAATATCACGTGAGGCTGGCTTAAACCAATCACTTAGTCTTACCTATATTATTTTTATTACAACCTTTATGCAATTTTTATGATTATCACTTTTAGGAATGGTCTGACTCAGAACATCAACTCTGACTTCCTACAGGGCAATGCATCAACCTCCTTTCTTTTGTACTGATTAGTGTCTATGAGGAAAGTACAAATGTTCTTTCTTTTATTATCTAGTATTATTATGGAGGTGATGAAGGTCTCCCCCTTTTGGGGTGTAATTCTGAAGTCAGTTAGAGGAGGTTGAAATTAGTGGGAGTTTCAAATTCACACACATTAGAGCTTCACTGAGTTGCCTTTCAGAGTCCTCTCAAACATTCTGTTTCTCTATCAATGCTTGACTTCAGATCTGATACATCTGTCCAGAGCAGCTCTCCCAGACACTCCTATTGTACTTGGTGCTGTGCTTAACTCAAGCATATCTCAAACAGTATTGGACTGACTAGCTCTCATGTCAGGGATAATGGGACTGTTTTTTCATCATCGCGGAATGTGGAACAATGGCAGTCAATACGTGTTTGCTGAATTAATGAATGGAGTGTAATCCAGCTTAGGGCAGGTGACAAAGGAGTGGTCAAGATGAATTGCTGAACTCTCTTTCATAATCTGATTTTAAGATAGAATTATGAATCTAAGGAGCATAAGCTTTCGATCCATTTTGGAGGTGAATGAAATGGCACTTCTGAAAATAAAATATACCATTACCCACGTCGACTTAAATCAGTTATTCTTTCAATATGGACTCATTTAGTGAGAACAGAAAGTTTATATATTTATATGTGTATCACCTAGCCTTAACCTCTCTACCAAAAAATATAAAGTGACTCACTGTCTCTTTACAAGAATTTCCAGATCTGCTGTGGTGGTTTTGTAATGGGTCAACTTAGCTAAGCTGGAACTACATTTCCCCAAATTCCTCTCTAGTTAAAGAAGAGCCACAAGAGAAATTTTGTGTGTGATTTAGAAGACAAAAGTGAGGCAAGTGTTAGAGGCTTAAGGTGGAGAGCACCAGGCACTGTAGCTCATACCTGTGGTCTCTCGTGTGCTTGCTCACTTTATCATCATGAAGCATCAGCCAGACCCGCAGCTCCTCCTGCTGGATCCCCTCCTCCAACTTCTCCAAGTCCTTGGCCTGCTGCATACAGCTCATGGCAAAAGTACTGGCTGCTTCTTCTTCAAGCCTCCCAGACATAGAGGCTGGACATAGTGAGAGACAGGTACAGATTCTAATATGCCTAGGTAGCTTCTAGTTTGTCCTCACAGGTTCCAGTTTGTCCCCGCTCTCCTTCATTCACTTCCTATCAGGTTTTTCATTCATTCCAACGGCTGGCCCTGTGTGCCTGCAGTGACTTCAGGCCCACACCAGATACAGAGGCATTGTCTTCCATAGAATTCTTCACCAGCTGTCATCATTGTGTGAGATATAATCTTTGTAATAAATCCCCTATTCTATATTATTCAAGAGCTGTCTTACTTGCTTGATAGAATCTTAACTCATACACCTGTGCAGGGTATCACTTTGTCCTATCCCAATCATTCTGTATAACACATATAGGTTAAAGAAGAGAAGAATCATGGCATAGTCTGGAAAGACCACTCTATGATTTATCATGATATGTTTGCTAATTAGGAGCCAAGAGAGCCACTTCAACTTTATGAATGGTGTATAGGGTTGAAGGATTGTGCATCTCCAGTGATGCCTGTGAGGTTGTCCTGTGTGCAGCTTACTCAGCTGTAGATGGCAGCTCTGGAAGAGAGTAGTATTGTAAATGGTTCCTCTCTACATAAAATAGCCATTTTTAACTTGCAACAAGAAACTGATCCATTCATATAGAACCACCCTTGACTCAGTCTAGATGAGATTTAGAGTAGTCCAGTCTAGTATACTAGGTCATTGGGAATAAAAATAGAAAACACAGTGCATCTGAAGAATCATTAAGTCATTAAAAGCAGAGGAAATTAACTGCACAAGCCACTACATTTGAATATTCTAATGACAGATTTCCTGAAAATTAAGTTATCTGATTTGACTCCTTTATGGCTCCTTTGTTCTATTTTCCTATTCTAAAGCCACTTGAATGTGAATTGGCAAACTCCAAAGAGTTACCAAGTAAACAGATCAATAACACTCTCTTGGCCATTGTAGTCTACAGAGGGGGTTTTCCTTAAAATTAAAGTCAAGACTAAAAGAGCAAAAGCCATAAGGCTTTTATGGGTGCCTTTGAAACTCAAGCTCAAATCACTACCTCTCTACTTGAGAGAAACATGTCCTCATATTTAAGAGGTCACTGAATCTCCTGCCTTGTCCAATTCTATCTTCCCCTCAAACTTCCACTTCTATTAGCCATCAACCTTAGTCCCTTTCCCTGACACCTCAGACTGCTTCTTGTAACTTTCTATTAACAAAGTACCTTGCACATAGTAGTTACATAATAAACAATTTCTATTATGCTAAGGATCGCATGTCTACCTGGGCCATAGTTCTACTTTCCACCCATGATGAAGGCAATATGCATATATTGGAATTGGAGTTCTACTTGTATAACTAGCCCTATTATTTTCATGAACTTCCACTTTCTCAGGGCCTGTTTTTCCTTCCTTCTGAGATAATGCCTAATATTCCTTATAGCTCAGAGAACAGAGTGCTCCTACAAAGTTTACTACAGTAACCTCTTCAGCATGCAATGCAAAAGAGAGCTGAAACTAAGGTTTGTTTGGCCTGAGTTGATTAAAACCTTCCAGAAGTGATCAGCTGAGACCTTCAGAGCAGTGCAGCACCACCATGGAGGCACTTCCTGGACCCCAAGCCTGAGATCAGATGCTCATCTGCCTCCTGCCTTCTTTCCCAACCAATCAGCAGATTTGATTCTGCCTTCAGTTAGGGGCAGATAGCCACAGCCACTGGCTTCTGAGAGGCATCTGGCTGAGTTTCCAGGATACCTGCTAGCACTGATTTACTCACCCCTCTAGTATGTTTGATGAGATTTGTAAAGTTCATCACCAGATACTCTACTAGTGGGCCTAAATTCTTAGAAGAGTTGAAATAGTTTCAGAGAGAAGCTTTGTTTGCAGATCAGAATGACCAAGAGATTGGCTTCCCCTGCTGGCCCAAGAGCCCTGGGTAATCTTAGCCTAAGTGGCTGCCAAAAAGGAATCTTGAGAAAAATCAGTTCCAAAAAGAGAAGGAGAGTGTCTAGGGTGTTTTGGGAATGGTTCCAGGTAATTTCACACTACTATGAAGCACCCAAGTATTACTGTTAATCAAGCCAAACCTTTCCAACTTTGATTTTGTTTTCATACACAGTGATAAGGCAGGGGATATTGTAGCAATATGAGATTTTGTATGTGACTGACAGCTGTCATCTCAGCTCTGAGGATGTAAGACCACTAGGCCTAATAGACTTGCTTGTTCACCTCATCTTGGGTGGTGAAAATCATTAGTAATTGTGTCTAAAAGAGCTTTGAATATCAGAGCTTTATGAAATATACTAGTTCATTTTCCCTCAATCCCCTGATACTTTTTTTTCCACACACCAAAAAATACCTTAGTACATAAGTTACAAGGACCTCTGGCTGATAAGTGATTTATACTAAAAACACTGAACATAGTCAGGAGAAAGCAATTCCTGTTATTTCCCCAGCTCAGAATTTGGACCTATTCCAGGCATTTCTCTCTGAATCAGGCCCAAGCATCCCCATCTGGAGTACTAGCAAACTGATGAGATCTTCTGCCTCATAAAAACCTTATAACCTTACCAAAGCAGAGGGCTGGCTTTATCTTAAAGGTCTATGAACAACTTAGTCATATTTTTTCTAACTTATTTGAAAATTTAAGGTTTTTTTTTCACTTCCACATCTTTGAAAAGTGGTGGAGAACGTGTTTTCACATAGCTTCCAGCATTAAACCTCATACACCACATCTACTGCTGCCTGAATTTACAAGGTTTAGCTTGGACTTTCTGAAATAAGCTGGTGCCATCTGATTAGAATCATGACTCATTTGAGCCAGGCTGGCTGATGCAATCAGCAATCTATCCAGTAATGCTTGCACATAGAAGCTGTCTTATTAAATACTCTGCTGGAATCCGCCCATGAGGAGGAATCCACCCAGACCCAGATTCTCACACACTTCCTTGAATAATCAGGAGTCAGTACGTTTAACTTGAAATAAATGTACAAAATTTACTTGTGAAAGCTCATACTCCTGGTTTACTTTCACAAAATTGCAAGGTTGGAAGTTTCAATAGGTCATTTTGTCCATCCCTCTGCTTCTGGCAGGCCCTTCCTCTAAACGGTACCAGGTGGATGGTGATCTAATCTAGGCTTAAAAGGATGCAGAAAAGGCAAATTTTCACCCCGACTTTGGCAATGCTCTTGCATCTTGCCCTTCCCTCCCCTGCCAAAAATACTTTGCTATGAGCCTCCTATCCTCATTAAAACTCATTTCTTCCTTTTTCATTTTCATAGAAGCTGGAGAACACTACCAACCAGAGAATATATTTTCTTCTCAATTTCTCCCTAGGGTAAGGTCTCATTCGCTTCCATATATAATTGCCAAATCAAAGAGGCACTCCTTTCTGGTGAAATTAGCTTGGGATTGTCTATTTTATGTCTCAAATGAGGCTTCACCCCATGCCCGATAACTAATAAAGTAGTAAATATAAAACCCAGAGGCATTAATCACGTAAAATTGTATATGTAATATTTTGGAACACACAACACTAGTCTAAGTAAAAAAATAATAATAACACAAGTGAGTAATATCTGTTGTGCAGGGCAGGGAGTGGTCTTGATTTTAAAATGATATGTATTCATTATTTTTTAAATGGGAAAATAAAGAAAGCACAAACACACAAAAAATAAAAGCACACATGATCCCACTGTACAAACATAACCACTAACATCTTATATTTCTTTCTAGATTTTATATTTTTAATAGCTTTATTCATTTCGGCAAACCCTGCTGCTAAGTGAAAAGTCACTAAATTACAAAACTATTTCCATTAATTTTAATGGGAAAAACGCTATGTTCCATCCCAATGCAAGATACCAAAGGATTTTTGCAGATAGTAAAATATATCAAATTAATGATGAAATAAGTTTCTATAAATAACAATAACTTACAAGCAAATAAATACTGTTTGACCATAAATGTAATGTAAGATTTATTGTACCTGCCAAAGGAAAAAGAGAACTTTTGATCGTAGGTAGGGAGGCTGGAGGCAAAGTGCAAGACAGTCATTTTCTGGAAGGTGGTGAGAGTAAGCAATCGACTTTCAGATAGGCAAGGTTTTTGTACACGTTGAAATCTTGCACAGTTTTAGGCAGACAAAAACATGCCAAACTTCAATGGCTTAAAACAACAAACATTTATTATTTCTCATGATTCTGTGGGTTAATTGGGCTATTTTTTTGGTCTGGGCCAGCTTAGCTGATCCCTGTTGTTAGCTAGGGACTCAGCTGGAACTTGTTGGTCTAAGACAGTGGTGGGCGAACTTTTTCTGTAAAGGGCTAGATGTGAATATTTTTAGGCTTTGAAAGCCATGTTTTCCCTCTTACAACTACTCAGTCCACTGTTGTAGTGTAATAGCAGCCACATACAGCATGTGAACAAATGGGTGAAGCTGTGTTCCTTGCTTAGCCCTGGTCTAGTATAGCCTCACTCATGTGTTTGGCAGTTGGCAGGCTTCTTGGTGGTTCTCAAACTTGAGCATGTATTAGGATAACCTAGAGAGCATGTTAAAGCACAGATTGCTGAACCTCATGTCCAGAGTTTCCAACTCAGTAGGACTGGGGTGAAGCTGCAGAATTTGCATTTATAACAGGTTATTGGGTGATGCTGTTGCATTAGTCTGGGGACTACATTTTGGGGACCACTGGTCTTGAACTTCATAGCTAGCATGGCTCATCTCTGTTCTATGTGTCTCTCCCTCTCCAGGAGTCTAGCCTGAACTTCCTTTAAAAAAAAAAAAGTTTCTTTCTTTATTTTGAGAGAGAAAGAGAACACCCAGGAGCAGGGGAGTGGAAGACAGAGAGGGAGAGAGAGAGAATCCCAAGCAGGCTTCATGCTCAGCACAGAGCCCAACACGGGGCTTGATCTCACAACCATGAGATCATGAGTCGGACACTTAACCGACTGAGCCACCCAGGTGCCCCTAGCCTGAGCTTCTTCACATGGTAGTTTCAGGGTTCCAAAGAGCAGCAGAAAAGGCCCAACGTACAGATGCTTTTCAAGGCTCGTGTTTCATTTGCTATTGTCCCATTGTCCAAAACAAGTCACATAGCCAGGCTTTGTCACTGTGGAAGGAGACTACCTAAAGGTGTGGGCAAAGGGAAGTTTGAATAAGTTGGATGTCACTGCTGCAAAAAACTACCACACTGCACTAAAAGGAGTTATAGAACAGAAACACATCTTTGGAACAAAATAAATACTGAGCACAAGAAGGCTTTGAAAAACATGGAAATAGCTCAAATGCACAATGGATGGGAGAATCATAGAAGATACTACCTTTTTGTCCCTCTCATTTGATGTATGTTCACAAAGCAAAATATTTTGGGTTCATCCACTCAGGCACAATTCAAATTTGTTCCATATGATATACCCTTTGATTAGAAACTGCTGTTGTCAAGTAGATTGGTGAATGTGTCTTTGCCTGAAATCATAATGTCAATACATGACTTCTAACAATGTTTATTTAGTGGGCTTTGGAGTGAAAGAGTTGTTATACTGAGAAAAAATTTGAAAAATAAAAAGTGGTATAACCTTTCAAAAATTGTATTAGTAAAAGGTTAACTGGTAGGTGTTCTGTGAGATGAGTCTGGTTATATTGAACATTTTCATGATTTCTAAGAAAGAAAAAAATGGAATAAATATATATATTTTTTTAGTTAAACTCACAAAATACATGTTCTAAAGATGATAAATGAAATTAATGGATTCCACCTTGGTCCTGAGGCACTTTTTGGGAGACACCCAGGATAGGAACATGGAATGGAACCCTGAAATACCCTCATTATGTTACGAAAGTCAGCATATGGCTCGCCCCTCCCCATTGACCTCTTACTGGATTTCACAGCTCCATAGTTTTGTGACTTCATGGCTTTGATTTATAAAAGGTGTCTTGTCATGGTTCTATTTTTCAGGAATCTGCCTCTAAATGAAACACTAACACTAAAACAAATGATGCTAAATCCAAATGGCTTACAACATGCCTAGTGTTATTTCTTGTGAGACGCAGAAGTATTTATATATTTCAGTGTAAGCTGAAGCACGTTGAACTTTTTTGTACTTGAGTTTACTTTATTGGGGATTAGAAAAATTGATTTTGTTTACATGACAGTGTGCCTCCAAAACTGATGACAGACCAAATCACTCCACAGAGAGTGTTCTCTCCTAAACTAGGCACAGAATTAAAATGCAAGTTGGAGAATAAAATATGCTACCTTTAAGGAAACCCTGAAAGAGCTGCAAGATAAACTGATAGTAAGCCACTATTCATGGCTCTGAGCACTTGGTTAAATCCAGAATAGAAAAGACATTAACCCTAACCTCAAGGGACTTACATCATGGATGAAGGTCAGACAGGAAAACATCACATGGGCCAATAAACAAAATATTTATGAGACTGGAAAAGCAGTAGGTTGAAAGCTATGCTGTAGGTTGAAAAAGGAGAGAGATGAACAAGAAAGCTCCCCAGTTTTCCCCTGGAAACATAAATGGAGATGATCCCATCAAGTGAATGTGGTTACCGTGGTAGGTCTCATGGAAGCTACCACCTGGAGATGCTGGTCAGAACAGCTGACCCTTGAACAACATGGGTTTGAACTACATGGAGCCACTTACATGCAGAGTTTTTAAAATAAATACAGTACAGGGACGCCTGGGTGGCTCAGTTGGTTAAGCGTCCGACTTCAGCTCAGGTCACGATCTCGCAGTCCGTGAGTTCGAGCCCCGTGTCGGGCTCTGGGCTGATGGCTCAGAGCCTGGAGCCTGCCTCCGATTCTGTGTCTCCCTCTCTCTGTCCCTCCCCCATTCATGCTCTGTCTCTGTCTCAAAAATAAATAAACGTTAAAAAAAATTTTTAAATAAATACAGTCCAGTTTTTTAATGTATTTTTTGTTCCTTATGATTTTCTTAATGACATTTTGTTTTCCCTAGCTTACTTTATAGTAAGAATTCAGAATATAATACACATAACATACAAAGTAAGTGTTAAGCAACCATTTATATTATCAGTAAGGCTTCCTGTTAATGGTAGGCTATTAGCAGTTAAGTTTTTCGGGAGTTGGGAATTAGAAGTTATACGTGGATTTCTGCATGCAGGTCAGTGCCCCTAACCTCCACGTTGTTCATAGATCAACTGTATAACAGAAAAAGAAAGAAGCAAATCTGAACTTGTCCCTGGACCATAATTCCTCTTCCTCCATAATTTCCACCTTCAGTTTCTCTCCCTGGCAGGTATGGCTATCATCTCTGTCCTTTCTGTCCTAAAAGGAGTATAACCTCTAGACCCCTTAGACATCCTCAGAGAGACTGTTGAAAAGGGGGTCCCAGCAAAGGTGTTTTAGATTCAGCTTCTGAGTCAAAGACCAGAGAATAGTATTGGTTTACCCAGTTTTCCTCCCTTCAACAAGGGGCATAAATGAACTGCTGAAAGAGAAACCGAGGCACATTAAAATTTTGAAGTTTGAGCAAACAATCCATTTGTCTAGGGCAGTGCTAAACTGGAAGTTGTTAAGAGTTCTTCTCCTACAGGAGCTTGGGGCAGGGTTTTTGTAGAGAAGATGCCAGAAGCAAGGCACAGACATTTGATTCACTATAGCTTAAGCAGCTGTCCTATTTGGGAAAGCTTAGTTGGCATTTTGTGATAGGTTGTTTTTAAGTTTCATTTTCTTGGATTCTGTGCACTGACTCTGGCTTTGGTTCCAGTTTGCTTACGTAGGCTACCAAGGCATCAGTGTCACTGCAGTCTAATGGCCTCCTTGTTTAATTACTCAGCATCCCTCTTGCATCCTACATTTCCTCTGGACAACTTCTCTTCATAATGCCTGAGGCTATCATGCAGAGCCAGGGCTCTTTGTAGTACAACTTTCCAACAAATCACATTTGAGGACATAAACACCAACTTGCTGA
This sequence comes from Panthera onca, assembly GCF_046562875.1. Taxonomy (NCBI): domain Eukaryota; kingdom Metazoa; phylum Chordata; class Mammalia; order Carnivora; family Felidae; genus Panthera; species Panthera onca. The sequence goes on from NC_138343.1 coordinate 75,800,474, forward strand.
CATGCTAAGATGCATGCTGATGAGAAGGGTGTGACTTTATAAAACTTCCCAGCTAAGATATGCTTTCTCTTAAAAGTGGATTGTGTTATAGGATTTAAAACAAAATGGTATCCATTGATGGTCATAGATAAAAAGTACTGTGTCCTCATGTTTTATTTTGATATGCTGTGACCTTGCGATACATAGCATCTATGCTATCTTCTTGAAAAGTATTTATTAACAGAGGGGTATTTGGCATAGAAGGATAAATTAGGAGAGGGAACCCCACAATGAGAATTTATGGGAGACTGGATCTTGCAGCTTGTTTTTTCACTAAGTTCTTGAGACTTGTTAACTGCTTTGGGTGTCTCCGGAGTGTCATCAATTAATTGAACTCTGGCCTTGCAGAAGTTGATTGATATGCAGGTGACTGAAGCAGTGGCTGTGTCTCAATATTAATTACCCTTTCTGAAAACACCAACTTTTTCTCAACTCCTCCAGAGAAATGTAGTGGTGAGAGAAATGGAGAGTCTGCTCTTTCATAGATCATGTGTTACCTACTCATCACTTGGGGGGTGACGCTTGTCAAGGACAAAATGGAAAAAGATATAGGAAGAAAGAAATTTTAACGCTGCAGCACTGTTAGAAAACTTGTCATTAACCCATTTCCCTCAAGATTTTGCTTTGTGTAGGAAAACAAGCCTTGTGGGGTTTAGCTGCAGCCTGCATATGTGGAAGTGTTGAGGTCTAAATGCAATTTGGCCCCTAACTTCCTTATAATGATGAGCCATCATTCACTAAGTACCTTCTCTGTGCAGGGCATATGAATGTACAAGCTTTCTAAACATTTTCTTAAATATTCCTCATAACAGCCCCATGTAGCAAGTAAGAAAACTGATATTCAGAAAGGTTCCCATGATGTCAGAGCTAGGAAGGGCAGAGCTAAGATTCAAACATAGGTCTGCCTCACTTCAAAGTCAATGGGAAATTCTTGGAAGTTTATTTTATTGCTTCACTTCCTTACCTTTAAAATGTGTATGGAAATGGGTAAGAGGAGCAGTGAAAGATGAGAGGCAGGAGTTTAATATGTTAATTTTCTTGACAAGATTGTCCTGACTGAGACTTTTATAAAATACAGAGAAAGGTCAAATGTGGGTTTGTGAGTGTGTGTATAGTTTCCACACTCACAAACTGCAAAACCCCTTCAGGAAAAGGCTGAAATGCATCTAGAGGAAACAGTCTTTAATAGTTTTTGACCCACTCTCTGGAAACTACACAGCTATATTATGATCTAAACAAGGGAAGAGGGGAAGTGCTGCTAAGAAGAGAGGATAAAACTGAATTTGCTCTCTGTTTATATAAGAAGTTTTAAATCTGTGATTTCAGATTGCTAAAGTACTGTTTTTATAAAAAAAATTTTTTTTTGCATCACATGAGATATTATGTCTTTTCCCCATGCCAGTGGTCTCTGCCCTTTGGAAGTGACACATATTTTTCTTTTGAAAGCTCTGGAGATTGCAAGCAACAACCATCACATCCCCTTTCACATCACAGCCACACTTTCAGCAGCAGGGGAGACTGGCTGTCCATGTAGAAGCCATTCTTTGTCTGTCCAGACCTGAGACACTAAGTCCAGCTCCAGAAGAATGACTTTTGCATTTATCCCATGTGATGTAAATGGTCCTACTTGAATAGGTAAAGACAGCATTTTTCGCAGAGCATTTCTTGTAAGGATGTTGACTTTCCTCTAAGGAGCATGAAGAAGGTGATGTAATGTAGTGGTTGAGGGTGGAGCCACCTTCACTCAACCATGTGAGTTCATCCACCATCCCCATCACTTGCTAACTGTGGTGACTGAGATGAGTCATTCAACCTCCCTGGGGGTTCTTATTTATAAAATAAAGATAACAATTAAAGAATTGTTGTGAGGATTAATAGAATATTGCCTACTAAGCATTTAAACCAGTACCTGACCCTCAATAAATGTTTCCTATCATTAATATTGATAAAGAAACCAAGGCATATCTATTTTTCCTTTCTAATACTTTCCTTTTTATTTTCCCAAAGTTGTTTTTCTACTCTATAATCATCATCCCCTAATTCCCCATTTACCTTCACATCCTGGATGCATATATTTGACTCTTACGATTTTTCTCTATTAATCTTGGTCCCAAATTAAAAACAAATATTAATCCATTCCAAAACAAATCATGGATTATATCACAATTTTTAAATCCAAGTCAGAGCCAATATGTCTTTCTTTTCTCCTTTTCCTTCTTCTTCCTTCTCCTCCTCCTTCTTCCTTTCTCCTCCTCCTCCCCCACATCCTGTTTCTCCTTCCTCCCCCTCCTCCACCATTACTACCTCTCCTCCCTCCTCTTCCTCCCCTTTTTTTTCTTCTTCCCTTCTTCCTCTTCTTCCCTTCTTGTTGTTGTTCTTCTTCTCCTCCTTAAAAATCACATCACATTCCTCCTCTAAATTTGTACATTTTTAAAGTTTTTGGACATATTAAAGTTAAGATTATTTAAGGTGAATTGTCAACTAACACCCTATACAAAACCTTTGTTGTCTTTTTTCCTCCAATTCCACACCATATTCCAGAGTCTGGCAGTACTCTAATAAAGGAGATGATACTGTGAATCACAACTGCCTACCTAGTGATGGATGGGTAGGTTGTGGGTAACTCACTATAGAGTTTACTTTTCCAAGTTTGAAATGTTCAAAGTAGACATGTGTTAAGTCATCCATCAGAAATGGGGAACACAATGACAGAAATAACCAGATGCCCTGTAACAAGATGCCATTGGGTAAACTTGGAAAAATTAAATAACTACACTTTTCTCTCCTGGTGTAATAAAATACTGCTTGTGATCTGAAGTTTTACTCGCATTTGTGTATGACCATTACTTCCCAAAAGACCCTAAATAATCCTAGGAAGCATAATATTCTCAATGTTCACAAAAGACCTTAATGCTATTCTAGTTATTTTTAAGGCACTTATAAAAGAAAGGAAAAAGGATTGTTTGGTAAGTCCAAAAATAGATATTTGAAATAAGAATAGTTCTTAGTTGCCATGTGAACAGTAATGTTTTCTTGCATATGGTATTGCCTGGTGGGTTTGTGGTAAAAATTATTTTTCCAATACATAACTTTATATTAACACATACTGTTGGGCAATGAGGAGAGTGACCAGAGGAACCCAACATGATGAAATTATAACACACAAGGACAAATATAAAATTTAACAATAATCAAAGTGAAAAAATAATTTTTCTCTTAAAAATGACAAAGTTGCTACAAATATACTTTTTGAAATTTAATAGCAATTATTCCCATCATTAATATTTGCTGGATTAGAAATGCTTGTGAAAGTTCTTTCTCAAAATGAGGTCATGATGGTGGTCAGCAACTAGTAGTAGGAGCTGAGCTGCCTGCTATCCACACAACACTCCACTAGGGTCCTTTAAGAACTTATGATGCTCTCCATTTTTGGAATTTACCTGTAGTGAAATGAACACCTAAGATTCCTGAACTTACAGGAAGATCCAACTAACCTTTGGGGTAGGAAGAGTGGCTGAGTCCCCAGTGTGTGGGGTTAAGTAAGAATACACATTTTGTTTCTTCTAGTTTTGGAAAGAAAGCTTCGCTCTTTAACCTTCCCATTGTAAACCTTCTACAACTTGAAAGCCTGTCTTCTCAGAAGCCTTGTGCTGTTTTTGACTAGAATGCTCTACCCCTGCCTCCACTTCTCTTTGGCTATTGTTTGATTACTTATTCACTCATTCAGTTTGCTGTCCTCTTTCTCAGCACTTACTCCTGAAAACAACATGGAGCAGTGGTTCAGATTCCATCTCTGTTCCAACCTTGGGATAGTCAATGACTCTATGACTAAAACCCCTATTTCCTCAGCAATTAAAAGCGGATAAAAATAGTTGCCATAGAATAACATTATGAGAATTAAATGAAATCAGACATGTTAAGAACTTGATACACTGCCTGGCACAAAATACGTTTTCAATAAATGTTCACTGTTAATAGTTCTACTACATGCCATGTTCTATCCTGCAAAGTCAACTTCGTGTACTGACTCCACCATGAAGCCTTTCCCATTAAGGCAGCCTTCACAGATCTTCTTCCCAAATCCCAAGCACTTAGTTTTAATCACACAGGACAACAGTAATGATGATGAAGCAAAGATATAATCCTATACTGCCTTATGGTTTAGCATTTTTCTCCTCAACTAGAAAGAGAAGGATCTTGAGGGCAAACACCAATTTTCAGTATTTATTCATCTTTAATTTTAAAACATGTTCTGTGCACATTAATGTGTCCCTGGAACAGTAAAGGGTGATGCAGGGTGTATGCAAGTTACCCGCTACTGGGAGCACTCAGTCTAATAAGGATTTAAGACAAGTACACAAACACCAACAGGATAAGGCAGTATAAAGAAACAAAAAGTAGCTAGGTGTTCCAAAGAGAAAGAAGTCAATTCTGGGCTGATTAAGGAAAGCTTGAAGGAAGAGAAAGCTTCTCTCTATTTAAGCTATATAAGGGAGGATGGGCAGGGGGCAAGTTGGAAGGTTTGATGTAGACAGCATGAGGTAGGGAAGAACTCCAGGCACTGAAGGAGACAACATGGGCTTGGTGAAGTGGGAGCTGACTAATTTGCCTGGAGCCAACTACCCTGAGGGGAAACAGTAAGAGAGGTGAATGGAAAGAAAGACGAGGACTGAGGCAGCCAAAAATAAAACATATATGTGGGCCTAATGTAAATCATGACAGACCCCTGGAAAAAGATCTACAGAAGTCTTTCCATGACTGCCATTTTTATTGTAAGTAGCATAGCGAAACTAGCAGTCGACAGAGTTTCAACATATTATATTTGTCCCAGCATATCCATGTCTCCTCGCCTGTGTCTTTCACTGAGTTTGTGATACAACCCCAGCCCTTTCCATTAAAAGCCACTTTCTCAAATCTGCCCTTGATAGTATAGAATAAATTAATTCTACAAAGTGTAAGACATCCATGTCACCATGATGGTATACTTAAGGTAGGAAGACAGAATATACCACATACTGGTTTATCAGATATCTAAAATATTTAGACATATGGTATATGGACCTATATTTGTAGTCTTGCTGGAGCTTTAGAAATATTGGGAACAGGCTTAGCACTGCAGACATGTTTCCAAGTGCTGATCCCAAGATAAAGGTTACCTGCCCTTTGCTTCAGTTTGATGTTCCCTACTCACTTCCCATCAGGCTGGCCACTGTGTTTTAGCAGTCAAAGGAGTGCACAGCTTCATAGTGGCTGGTCACATTGGGTTGGAGAAGAATGTATTTTTTATTCTTCTATCAGCACAATATATACTGGGACTTCAATAACCAAAACTGAGTTTCAATTGTTACAGTCAAGTTGGTCCCACTGAGCATCCCTGCCATAATGGTTTTCTAGCCAAAGTTGGCATTGCTGATGCCTGTAACAGGGTAGAAAGAGAAGGAGATGTTTCTGTGAGTCTTTTATCTACATATTTGCTTTTTCCAGTATGTCCTGCCTTACCACATACCTTTATTTTTATAGGAAAAGAATTATGTTGAAGCCATGAGTTTTATTGTAACCAATAAATGACGTTTCTGGGATATCTCCTAGACAGTTAAAATGTACGTTTAAGAATGTTGGTTCTTGGAAAATACTCAGATGGATTTGGCAGCTTAATGTCTGAAAAATGGCATCTAAATAATGAAATAACTACCTCCTGTTCCTCACTACAAGACAGCCAGTTTTATGGGCTAAAGAGAGAGAGAGAGAGAGCGAGAGAGAGAGAAAGAAAGAAAGCACAGTTCCACCACAGGGCAGGAAATGAAGAGTAGCTTTATAACTGAAATGATGTGGGGAATTCTTTATGTTGGCAACATGTAATTTCCCAAAATAGAAGCTGGCCAGAGCCAGTTTAACTATTTGGGAATAAATATTGTGGCATTTTTACTTACCCAGAATGGTCAGTGAAGACTCTTTAAGGCTACAGAAAACAAATGCCGAAGAGGTCTTGCCCAGGCTGTGGGGTCTGTTCTTTTAGTTACGCCCCAGAGACAATGGAATTGACACAGAATTGCCAAAAGCTATTTGAAAACTTACTTTTTTTTCCAGATTATTAGAAAAATGAAAAGTATGTCTTCACAGGTGTTAAGTGTTTTACTTGGACCATTTGATTACCTCAATTACATTGAATTCTTTGGTTTAACATTCCAAAGAATTCAATGTATCTGTAGGATACAGAGTATCTGTACGAATTTGATATATCTCATCTACTCCCTTTTCTTTCTTTAAAACAATCCTTTTCCTAATGCTTATAGTATCAACATTAACCCAGATGCCACATATAAAGCAGAGAAACTATGATAATAGTCTCTTCCTTTCAATTCTACATGAACTAAATTGATTTCAAAAATAGTGTGTTGTCAATTTCTCTCAAAACAAGGCACATATTGAGTTCACAAAAAAAAGTTCAATGGCTTAATTTTTAAAGTTTTATCCACATGCACACCTTTCTGGATTCTCTGGTGTTTATGAGAGTGGATTTGTGAGACTAGAGGTCCTGTCCCAGCAGTTTATGGACAAGCTAATTGCCTGAGGGGCATCTAAGATGTGGCCTGGCTTCCCAAGATGCCTTCTGGAACCACAGGCCTCACTTGCCATTTACTATTGAAATGAACATGTTTATTCATTCATTACAAAGTGAGTGCTGGTGAAGGCTAGAACCTTCAGACCCAATGGACATTGCTGGTATAATTATCAAAGCTCCTTACCTCAGAGGGAAATGAGCTCAGTGATTCAAAGGACAAAAGAGCACTAAGAATTAAAGGTGAGAATATGTGTTGAATATTCACCCTGAAGATAGTTTTTTAATAAAGACTTTAAAAAGAAAAATAATATGTAAAAATATATAAAGCCAAAACGGTAGTGTATGTTGCCCACTATTCTGCCTTTGCCAAAAAAATACCATTCTTGTTATTTCTAAAAGACACTTAGATTCAACGATGATTCAGACTCTCTAAATAATACTGCTAGCAAACAAAGACAACGTGAGGCCTCTATGTATATCCTTTTAATTGCAAGAAACAAAAAGTAACAACCTTGGGTTTGAACTTTAAGGATCATCCCACTCCTGATACGCCAGCATTTACCAGTTAATTTGAAAGCTTGGGAACAAATCACGCTTTGATTTTTGGTGAAATGTTCACTCCCCAGCCTGTCAACAAACTCCTCATGAGATAGTGCCCTTTTTGTTCTCATATCCAGAGCAGCTTTGTCTGCGCAAGGCACACTGCACGGCCCAGGGTTGTGCGAGGAATCCGGGCAGCCGTGAACGTCAGGCCTGTGGAAGTATGATCCAGAGCACCAGAGCTTCCAGCTTAGTCTTTTGTGCAGAGATAATGGTTTGCGTTAGATTGATTATATGCACACTGAGAAGTGTATCTCGTGCAACAAGTCCGAGGCGTGTTGAAAGATAAGAATCCCATTTGCTGCATTTTATATTGGTGGTTTCTGATGTGGGCAACACAGGCCTGCATAGTCCTTGTAAATCACAGATATAATGAGGGCCAGATAGCAGCTCGCTTAACTGTTGAATGAAGTAAGTGTTTCTTTACTTGAAGGATGAAGGACTGAAGGATGGCATATTTGCTATCTAAAACCTTATGATATCAGGTTGAAAGAAGTCTTTTATTTATATCTCTGAATGCAGACTAGATAGCTGGTTAGTTCTGTGAACATTCCTGATGTTGCATAGCAAAATTTTAATGGAAGTTTGTCTGCCTATACTTAATTTTTATAATGCTCTCCCTGGAGGGCCGTTAGTACTAGGGATGAGCGGCTTTCCAACTTCTTCCTTTTTCCTTTTGCGACCAGACCTCTGGGCAAAGAACAAAGGCAACGCTGTGGTAGCTCATCAGCATAATTCTTTAACTGGTGACTAGGTTCTCAGACGGAAAAGTGGTATAATTCCTGGAGCAAGAACAAATCCAGACCCAATAATCCTGCCTGAGTGGAACATAAGCCTCACGAGTGAAAACACCTTTGCTTCTAATGTTTCATTAATCCCACTTTTATAGGCAGCAGTTTACTTTATGTCTAACAGAGCTATTTCCAAGTGTTTTATAATATGATGCATTTTGATATCTACAAGACGAATGGTAATTCCAGTTTTATAAGCAGAGAAACAGGAGCACTGAGGGACTACAAGGACCTTGTTGTTGGAATCACCAGCAAAGTTGTTTTCTATCTGTACCATAAACACACACGCATGCATACATACATACACACACAGTCACAAATACATACACAAACACACATATGGTCACAGACACACACGCTCTCACATAGAAATACCCATGGTCACACACATACACATTCACACGCTTGCATACATACACACACTTGCACACATACATATACAGTTACAAGCATGAAACCTAAAAGGAAAAAGCTCTCTGTATTACACTAGTTGGAAGTAATCTCATTAATGAAAATTTTGTGACATAGTACTATTTAATTTTTTTTCAAACATTCAATATTCATTCAATTTATTCAAACATTCAATGACTTTAATAGGCCAAAAAAGCCACTTATTTAATATATTTATTGCTTAGCAGAAATACTTGAGGGATTTGTTTTAATGAAGACTAAAGCATATTGTAAGTGCTAAAAATTTAAGTAGCAGCTCCCAACCAAGAACTCTGCATATAGTAGGTATCTAATAAATGTCCTGAATTTTTAAAATATGTCTATTGAAAAATATTGCAATCTTCAGGTTAAACGTAACAGACTGAACATATATGCTGATATTTATCCCCTTCTGAAACTCTAATAAAATTGTAATAAAACAATAAGTAGATAGATGATAGATAGATAGGTAGATAGATAGACAGATAAGGTATAAGCCACAGGGACTAAGAAAACATCAAAGAAAATGAAAGCAAAAACCTCAACAAAAATTGAAGAAAATCTGAAGGAAGAGTGAAAATTGATTTCACAGAGTAGAGAACTCAGAAACTTACATGCTTACAGGGGAGGAAGCCATTACATAAGTAATCCATGCCACTGAACTGGGACAGGACCAGGAATTGGAGGTCCAAGGTTTCTACAGAAGCTAAGGTCAGAGGCAGACATGAAAACAGGATAATTGGTTGAAAGTCTACACTGAGACCCCTCCAGGTCCTTTCCCTGGTCCAGCAAGGTGGAAATTTACTCTCTGGAGAAGCCTCTCACTTGGAATACAGAGATCTAAACAAACAAAAGTAAACAGAACTGAAGGAAACAGAACAATGGACAGAGCTGAGACCACTGTAAAATACTAACATTTTTGTCAATAAGATAAAATCGTGCATCCATGAAACAATAGAATGTTACTGAAAAATAATGAGGGCCATTCAGAGTAGATAAACTCATTGAAATGTAAAACATATCAAAATAAAGATTTCAATGGAAGAGATGAAAAGTAAAGTTGAGGAAATATCCCCAAATTAAGTCAAAAAGACGGAAAACAGGGAGCAAAAGATTAAAAAAAAATACACATTTTGTTCAGAGGGCAGTCAGTATGTAGCCAGTAGGAATTCCAGAAAGAATAAACAAACAAAAACTAGAGGGAAGTCGTAAATAAATAAATAAATAAATAAATATCACATTCTGAAGTGAAAAAAAAAAAAAAAACTAGAAGGAAGTAAAGGATGTGATCTCCAGATTTAAGAGGATCCACCAAGTGTCCTGAGCAAATATGAGAAAGAGCTATATTGAAGCAAATCACTATGAAATACTGCATCACCTAGGTATTAGGAGAAGATACTAAAAAAATACCAAAGAAACAAAGCAAAACTAAACAGAGACAAAAACAAACAAACGAAAATCAGTTTACATACAAAATAGAAGACATGAAATAGCAGCAGACTTCATAAAAGGAGGGGCGCCTGGGTGGCTCATTTGCTTAGACATCTGACTCTTGATTTCAGCTTAGGTCATGACCTCACCATTTGTAAGATAGAACCCCAAGTCAGGTTCTGTGCTGACAGCCCAGAGCCTGCTTGGCATTCTCTCTCCCTCTCTCTCTGCTCCTCCTCCACTTGCTCATGTGCTCTCTCTCACACTCTCTCCTTCTCAAAAAATAAACAAACATTTTAAAAAAAAGACTTCATGAAAAGAAACTCTACTCACTGGAAGACAATAGAGGAATGCTTTCAGGAGATGGTTCAAGATGGTGGCATAGGATGATCCCAAACTCACCTCCTCCCAAGGACATACCAAATCTATGGCTACATATGGAACAATTCCCTCTGAAAAAGACCTGAAAACTAGCTGCATAGTTCCCCCCATAACAAAGGATAAAAGGGCCACATCAAGACAGGTAGGAGAAGCAGAGATGTGGTCTTACCAAAAACTAGTCCCAGATTCCTTGGTGACCCACAATTGGGAGGGATCTCATGAATATGGAGCTTCCCCCTGAGGAGAGAGAGGTTCAGGCCCTATACCAGCCACACCAACCCTTGGGACCTGCATGGGAGAGATGAGCCCCCAAAATATCTGGCTTTGCAAACTAAGGGGGCTTGTATCCAGGACACCCAAAGGGCTGTGGGGAACTGAGGTTTGTCTATTATAGGGCTCCCGCAAAAACTCACTCACCCTGGGACCCAATACAAAAGCAGCAGTTTGAAAAGTGCATAGACTTTATGTGAGGGAGATTCATTTGCTAATTTTAAAGTGTCTGCCAATGGGCAGGGGCCTGTTAGGACTCTCTCCAGGGACAGAGGCACTGGTAGGTGCCCTTTTTGCACTCTCCTTCTACCTTGCTATTAGTGGTGGGCATGTGCAGTTACTGCACTGTCCCTTAGCCAGGGCGTGCTCTGCCCCTGCATTCTTCCACCCCCATGCTAAAATCTGCAGGCACACCCAGGCCCTGATCTCTCCCGCTGCTCTGCTAAAGCTGACATTCATGCACAGCCCACAGAGGATGCTTCTTACTCTCCTAGCTCTGGTGGCTAGGAGGCTTGTGTTCCTGGGCTCTACAGGACTGAAACAATCAGAGAGACAGTTCTTGGCAGCCAACTATGCTAGGGCACCACCCAGACAGCAGACTGAAACACACTTCACGCTGCCTGTGAGTAAGACCTATTTACTTGTCCTGAAGCTTCGGCCTGAGGAGCAGCCTCAGGTTTGCCACACATCTGTAGAATACACAGATGCTCTCAGGGAATGAAGGCCAGGGGTGCCATCTTTGCACACTCCCTTGGTCTTGCTACAGCTTGCTGGTACCTCTGAGAAAGAAGCTTCTACACTTGTCTGGAGCCCAGATTTTTGCAACTGTGGCCCATGGGACACCTCCAGATAGCTTGGTCTGGAGGCCACTAGGGATTACAATTGTATCCCCACAGGGCCATACAAGATTTGCATATTTTAAAAGGTACTACCTGAGGATCTGGCTTCCAATCAAGTCTGAAACTAGGTGCTGACTGAGATTCCTCCTTTTGGAACCCAGACAAGTCTTTGCATACCATCAACAACTGGGACCTACCAAAAATTAATCAGGTGGTTTAGATAATCACAAAGGTTCCACAGACAACCAAGAGCTAGGGCAAGGTTGAATGATACGTTGCGTTGATTACGTAAGAAATGCTTTCAAATTCTGAGGGGAAATAAATTAGTTTTAACCTAGTTTCTACACACAGCCAAACTATCAATCAAGTGAGGGTGTAGAACAAAGGCATAAGGTTAAAAAACGTCCTTTCTTGGGAAACTATGTCCTTTCATGTCCTTTCTTGGGAAACTATAATGAGAATAACAAATGCTTATATAATATCCAGTGTTTGCCAGGCAATGTTCTAAGCTTTTTATATATAGTAACTCACTCACTCCTTACAGGATTTATGTGAGGTTGAAAAACACAGAGGTAGAAATTCTTGTCCAATCATGACCCCCGTTAGTAAATGGGGGACATGGGTTATGAATCCCAGCAGCCCTTGTCCAGAGTTGCTGCTGTTACTGTCCTGATACAGGTCTCCTCAGAAACACAGGGGAAAGACATGAGATGCAAGCAAATTATATTATGTGCCTCAGCTGTGAGTAATGGTCACGTGGTCATAAGGGAAAACTTGAACACTGATTTAACAAAAGCTATATAACTACTTTGAGTTGTGTGGAGAAGTGTGAGTGTGTGTATTTGTGTGTGTAAGGGTATGTGTAGGAGTAACTAGAAAGTCAAATTCTCACCTTTCATAGTGCAAAGTAAAGATAATCTCTCAAACTGAAAAATCAAGCTGATTCATTTCTGCCTAACCCATACAAAGGACCCAGTAAATGTTCATGAATAAATAAAATGTTCCAAATCTCTATCTTGCTTTCATATGCACATTTACATGGCAGTGTAATTGAAAGACATGACAAGCCAAGACTACACTGTACGTTAGCTAACTTGAGAATAAAAAAAAAAAACTAAAAGAAAATAAACATGGGGGGAAAAAGAAAGACATGACGAAGGTTTTATCTACCTGTGACATGCTATGTGTGTAATGGATTTATGTTAATGACAAATTTATGTAAAAAATAGCAAAAATGCATGATGCTATAGTTCTATATTTTAAAGAATAGACTCTGCATGTATGTATGTATATAATTACGAACATATAGGTTGATATATGTAAAATAAGATCTCTGCAAAGATGAACTCTAAGATGCTATCAGTGGAGAACGGGACTGGGAAGAAGAAAATTTTTTATTTTACATCCTGTTGCATTTCCAAAAATTTTGCAATGAGTAAACTGCCACCAATTATATATATATACACTTTTAATTTTAAGCATCCAAATCTTCTGTTGTGCTCTTAATACCTTGAGTTTATTTACATATTGCTTTAGCCAAGTAGGAAAGTTAGCCAGTTTCAGATGAGAATAGACTGAATAAGGGACATCATTATCATCAGGGACATCACTCACTTAGAGACCCTGAAAAAAACTGTGGGTCATGACTAAACTACTGAGCTCTAGGTACAAGAACTGAAAAACTGAGAAGCTGTTTTGCTGGCAGCTATGAACCCAATAAAATCCCGACATGTCGACATTTCTCTGGCTTCCAAGTCAATAGCAGTCAGGCGGGAGCATGCCAAACAACAGGGCAATAAAACCCGAATAGATAGGTCTCTTTGCATGTCGTCCCCTGCTGCCAGTGTCCAATGTGTAAGGCAACGAAAAGGCAGCCAACGGGCTTTTTCGTTCCCAACCAGAACCTTTGCAAAGATTCCTAGACACACACTCCTGTTGTATTATCCAAAGTCCTGGGTGGGCTCCTTCACAAAACAAGCATTTCAGAGGAGAGGAGAAAGATTTACCAAGGCTCCAAAATGTTTGCTTCCTATATTTGTTTTTTAATGTATTTATTCTAATTTCAGGGTAGGGTTTCACTCATTCCTTCCTTATCCCCCCCAAAATTTAGTGAGGGAGAAAGAGTAAAGCCAAGGAGACTTGTTCTTCACATACACCTCACGTTGGGGGTGGGGTGGGGTGGAGGGTTGTTTGGGGGTTCTGTTTGGGTAATGTCTTAGACAAGGCATATGGTTGGTTACGTACACACAGAGTGGGGAAGAAAGCATCGCTGATCCTTTAATGGGAAAAGCTTAAAGTAAACAGAGTTTTTCATCTTCGTTATGCCAAGAGCTGGAATAATAAATACAGATAGGAGATAGCCTCATACTTCAAATAATTTGTTGAAACTAAGTTCACAAACTCAGCCTGTTCCTATTTGTGCAGTTGTGAACCATAAGGACAGTCGTAACCCTTGCTGGGCCCTGGACAAGCGCCTTGCCAGTCACCACTCACATCAGCCCAGCCTTGAAGACTAAAATTAGTTGACACTGCCCAAGTGTCCAAACTGTGATCGATCATCTCAACTTTCAGGGCAGACCCTTGAGTTTGATTGACAGACCAAAATGGCAACTATCTGGTTGGAGAGTCAAAGGTCATGCTGCATCTGTATCTTATGATAAACAATGCTGCCAAGAAAAGAACAGAGAAAAAGGAATAAAGACGAGCTGGAAAAAACACCAGAATGACAAAAACATTCATTGCTTAAGTTTAACTATGCAAGATATTTAATAAAACTGTCTTTCTAAAGTTTATGTATCAATGATTTCTCTCATGTATTAGGAGCAAAATAATTCCAAATGTTTCAAAATTATGCTTGTGTCTTAAGCTTTTTGTGTCAGTCCTTTTGGAAATGATCTAAGATGTGTAGTCTACAAGGCTGGGTCTACCAACATCCAAATTTTAAAAGTTTATTTATTTATGTTGAGAGAGAGAAAGAGAGCGAGCAAGCAGGGGAGGGGCAGAGAGTGAAGGGCAGAAAGAATCCCAAGCAGGCTCTGCACTATCAGTGTGGAGCCCAATGTGGGGCTGGAACTCACGAACCATGAGATCATGACCTGAGCCGAAATCAAGAGTCAGACACTTAACCGTCTGAGCCACTCAGGTACCGTCCCCTCACATCCAAGTATTATAGGAGAAGTAAAATATAGAGTAAATGTTTGAAACAAATAATGACAAATTCCTACCTACAGATTTTTGTGAATAGTGAGATGTTTTGACAGAAGGTGGGACAGAGTATCAGAACATCTTTAAGCTTAAATATTTTTCAAAACAATCCAATATTTTTTTCTTTTCTCAGCAGAGCCCATCTTCCTCATCCCTTATTCTTTCCTTAAACCACTCCATTTGGGCTCTTCTTAACTTTTCAGTGGAACTGCATTTATCAAAGTCACCAATAAACTAAAACTTGCCAAAGTCAACATCAGTTTATCTCTCCTTAGCCTCTAGACAGTACTGGATGTAGTTTATTACTCCATCCTACCTGAAATATTTTGTGCTATAGCCCATAACACTGTAATTGCTGGTTTGGTTTTCCTCCTTTCTCATAACTGAATCTGGAAATGCCCTTCAGGACCTCCGTCTACCACCTTGTCTCTCTAATTCTTTTCCTGGGTGTTCTTATCAGATCCACGCCTTTTGATGGTACTTCTACACTGGTGATTCTCGAAATCCTATTTCCAGCCTGACTAATCTCTTAAGCTCTAGATTCATATATCTAATTGCTACTTGACAAGTCTGGTTGTCTGATTTTCATTGCATAATTAACATGGACCAAACAGAACTATCAATTCTCATCCTTCTCCCCTAATGCACTGTCCCCAAGTCTTCTCCATCTTGATAAATGACACCATCATCCATCTAGTTGCTCAGGCTAAAAGCCAGGAGTGATCCTTAATCCCCCTTTTCCTCTCGCATCCCATTTCCACTTCATCAACCTGTTTTCTTAGCTCTACTTCTAACATATAGTTTGATTCTGTCCACAGCTCCCCCTCCTCATTCCTACCACCTTTACGGAAGTTAGTCCCAGACCTTTACGGAAGTTAGTCCCAGACCTCACCACAACATCCTTGTACCCAGTCTTGTTGCCTCCACGTTTCCCTTCTTAGTCTACCCTTCACAAATATGCTAGTAAACTCTTGGAGCATAAACCAGACCTTGGTACTCCTCAGTATTTTTTTGCTGATTAACAGAGGTCAAGCCTGTGCTACTATCTGTGAACAGAAAAAGGTCACAATTCAATACAGGAAATAGACATGCACACTGTACCTCTAACCAAAATCAGAATGGCAGGGTCTAAACTAACAGTATGAATAAAATTGAAGAAATTAATTTTTACTAGAGTGGCAATGGTTGACACAGAGCTGGCCTAGATAAATTACTGGTTGTTCTTTCATTCATTTTTTTGAGCACACACCATACCCTGAACTGTGTTTCACAGAGAAAATTATATTTGAGTTAAGCAGAATAAACAGGACTTGAGAGAAATATTCTCTGCCAAGGGACAAACATGGCAATATACAAAAGCAATTTACATGTACTTTTGAGAATCTCGTGTAGTCCAGTGTGCTGGAATCAAGGCCATGGCTGGGGAAACCACATGGCTGGAGACAGAACACACGAAGGTTGGGAGGGTCCATATAATGTTGGGCCTGGAAGACACAGATAGGCCAGAGAGTCTAGAATTAACCTGAGGGCAATAGCAATCATCAAAGGTGGTTTGTTTTGTTCTATTTTTTTAAGTAGAGTAATATGATCAGCTTTGTATTTTACATTTTTACTCAGGAGCCAGGATGAAGGATGATTTAGTGGGAACAGGACACAGAATCAAGAAGAGTTAGGAAGCTGTTGTAGTACTTTAGACAAAAGATGGTACAGACCTAAATTGGAATGGGAGCAGTGAGAATTGAAGAATAAGAATAGTATTAGGAAAAAAAAAAATCACAAACTGGCAGCTTGCAAATCCAATCTTGTCATACACATTTTGTTTGAATTATGCAACATAATTTTGTTTTGCCTGAATTCATTGCCAAAATTTTAAAATCCAGAGACTTCGCACAAAATCTAAATTTCCAACTTCTCTTTAGAAATCTTAGACCTGCAGTCCTAAAACACATTCCTGATCACAACCTTACCAGGCAGTAAGAAGCACATGTTCTTTTCTTTGGGCAGTAGACATTGCCCTCTCCACCTGGCCACATCCCCTATGGCCTGTTTCACTTGATCCATCAGACCCTTACAGGCATTTCAGAAATATCTGACATAATCTGAGAAAATTAACAGACCCAAGTGGTTGCTGGGTGTGGAGAATAAGGGAGGAGGGGCAGATTCACCTGCAGGAGGGAGCAACTGGAAATGCAACTACCTGATATAGGGTTCACAGGAGAAGAAACAGGTTTGAGGAGTAAGATCATTACTTCAGTTTGGGACACGCTCAGTGAATATATTATTAAATTAATCTATCTTCCGGTTAACTGTTATTAAAGGAAAAACTGTCTTCTATTATAAGCTTTTAAAAACAGATGACTCTCCATTAAAGCAACCTGTTAATTCTCTTTCATTCTGCCAAAAAAAGGTCTTTGATCCAAAACATATAAATATACTGTGTGCATGAAGAGATGTCATTTTAATCAAATTTACATTTGAAGTGTCGTAAGGAATTTTTATTCTTCCTGTCATTATTTATGTAAAGGAAACTATTGCCAAAATTAAAGGGAAAGGAAATTAGCTTTTCTAGTTAATGTCATAGGACATGAAACATTTCAATCTGATGGAATGAAGAATTGGAAGATTTTTGAAAAACTGTACAGAGTTCATTTAATCTTACTAGAAAGGACTATAGAGTAAGATATTGAAAGGCTGGTTGTTGTTTTTTTTTCCCTAATGAGGAAAAATGCCAAGATAAACGAGTTTTAGCCCTGAAATTAGAAACAGATTGTTTATAGAGAGTTCACAGGTTATTCCACATTGCAGAATGTTCTCTCTCCTCCTTCCTCCTCATCACTCATAGTACTTAAAGGTCCAGCCTCAGCCATACCCGGTTCATTGAGATGTCACAGAATCATCTAATCCATATCCACCTCTCCTTCTCTAAACCCTTTCTTCTAGTTTCTGCAACCAAGAATTCAGCATTCCTCCTTTCCCCTAGTGGTTCATTAGTCTCTGTTTTACTTCTTCAGTAAGTCAGTAACTTCACCAAATAAGAAAACATAGCTATGATTCCTCTCGGACCCAGAATACTGTGCACACACTAAGTGCCTGGTAAATACTTTTTTTCTGGTTGAGAGATAAGATTAAGGGGCAATATAGCACAGGTTCTGGACGCAGCCTGACCCCAGCTCCTTCACTTACTAGTGTATAATGTGGGCAAGTTGTTTAACCCCCCTCTGCTGCAATCTCATCATTGGTAAATGACAGAACTTATGTCATAAGGCTGTTGGGATGATAGAAATGTTAACATATTGAATGCACTTAAACCTAGCATGTAGTAAACTCTCAATAAATGTTACTATTATTATAAATCTAGGCTCTGATGCAAACGGTCTGGTTTTGGATAAATCATTGCATCTTCCTATGACACAGTTGTTTCTTCTGGAAAATAGGGACCCTAGTAGTACCTGCTGAATGGAATTTTTCAGCAATTAAATGAAATGATGTATGTAAAGTATTCTTTGAATAATGCCTGTCATATAGGAGGAGGTCAACAAATATCGGCCATTGTTATTATCATTACCCGTATTCCATTTATACCAAAGCAACCAGTCCACTGACAGGGGTAGGTGCCTGAAGGGAAGGAAGTGTACTGAGATGGAGAAAAAAACAATCAGGATTTCTGGCATCAGGTAGAAATCTTGTGATCTCCAAAAATGTTCTCAGATATTTTTAAATAACCCTTTTTCCAAGGAAGAACGGTCAATTTTTACAATAAATGAAAAGCTGGCCTCATGTGGATAGTTCAATTTAGCAAAGTAGTAAAAACTCAGTGATTTACTATACCCTCATCAGTAATCATTTGGACAAAAACAAGGCTGAGAATTATCACTGCAAATATATGGGGGTAAGGTTTGCTAAGCAAATTAATTGTGTGAAAAATAGTTTTAAAATATCTAATTATTTTTTTATTCAAGTATAATTAACGTATAGTATTATATTGGTTTTAGGTATATGAAATAATGATTCAACAATTCTATACATTCCTCAGTGTTCACTGAGATAAGTATATCTAATTACTTTTTAGAATAAATTGAGTTTCTGTAGGTTAGACATACACACTTATGCATAAGAAATTGATATGCTAATCCCAAACAATCAATTTCTCAACCTTTATTATTTGGAAATATTTTTACAATCTAGTTTTAGTAAGCCTGCATCTTAAAAGTAATAAAATGTGATTTTAAGAATTTAACAAACGTATAAGCATTAGTATAATTTAAAATAATTATATTAATTCAGCATAAAACCATTTAATACCAACTATGTGTCAAGTTCTTTCCAATATCATTTCATTTAACTTAGTAATACCCTTGCCAGTATGTATTATTATCCCAGGATTAATGAAGGCTAAGTAACTTGACCTGGGTCACTCAGATCATGCAGTTGAACTAGGATCAGAAATCAGGTCTGTCTATTCTAAAATCTATGTTCTCTTTCTATATCATGTTCCATTTATAAAATGTTTGATCTAAAAATGTGCTGTCCACCAAATATGTATTTATTTGACCAGTTTGTCACCGACTTTACGTAGTGTATTTGACTGATTGACTCCTGACTATTTCAAAAAATTTGAATGTGTCCTCATGGGACAACAAATTTCCTCTATAGGCTAGATTCAAAGAGTGGACAATACATGCCCATAGGCTATCTTTCAAAAATATAATGGGCAGAAAAAAAACAGTACAAAAGAATGGAGATAGGATTCCATTTGTATGAAGTTCGAGAACAGACAAAATTAATGCATAGTGATTTAAATCATATCAGATTTGCGGAGGGCAGTGCAGTAGGGGAGATAGGGTGGGAAACGGATAATTGAGAAGGGGTAGGAAGAGAACTTTCTGAAGTGAAAGAAATGTTCTAAATTTCAATTGGGGTTGTCATAACATAAGCAAATACATTTTTCAAAACTCATCAAATGTACATTAGAATATGGAAAAATCTTTAAATAAAACAGAAAAGAAGACTTGATATGTAAAAAAAATGAGAGAAATTCCTGATATCATAGCAAACATAATAAATTTAATGGACAATATTAGTCCCCCAAATAGCTGTGTTATCTTAATACAAAAAAGTAGAATTTAAGGGGTGCCTGGATGGCTCAGTTGGTTAAGGGTCCAACTTCAGCTCAGGGCATGACCTCATGGTTCATGAGTTCGAGTCCCACATCAGGCTCTCTGCTGTTTACACGGAGCCCGCTTCGGATCCTCTGTCCCCCACTCTGCCCCTCTCCAACTTTCATTCTCTCTACCAAAAATAAACATTTAAAAAAGCAGAATTTAAGACAATAAACATCATAAAGTCTAAAGAAGGATATTATGTATTATGTAGAAAAAACAGTAATATAAAATATTGCTATAAAATATAAAAGAGAGCATACATGTACAAATATGTATGTATTTAATATAGAACAATGGAGGGGCGCCTGGGTGGCTCAGTCGGTTAAGCGGCCGACTTCAGCTCAGGTCATGATCTCGCGTTCCGTGAGGGTTGTGAGTTCGAGCCCCGCGTTGGGCTCTGTGCTGACAGCTCAGAGCCTGGAGCCTGTTTCAGATTCTGTGTCTCCCTCTCTCTGACCCTCCCCTGTTCATGCTTTGTCTCTTTCTGTCTCAAAAATAAATAAATGTTAAAAAAAAAATTTAAAAAAATATAGAACAATGGAAATTAATTAATAATCTAGAGATTTGGAGGTTTAACACATCACTCTCAAAGTTACAGTTCAAGAAATAAAGAAAATATGAAACACAAGTAGCATTATTAATAGATTAAACAACTAGTAAAGAGAGAAGCATATTCTTTTTTAAAATTTAATTGTATTTTAATTCCAGTGTTAACATACAGTGTTATATTAATTTCAGGTGTACAATATAGGTATTCAACATTTCTATGTATTACTCAGTGCTCATCAAGATAAATGTACTTTTAATCCCCTTCAGCTACTTCCCCCATCTGCTCAATCCACCACCCCTCTGGTAACCCTCTGTTCTCTATAGTAAAGAGTCTGTTTTTTGGCTTCTCTCTCTTTTTCTTCCTTTGTTCATTTGCTTTGTTTCTTAATTCCACATATAAATGAGATCATATGGTATTTGTCTTTCTCTGACTGGCTTATTTCACTTAGCATTATACCCTCTAGGTCCATCCATGTTGTTGCAAATGGTAAGATTTCATTCTTTTTATGGCTGAATAATATTCCATTATATATACTATATATATAGTATATATAATAGTAATAGTATATACTATATAATATATACAATAGTATAATATATATATATATATATATATATATATATATATATATATATATATACTACTTCTTCCTTATCCATTCAATGACTGATGGATATTTAGGCTGCTTCCATAACTTGGCTATTGTAAATAATGCTTCTATAAACAAAGGGGTGCATATATCCCTTCAAATTAGTATTTCTGTATTCTTTGGATAATTATTCAGTACTGTAATTACTGGACCATAGGGTAGCTCTATTTTTAATTTTTTGAGGAACCTCCATACTGTCTTCCACAGTGGCTGCACCAGTTTGCATTCCCATCAACAGTGCAAGAGGGTTCCCCTTAATCCACATCTTTGCCAACACCCATTGTTTCCTATGTTTTTGATTTTAGCCATTCTGAAAGGTGTGAGGTGATATCTCACTCTAGTTTTGATTTGCATTTCCCTGATGATGAGTGATACTGAGTGATGATGATCTTTTCATGTGTCTGTTGGCCACCTTTGGAGAAATGTCTGTTTATGTCTTCTGCCTTTTTTTAATTGGGTTATTTCTTTTTAAAAATTTTAAAGTTTATTTATTTATTTTGAGAAAAAGAGTATGTGTGCACATGTGAGTAAGGGACGGGCAGAGAGAGAGAATCCCAAGCAGGCTCTGTGCTTGTCAGCACAGAGAAGATGTGGGGATTGATTCCAAGAACCATGAGATCATGACCTGAGTGGAAATCAAGTCACACACTTAACTGACTGAGCCACCCAGGTGTCCCAAATTAGATTTTTTTAAAATTTTTAAATGTTTATTTATTTTTGAGAGAGAGAGAGAGAGACAGAGTGTAAGAGGGGGCAGGCAGAGAGAGGGAGACACAAAAGTCAAAGCAGGCTCCAGGCTATACACTGTCAGCACAGAGCCCAACATGGAGCCTGAACCCACCAGCCATGAGATCATGACCTGAGCCGAAGTTGGACACCCAAATGACTGAGCCACCTGGGCAC
This sequence comes from Panthera onca, assembly GCF_046562875.1. NCBI lineage: Eukaryota > Metazoa > Chordata > Mammalia > Carnivora > Felidae > Panthera > Panthera onca. The sequence continues at coordinate 75,822,284 of NC_138343.1, forward strand.
CCCTTAAATTAGATTATTTCTTTTGTGGGTGTTGAGTTGTATAAGTTGTTTATATATTTTGGATTCTAACCCTTTATCAGATACATCATTGACAAATATCTTCTCACATCCAGTAGGTTGCCTTTTAGTTTTGTTTTCTTCACTATGAAGAAGCTTTTCATTTAGATGTAGTCCCAATAGTCTATATTTGCTTTTATTTTCCTTGCTTCAGGTGACAAATCTAGAAAAACGTTGCTACAGCCTAAGTCAAGAGATATTATTGCCTGTGCTCTCTTCTAGAATTTTTATGGATTCAGGTATCTCATTTAGGTCTTTAAACCATTTTGAATTTATTTTTGTGTATGGTGTAAGGAAGTGGTCCAGTTTCTTCTTTTACATGTAGCTGACCAGTTTTCCCAACACCATTTATTGAAGAGACTGTCTTTTGTTTTTGTTTTTTTTTTTAGAGAGAGAGAGAGCGAGAGCACAGTTTATTTCTGGGTTTTCTATTCTGTTCCCTTGATCTATATGTTTATTTTTGTACCAGTATCATACTGTTTTGATTACTATTGCTTTGTAGTATAACTTGAAGTCTAGAATTCTGATACCTCCAGCTGTGCTTTTCTTTTTCAAGATTGCTTTCGATATATGGCATCTTTTGTGGTTCCATAAAAATTTTAGGATTTTTGCTCTAGTTCTGTGTAAAATGCTGTTGGTATTTTGATAGAGATAGCATTAAATCTGTAGCTTTCTTCGAACAGTACAGACATTTTAACAATATTTGTTCTTCCAATCCATGAGCATGGAATGTCTTTCCATCTCTTTGTGTCATCTTCAATTTCTTTCATTAATGTTTTATAGTTTTCAGAGTACAGTTCTTTCACTTCTTTTAAGTTTATTCCTAGGTATCTTATTGGTTTTGGTGCAATTGTAAATGGGATTTTCCTGATTTTTCTTTCTACTGCTTTATTATTATTGTATGGAAATGTAGTGGATTTCTATGCATTGATTCTGAATCCTCTGACTTTACTGGATTCATTTATCAGTTCTAGCAGTTTTTTGGTAGAGTCTTTAAGGTTTTCTATATATAGTATCATGTCATCTGCAAGTAGTAAAAGTTTTAGTTCTTCCTTACCAATTTGAACGACTTTTATTCCTTTCTCTTGTCTGATTGCTGTGGCCAGGACTTTCAGTACTATGTTGCATAAAAGTGGTGAGAATGGACATTCTTGTCTTATTCCTGATTTTAGGGGAAAAGCTCTCAGTTTTTCTCCATTGTGTATGATGTTAACTGTGGGTTTTCATATTATGTTTATCTACTATGTTGAGGTATGTTCCCTCTAAACCTTACCTTGTTGAGGGTTTTAATAATGAATAGATGTACTTTGTCGAATGCTGTTTTGGCATCTATTGAAATAATTACATGGTTTTTATCCTTTCTCTTATTGATATGATATAACGAGTTGATTGATTTGTGAATATTGAACCACCCTTACATCCTAGGAATAAATCCCACTTGATAGTGGTGAGTGATTTTTTAAATATATTGTTGGATTCAGTTTGCTAATGTTTACTTGAGGACTTTTGCATCTACACTCATCAGAGATATTGTCCTGTAGTTCTCTTCTTTTTGTGGTGTCTTTATGTGATTTTGGAATCAGGTTAATGCTGGCCTCATAGAATGAATTTGGAAGTTTTCCTTCTTCTTCTGTTTTTTGGGGGGAAAGTTTGAGAAGAATAGATATTAACTCTTCTTTAAATGTTTGGTATAATTCACCTATGAACCCATCTCATCCAGCGCTTTTGTTTGTTGGGGTTTTTTGATTACTGATTCAATTACATTGCTGATAATTAGTGTGTTCAAATTTTTATTTCTTCCTGCTTCAGTTTTGTTAGTTTATATGTTTCTAGGAATTTAGCCCTTTCTTCTAGGTTGTCCAATTTTTTGGCATATAATTTTTCATAATATTCTTTTATAATCCTTTGTATGTATGTGGTGTTGGTTGTTATTTCTTCTCTTATTTCTGATTTTATTTGTTTGAGTCATTTTTTTTTGATAAGCCTAGATGGAGGTTTATCAATCTTGTTGATCTTTTCAAAGAACCAGCACCTGGTTTTATTTATCTGTTCTATTGTTTTTTTAAATTTCTGTATCATTTATTTCTACTCTAATCTTTATTGTTTCCTTCCTTTTCTGGTTTTGGGTTTTATTTGTTCTTCTTTGTCTAGCTCCTTTAGGCGTAAAGTTAGGCTTTTTATTTGAGACTTTTCTTGTTCCTCAAGGTAGGCCTATCTTGCTATAAATTTCCCTCTTAGAACTGCTTTTGCTGCATCCAAAAGATTCTGGACCATTGTGTTTTCATTTTCATTTGTCTCCATGTATGTTTTGATTTCTTCTTTGATTTCTTGGTTGACCCATTCATTATTTAATAGCATGTTATTTAACCTCCACGTATTTGTGCTCTTCCCAGATTTTTCCTTGTGATTCATTTCTAGTTTCACTGCACTGTGGTCAGAAAAGATGCATGGCGTAACTTTGATCTTTGTGAATTTGTTGAGACTTGTTTTGTGCCCTAATATGTGATGTCTTCTGGAGAATCTTTCATGTGCACTTGAAAAGAATGTGTATTCTGCTTTTTTGGGATGGAATCTTCTGAATGTACCTATTAAATACATCTGGTCCAATGCATCCAGAGCCATTGTTTCCTTGTTGATTTTCTGTTTAGATGATCTGTCCATTGATTTAAGTAGAGTGTTGGAAGTCTCCTATTGTTACTGTAGTGCTATCAATTAGTTGCTTTATATTTGTTATTTTTTAACTGTTTTTGTATTTGGGTGTTTTCATGTTGGGTGCATAAATATTTACAATTATTATGTCTTCTTGTTGGATTGTGTCCTTTATTATTATATAGTGTCTTTCTTTGTCTTTGTTACAGTCTTTGTTTTAAAGTACATTTTGTCTGATAAAAGTATGTCTACCCTAGCTTTCTTTCTGTATCCATTTGCATGATAAATTTTTCTCCATCCCCTCATTTTCAATCTGCGTGTGTCTTTAGGTCTGAAATTAGTCTCTTGTAAGCAGTATATAAATGGGTCTTGTGTTTTTATCCATTCTGTCATCCTATGTCTTTTGATTGGGGTATTTAGTCCATTTACATTCAAAGTAATTATTGATAGGTGTGTATGTATTGTCATTTTGTTATTTATTTCTGCTTGTTTTTATAGATTTTCTCTGTTACTTTCTTCCCTTGCTCTCTTCTCTCACCATAAGTTGGCTTTCTTTAGTGATATACTTTCTCCTTGTTTTTTGCATATCTATTACTGTTTTTTGATTTGTGGTTACCATTTCGTTAGCATATACCATCTTCTGCATATAGCAGTCTATATCAAGTTGATAGTCACTTAAGTTTGAGCCCATTCTTCACTTCTCCCTGCCCTGATGCTTTTGACATATGGTGTCATACTTTACATCCTCTTATTTTGTGAATCTTTTGACTTATTTCTACAGATATACTTATTTTTACTGCATTTGTGATTCCTACTTTTTTTACTCCTTTTTTTTCTGTCCACTTGTAGAGTCCCCTTTATCATTTCTTGTAGGGCTAGTTTAGTGGTCATGAACTCCTTTACCTTTAGTTTCTCTGGGAAACTCTTTATCTCTCCTTCTATTCTGAAAGATAGCCTTGCTAGATAGAGTAACCTTGGCTGCAAATATGTTTTTGTTTTGTTTTGTTTTTTCCTTTCAGCACTTTGAACATATCATGCCACTCCCTTCAGGCCTGTAAAGTTTCCACTGAAATATCTGCTGATAGTCTTAAGGGGTTTCCTTTGTATGTTACTGTCTTCTTTTCTTTTGCTGCTTTTAAAATTCTCTTTATCACTACTTTTTGACATTTTAATTACTATGTGTATTGGTGTGGACCCCCTTGAGTTGAATTTGGGGGGAATCTCTGTGCTTCCCTGGATCTGGATATCTGTTGTGTTCCCCAGATCAGGAAAATTTCAACTGTTATTTCTTCAAATAAATTTTCTCCCCACTTATCTCTCTCTTCTTCTTCTGACATCCCTATAATGTGAATGTTATTATGCTTGAAGAAGTCTGAGTTCCCTAAGTCTATTCTCATTTTGCATATTCTTTTTTCTCTCACTTGCTCAGCTTGATTACTTTCCATTACTCTGTCCTCCAGGATGCTAATTCATTCTTCTGCTTCTTCTAGCCTGCCCTTTATTCCATTATTTTTAATTTAATTTATTGTGTTCTTCATTTCTGATTGGTTCTTTTTTATGTTTTCTACCTCTTGTTAAGGGTCTCACTGATGTCCTCCACCCTTTTCTCAGATCTGGTGAGTATCTTTATGATCATTCAGGCATATTACTTGTATTGATTTCATTTAGGTCTCTTGCTGATTTTGTCATGTTCTTTCATTTGAGACATATTTCTCTGTCTACTCATCTTATCTAACTCTCTGTGTCTGTTTCTGTCTGTTAGGAAAGTTAGCTATCTCTTCCTTTCAAAAGTAGTGGGCAGGCCATGCACTTAAAAAAAAATTTTTTTAATGTTTATTTATTTTTGAGAGACAGAGCACGAGCAGGTGAGTGGCAGAGAGAGAGGGAGACACAGAATCTGAAGCAGGTTCCAGGCTCCGAGCTGTCTGCACAGAGCCCAATGAGGGGCTTGAACTCATGAGCCGTGAGATCATGACCCAAGCTGAGTCAGACGCTTAACCGACTGAACCACCCAGGCGCCCCTACTTTTAACAAAGTGGTGCTGGTCCTTTGCCAGAGGGGATGTGCCTCCTCCACTGAGATAAGGCCTGTGGGGGGCCACTGTGCAAAACCTGCACAAGTAGGGTGCACAGTTGCCTGCAAGTTGTACATGCCAGTCCTCTTGCACAAGGGACATGCAGCTGCCAAGACCAAGGCAGCCAGGGCTGGGTGTGCCCTTAATGAAAGGTGACAGGCAGTTGCTACCCTTGAGACTGAGGCCCCCAAAAGCAAGCAGTTGACAGATGCAGTGTTGGCAAGGTTTGCACTGGTGTTCTGGGAGAGGAGACCCGCAGCCCCTGGGACTGAGGCGGGCCTGGCTGGAAGGGGCAAGGCATGGTATAAGCAAGTTAGGTAGCTAGTTCTTGCAGGTGGCCAAATGTTTATGCTGAAGGGGAGTAAGGGAAATGGCACCTGCCAGTTCCTTTGCTCCTGGAGGGAATCCCAGGTAAATCTATCCCTCTGGGACACATTCTTTAATTAGTAAATAACTCTTCCTCTCATATGCCCCAGGCACTTTTCAGACTGCTGCTTCTATGCTGTATCTCCAGGGGCTGTTTTGTGTGCTGTCTCTTTAAGTATGTGGACTCGGTTTCCTGTTGCCTTCTGATTTTTAAAGTTCAAGGCTTTAAGTCCTGTTCATTGTGAGAACTCACAAAATTTGGCCCCTCTGGTTTTCTTTTTTTATTTTTTTTATTAAAAAAAATTTTTTAATGTTTATTTATTTTTGAGTAAGAGAGACAGAGTGTGAGCAGGGGAGGGGTGTAGAGAGAGAGGGAGACACAGAATATCCAAAGCAGGCTCCAGACTCTGAGCTGTGAGCACAGAGCCCCATGTGCCCATGAACCTTGATATCATCACCTGAGCTAAAGTCAGACACTTAACCAACTGAGCCACCCAGGTGCCCCATGGTCTTCAAAGCCAAATATTATGGTTATTTGTCTTCCCTGTGTGTGCTCCCCAGTGTGAGGGTCTATTTCTCTCCCCTCTCCACCTGTGGCTTCCTCTTGGGGATGCTCTGCCCTTCCTACCCTCTTCCATGTGGCTTCTTCTCTACATTTAGTCATGGAGTTTGTTCTACCAGTCTCTGGTGTTATTTATACCAATGTGAGCCTTAACTAGTTGTACCTATGGGACAAGGTGAGCTTAGGGTATTCCTGCTCTGCCATCTTCCCCAGAAATTGAAATATACTCTTTTTTGAGAATAAAAAAACTCCACAAAATTGTACTAGGAATATGTAAAACCAAAATCAATTATGCAGAATTAATTTCATACAGTTCACACAGGCTACATTCATTGACACTAATGCAACAAAATCAGAAATCAGTAACAAAGGATCACCAAAATAATGTAGAAACTTAAAGAAAAAGAAAACTACAACATAAATCTTAGGTTAAAAAGGATATTTCAAGGAAAGTATGTAATATAGAGAACTGAAAAACAAGAAAGCACTATATATCAAAATTTGTGAGAAACAGGAAGTTTAAATGATCAAATGCTTTTATCATAAAGTAAAACTGAAAACAGTAAGTTCAAGCTTCAACACAGAAGCTAGGCAAAGAACAGTAGAGTAAACCACCTGCAAATAACCATCTCTGTCACCCAGAAAAAACAAGAAGGAAGAACACAAAAAGGAAACAATAGTAATTAATGAAATAAGCAACAACAAAAGATTAATAAAACTAAAACTGGCTCTTACAAAGATCAAAGTGATAAACTTATTATAAGACTAACAAATTACAATAGAGAAAACACTGTAAATAAAAGGGAGGTAACAATAAATAGAGATTTTTAAAACTACAAAAGAATGTTATGAATGAAATATGCTAATAAATATGAAAGCACAGACAAAATGGGATACATTTCTGAAAAAATATAAATTGTCATAATTAGCACAAAAAATTTTTAAATATTGAATAGACCAATAATCTCAACAAAAATAAAAGTTTAAACAATTTTTTTACTTTGCCACCTCCAATAGAACCAGGCTTAGTTATTTTACAAGGTGAATTTTTTTTTTTTAACGTTTATTTATTTTTGAGACAGAGAGAGACAGAGCATGAACAGGGGAGGGGCAGAGAGAGAGGGAGACACAGAATCTGAAACAGGCCCCAGGCTCTGAGCTGTCAGCACAGAGCCCGACGCGGGGCTTGAACTCACAGACCGTGAGATCATGACCTGAGCCGAAGTCGGACGCTTAACCGACCAAGCCACCCAGGCGCCCCTTACAAGGTGAATTTTATAAAATTTTTAAGATGCAGAAAATCTCTATTTTATACAAGTTATTATGGAAAAAAAAAAGAAACTGTGTGATTTACCTTATGAAACTAGCATGAAATGTATTTCAAAAGTAAATCTTCACTCCAAAATAAGATAAAAGCAAATCAAAAAGAGAAAATACGGGCTCATTTTACTTATGAACTTACATATGAGAATTCTAAATAAAATATTATGTAAATAAATCCAAAAGAATATTAAAAATAATTTGGGATGCCAGGGTAGCTCAGTTGGTTAGGTGTCTGACTCTTGCTTTCAGCTCAGATCATGATCTCATGGTTGTGATATCAAGCCCCACACTGGGTTCTGCACTGAGCATGGAACCTGCTTGAGATTCTCTTTCCCTCTCTCTCTGCCCTTACCCCATCACATGTGTGCACACATGCAAAAATAAGTGAATAAACATTTAAAAAAATAATTCTACGGATTCAAGGTTTAACATGAGAAAATCTATCAGGGTATTTGGCATATTACTGGGGAAAAACAGGAAATCATATCATTATTTTAATAAATAAAGAAAAATATCCAATAAAGCTCAGCATATGTTTAGTTTGTTTTTAAAGAAAACTCTCAAAACTGGGAATAGATGGGAATATTTTTAACATAACAAAGACAATCCACCCAATAAAGCAGATCAAATTACAAAAGCAAGAGGGAAATTTTAGGAATATTGCATGAAAGCCAAGAATAAAATAAGGATGCCTGTTATTATTTAGATTTAAAAAAAAAAAGGAAGTCCTCACAAATACAGTAAGACAAAAAAAGAAATAGTAGGTATTTGGAGATGCAGATATTAACTCTATACAGGACTCTAAATAAACCAACAGGCATTAGAATTAACATTAGGGCTCAATAATGTTGCCAGATATAAGGTCAATTTATAAAAACTTTACCTTTATATCACCAATAACCAATAGGAAAATATAAAATGTGCAACAAAATTTCTAAAACAGGTAAGAAATTTAATTTTTTTATAGTAAAACGGGCTCCTGTGTGGCTCAGTTGGTTAAATGTCTGACTTCAGCTCAGGTCATGCTCTCATGGCTCGTGGGTTCAAGCCTCACATTGGGCTCTGTGCTGATAGCTCAGAGCCCAAAGCTTGCTTCAGATTCTGTGTCTCCCTCTCTGTCTGCCCCTTCCCCACTCATGCTCTGTCTCTATCTCTCAAAAATAAATAAACATTAAAAAATAATAATTATTTATAGTACCACAAATTTTAACTCTGTTCAAGGACATAAAAGAAATCCAGAAGGAAAGAAAAGATTTTCACATGTGAGCTGATTTAACAGTCAGATAGGTTAACTTTTTCTGAATTAATATAACATTTTGTTGCAAATTCAAAGTCATTCTCATACACCGCTAGTGAGAATATAAAACGTTACAACTCTTTTTCCATTAGTTTGGCAGTTTGTAAGAAAGATACACATACATCCACCATGGGTCCTAGCCGTTCCACTCTATTTATTTACCCAAGAGAAATGAAAGCATATGTCCATACAAAGACTTTATTTGTAAAAGTCAAGAACTTAAAACAATGGTGATGCACTGCAATAGATGGTTGTTCTTCTGCTGGTGGTATATCTATACCAATGAATACTATCCAGCAATAAAAAGGAATGAGCTATTAATACACATACCAGAGAGAAATTCCAAAATAATTTTGCTGAGTGATTGAGCACAGCAAAAGAAGAGTACATACTGGATTTTTTTTACATTTTTTTTAAACTCTAAAAAAACACTAACTGATGGGGATGGAAGACAGATCAGTGATTGCCTGGAAGCTGGACAGGTTTGAATCCCATTTCTGTCTCCTGAAATATTTAGAAAATAAGAGACAGCTTGAGTCAAACTCTTCTTGACACGCCTCCTTACCAGACAATGTGGGATTAATCATACCCCATGCACATGCATACGTGTACACAAACACACACACACACACACACACACACACACACACACACCCTATGCTCCACTGCCCTGTTTTGGTTTGTTATTGTTGTTGTTTTGGCATTTGTTTATTTTCTCTAAAGGAGCTTAATCCAGAACTTAACATGAATGGTGTCATACAAGTCCCACTGCACCTGGTGCCATGATCTACCCAGAGTAAATGGTAAGAGATTGTTTGTTCCCTGGGGCATTTCTGGCATGAGGAGTCTCCGCTAGAAAAGACCCTGCTTCTGTGCTCCTTGAACCAGAGACCCAGTCTTATCATTTCTTATGTATCCTCTCAAAGGCACCTAACCTAGAGTTCTGCACACAGCTGGTGCTCCAAAAGTGCTCTTAACATTTTGAAACATGAAGAACAGCAATTGATTTTTACCACGTGAATCTGATTTGGACTACAACACTATTGCACCCACTTGACAAACTGCAAACTGAAGACCCAGGGTGTATAGACAGCACCTGGCCTGCTTCTGGAAGAAGGGGCCTCTGGAACGACTGTTTTGTCAACTCAACAAAGAAACTATACAGGCATATAGACATATATAGCAATGAAATAGCTATTAAAATGAACATGTAAAGATCAGTAGAATGGGCTAGAGTCTTAAGTGCCTAAAGAATGTAAGAAAGCATGAATCTATGAGCTGAAAATCCTAGGCTCAAACCCAGTGGTTCCACTTCAAACAGTGTGAGCTGGGGTAGATCATATCCTCTCTCAAAAGTTCAGTTACATCTTTAAAATAGCTATATAACACACACAAATATCAAGCAATTTGATGCAATACATAATGCTTAATTAAATTATAAGGCTTGTGATCCAACCTATGATAGGTCACATTTCTGCTCTAAACCTGTTTCATCTTTAAACTAAGAGTAATATATATATTTATTATTTATATATATATTTACATGTATAAATATTTATATAATAAAAATATATATTTGCTTATTTATAGATAAATCATATATATATGATTATATATATGTGTGTGTGTGTGTGTGTGTGTGTGTGCGTGTATATACTTTTAAGAATCCAGTGACAGAAGTATGAATATATCTCTCACTGGATTCTTAAAAGTACCATTAGTATAATATCTAGTATTTAACTAATTTTATAGAGTTTACAAAGCAGTTTCATCTTAACTATCTAGTTTTACTTCTTTAACTTTTTTTTTAACCATCTAGTTTTGATCCTGAAAGCTTCACTGTGAGGTTAATATTATTATTCCCATTTTTGTATTACTCATTTTCCACTAGATTTTAAATTCCATGGGAGCCTGGACTTTGTCTTGTGTATCACTGTATCCCCAGAACCTAATATACTACCTGAAACATTGTGGGCACTTAGAATAACAAAAAATTAAAAAATTAGGGCTCAGAGATATTGTGACTTGCTTAACCTAGGACCAACAGGAAGAGCTTTTCTACTTGAGCTCTTATAGGACAGAATAATGTTACGGTTTGATGCCTTATATAAGGAACTAAAAAGTAAAACCACTTCATTTATTCCATCTGAAACTGGTTTCGATAATCTACAACCAAATGGCAAGTAGATAATGCTAAAGGACCTATTAATATTTTTAATGAAATCACTTTGGGAATTATACATAGAAAAGAATATCTATCGAGAGATTTTTTTTCCTCTGTAATATATATTTAGAAGACATAGTTTCAAGGCTTAACAAACAAAGGCTATCCATTTTTAACAGTGTTTTGAAAGCTTGGGGTATTACTCAAAACAAAAACTCTTATGCTTCCCTGAAGAGGAAATGAATACAAAGAAAGTAGCCAAATGTGACAGTGTAGGCTGGGAAGAGATATGTCCTTAAATAGGTAACTGGGAAGCAACAGATCACATAACAAACAGAGGAAATTTACTGGAGTTTTAATTTTAAAGCTAAAAAGCAGCTTGTGAATAACTTAAAAGTAACCTCTTTGTAGACAAGCCAAAACTAGTACTTGTTTTGTAAATATCTTGAAAGGATAAAGATGAAACCAGAATAAAGCTAGTGGTCACTATACAAGTTGAGTAAAAGTTAACATATTATGCCTATTGTGAGTTTTTTGGAAAAATCTTACTATCGACCTTCTCTGTGTTTATATCATCTCTTATCAACACATCTAATTTGTAGGAACACATTATTGAGGAATCTAATTTTTCCAAAAATGAATAACTGGGCTCATTCATGTTTTCATGTTATTTCCCTTCTCAGTAACCTTACTGTAAGGGCTCAGTTAACCACAGTGCAGTGGCTCCTTTGTCCACCTGGTGGAAACACTTGGAATTGCAGGAATAGTTTTCAGAGGAGCAAACCCCTTTAACACATAGCTAAAGGAAACCCAGATGTCCATTCACGTATTCAACAATTAGGATGTACTAAAAAAAAAGAAAAAAAAAAAAAAAGAGAGATGATAGAACATAAAGATGAATTTCAGTGGCAACAAAGATGTAAAAGGTTTAAAACTACATTGTATACTGATGTAGCAAAGGGTTTAAATGCAACTGTGAAGTGACTAGCTTATCACATTTAATTATTAAATCCAAAGTACTACATTCTAGCAATGCTTGCTCTGGTTACACATCTATCAGCACATTAATTAAAGCCTTATTTCTTAAAATAGGATTCCAGTTTTTGTGAGATGAATTTAGCCCAATATACATCTCACAAAGATCATTTGTCTACTCCTGATGGTGTTTGGTCAGTTTGAGTACCTGTTGCAACAGATAGTTGCCGAAAGAAAAAAAGAAAGAAAGTAAGAGAGAAAGAAAGAAAGAAAGAAAGAAAGAAAGAGAGAGAGAGAGAGAGAGGAAGAAAAAGATCCTGTGTTCTGATGAGCAATTAATACAGGATGAGCATTATTCATTTTTCTTGGATACAGCTCAATTTCACCATTCCTCAGGGGAGGAAAAACCCAAATTTGTTTTATTTTGCAACACCATAATCTAAAACACTCTAACCTGTGAACTGCAATGCTTCTTTTAAAACCTGTTGAAAACTGTGATTTTGCTGACTAGTTCAAAACAGTTGCAAATGCATAGTCTATAATTTAGGGCCTGAGCAAATTAAGACTATTTCCTGGCCTGCCCAAGGCCACAGAAGTTGCTATAATAGGCTCTGGAGCCAGTTTGCAAGGGGACTAGTGGATGCATGAAAGCTTTCTTAAAATGCACATTTTCTTTTTGTTTGTTTCTATATCAGGAATACAGAATGAACCAAGAACCCATACACAGAACTTGGTTAAGATGCAAACACTTGATTTAGAGACGCTTTTCTCTTTCGACCCAACTCTCATCTTGAAAAAGGAGGCACTCAGGGCACCTGGGAAGCTCAGTTGGTTAAGTGTCTGACTTTTTTTTTTTTAATTTTTTTTTTTAACGTTTATTTATTTTTGAGACAGAGAGAGACAGAGCATGAACAGGGGAGGGGCAGAGAGAGAGGGAGACACAGAATCTGAAACGGGCTCCAGGCTCTGAGCTGTCAGCACAGAGCCCGACGCGGGGCTCGAACTCACGGATCTGTGAGATCGTGACCTGAGCCGAAGTCAGCCGCTTAACCGACTGAGCCACCCAGGCGCCCCTGACTCTTTTTTTTTTAATATCTCAATTTTTTAAAGGCTTTATTTATTTATTTTGAGAGAGAGAGCACAAGTTAGGGAAGGGAAGAGAGAGAGGAAGAATCCCAAGCAGGCTCTGTGCTGTCAGCACAGAACTTAATATGGGGCTCAAACACATGAACTGTGAGATCATGACCTGAGCAGAAATCAAGAGTCAGACACTTAACCAACTGAGCCACCCAGGTGCCCCATTGACTCCTGATTTCAGCTCAAGTCATGATCTCAATGGTTCATGGGTTCGAGCTCCACACTGGGCTCTGTGCTGAGAGCACAGAGCCTGACTGCAATTCTCTCCCTCTCTCTCTGCCCCTCCTCCACTTGCTCTGTCTCTCTGAATGAATGAATAAATAAATGAATGAATGAAGGAATAAATAAATAAATAAATAAATAAATTTAATTAAATAAATAAATAAATAAATAAATAAATAAATAGAAATAAGAGGCACTGATGTGCTGGTCTATGTGTAATCAGCCAACTGGCTAAGGTGATAAAATGGCCACACCAGAAATCCACTTTCCAAGCAGTCTATTGAAAAGTTTCAGGCAAACTCATCCAGTAAAAACATAGCTACAGATACAAATAAGATTTAGATCCATATTCATTCATCCAGGATTTAAAAAAAATTTTACTCAAACATTTACTGAGCATATACCAGTACCAGACACTTGGTCAGTTCTTGGGATACAATGAAGATGAAAATTGCACTCAAGGAGCTTCCTGTCTGGTAACTGAAAGCCTAGATTTTATTCTCGCTGAGCTTCTTAACACTGTCTGCAGACCCCTCCAGAACTGCCCTCTGAAGCACACTTTCTGGGTAATACTTTGCTTGGCTTCCAAAGGGCATATGGAAAGTAAGCCCTTCAATTAGTGGGAGAATCTTGCATAAAGAAAGAATTGCATCCATTCCATCCTGTTCACTGCCCATCTTTATAGAACAGAAATAGAGGGGAGGTGTTAGAAAAAAAAAAAAACAGGAAATAGCATAGAGAAAATTCCCCTCAAGAGGGCATAAAGGGGAAGAATGGAATTGAGAAACTGTTCTCCTCTCAGGGCAAAGTGATCCCACTTCGTGAGACAAATCTCCAGAATACCCATGCTCCAATTACCTCAGTACTCAGCCAACACTGTGAAATATCTCCTTAGAGCTGAGCTAGGTCCCCAAGTAAAAATGGTGAGTTCCAGACAATGGATGAGAAAGGAGGAGAAAAAATAAAAAGAGAAAGCAATCAGAATATAGCAAAGTTAAAGAGGACATGAAGTGAGAGGAAGGGGTCGATAAAACGAGAAAGAGCTCAAGACAAAAGACAATTAGAGAACAGCCATTTGGACAAAAAGGAGAGAGCTCACACGTGAAAGAATGATGAAGTACTAACATGGACCACCTTACACTCAGACACCTACACTCAGATCATTGCCCTGGGCTTTAGTCTTCTGGTAGTATTGATTTGCTATTGTTGAGATATAGTCTAAACATAAATGAGATATCCTTGGGCTTTCAAAAGTCACCATAGAAATATCACCTCCTCTGAGAAGCCTTCCCCAACCTCCAAGCTAAAGCATGATTCCCCTTGTGCTCTCTCTCTCTTTTTTTTTTAATTTGAGAGAGAGAGAAAGAGCACTTGAGCAGGGGAGAGGGGTAAAGGGAAAGAGAGAGAAAATCTCAAGCAGACTCCACACACAGCACAGAGCCCAACGTGGAGCTCGATCCTACGACCCTGGGATGGTGACCTGAACCGAAATCAAGGGTCAGAAGCTCAACTGACTGAGCCACTCAGGTGCACCCCTCTTGTCCTCTTATAGCACTAAATTCCGATCTGCTATAAGATGGAATTTATCCTATTGCTCCAGTACTCCTATTGTAGAGTACATCCTGGGGTTGGGGGGGAGAAAGGTCTCAGTACCAAAAATCCTCAATCCAGGGAGTCACTAAAGATGGGAGGCAGACACCACCTACCTCTCATAGTGAGAGACTCCAGAACTGACCAAACACAGACACGGTCACCAGCACCACCACCACCCAATGAATCTAAGGGGAACCTGTAAAAAGTTCGATATTCATAAAGAGATGGGAACCTGGCTGACACTGATGGTGCAGAGCCTGCTTAGGATTCTCTTTCTCCCTATCTCTCTGCCCCTCCCCCATTCATGCTCTCTCAAAGTAAATAGACTTTAAAAGAAAATATTCATGAAGAGAAAAATCACCCCCCCCCAGGGGAGAGGAGGATGGAGGCCTCAAAGAATCACCCTTAAAGTTTAGTGATGCTTATAAGAATTTTGTGTCCTGGTTGAACATAATACCCTGACCTGGTACCACTGAAATGGTGGAAGATGGAGAGAGAGGAAAGATAGCATGGAAAGGACTGCTAGGTGGAAGGCAGCACAAATAGCATGGTTTGGCATTCTCAGAATTTACACACAATAGTCTCAGCCAGCCTGATGGATGATTAGGAAAACAAAATCCAGTCACCAGCATCACCTCAACCAACAAGCAACCAACTGTCACACATGGGCATGAGGCCATCCTAGATCATCTAGCTGACAACAGAAGTGGGAGTGAGTGTAGCTGAGATTAAACTACTCAGGCCAGAAAAACTTCCCAGCTGACCCACAGAAAAATTTTAAAAATTTATTCGGGAGCATTTACACATCTTTCCTAAAACATTTATTGCTGAGGCAATATGAGCAGGGAAGTACTGTAGGAACACAGAAGGCTAGTTATTATTATTATGTCCACAGAAGAAATCTCTTTTAATGGAATATGCAGGAATGTGTAACCTTGGATGAATTCAGATCCACCCTGCCCTATCTTTTGATTCCATTAAATAAATATTTTTTGAAGGTGTAACAAAAACTTTAATAGCCATTTTTAGGAATCTCCTCTCTCTTTTTGTACATTTGGCTCTCGACTTCCTCTAAAACTGCCATATATATATATATATATATATATAATTTGTTTATTGTATTCTTCTTTCTAAAAAAAAAAAAAAAAGGTTAAAAACTTTGCTCAGCAGGGCCAATGTTGCTTTCTACAAAAAGACCAAACAACACATGATCTTCAAATCAGAAACTCCCAAATCTTTTCCTACACCAGCCCTGAAGTTAACCATTTTGGGGACTCAACTGCCTGGGAGTGAATGGGGAGTGAAGGAATCAGAGTTGGCAAGAAAAATGTCTCTCCCTCTGAAGCTTCCAGCTGCACATTCAGTAAAGACAGAACATTTGAAGAGCATAATCTACCTGTCAGAAACATTTTGATTTTGCTTAAATGCCAGGCAAACTGACAACCACTTTTTCCACAACTGAGAAGAATCTCCTAATGTGAGAGGCACTTGAAGACGTGTTAAAATTTTTGCAGCTATTAACACATTCCTAAGAAAAATACTGCTGGAGACACAAGAAAGCCAAGGATAACAATCTCCTCTTTCCAATGAAAACGTTTCGTCTGTTTGATTAAAGGAAGATAAATGAAGGGGCCAGGGCAAACTCACCTCACATTCAGTGCTACGCTTTGGTTTGCCTCAAGACCAAGTTGTCTAGCTTAGAAAAAATGCAGCCTGTCTTCAAGTCCCTGCATTCCTGGAACACAGGAGCAGATGAACCACTCAGCATTGGGCAAAAGAGCCCAATTGGCTCTAACGGGCCTCGTTCTCTGGCAATCTTTGCCAGGGACAGGCAGAATGGAGAAGGCAAGGCAGAGCCCTAAGTGTATGTGTCCTGCTTACACTTGTCCCTGATCCCAGGGTGTCAAAGAGAGGTGCAAGTGGTCCAAAGAGAACATAACCCTCTGGACCAGATGACCTGAACTCTGGTCCCAGCTCTGCAATGACTTTGATCCCCATGACTTTGATCATTGCTTTTGTGTCTCTGAGCTTCAGTTTTATCTTCTAGTCAATAAGAGAGTTGGTCTAAAACAGTAGCCTTCAAACTGTGAGTTATAGTCAACTGTGATACATAAAATCAATTTAGTGAGCTACAACAGGTAATTTTTTAATGTTTTTTTAAGTTTATTTTTGAGACAGCACAAGCAGGGGAGGGGCAGAGAGAGGGGGACAGAGGATCAGAAGTGGGCTCTGTGCTGACAGGCTGACAGCAGCGAACCCAATGAGGGGCTTGAACTTATGAACTGCACGATCATGACCTAAGCCG
The DNA here is from genome assembly GCF_046562875.1 of Panthera onca. Lineage (NCBI taxonomy): Eukaryota > Metazoa > Chordata > Mammalia > Carnivora > Felidae > Panthera > Panthera onca. The sequence goes on from NC_138343.1 coordinate 75,839,008, forward strand.
AAGTCAGACACTCAACCCAATGAACCACTCAAGTGCCCTCAACAGGTAATTTTTATAAAGATAAGATAGGATAGGACAAGATAAAAAAAATACACTCCATCACATACTATTCCATGAAATTTTATTTCAGTTATTTGACTATGTGTGTGTGTGTGTTGTTAAATAAAGTCCTCCATGCATTCTGTGTTTTTGAAAAGTTTTGGTAAGTACTGGGTTAAGTGATCTTCTAGGTTTTTCCTAACTCTAGTCTTCTAGAGTTTGGTGAAACATACAGGCACCATTTGGATCAGCCTACATTATGGGTCCATCCAGATCTTAGTACATTTAGTACTATTCAGTATGAACCTATTTTATGTGCATTGAACATAAATGAATAAATATGTGTTTGTACACATGTACTTGTGCTTTTATTTCACCTAATACAAGACCTCTCCACATAGCCAGCACTAAAGTACAATGTTACTAACTATGGTAAAAGAAAGTAATATAAACCAATGGCCTTCAACACTGAAGGAATCAGTTTCCAGAGGAGCATCCTGGATGCTTGAGGCTGTATGTGCCTGACGTACAGGAGAAAACTGTGGAGGCCACACATATATTGCTATAGGCTAGTAACTAGTAGGAATGCTTCTGGGGGAAAACACCACTATACCATGGAAGTAGTTGTTTGTAGAAGCAAGTTACATGGTTTTGTAACTTAAACACATTTGAAACAAGAGTATAAGCCTACAAAAGCACTAAACATGCCTAACTTCTTCAATGTTTCTTCCCTTGTAGCCTTCACTGTGCCCAGGATATCCTAGATACTCAGGAGATATTTGTTGGGGTTCTATGTGACTTTGTTAGCCTGTGGGAATCTTCTATCTCAGTAGCTTGGCCCTTTGTCTCTTGTAATGAATGGAGAACAGGAATAATTAAGATATCCATCCCACTGGCCAGAATCCAGTCACGTAGAGCCTACCTAACAGAGAAGCTTGAAATAAACATGGGTATTCAATGAGCACTCTTGGTCTCTGTTAAAATGATCACTCTTTCCTTCTTAAAACACTTCATTAATTTGACTTCTAGGACACAACACTCTCTTGATTTTCCTGTTATCTCACTTGCCTGTCCTTCTAGGTATCCTTTGTGATTATTCTTGCTCTGGGTATGTCTTTTATAGATAGCCAATAGCTCAGTTTTTCAGCCCATTTACATTTATTGTCATCACTGATATATTCAAATGTGTTTTTAATCATCTTACTTTTTGGTTTCAATTTGTACCACTTTTTCCTACGTCTTTATTCTTCGCTTGGCTGTTTTAACTTGAAATTTTTTAGTTTTCCCCTCCACGTTTCACTTTTCTCTCTCTATGGCTTTGGGATTTATATACTTTATTCAGTGATAAGCTGGAGCTGGTTTGTAGTAACTCATGAGTCAACTGTGCACATCTCTTCCCAGCTGCAAGTTCAGTGAAGTTCATGTTGGTAGCTTAAAATTGGCCATGGTGGGAGTATTTACAGCACAGATATTAGCAAATGCCACAAGTCAAGACCTTATTTTCAGAGAGAAAATTGTTACACATTTACGAGCCCACGATTATTACTTTCTTTTAGTGGTTATGCTCAAAATTTTGGTAAGCATAAGTAATTTAACAAAATATAAAATTAAGTATCTTGAATTCTTTCTGAACAACATAAAACTTTAGAATAACTAGTCTGCCCCCACTGCCTTTATAAACTACTGTTTTCCAAAATTTAAGTCCTGTCTTTTGTTTGCAGCACCATAAATTATAGTTATTTTATTTTATACAATGTCTAATTTACCTACCTGTTTATCATTTTAATTCCCATCATTCTTTCTTATATCTCAGCCCATCCTTCTGATATCAGTCTCCTTTTTCTTGAAATATATCCTTTATGAGTTCCTTTAGAGCAAAATACTTGGTAGTAAAATCTCTTTAATTTTTGTTTATCTGTAAAAAATTTCATTTTACCCTCATTTTTGAAAAGCAGTTTCTTGAGGCGATGGGGGCAGAATTATAGGTTGATAGTTGTTATCTACCATCATTGTAAAAACCAACATTTCACCATCTTCTAGCTTCCAGTGTTGCTGTTGAGAAGACTGACGCCATTCTAATTGTTGTTCCTACACAAGTGACCCACCTTTTCTCTCTGGCTACTTTCTACACTTTCTCTTTGTCTTGGTGTTCTGAAGTTTTACTATGATGTGTTTAAGGTGGGTTTCTTTTTCTGTATTCTCTTTGGGCTATACTGTGTTCCTTGGAGGCATGTAGTCATATTTTTTTATTAATTCTGGAAAATTTACAGTTATTACTTTTTAAAAATTCCATCTCCTCCATTCTCTCTAGTATATTATTTTAAACTTCTGCTGTAAGACCTCCTCCTGTTTCTATCTTCTGCATTTCTCAATTTTGCTAACATATTTTATATCACTATATGTCTGCTATATTCTAGGTAGATTTTTCACATAATTCCAGTTCACTAATTCTTTCTTCGATTTTGTCTAATCTGCTATTTTACTGATCTGTTGGGATATTGGAAATTAATGTATTGTTTAAAATTTATTCTTCTTTGTTTGTCTTTTGTTGCATGCTTGTCTTCATAATTGCATTCTTCTTGTCTTTAAATACATAAAACTTAGCAGTCCATGGAGGTCCAAATCTATTGTTTGTTCTTCCTAGCAACTCTCCTCCACAGTGGACTTCCTTCTAGTGCGTTTACATGTGAACTCATAGCTTGATATTATTCTTTGAAACTCCTATAGTCCTAACTTGGAGAAATGTTCCTCCAGAAAAAGTTTGGTTCTGCCTCAACTGGTCATCAATGGGTACATATGACCTAGAACTACCTCAGCCTTTCTAAGAGTTTAACTCAGGGCTTGAGACCTAGATTCAATTTATCCTCACTACTATTCCAATGCTTAGTATCCTCACAACAGTGTTGCTATAGTAACACAGGCTTAAAGGTATAGGAATGCATCTCTCCTGGCTCTCTGCAGAATCCGGCCCTTTCCCTACTCCCTAGACACCCTGCTGCTCCAATTCCCCTATTGCTCTGGCCTCAGTCCCCATCTCTGCAGTCTCGATCTCAGTCACCCATGCTTGATGCAGCCTCACCGAGTCTTCTGGCTGCCCTGAACCAAGATTAGGGGTGCTCATGTTATATGTCTCAGGGGAGGCAAACAAAATAGAATATAAGGAAAAATGCATTAAATTGGACAAAGAGCAACTCCCTCTGCCCAAAATGGTTTCCTGCCCTCCCCCACCATGCCATCCCTAATTCTTATCTACCTGGAAAGCACCTACCATCTTTCAAAACTCAGCTTAAACATCACTTCTAGGAAGGCTTTGATAACCATACCCTATTTGTGTCCCTACCCCAGAGGGATTTAGGACTATCTCCTTGCTCTGAGGTGGTTTCTTTTCCTTTTTCTTTCTTTTTTCTTCCTTTTTTCTTTTTTTTTAACTTTTAATTTGTTTTAGGAGAGGAAATGCTCAAAAAATTATGGACAACTATGCTTAACTAATAACAAATTTGAAAAACTGCTCCCATGTGCAACAAAATTACCAATACATTAAAGAGAAGTAATTGGGAATATTAATTTCTGACCAATTCATTATTTTACTAAATATATACTTAATTTGTTTTCAACCAAACTGTTTTTGACCAAATTATCACTTACTCCTTTGAACCCTACTAAATCGCTCATGTATTTTTTCCATAGCATTTCCAACCTTTTATTTCTGTAGTTGTGCCCTAGAGTACTAAATTATTAATTTCTTGGAGGCAGTAACCATTTACTTCTATTCCCAGCCCATAGTAGAAAACCTAGTATTCATTATTCGTTTAATATGATTAAACTAATGAATGAATAACATGCAGAATGATCCCTTTATGGCTAAACAAAGTATGCTAACTGCATCTCTGTAGGCAAACGGCTTTGTACACTACTGTTTATGATTTATAAAGCTGGATGTATGTGTTAATGTTAGATAATTGCTTGTGTATAAAAGGTCTTTGGACTGTTGTGAAAATGATGATCATGAAATTTAAAACCATGGTCACTTGCATAGTTCAGAGTTTTTACAAAAGAGCACCAAGGGAGAGAAAGTCGGTTTCCACTTCACCCAGATTTGTCCCCTCAAGGATCACAATCTACCTAATTATTTATTACAAAAATATAATCAGCAACTATTAGAACTTGGTGAGATGAACCTAAGAATTTTGAACTTCAAAAAGTATCAAAATGAATTTTAAGGCCCAGAAATTATCACATTTCACCTGCTTTGCCAAATCCTCCTTAATTCATTTCTTGCCAGTTTTCTTAAATGAATGCTTGTTTGGAGTCGAGGAAATGGAGGAGTTTGTTGTTTTGCCCAGAATTTACCTCAATAAATATTTACAGAATTGAATATCAATCTTCATTCATATTTATTCTGTTGATGTACTGCTTGGAACAATTTAATGTATACATTCTATTAAAAGCCATTAAAAGCCGAACCTAATAGTTAGGATCCTCCAAATATTGTCTATCACATTCAGTAGTGATGGATTTGGATTTCTAATTCTGCACAGATTCTATACTTGATGTCAACATCTTGTTAAGTATGGCTAATGACTATGTCTGGGTATATTTCTCTTAAACATATGTGACCATTTCCATACTGAAATGTCCAACTCACTAAGTGGAGGTAACTTAATATCATTATTATTTATCTCATTCCTAAAAATAAGTAAGGTGGTTGAATAAGTAGAAACTGAAGTAATCTTAGGTTGTGTACCAATGTTAGCAAATATGACAGAATCATATACAAATCAATTTGGGAAGCAGCAGCCAAACATTTTTTGGATTCTGTGATTTTCTATTTTTTTTAATACATTTATTTATTTTTGAGAGAGAGACAGAGACAGAGACAGAGCACGAGCATGAGCAGGGGAGGAGCAGAGAAAGAGGAAGAAACAGAATCCGAAGCAGGCTCCAGGCTCTGAGCTGTCAGCCCAGAGCCCAAAACGGGGCTCGAACTCAAAAACTGTGAGATCATGACCTGAGCCAAAGTCGGACACTTAACCGACCGAGCCACTCAGGTGCCCCTGTGATTTTCTATTTTTAAAACCAAATTCCATTTTATGTTATATAGTGGTGAGTGAACTGATAAATATAGAAGTAACACAGATCTGGTAAGATCTAATGGGCATGCCACCTTTCCCAGGGACTCACAGCTAGACTCAGGGGGAAGGTGTGAGAGATGATGAGAAAGAAGCCTATCAGATTGATCTGTGGAGGTTTTTTCATAATATACCTGCTAGACCCCAAGAAAATATGACCATGGGACATGTAAGAAAGATGGCTACTATTGTATGTTTCTCCACCTCCCATGCTTAAGAATTACCTATGTTTAGAATCTAAGCCATCTTAGGTAATGTTCAAGTGCACTCCATATTTCAGTGGCCCAAATGAAAACTGATACACAAATGAACACCCTTTATAAAGAAAATACAATGGTCTCAGATATAATAGAATCCATACTATATACTGTATAGTTGGTATAATGGCAGCTTTCTCCACTGACTAATTCTAGTTAGTCAGATAGCCTAGAAAACTTGATAGTCATTTTTCATGTCTAATGGCACCCAAACTTCTCCTTTACAGAAATCCCACTGGTCAGTATATATACTTAAGTTAGTGATGCTGTGTTTACATAGTGCTGATTACGTACCAGGCACCGTTCTAACTGCTTCCATTGATGAGATGATTTAACCTCACAACGTCTCTATGGAGTAGGTACTATTATTGTCCTCCTCCTACAGATTAAGAAACTGAGGCTCAAAGCATAAGAGACTCTTAAAAAGTGAGAACAAACTGAGGGTTGATGGGGGGTGGGAGGGAGGGGAGGGTGGGTGATGGGTATTGAGGAGGGCACCTGTTGGGATGAGCACTGGGTGTTGTATGGAAACCAATTTGACAATAAATTTCATATTAAAAAAAAAGAAAAAAGAAACTGAGGCTCAAAGGAGTTAAGGAGAGTATGCAAAGTCTCAAGGCCAGAAAGTGTTAGGACTTGGATGTGCAGTTGAAAATTTAGCACAAAGCTCCTTTCATAAGAATACGATACAGAAACCAAATGTTTTCTTCTGTACCTATTGAACCAAAAGAACTATCTGAAAATGTCAGATGAAAAACATGATAATTCAGGTCATTTTAAAGACAGGTAAGGAAGTCAAGGTCCAGGAGAATTTAAATTATGTGGATTATCAACTTGCCTTGATTTTCTTTCTCTTCGGGGGCTTCTATTCTCTATTTATAAGAATAGGAAAGCTGGAAGAATCCATACGAAGTTAAAAACAAAATACACATTCCTGTTAAAATCTGGGATGGAATCAAGTGTCTTAAATCATTGTTATTATTCCCACAGAACTATTACAGAATGGGTCCTGAGTGACTGCATGCTGAATAGCATATGGTTTCTCCCAGTGGATAATCATTGGGCATCCAATCCTCGCACCCTCAGTCTGGGTTCTTTCTCTTCATAAAATGTCCAAGACATGCTCCAGGTTGGCAGTTTGAGCCTGCCCAGATGCTAGTTGGTGATTTTCGTGCTGACCTCCTTCTGTTGGCATGTTTATTGCATTAATAGTATTTGTGTTTTTCAGAGTTCATGAGCCATTGACACAATTACAATTATACTTTAAAATTTTCAGATATCTCCAGTCAAGTGGACAATAGCTTCCACATACCAGATAAAGCTCTGTCCCACAGCAGTTTTATGTAAGATGAAAAAGGCAGAGTGAGTATGGTCAGGAACAATTCCAGTGCATTCAAATACCATCAAGATACAGTATGCACATATATTTTAAACTATATGCAGTCATTATTATTGCTAATGTTATATATTGTCTTGCCTTTTCTTTTCTCACCCAGTATGAACATGAAATGCTTAACATCTGTCAGGTTGTCTGGAAAAGGAAGGTTCAAATCACTCATTTTCATAAGGGTGGACCTACTCTACTGAAGAATCAATGTTAGAAGATACTAGTACAAAAATCAACACATAAGCAACAAGTGTGAGCAATTCCTGGTAAACAGCCTATAATGCTGAATTTCTGCATAGGACAAAATTTATATTCAAGATGACAAAGCAATAAAAGAAGAAATGTTTATGGATCTCAGCCTTAGATGGATCATGAGGGAGGGAGGAAGGGCAGATACTCTTTGGACAAGACAGAAAGTAATGGAAAAGCATTTCTAGCTCAAAAATGTTTTGAGGGAATTGAGCTCAGGAAACAGATTTCTGATGGACTAGCAGTTGAGTCAGCCAAACAATCAAGAAGAGGTAATCAGGAGAGGCCATTTTGTCCTTCATTCTGTTGGAGGCAAAACCGTGTTGACGTATAAATGCGCCTCCTGGTTTCCAACTGTTGTTCTCACTCAGCAATGAGGCATGAAGCCTGAGAAACCACAGATATTTGGATCTAAGAAGGTATTTTATTTCCCCCTCTCCAGGGCTGAAGAGTGGAAAATACACAAGGGCACTTTATCTTAGTCTTACAAGGTCTCATAGACCTATAATCCTCTTCCTCTGAGCTCCAAGTTCATCAACTTGATCTGTACATAATTCTATTATCAAAAGAGGTTCCCTGGTATATACATCCCAGGCCAGGAAGAAGATGAGTGGATTTCTTCCCTCCTCATAGACCATACACCTTACCCATCTAGCTCTTCGGTTGCCAGAAACAGACCATCTTAAAGCAGCAACAATCTCTTTGTCTAGTTATTTAGCCTTCATATGCCTTGTTTAAGTTTCTCACTGAAAAGAAGAAAAATGGTCCTCACCCCATCTAACACACATTCACATACATGCGCGTGCGCGCGTGCACACACACACACACACTCACACACACACTCACACACACACACTTTTTCTAAAATCTCCATATCATCTTAATTCCTTCAGGACTAAGTCAATCCCAATCTCTTCCAGGGGGCCAAGGGGCAAGGGAGTGAGATAAAGCAATGAATTCAGGGTTTCCCAGCATGGTTTTTACTTTCCTGAATCCTTAGAGACCTCCCTCCCAACTTTTTTCCCAGCTGTAGTTGGAAGCTGTAACAGATCCAGAGACCATTTTAGAACCTCATTTGTATTGTCCTGACACTTAGGAATCCAGTTTCTGTTACAGGGATGTCATCAAAGTTGGTGGGCTCAAAACATGACCTACTTTTTAAAACCCATCTGTTAGGAGCCGATAGATTTTCTTGGTTTGTTTGTTTCTGGCTGTCTCCAGAAAGAGCAACAGCAATGTTCTTACTTTCCAAGCCCACCCCCCAAATAACAATCAACTGAATGTGTACCACACGGAGGTAAATACCTTCCAAATATGCAGTAGGCAAAAAACAAACAAACAAACAAACAAACAAACAAACAAACAAAAAACAGTGATTTCCCTTACTCTGGTAGGTGAAGAGTAAGGGCAGGAGGTAGTGGTCAGTTTAATTTATGCACATCTAGGCTATTTCCCATTAAAAACTCACTCCAGACCAGACAGCAGTATTAGAAAGCAGAACACAAGTTCTACCACTTAGCCTGCCAAGCTTTTGCCACTGTTGGGGTCATGAGGTTATGGTGCCCTCTAACAATGAGGTTTGCAATACCATGTGGCCAAAGGAGAGGGATTTGGGGACTGTAGGCTAAAGTTAATGTACTCCTTCACATAAGCCACTATTTCCCTCTGATAGTAGCTCTTAAATTGCTCTCTCAATTGATTTTACCGTAGCTCAATGGCTAAATGAGTGCATGTGTGAACACACACAAAATGAAACCTCTATGTTTCTCAAAGATAACCATTCCTGGATTGGAATAAAGCTATAAATAGGGAAGGTGAAAGGAATGAGGGAGGGAGGGAGGGAGACAAAGAGGAAAAGACACAGTGGAAGAGGGAGGGGGGTAGAAGAAGGGGAAGAAGGAAAGCAGGAATTAAAAACAGGACATTCATACATAATGGCTATTTAGCTAAATCCTGCATCTCTACCTAAAATCAGATACCAGCTTCTATTAATATTCAATTTCATGTCAAGCAGACCCCAGCCCAGTTTTAGTTACTGACTCAGTAGTTCACTGTAATATGGTTCAGGATACCATTTTACAGTCTTTTGATTAAAGCCCAGCCTCCTCACGATCCTGTCTTTAATTTGCAATTCTGTAGAGAATCTTCCTTCTCTACAACTGACCCCATACTCAACTCTACTCTTGCCACTCTTACAATTAAAACCTGCCAGTGGCTGGCTCTGCCTGGACCACTGGAAAAAGTTCAGAGTTCATGGCCTGACATACAAGGTCCTCTGCATCTGGCTCAAATCTTCAATTTCAAACTTATCTTTACTATGCCTCAATGTTTGTGCTCACAAAATGGCTCTTCCACCTCTCGGATTTTATCTGTATTTTAAGTAAGAAGAAGAAAAGTAGAAGGGAACAAGAAGTGAAAAAAGTTTTCCTGTACCAGGAAAATAAAAACTTTTTAAGAAATCCCTAGAGTACATCAATTTATACCTTACTGGCCTGAAGTGTTCACAATGTCACCAACAGCTGCAAAGGAGTTCAGGAAGGCAAATAATTCTCAAAAGACAACTGAAGTTCTGATAGCAAGGGAGAAAGGAAGGATGGTTATTGGGTAGGCAACCTGCAGAGCCCAAAGCCAATAGTGTGAACAGGTTACAATGTATTTTGGTAACAAAAATTAGACAAATACCTAAGTGGTGCAGGGCCGAGCTCTCCATAGTAGCGTATGAAGTTACATAGGTTTTTGTTATAACAAGTCAACTCTAGACAGATGGGATATAAAATTGTTATATCTAGGTATAAATATTACACCTAGATATTACATCCAGATATAAATATTTTTATATTTACTACATCTATATGTAAATTTTTTATAATCTTTTTGTTCTGAGTTCTGAGACCAAATTATGAATTGTTAAGAAATAGAAAGTGATGTATCAAAAGGGTTAAGTCACCAGAACACTGACTCCTCAACTATTCTTTCTAATTAAAAGAAACTTAAGGGCGCCTCGGTGGCTCAGTCGGTTAAGCGGCCGACTTTGGCTCAGGTCATGATCTCGCAATCTGTGAGTTCGAGCCCCGCGTCTGGCTCTGTGTTGACAGCTCAGAGCCTGAAGAGTGTTTCAGATTCTGTGTCTCCCTCTCTCTGACCCTCCCCCGTTCATGCTCTGTCTCTCTCTGTCTCAAAAATAAATAAACATTAAAAAAAAAAAAAGGAAACTTAGTCCAAGGGTAAAACTGAATATCAAAATTATCTAGCATTTTAGCAAGTAGCTTGAGCCCTGGCACATTAAGGTGACTGATATTTTTGTGTTGAGTCAACCAAAAATGACACAAACATTTACATAGCATTGGTCCAAAGGGAAAGAATCAGAACTGGTATAAATCAGTTTCTACTTGGGAATTTACATTAAAGTGGAAAATAAACACATGGGTGGTATTTCTATTTTATTTAAAGTTTATTTACTTATTTTGAAGGAGAGAGAGAGCAGGGAAGGGGCAAAGAGAGAAGGAGATAGAGAATTCCAAACAGGCTCCATGCTGTCAGTGCAGAGCCCACCGTGGGACTTGATCCCACGAACCATGAGATCATGACCTGAGCTGAAATCAAGGATCGGGTGCTTAACTGACTGAGGCAGGGTAGTATTTTTAAAAAATTATCCTTAATCGCTTTCAGACAGATCAACTCTAGGGATGAGGATGGGCAGGAACAATTGTGTCTGCAATCCAACTGGCAAGTCGAGTGAGTCACATTCTCTAAGAACTCTGGTAAATGACGCTGAACTGTTGCCAGGTGAAGGAAATGGAGTTTTTTCATAACTACACTGAACTGTGTGGCAGAGTTCCTTTAAGGAACTAAGGAGAAATCTCTCCTGGGCTTGGCACCATCAAAGAAGTCTCCCTTCTTTCTTTCACTCTAGTTGAGTACTGATTTGGGCAGGCATCACTTTTTGGTCATTTTACTTTTGACTTCTGCACTATCTTCTCTTTAAAACATAAGCTCCCAGAGTTCTGAGGTTTTTGTTTTAATTTTAGCATGCTTCTGAGCCAATCCCAAAGATAAGCGTCCCATGCCCAAACCTGAAGAAATAGTAGAGTTCAGGGACAGTTCAGGGGCTCAGTCTTCCAAGTTGAGACTGACTTGCCATGTGGGCTTCAAGGCAATTCATCTCTCTCGTTCCATTCATTCATCTCTGAAGTGGGAATAATAGTAGCCATCCTCACTTACAGCACCGTTTCCTTTGTCATTATTTATTAAGCATCCACATGCATGACACAAAGTTGTATAGGCTAAACCGGACAGATGCTCTCTCTGGCTTTAGAGAGCTCTCATGATGCAAAAGATAGGCAGAATCTCAGCACCTAAGTCCAGGGCAGGAGTGTGAATATTCACGTGAGTGAGTGTGTGTGTGTGTGTGTGTGTGTGCGCGCGCACGCGCGCGTGCACTGAAGAACAAAAGCTGGAACCACATCTTGTTTGTCATCTTTATAACCTCAAGCATTTGCCTTGATTTTAGGTTATCTTTAACCATTAATATTTGGAAATACATTTGAATTTCAAAACCTTTGGGTTTCACACTACAGCATAACCAGATTATATCTCCTTTTCTATTTGCACAAAGGGCAGTCGCTACCACATGCCCAGAAGGTATTCACGTAACAGGTACACAAGATAATCCCCACAGAAGAACAAGGAGCAAACATTCATAGCACCAATGAGATTCTCATGCATTGGTGTTACATGCATTCTCATAGCACTAGGGCATTATTCTTGATGGTAGAGGTCAACACAAGACTGAATTATAATGGTTATTTCTGCTAAGAAAACACTTTCTCCGGGAGAAGAAAGCATTGAGAGAAGTGGTAACTGAGAGGGTGCAGAATGAAAGTTACTGTGTATAATATGCATCCAGCTATGAAGCTCCAGCCCTTCCCATTAACCTTGTGTCAATCTGTATTATTAAGAGACAGTCAATTAGGCGAGGTACATTATAATTTTTTTTAAGCAAGCAATAGTTGGACGTTTTCATCTGGGCCCTAGCTGAGTTTCCCTTGTTTGCTTAATCTGGGCTTTCGGTCTTCCTGAAAGATGAAAGGCTGCCATTTTAGCCTCAATGCCTCATAATATGTGTGTTAAACTCAGCACTGCCTCATTATTTATTAATGTCAAGTTATTATACTTCAGGGGAGGATGGGGGCCAGAGCCGCAATGGTGACAGATGTTCCAACAGATCAGCTTATATAATGAGAAGTTGGGCCAAATCTGTCGAAAGAGGTGTTTTTTTAAAAAACACACTGACTTCAAAGAAATGAGTTGTGGCATCTGTAACATCTATGGAGCAGTGCCAGTGAAGGCGAGTGGGTCTGCAGCCGGGGGGCACAAGTCATGCGATTATTGGAGCTTGCAGTGCAGTGACTGGAACAACATCTGGGCTGCAGCAAGCTGGCCAGGACATTTAAAAAGAGCTCCTGCGGTGCCTCAAACTTTGATTTTACAGAGCTGTGGGGAAAGAAACAGGCTGCATTCAAAAGCTCATGTGTTTTGGCTCACACATTTTGTCCTCGGTCACTGTGGAGGGCCCCACTCAGCTGGGGGATCTCAGGGACATTGTTGGACAGTCATTCTCTATCTACTCCACTAGCTCTAAGGGTTTGTGCTGGGGTTGGGCAGGTGATCCCCAAAAAGAGGATAAAATAAGAAATACCTCTTGCCAATCCATGAATATGACACTTATTCTTTCACAGCAAGAAACTCTCAAGGGACGCATTTGTGCAAGAACTTGACACTTATCAGTTGGTTTTGGATAGTATGTCAGTTGGAAACTAAATAGCGTAGTGTGTGTGTGTGTGTGTGTGTGTGTACACACGTGCATGTGTAGTGAGGGAGTGAGATTATATACTATAGCTAAATATTAAGAATATCCATTTCCAATATCACAAGGTTCAAAAAAACTTTTTCCCTTTCCCCTTCTAGAATATTCATTTATTCAACAAATATTATTGTGAAACTACCATGTGTGACATAGAATAGACAGAGCACAGGACAGAGAAAAGGTCTGAGAATGAACTGTAGTAAGTGAGCCTTGCTTACTGCTCACATGTTTGGAAAGCATTTATGAGGTGCTCTGGAAACTCTGAAGTTCTCTAGCACAGTGCAGGAGGCGGGGTAGCAGGGTGACGAGGAGCATGGTTTCTGGAGCCAGAACCCTTGGGTACAAATCCTGACTTTGCCACTCACAAGTTGTGCTACCTTGGGTACATTATTTAATCCCTCTTGGATACTCAGTGTCCACATCTATAAGATAGGGGTGATAATAATAGTAATAATAGGTTTGTTGTTAGGAGCAAATGTGTTAAAATAAACATGATGCATTTAGAATTTTACTTGGCACATACAAATGATAAGTAATTGCTCCTTTAAGACACGCATGTGCTCACACACACACAAACATGAAAGGTGTTATTTCAGAACTGAAGCCATCAAATGTGAAAACCAAAACCTCCCACTCTCATTTCTGCATCCTTCTCTTTTCAGCCCTCACTTGGCCAAACTCTGTCCTGGACTTCCTGATTCCCTTGTTTTTCCAACTTTCTGTGTATGTCTTTTAATCAACGTAAGCTTCCTTTGCCAACCTTTTATGTATTATAAAGTTTGGAAGCTTTCTACTCCCAAAACACAAGCAGCAGCAGAGCCCAAAGGGCGTGTTGTACATATAAAATAGAAAAGGAAAAGTTAGCAGGGGAGCCTGGAGAGAAGTCACTAGGTAGAGGAAAGCCTGGGGCTAAGGATTCTGAAGTTAAGACTCTGACTTACTAGTGCCAATGAACATTCAAGAACCCTTGATAAAGTGGGCTTTGGAGCAAATCAGACCCGGTATGAGTCCTGCCATGAGTACTCACTAGCTGTGTAACTTTGGTAAATCACTTAATCTGGTTGAAACATAGTTTCATGTAAAATGGGGATCATAATATTATTTCCTTCCTAGCACATTTACATAGACAATATGATATAAAGTAGGTAAAGGATTTAGTAGAGTATCTGCAACATCGTAAGTGCACAACAAAGAGCAGTTGTGATTATTACCACTGACCACCCACTAGTTTGGGAGGAGTGTGGGGAAGGAATGGCCTGCACCGGAAGAAGGAAGAGAAGAAACCTCCCAGCTCTCTGCCTTTCTTCCTTCCAAGTCACAGATGCTTAACAGTGCCTGACAAAGCCTACTCCTCACTGCTTGATAGAAAAGGGGATGCCAACAAGAAACCCGAGGCTGTTTACTCAGGAAAAGAGACATACCTATAACAGAATCAACACGAAGACCAAATATCAAAGAACTTAGGAAGAAGATGCCGTTTTTTAAAGGTCAATGAGCACAGTTCTCTGTACCTGAAAAAAACAAGGCAAATACACCAACAGAGCTGGAGGAATTAAAGAATAACTTTAATAGGACCATAATCTTCATGGGCTAGTGCATTTGTTCCGATCTCTAAAAGTGACATTCATCCTGGTGGAACAGTTCCATTCACATATTTTAGGAACTTTCAGAATCCTCTCAATGTAGAAGCCCATAAATGAGTCACTTTCAAAACAGCACATTTTTTTTTCTTCAGCACATTTTCTTTTCTTCTTATAAATTCAGTAACAGCAGAAAGAGATCATATTCTCTGGAAGCCACAGTGATAATCCTCCTTATCCAACCTATTTTCACTTTGGTAGGAAAGATGGTGTCAGGGCCCAGCAGATTTTTCTTGAAGTTATGGTGGGTCAGCTAAACAGACACTAAGTCCAGCTTCCTCTTTGATAGCTCCCTTTTCCCCTTATCTAATGCCAACTCAACTTTGCTTTTTATTGGATTTCCGTTACTTCAATGTTCTTCATGGAGACTCAGTTTCTGTAACCATTACAGCTGATGGTAGTTTAGTACTTTAAACGTCGTTAATTAACTCGCTGCATCACACAGGCCAGGCACATTTCCATCAAAAGTTGCTATCTTGTCCTTCCAGCCTAGAAACCTTGGCAAGGTGCCCTCTTGGAAAGCCTAGATTGCATCTAAAACCATGTGGCAGAGAGAGAAGCCAAAGATGTCCGTCCTGGGAAGACTCAGGCTGGGAAGCAAGCTATACTGTCCAAGCAATAGGGGACCAGCCACACTCAGAACTGCTCCACTGGCCAGCCCACAGGTCTCCCCACTTCTCTGATCAATTTTACTTGCCTCCTCCACACCGCTTGCCCCATCCTGACCCCCTCCACTTCTATTGCAGTGACAAATAAATCTAAAACCCAATTTCAACTGTGTCTTGTTTTCAAAATACATGCAACTCCAGCACACCAGGTCTACCTAAGGCTCATCATAAACCAATAATCATTTTCATAATATATAAAAGAAATTCCTCTTTTCTCCAACAATTATCCAATGATTGTCTTTACGGGAATTCATCTTGAGTCACACCATTAGCTGCCCTTAAGGATAAATAGACTTGTTTTTATCCTTTAACTGATTAAGTGTTATATGGCTACTACAGTGGATATGAGGAAAGAAGTAAAAGATGTTAACACTAAGTACCTGTTATGTGTTAGTCCCATTATGTGACTTCAAAAACTTTAACTCATATCGTCAATATAAGGCTAACAAGTTCATAACAATGGCTGCTACTTTTTTTAACTGATAAATGATATTTAATGATCTCTGAAGTAATTTTTAACAAGAAGCTAAAGATGTACTAGCAATTAGTAAGTATGTTGCAGTAGGTGGACTTTTGCTGTTTTATTCCTGTTCATTGCCCTCCATTCTGCTGATGTGTTCAACAGATTCTGTTCCCTCTTACTCAGCAAATACTCCCAGTAGGGCAGCAGAATTTCTGCTAATATCCCAATTTGTCTTTAATTTATAGATAAATAGTACTTTTTAAGAGATTATAGTGATCCCGTGTTCTGGTTCTATGAGTTGCTCTTTTCAGTCCTTAACTTTCCTAAACGGAGGATGTCCTTTTACCTCCAAGTCCCACACAGGTCCTTGTAAGGATCTCCATGCTCATACTTCTCCTCTTCCCGATAATTCTAGAGTAAGACTGCATATGTTCAAGTGTTTAATAGAATTCAATTAAATCCCCAAATCACGGGACTCTGGTTCTCACGGATTGAGAGCCACGCTAATGTTGATAGCCACTAGACCCTTGCAGCCGAGCACTTGAGATGTGGCTGATGTTATTGCAGAAGCTCAAACTTAACCAAAGTTTAAATTTAAAAACAGAAACAATGTAAAATATTTTTCCATTAAATAAAATTTTATTGTTTTGGAAGGACTACGCTGAAAATTTGGCATCCAAATTGAGATGTGCTGTTAAGTGTAAAATCAACACTGGAGTTCAAAGAATTAGTCAAAAAATGTAAAATCTCCCATTAATAATTTCTATATTAATTATGGGGCTCCTGGGTGGTTGGTTAAACATTGGACTTCGGCTCAGGTCATAATCTCACAGTCTGAGTTTGAGCCCCACATCAGGTGAAGCTCGAGCCCTGCTCTGTGTGAGCTTAAGCCCCACTCCAGGCTCCACACTCTCTCTTCCTCTCTCTGTACCTCATGGGATTCTCTCTCTCTCTTTCTGCCCCTCACTCTGTGCTCTCTCTCCCAAAAATAAATTAATTAATTAAAAAATTAATTTTTATGTTAATTACATGTTTAAATAATAATACTTATGGGGTGCCTGGGTGGCTCAGTCGGTTGATGTCTGACTTTGGCTCAGGTCATGATCTCATGGTTCATGAGTTCGAGCCCCACGGGGAATGTGCTGACAGCTCACAGCCTGGAGCCTGCTTCAGATTCTGTGTCTCCCTCTCTCCTGCCCCTCCCCCGCTCGCACTCTCTCTCTCAAAAATAAATAATAAAACATTACAAAAATTTAAATAATACAACTTAGGATATATTGAGTTAAATAGAATATTTTATTAAAATTGAGTTCACCTGTTTCTTTTTTTTAATTGGCCACCACCCCACATTTAAATTTACATGTGTGGTTCATTTTATATTTCTATTGGGCCGTGATGTTCTAGCAAATAATTATAAAGAGAATGGAGAGTAGTTTCTACACTGAAATGCAGGGAGAGAAGGATAGAGGAGGGAAAGATGAGAAACTACTAATTTAGCCCATCTAACCATATGAAAAGAAAATAATTTTACCTGAGATTAAATCCCTGGCCTACAATTTCCTATAGGTTTAGTTTTCCACTCTGTGTTCCTAATTAAAACCCTGCATGGGCTACTTCCGAGTGATGAGATTGCTCTGTGAGACCCTGGCTACTCGGTGGCTGGACATGACACACACCCCTTCCCCGTACGAAAGTGCTTAAAAACGGTATAATAAATGCAGCTTACAGCAATGTCATTAAACGTTCCCCTCCATGGTATCTGTGTGGAGCTTAATTAGATGGAAGGATTACAGAAAAGTTTGTGTCATAATGATTCCTTAAAGTGAAACTGTAGATCAAAGTTCACCACTGCCAAATATACAACTTGAGAACAAACTCAAGTGCTGCTATTAATCATGGTTTCTGGGGATTTGATGACACAGATTAAACTGCTGTAAAGAATACTGCTGTGCATCACATTCTTGCAACTGTCATCAACACTTCTGCCAAGTGTTCACAGAGCAGGAAGGAAAGCTGCTCAGCATTTACTGGAGGTGCCTCTTTCTCCGAGCTTAGTCAAAAATCTGGGCACCAGGTTTAAGTTCATGACAACACCTCCGAAGTATCTGTAAAGCCTCTGTTTTCTTAGAAGCTAAGGGACGTCTTGGAGAGACTGAGAGAGCATGGGTCGGGGGGAAGTAAATTGAGAGCAGATATCACCATTAATTTCATTTCCATTGAACTTTCAATCAGATATAAGACTTTTCATAAAGATTCTGTAAAAATATTTTAATAATTTATAATATACTGTATTTCAAAGATTTGAGGATATGTGACTTTTTTGTTACATTTTTAACATCTTTCAAACAGAAATGTTTCTTAGAGTTGATGGCATCTTACAGGGAGTGGCTATAATAATAAGGTCATTGCTGCCTGCATGTTGTGTGCCCATTTAGCCATGCTGCTCCTACTTTAATCACTTTCTTTGAGTTCTGTGCACTGTTCGAACAACAAAGGTCAAGTTTAACTGCAAATAAAATGTCTTTAAGATTACATAGGGATACAACATTGAAACAAAAGGCTATTGTGCACACAAAAAGTCACACAGACAGAAAGGTGGGGCATAAATTTGACATTAGTAAAGTCATCACTGGAAGAATGACATCAATTCCACCTGTCCTTACAAAGCAACAACCAAGTGTTTTATGGGACTGAACAAGTAGAAGAAGCCACCTTATAGTATGTCGAAGACATGTTAAAAAAAAAAATAGCCTATTGCATACCAAACAAAGCAATGGACAGCAGAAGAAACTGCCAAGCAACAAGAGACTGGTGTGATCGATTCATGTGTTGTACAAGACTGTTGATAAGGCCTTGTCTCAAGTTTCATTAGCATCATATTTTTGTTCGTAGTCATTCAAACACTGACATGTTAGATTATGAAAATTTAGATATAGATTAGATATAGGTATAGATAGATATAGATATAGATATAGATATAGATATAGATATAGATATAGATACAGATATAGATATAGAGGTAGATGGGGGCAATAGTAAAGAGCTTGTGCCCTCAGTTTGGGCCCGAGTGATATGCTCATAAAGGACTTCTTGTCTTTGGCAAATAATAAGTTGTCTCCTGCTCTTCCTTCTGACACAGAGGATGCTTGTATGAAATTTATGTATTTCCTTATTTAAGTAATTATTTTAAAATATTAATCATGTGGTTTTAAGTTTATTTATTTTTTAGAGACAGAGCATGCATGCAAGTGAGGAAGGGGCAGAGAGAGGGGGGGAAAAAAAGAATCCCGAGCAGGCTTTGCACTGTCAGCTCAGGGCCAACACAGGGCTCCGACCCACTATCTGTGAGATCATGACCTGACCTGAAACCAAGAGTTGGACACTTAACTGACTGAGCCACCCAGGCACCCCTGAATCACTTGGGTTTTTTATAGGTGAGCAACACTCAGTTACAGAAATGATGAAACATCCCGTGCTCTCTTGCCAGTAAATAAAATAGTCTTCCTTTCTTCCTTACTTAAGACCTAATAGACCATAGAAACTTACTAAATAATCTTGATAAGCTGTCATGATTGCCAGGAGAGTCAGATGCTCGCTAGTAGATGACAGATAAGAATCAAACACACACCAGTTGCATGTGTGTGTCAGGCTCATTTGTTCAGCCGGCTATATTTGTTTGTTTGTTTTAAATTTCTTTAACATTTATTAATTTTTTTTTAATGTTTATTTATTTTTGAGACAGAGAGAGACAGAGCATGAACGGGGGAGGGTCAGAGAGAGAGGGAGACACAGACTCTAAAGCAGTCTCCAGGCTCTGAGCTGTCAGCACAGAGCCCGATGCAGGGCTCGAACTCACGGACCGTGAGATCATGACCTGAGCCGAAGTCGGACGCTTAACCAACTGAGCCACCCAGGCGCCCCTAACATTTATTAATTTTTGAGAGACAGAGCTTGAGTGGCAGAGGGGCAGAGAGGCAGAGAGAGACACAGAATCCGAAGCAAGTTCCAGGCTCTGAGCTGTCAGCACAGAGCCCGATGCGGGGCTCAAACTCACAGACCACGAGATCATGACCTGAGCCGAAGTCGGACACTTAACCGACTGGGCCACCCAGGCACCTCATCAGGCTATGTTTCTAATGCCACACTCTGGCAGTCGCACAAGAAACATTCCCCATGCTTTCCTAGTAAAGCAATTTCACAAATGTACTTGGCTTGCAATGAGACACTTGGGAAACCAGTGCAATCCCCGTTATGTGAGGGGCAGCAGTATAGTGTGCCCAGGATGCAAGTGAGTGTGTTTAAGTTTTAAACTTAATACTTAAAATCAAGACCACTTGTCTTCCCTCCTTCAATTACATTCTTCCTGGTTATGCTCTCAGAGCACCACTCTTTTCATGGAGAACACTTACACTGTGGTGATTTTTATATTTATTTGAGTTGATTAATGTCTCTTTCCTCTGCAAGGTCATACGCTATGTGTTCAGGGCAATTCTGTGCCCTATTCACCACAGTATTCCTAGTTCCTAGAATGATGCCTGATTCACTAATGATGTCCAATAAATATTTGTTAATTTGTAAATTAAAATAGCTAATGGAGTTCTGAGGCCACAATTCATGTTAAAAGAAGATCAGGCAATGACATCAACAATCTCAAGATTTAAATTTCAAGCTGGTGGAATTTTCCTTCAGCTAATACAGCTACAAGATTGGACAACTTTGGCACTAGGTATTTTCCTTCAAGAATCATGTTGATACTGGGGTGCCTGGATGGCTCAGTTGGTTAAGCATCTGGCTTCAGCTCAGGTCATAATTTTATGGTTCGTAAGTGTGAGCCCCCACTGGGTCCTCTGCTGTCAATATAGAGCCCGCTTCAGATTCTCTGCCTCTTCCCAGCTCAAGTGCATGAGTGGACTCTATCTCAAAAATGAATAAACATTAAAAAAAAGAAAGAAAAAGAAACAAGTTGATACCATTCTTCTCTGATTTTCACTATCTCAATATATATGATCCCTCTTGTAAGAGGCGTAGAAAAAATAATTTTCTCAAATGAAGACTTGACCATTAATATTATTTCCCACAGAATTTTGAAGAACATGGATACATGTTTCCAGGGGGATCATTGGAGGGACAGCTGGAAGATGCATTTCTCTTCTTTGCTAAACTCTGCTAACTAAAGAGGCCACTGGACTAATGTGGCTCGAAAGCTGTTGTAGCTATACACGTAAACCAAAGTCTGAGCCTGTAAATGCTCTAAGATTAGGAAATCAAAATGCTAAGGACAACCAATCACAAACAGCCAACAAGGCTTTAAACTATATTCAATCAATAATTTCCTTTCTTTGCCTCTGCCTCTTCTCTATAAAAGTCTGTCCCTAAGTTCCCATCTACAGAATGCTCCCAACCGTTTCTGATTTGGTACTGCCTGGTTAGAATCGATTTTTGCTCAGATAAACTCAAAATATTTAATATGCCTCATTTTATCTTTCAAATGCTCTTAATATAACCAAGACTTTCCCACTAGCTTTGCCCTAGCTCTGAATCTCTCAGCTACCAATTCATGATGGCTGTTCATGGGAAGCAGGTGGCAAGAGGAAGTTATACTGAAGGATATGTTTTGGTGATTGTTCCTGTCAACCGACTGCTTTCTCTAACAAGAGCTTTGTGTTTTAGTTAAAATCAGCAAGGAGCACCTCCTTCTTTCCTCTTTTTTTTCTTCCTTTCCCTTCTCTTCTTTCTTCCTCCCCTCCCAGTCGGGAATTTATCCTCAATCATTATTACTGTCCTAATCGCCTTTCTTCCATGTTCTCAGACACAATTTAAGCATCAGAAGACTAAGGCTGAGCCCCAGCCTGTCGCCTGATGGGGGTGACTGTGGGCAGCTCCTAAACTTTTATGAGCCCTAGTTTCCTCACTTACATATAACGTGAGGACCAAAGCATCTCACAAGATTGTTGCAAAAACTAAATGAAATCATGTATGTGAATAGGCAGTACGTATGCTGCACAAACTCTAGTTGTCTTTTTATATCTCACGTGAAGAAAATTCTGCATTAAGTTTCCCCATCTTCCCCAGAGAGTGTCTTCTTAACCCATCTAATGGAAGTAAAGCAAGAGAAACAATCTCATTCACCAGTAAATGATTATCCGGGTACTGCACCAAGGGTGGGGAAGTAGAGCAAGAAGAAAGGAGTGAGGGTGGCGGAGTGACCCCAGGCAGGAAAGTTGCCACTGATCCTGCAAACCACCTTCCCTGTTTCAGACTTAATAACTGCTCTTCCCTAAGCAAACCTTGTCAAAATGAATTACAACGTGTATACTCCCCAGAAAATACCCTGTTTGTGTCTGCCTAATAGAAGGGAAACACCCTGAGGCCTGGGTCATCGCTGAGTGATTATACAATAAGACCAATTGCTTGGAGGACAGAAGGAGAACTGCAAAGGTGTTCATAAATGAGTTGCCTGACAGAGTCACACAGAATTAGTCAGCTTTTAGTGACCATAGTGACCACAGAGTCATGACCTACTCATAATAACCCTCCAGAAGCATCATCCACACAAGAGGTGAACTACATACTGAAGAAGCTATTATGTCCATTGCCCACGATCCATACTTCTTTGAGGACATGCACTACTTTCTGCTTTGCAGAATTTCCTGGAGCTTTGCTGTCCAACATGGTAGCCACTAGCCACATATGGCTATTTAAACTTGAAATAATTAATATGGAAGAAAATTTAAAAATCAGTCCTTCATCATATTTGCCTCACTTGAGGTGCTCAGTAGCCACATGTAACTACTGTATGGGACAATGCAGATAGGTAACATTTACATTATTACAGAAAGTTCATTGGACTATTTGAGTATTCTGTTCTAGAATACTCATCCCCCATTTTTCCCAGTCCTCCAGGCCTTTGTCAAACAGAGCCTCACCTCACAGCTTTCCTTGATCCCTCTCCTCCCACTGCCACCATATAATCTTAATCACATCTTCCAATGTTCCCTTGGAACTTGGTATTACCCCTTGGTACTCTTGATACTACCTCTATTTTAACATTTACTGTATTGTGTCTTGACTGTGTATTTGCACATGTGACCCGGTGATGAGGCACCCCCAAAAGAATAAATTTTTCTTGCTCATCATCACATTTCTAGCAGCAGAATCAGTCATGTGGCAAATGCTTAACAAATTCTAAGTCCAGAGATGAATGAATGCTTGAACTTCATGTAAATAATCAAACACATGGGTTAAGAACTCAGGATGTCAAAAAAAAAAAAAGGGGGGGTGCCTGGGTGGCTCAGTCGGTTAAGCGTCCGACTTCGGCTCAGGTCATGATCTCTCAGTCCGTGAGTTCGAGCCCCGCATCGGGCTCTGTGCTGACAGCTCAGAGCCTGGAGCCTGTTTCAGATTCTGTGTCTCCCTCTCTCTCTCTCACCCTCCCCTGTTCATGCTCTGTCTCTCTCTGTCTCAAAAATAAATTAAAAAAAAAAAAAAAAAAAAAAAAAAAGAACTCAGGATGTCATGCACAACCTTCTCCCTGGGGTTCTGAAAGATGCATCACACACACATGGAAAGTAGAAAAAAAAAAAACAGGCAATTAATACAGAGTACAGTTTTATCAATCTGGGCACATATCTGGTAGCCCCAAAGCAGAGCTATGGTAAAAGATACTTCGTGAACTCAGTAGGGCCTCCTTCTTTATATATATTCTTTCCCCCTATATATTACTATTTCACCCCCAAGCTCTTGGTGGATCTTACCACTAGACTATGAAATCAAGCAAACCAACAAGCCAAAGTACTATCCTAAATTCCAGAGATAAAGGATTCGACAAATAGCAATAAGAAGTATGTGTGTCCCAATATACAGTGACCCACTCATCTAAGATGCTTGCCCCTAAGATGGCACCAGCTGCTGGGTCAACAGCCATCATTATGGTTTCTCTCATACAAAGATTCTCCCCAAAGTGTCCTGGGTCTCCACCAAGAAAGAAAACATTTTTTTTCTTGACAGATCACCCCTAATCCATGGTAGATGGAGAGATCTCTAGGTCCTCTTCTACAATTTTATATTTTTATATTATAAAATAAGTGCTGGGGCGCCTGGGTGGCTCGGTCGGTTAAGCATCCGACTTCAGCTCAGGTCATGATCTCGCCATCCGTGAGTTCGGGCCCCACTTCGGGCTCTGTGCTGACAGCTAAGAGCCTGGAGCCTGTTTTGGATTCTGAGTCTCCCTCTCTCTCTGCCCCTCCCCCACTCATGCTCTGTCTCTCTGTCTCTGAAAAATGAATAAACCTTAAAAAAAATTTTAAAAAAATAAGTGCTTTTTCTAGATGAAATAATGTTTATTACAATATCAACTCACTTGCACAGACATACAACTAATAACTTAGAAGTCAACATGTTAGTAAACCCTAATACAGCAATCCCTTTAAAGCCACTGGGCCCATAACTCCCAGGATACAATATGCCCATCTCTTGTGAAGCCTGGGCTGCTCTATCACCCTGACTATCTCGCTACAATCAACAACACGTCTGTGACTAGCTGGATGACAGGATGTAGAAAGCCTCACTTTCCCCCCTGTTATTTCTAGACTAGACTCTAGGAGGTGCCTGCAACAGAAACAGTCAATTCCTGAAACCATAACTTCAGCCCACTGAAGCTCCATACACTAAATGATCTCCAAGTTGCATGTAACACATTATTCCTGTAGTAGTGTCTCCCCTTTGAATTCACATAACATCATAATAGCTTTCAGAGATATTCATAATAAAATACCTACAGTTTGGGGAGGAGCATCTTATTTAGGTGTTGGCCATGACTCTCTCTTCATACAATTCAGTTCAAGGAGAGGAAGGAATGAAGGGAGGGTGAAAGGGAAGAGGGGAAGGAGGGAGGGAGGGAGGGAGGGAGGGAGGAGGGAGGAAGGAAAGAAGGAAGGGATGGAGGAAGAGAGAAGGGGTGGGGAGGAGAGGGGAGGGGAAGGGAATGGAAAGGAATAATAGAAAGAGAGGAAGAATGGAAGGGAGGAAGAAAGGAAAAAAAGAAGAGAGGAAGGGAGGGAAGAAGCAAAGAAGGAAGGGAGGGAGAAAGGAAGAAAAAAGAAGGAAATAGAGAGAGGAAAGAGGGAGAGAAGTATTCTTTACCCTATCTTTTTATGAGGAAGCTACAGTCCTCTGTGTCTTCATTAATAATGGCAAATGGCAGCTCACCAGGCAAAACCTCCAGACTTACCAAATTTGAGGTCCCATTCTAGGCTTACAAAATGCATTCATTATTTTATTCATTTATTGACACATTTATTCATGTATCCACTCCTTCATTAATCATTTTTTATCTTTACCATATGCTGTGGCAAAAATAAATGAGATACAGCTCCCTCCCTCACAGATCTCCCATTGTAGCTGAGCTAGTTGACCTACATGAAAAGCATATGTTGAGGTATATTCCTTTAAAAGAAGAATGCAAAGTACTGTGACAGTATTTTAGAGGGAAAGTTTATTTCTACTGGGGAAAGGAAAATGGAAGGAATGTAAATTATTGAAGTTTCATTGAAGAAAGACTAGAGTAAGTTTTGAATAATGAGAATGTAGGTTTGAAGGACATTCAGGACTGAAGGAAAAACATGAGGAACGACAAGGAAGTTTGAAAATGTCTGATGTCATTGGAGACTACCACCAAATTTGCTGAATATCTTGTCCAAAGCTTGTGGATGAGTCAACATGGGTTACCTCTGAAGGTCACTTGCTTCTCCAAAACTATCCTACTTGGTCTCTTAGGATCTTCTGGCTCTAAATTGTTATATTTCCTTAAGGTAAAACTGAGCAGATAGCAGACATTTAAACATATACCATTTCCAGTTCCTTTCTTCCCCACACACCAAGGTTATCACATTTGGAAAAACAAAATGAGCAGAAGCTATAAGGGACCCACCATGATGTTTGTTCGTTCTGAGCCAATCTTCCCTAAGGCAAGGCACTACTGGAAGCATGTAACATTCCTTGACAGATGTTCCTTTAAGATTCTCTTTATTGTTGCTGAGTGAGAGATTCTATTTTGTTTGAAAAATGTAGTTTAACTAATTTTCTCTTGAAATTCATTTAGACAAATTAATAAAAAGGAATCTGCAAATGTCCTGCAATCCATTTCATCAAATGCCTTCAAGAAAAATGTGCAGGAGTTTTCCAAAACCCTAAACAAGCAAGGTTTTCCCTTCCTGCTATTAATAGAGAAATATCTTATTACAGTTCTATAAACAGAGCCAAATTGAAAAAATTGCATTTAAATGATGTTAGGGTTTCCAAAGAAAACCACAAAACAAACTCCAAGTTAAGGCGATAATGCATCCCTGTTGTACCTTGGCACAGGAGCAAGCATTTTGCAGTGACCATCTGGGATATGTAACATCATAATAAGGGCAAGGGCACCAACTCATAGAGAAGCCAAGAGGCAACACTTTTTTTCCTGCCAACTGTGATATATTCTAGTATGAAGGTTTTTCCAGGAAACCAACATTTCAACTTTTACAAGACATTTGAAGACACCAAAAGTTTTTTCACTGCTATACCCCAAATATTTAATGCCAAGCAAATAGAAGATGCTCAATAAATATTTATTGATTAAATAAAAATTGAGAGTGCAAAACTTTTTCTATGATAATAAAAATTTCATGATGCTTTGGGATCCGTTAACCTTACCCTTAAGACCCTGAAGGATGTAGGGGTTCCTGGGTGGCTCAGTCGGCTAAGCATTAAGACTTTTGGTTTCGGCTGAGGTCATGATTTCATGGTTTGTGAGTTTAAGCCCCACATCAAGCTCTGTGCTGACAGTGTGGAGCCTGCTTTGGATAATCTCTCTCTCTCCCTCTCTCTGAATAAGTAAGTTTTTAAAAAAGACACTGAAGGATATATCATTATCTACCTAAGAACACTCCAGGTGTGTTGGGAGGAGGTGTAATTTAGCAAATACTATTAAATTTCTAAACCCAAAAATCACTTTAAAATGCTACTACTACTATTTCTACTAACAATGTGAAAAGGAAAATTTTAAAAGTTCATTAAAATGTTTTGGCCCTCACACTAAAAGCACAAGCAACAAAAGAAATAAATAGGTAAATTGGATCTCTTCAAAATTAAAACCTTTTGCAATGCAAAGGACATCATATGTAAAGCTAAAAGACAAAAAGACAGCCCATGGAATGGGAGAAAAATATTTGTAAATCATAGATCTGATGACTCTAAAATCTAGAATATATGAAGAACTCCTATACCTCAACAGTTAAAAGACAACCCAATTAAAAATGAGTAAAGGATCTAAATAGGCATTTCTCTAAAGAAGATACACAAATGGCCAATAAAGCACAGGAAAAGATATTCAGCATCATCAGTCATCAGGGAAATGCAAGTCAAAACCACAATGAGATACTACTTCACACCCAGATGGTTATAATCAAAAAGACTGATAATAACAACTGTTAGTAAGGATATGGAGAAATTGGAACCCACACACATTGCTCGTAAGAATGTAAAATGGTGCAACCACTTTGGAAAACAGTCTGGAAGTTCTATGAAACATTACAGCAGGACCCAGCAATTTCATTCTTAGGCATATACCCAAAAGAAAGGAAAACATATGCCCACATAAACACTTGCACACATATGTTTTAGCAGCATTATTCCTAACAGCCAAAAAATGGAAACAAGCCAATGTCCATCAGATGAATGATAAATATAATGTGAAAAATACCTACAATGAAATATCGTTTAGCAATTTAAGATATTTAAATATTAATCCATGCTACAACACGAATGAACTTTGCAAACATTGTAAGTGAAACAAGTCTGTCACAAAGGACCATATATTGTATGTGGTCCATCCATTCACATTAGATGTCCAGAACAAGCAAATCTATAGATAGAAAAATAGCTTAGTGGTTGCCTAGGACTTTGGGGTAAAGAAGGGGTAGAGGGAAAGGTGGGGTGATTGTTAATTGGCACAGAGATTTTCGCAGGGTGATGAAAATGTTCTAAAATTGATTGTGGCAATGGTTGCACAACTCTGAATATACTAAAAACCATTGAATTTCTCACTTTAAATAAGTGAATTGTATGGCTTGTGAATTGTGGCTCAACAAAGCTGTTATTCAGAAAAATATTTCGCCCTTATTAAGTTATTCTAGGACCTGATCACTATAATGTAAAATGTGGACACAGGATGTGTATGAAGATCCAGCCTTGTATAAATTCTATGAATTAGAGAATAATCAACTGTTTTATATTATTGTATGTGAGTCTCAGCATGAATCAAACCCTTCAAAAAGACACATTCAAGTGTTTTCTGGATGATGATACATCAAAATTTATTTTGAATGTACTTGAAATGATCTCTAGATATTTTACTACTTATTCCAAATTGAAATAATTTTATGCCATTCAATAAGAGCATCATGAAAAAGAAATTTTATTAACATCTTTTTCTGTTCACTGTAAAGTAGCAAATACCTTAAGTTCAGATTCTTCCAAATACTAAAACATTAAAGTATGCCCTACATATTATAACTAACAAAGGATAGTTCCATTTAAAAGGTAAATTCTAAGTAATCCAATAAATTTAAAGTAATCCTGCCAGGGGCGCCTGGATGGCTGAGCGTCCGACTTCGGCTCAGGTCATGATCTCGCGGTCTGTTGAGTTCAAGCCCCACGTCGGGCTCTGTGCTGACAGCTCAGAGTCATTCATGTGCTGGAGCCTGTTTTGAATTCTGTGTCTCCCTCTCTCTCTGACCCTCGCCCGTTCATGCTCTGTCTCTCTGTCTCAAAAATAAATAAACGTTAAAAAAATAAAATAAAATAAATAAAATAAAATAAAATAAAATAATCCTGGTTATGGTATGTTCTTTGTAAAAATAGATATACACAAATATGTATTTTTTTCCAAAAGACCTATATAAAGATATATTTTTATAAAACTATTTTCCTATTATACAGCTGAATGTTTTCTATAAACTGTCATATGAATTTAAAACTGAAAGGAACAGTAAAGTTCCTCATTTCGGCTACCCCTTTCACACATAAAAAAACTGAGATCTGAGGTGATGAAGTTTTTGTCCAAAATCATGATTGGGAAGTCCATGGTTTGAAACCAAGCTCCCTAATTCCCAAGGAATGATGTTCTCACCATATCAAAATTCCAAAAAAAAGAAAATTTATTATTTGAAAGTCTATCAGCATGTAGAAGGACACTATGTTTATATATGTCTTGGATGTTTTTATGCTTGAATATCTATTATTTGCTCATTTCCATCACTAATGTTTTTAAGCTTTGAGCTCTTAGAAGGTTGCATTCATGTATGTCTACCTAACTGTTCACATAGTCAACCTTACTCTCAACTCAGCATGTATTTTTTAAGTTTATTTTGAGAGAGAGAGAGAGAGAGCACACAGGGGAGGGGCAGAGAGAGAGGGAGAGAATCCCAAGTAGGCTCCGTGCTGTCAGCACAGAGCCCAATGCGGGGCTCTAACTCACAAACCATGAGATCATGACCTGAGCTGAAGTCGGACACTTAACCAACTGAGCCACCCAGGCATCCCTCAGCACGTATTTTACAGAATGACTGACAATCAAGGATATTAAAACATAATGTGGTAATAACTTAATAAAATTATTTAATTTCCAATGGAAAGCTTTAGAAAACCTCCATGTAAATGAGTCAATAAACTCCCCATGAGGAAACCCGGCATGGTTGCACTTTGAAAGGATTCTTTACAAACCTGTCTAATTAGAGACAGCATCAGCATAGCATCCACCAGCTCTGCCATGACTCCTGAAAGAAGCTCATGAAATGATTATTTTTAATGGCTTTACACCAAGTTTGGTTAGAGAGCCTTCTCCTTGCACCTTCCTCTTCCCTTCCAAATCTTTCCAGAATTGCCCTACTCCAAAAATTGCTCTTTTCTTCTAATCAAACTTCTGGCTACCTCCAAAGCTTATGTTTATCTAATTCATAGTGAGGTGCAAGTTGCTGATTTAGGTTTAAATCTGGGGAGTGATGTCTCAAGAAGAATTCACATTTTTTTAAAATGTTTATTTATTTTTGAGAGAGAGAGAAAGAGAGCGGGGGAGGGACAGAGAGAGAAGGAGACATAGAATCTGAAGCAGGCTTCAGGCTTTGAGCTGTCAGCACAGAGACCAATGCAGGGCTGGAGCTCAAACTGCAAGATCATGACCTGAACCGAAGTCGGGTGCTCAACCAACTGAGCCACCCAGGCACCCCGAGAGGAATTCACATTTTAAAGTGAGGTTTCTTTTGCTCAAAATTCCATTAATTAATGTGAAGAGTGAGGGTGATCCTTTGCTAGATCAGCAACCTTGTGCTCCAATCTCTTCTGGGGACTGTGGAAGTCTCCTGACCCCCTACATTCCAGAAATCAGGGGTCAGCAAGTGGGTGCCCTGCTTGTGAAAAGCTGTTGACCTCTGGGAAGGAGCTTGTATAGAAGCAAGTGTTAATTTTCAAAATGTGACTGGCTGTGATAGCAGCAGCATCACCTCATCACAATGTCCCTTGGAATGTTTTCCAGTCAAGGGGTCTAGAAGTGATCTGTCATCACTGGTCAGTGGTAAAAGCGCCTCATTCTTGTATGCTTGCCCTTCTCCCCTAGACCAGAAACAAAACATACCACCATGTCCTTCTCTTCTTACATTTGAATTTTCATGTGTTCAACATTTGTCAGGGCTTCACCTTCAATGACATGGTCAGGGCACCAAGAAATTATATTTAACATATGAAAAATGAATGCCAGACCCATTTTGCCATGCCTTGTAATCGAAAGCTACAAAATTTGTGTTTGGGGTGTTCATATGTGTGCTTGTTCTTGGAACAACATTTATAGACACTTTAAATGATTACCCTCCAAAGTCGTAAAAGGGTTTAGTAACACACTTTAATATATAATTTCTTAAGCACTTTTTTAATAAAATACAGATATATAATTATAATTATCAATGCATGTATGTCATTTAATATAATGATAAAAGGCTAGTCTTTGAAGTGACATGGTGATTAATATTTACAGTAAAGCCTAAAGGAAACAGCAATTTGTACAATATTGCTAAATCAAAAAAAATTAATAAAAAATTCTACTCGTATTGTGGTATCATTTCATATCACCAACAGCAAAAAGGAAAATGCTCTCCCTATTAGTATATATGGGGATGGATCATTAATTAATTTCCATGTCTTCTTAAGATAGAAAACTCTTGTTCTTGAACTGTACTAAGCATTAAGGCTGGGATGTACTCATGAGGACTTTTCCTAAATCTCTGTCAAGCAATCAACACCACACACAAACATCTTATACAGATCTACCTACTGGAAATAGTTTGTGTCCCTTCGTGCTAATCTTCAATTTAAAAATCAATACTAATTTGATGAATTGTTACAGAATCCATGGGGAAATTTATCAACATCCATAAACAGAGTCATATCCTGTGCAACTACTTTTCAAATAGTTATCAGCCTAAATATTTAACAGCCATGTTGTGTTAAAGTAAAGAAGCAAATCAGGAACTACACCCTTTCCCCATCTAAACTAGGGAAGAGTTAAAGCAATTCTGTTTACAAATGAAAGGAAATCACACTGCTTTAGCTTGACAAATATATGAAAGGTCGTTAATGAGTCAAGGAACAGACGTATTACTTTAGTTTCTCAACAGACAGATGGTAATGCTCCTCACCATGCATTCTTAGCCTTTCTGATTCATCTCATAATGTGCTATCGAAGTTACTTGTTTTGAAATCTTCAACCATGTATACATTATTTTAGGGATTTTTCAAAAACTAATTCTGTTTTCATTTTTCCAGTTTTGAGGTCGAAAATGCTGCTGAGGTTAAAAGTTTTATAGATCCTTTATCATAATTAGTATCTTCCTCCTTCATCCTGTAAGAGGGTCTTTATAGTAATGGGCTTTGGCCTTTGCACTACAACCCCCAAAAGACAGATTGCTGGAGATAACCCCCTGAAATTCCTCACAGTGTTATTTAATACCATAAAAGCCTAGAATCTGTTTCAGGAAAGACTCAGAGAAACAAAGTTAAGGAGGAAGGGAGGTTTCAATTTGTAGGAGTTACGAGACGTAAATAAGTAGCATAAATGCCTTTTTCCTTATAGACCATGGATCAGGAATCTCAAAGCAAAATGGAAAAAATATCCTGAATGAAAAACCACACTATAAAAATCTAAGGGACAGCTGACAACATTATTCCTCTTGATTTAAAAAGACAGACACTTCTCATTTGAATCAAAGAATTTGAGGTGGATTTATTTTCTTTTTACCATTCCACTCATATCATGTGTTCCTTCCCTGGCAAAAACTGGAATCTAAAAATGTTTACTAGAACATTCTTTAATGGTCTACTTAAACGAAATAAAATGAGCAAAAAACCCAAAATACTAGAAATTTATTCTCTGCAGATGAGTAAGTACCTCTTATATACCCAATGGAAAGTGAAAAGAAAGTACAAGCCTCTCTTCCACTTTACTTAAGTGAAAAATTATCATAGGTCATGGATTTTTACAGAACCAAGGTCATCTACTATCTGTGACAAACAAGAGCAAGCAAGAACACAAAAGCTAATCCTTCATGATTACAAATACCTCAGAACTAATACCAAGACCTCAACTGGCTTTTGCATTTTAGGTTCTCACATTGTGCCCAAGAATAACAGAAATCACAAGACTCCATGTGCTGGTTACTGTTAGTTATCAACACTCAAGTATGAAACTGTGTAGAGCATTTTTCTGATAAATTAAGTTATAAGTCTTGGTCTGGTTAGTATCACTGCCAAGTTTTAAGTTTGCTGTTTGGTTTTTAAAAGAGTCTGAGAATTTTGGTTAAACATTATTACTTATGCCAATACTCTGTGAAACTAGACGAAATGGGTGGGGAGGGGGGAGGATGTGGTTTTGTAGGCTGCAAAACTCCACATGCTATATACGGTATATGTATATACCATAGATAATTACAATCTCACCATGAGAAAGTCAAAACACTCAGTGAGCCTTCACTTCCTATTATATGTAAATCTTACAAGCTACTGATAGTTTCTTTTCATATCGCTTTCAAAAAAAAAAAAGAAAAAGAAAAAGAAAACAAGAAAAGAAAATACATTAGACCAATCGGAATATGGTTTAAACTTCAAGGATTCATCAGACCATATGTGCAGACACTTGAGATGATGACAGAGTTAAGCTTCCTAGGGTCCTAGAGTCAAAGAAACTCTGCTGACCCCCACTGCTAAGCAGGTGCACTCCTTCCACAGGGGGCAACATCTGCCGATCGGTCATGGTCCCACTCGGTGAGGACCCCAAGAAACTTCCTTGGGAAGAAACAATTTTCTCAGGACTGGCAGCCAGCTTGGGGGATGTAGAGAAATTATATCCATACAAGGCACAGGGGCTGTGTAACCTGAAAGTGTTATAGGAACCCTGATGGGTCTGGTTAGCAGCAAAGGTGTTGCTGGAAGGTGAAGGCATGATGTATTGGAGCTGGGGGGACATCCCCGAAATCTGCATGGACAAGCTGGTCTGTGGGCAGCTGAAAGTGTCCCCATCAGCGCCGCCCATGGACATGTTCACAGAGGTGCTGCTGCTCACGCCCACATAGGAAGGAGTCCTGGGCGTGGCGAAGGTCTCGCCGGTCTGGTTGGTGAGCCTGTTGTAAGTCTCGGCCAAGGATGTGCTGTATCGGTTGAGGGTGAGGCCAGAGCGGGCACAGGCAGAGTAGTCAGCTGGGGCCAGGCTACACAGCTGGCTGGTGTTGGGCCCCAGATGGAAGGCAGGAGAGGAGCAAGGGGAGCCAGACAAAAGATGAGGGTGGGTGGCAGGGACACCACTCCCAGAGCCTTGGAGCAATGTGGAGGAACTCGTACTTCCTACAAAAGAAGTTGAAATGTAAAGAGCAACGACTCTACAGCCATGTCTGCCTTTCGATTTTGTGAGCATGAGCGAGACACAGCTTGTCACAAGGAAGCCTACACTGAACAACGAAAAGGAGATGCTTTTGTCTCTCAAGGAATTATAACTTTACTGAATTCCGACAGCAACATGTTAGACACAGATCCTCTCAACATTCCCAAGGCAAATGATCTCCCCAGGCAATAATTTTTTTTTACTGCAGAGGATATTAGGACACTGCCACATAGAATTTTCACATTTTCTCCCTCCATCAGCTTTCCCAAAGGCTTCAGATTTTTCTCTAATAAATATTACGAATACTGACTTTTCTGGCAACTTTATAAATTTCATCTCACTCTGTATCGTCTTCAGAGAGTATAGTTATCATCTGTCTTCTTTCCTTATTTTACTTTTTCAGCAGACCTTGCTCTGGGTCGATATGTTTTCTTGCAAGAAAATAGAAGTAACTTAAAGGAAAGAGCCAAACTGGTCAAAGACACATCCTGCCTCAAACACATCTGCAGCTTCCCACCAAAAGCTTGTGTGCATCAATGGCTGTACCCCAGAGGGCTATTGCAAGAAGACAATAGTCTAGAACTTCAAAAATCTTATTTCCAACCAGAAAACAGGTTGGTGACTCACATGCTAACACGAGAGCAAAGGCCCACCATAGAAACAGTCCTTTGAAACAGAGAGGGTGGTTAACCCTGGGTCCAATCAATAATGGTGGTGGTGGCCCTCTTCCCCTCTCTGGATTCGCTGGCAGATTGATGTTTGCAAACTTGACAGAAGTTAGGGGGAGAGAATTCAAACAGGCTGGACAGGTTGTAAAGCCTTCATTGCTCCAGCAACAGTCTTTTATATAGCTTCTCAAAATAATCTAAAAGCCCAAGCCGGTCAATGATAATTATCTAAAACCCAGCATGTTAATTGTCACCGGGTTGCTGGGCAGGATCAGGCATAAAAAGCCTGAGTGCAGGAGTGGGCTGAGAGTCCTACCTACCGAGCAGAGAAGGAAGCATCATTCCTTGGCATGCAGCTCTCCATGAGGAAACACTAGCCTGAGCTTGGGGGAAATACTCAGAGGTGAGCCAGAGGAAGTCTGCCTGAGTGTGCCTGATCTTCTCAGCATAAATCCAACAGGAGAACTGTGTCTACAGGCAATGCTGCTGAAGGAAGTGAAGAAAGAAGCTGGCAAGAAAGGGTGAACTGGGACCACCACTGGCGACTCCCTGTGCAGTGCGCCTGGCACAGGAGCTCACAGTCCAATGCTAATTTTAACAAGACGTTTAAGGGTGACATAAAGGTCGTGCAATATATAAACAGCCTAAAACATCCAAGACTTCACCTATAACCGTTTTTCTGGTCCCCATCCTCATTCCACACAGAAGAGATAGATCCTGTCACAAGAGGATGTTGGTAATGAGGTCACCATTGTAGATGCAATTGACTCATTCATTTTTCAGTGCCCGAGCTTCCAGTCAAGAACTGGCTGTATCTATGACCCAGGAGACTTTGTTTTACCTTGCTTGGGAATTCCAGGGATATCTTCAAAGGTGAGAGTCCGCAGTGAAGGTCTCCAGAATGCGTATGACTCCACAAGGGCTTCCAAACCCATTCTAAATGGAAGGATCGGGATGGAGGCGGACAAAAGAAGCCTAGTTAGGAGCAGTTGGAGCTTTCGGCAGTAATAAGCAGCTCAGAAAACATCACCGGTGTTGATGGTGGCCCCCCCCACATCGGTAGGGTAGGAGTTTGGCACAGGCATGAAGAAATGCTTCAGAGATGGGCTACATTCTGTCACCAGGTGCACAAGATGATGGAAACCACCCAAGATGTCCTGTTAACATTCTCAGAAAACTAAGCCGACCTCGGAGAATAAAAAGCTGTCCCTCTGTGCTAAGGAACTGAGGCGAAGGGGTCCATCCTAGCTGATGTGAGTCCAAGGCCCTGCTGGGATCTGGAATCCACCCTCTTTCCCTGTAACATTACTTCTCCCTCTGATGAGCAAGGCTTTGAGACAAAAGCATGACCCTGTAAAGCCAATTTTGCTGAAGAGGCACTTCTGCCCATCATTCAGTGCCTCGGTAGCCAACTTTAGAAGAACACTCATCCAAAGAAAACTGACTACTCTCTGGGGGGCGCAATCTCCACCACACCCAGTAGAGCCAGGATGGGCTCCCCTCCAGCAATAGGGAGTCCAGGAAGGTAGGAGGCAGCACTGATCT
This sequence comes from Panthera onca, assembly GCF_046562875.1. Classification (NCBI taxonomy): domain Eukaryota; kingdom Metazoa; phylum Chordata; class Mammalia; order Carnivora; family Felidae; genus Panthera; species Panthera onca. The sequence goes on from NC_138343.1 coordinate 75,874,878, forward strand.
CTCAGCCCAACATGCAGAAGGAACACAGGAAGGTGATCTCACAGGCTGGTGTAGTATCTGGGGCTAGTATCAGCATCATTCTTTTCAGGCCTTTACATACACTTAATGAATGGATACTTAAAGACACAGGACAGGTTGGTTGTAAACCATTTACATGAAATATGTATATTTGAAAACAAAGGTAACTACTCTAAATACATACATAAAGGTATGTATGTATCTCCTACCATAAGTGATTCAGAATCTTCTTCTCCTTATATCAGATAACTAAGTCCTCTATGTTCTGGAAATGAGGCGCTTCACTCACCCATTCTCAAGACCTCAGTCTTCCCTCAACTACCACAGCCCTAAGCGATTTGTAGGAAATGCCTGCTTTCTGAGTGTCCAGCAATACTCAGACATCTCTTGTGATTGTCAAACACACTTTTATTTAACACAGATAATCTATATTTAATGCAAATGTTAAAGATCAGGTCTTTCTCTAATAGCTTGTGCTCAACTTGCTACTTCCTCTGGACACCTTGCATCCCCAAATAAGAACTATGAACAAAGACTACAGGACCCCCCTCATCCTGGAGTCATATCACCTACACGACATGGGGAAAACTCTAAACACTCATAGTGAGTGCTATATGCAGATAAAACCATCTTATACAACTTGCCCTACTGCTCTAAGGTTTTACACACTGAATTTACTTCCTTAGAGTGTTCAGAGTATAGAATCTATTAATTTGTTGACATCTATCATGACTCCACGGAGCATCACTACCACATCTTAGTGACAGAAGGGACAGCGATATGTGTGTGGATGGGTGGTGTGAGTACCCATCACCGGTTGTGTGTATGAGCCATCCTCACGTGAGCCCAAGCATGGACCTGACTCATCTCTCAAGTCATAAGTTCAGGGGGTGCTGCTCTTAAAGCACTTCAAAGAGCCATCACCAGCCCCACACAGGTGCTAGTACTGGGCTGCCAAAGGGGAACAGAGTGGACCCTGCACATGCCTTACACCTGGGCTGCACTGACAGTGAAGGGCAGAATCTGGCTTTGGATATAATCAGTGTTGCACAGAGAGAGGATTATTTCATGGTAAGAACACTGGATTGGGGGTCAGGAGAATTGGGCTGTGGCTGCAATTCATTAAAATTCATTGTGTGACCCTAAGTAAATGTTTTAACCTCCCTGGACTTCAGTTTCCCACAAAGTGAGGATTCTTTACAAAAGCTCTGCCTCATTTCCTAGCACTAAAATTGTTTGCTACTAAGTGATTTTTCCAAAACCAGACATCATATCTGTGGCTGACTACAAGCCAAATGCAAGATCACTCTACTCAGTAATATTTTACATACATGAAAGTATTGATTTGGGGGCAGTTTGGCAGCTTGGTCAGTCCCAAAACCCATGTAGCCTGCAGGCTGCATTTAATACTCAACTAATGAATGCTGGGGACTACTTATCTGATTCATCTATATTTAGCTTGTACTCAGTTTTTATGACTTTCTAGAAACAAGCTTTTTTTTAATCCTAAAGAATGTTAGGATGCAGTTTTGTACAAAACTGCTTTTTCATTACCACATGGATGAGTTCTAGTAATCACAGTTCTAAGTACTAAGGATACCAAAGTGGTCACGGAGTGGTCTCAAGGGGAGTTTGCTAAGAGGTAATTAATAAGCATCCACTGGACTTAGACATGTATTAACTGCAGAGATGTGCATTATTGCATTATCTGTTTTAGCCGTGTAAACTTTACTATGCTTCAAATACAAATCCATAGACCAAATTCTTGGGGAGATGTTATTGATCATCACAAACATATAATCCCAAGCTTTAAAGGGATGCTCTGAAGGTGACATATCGACAAGTCAGCTGACTTGGAGCTATCGATATTTTTCTCGAGGCTGCTGTTTCACACTGCAAGTTCCAGAAAGGATTTCAGATATTGTGCAGGAAACAGTTATAAAATATTTATTAGCTGAATCTGGACTTTTTAAAAAAGGCCTTCATTTTCTCTAGTAATGGAGACTTTTCCCATCTAGTTAAAGAAAAGATAAAAGCACCTCCTGCAGGAGTGTAGCCAAGGCGATAATTTATACAAGATGCCTTTGAACAATTTCCACATTTTATCACCACCCTAATTTATGCTATCAAATGGCCAAGTTTATTTAGTAAAATGGTTATGTTTTTCCTGAAGTATTTAAAGCAGAGAAATTTCTGTACCTTCCTGAGTAAAAAATTTTATAGGGTCAAACCCAAGGCCTAACTGAAGAATGAAACTATTCTCAGCACATAAATTCTCTTTCACGTAGCAAATGTCTTGCAGGAGAGCTTTTAAGGGTTGAAGCTACTGATTCCTATAAAATAGGCTGTGGAGCCATAAATAACCAGGAAGGGATAATTTTTAATTAAAGCAAATTGTTTTATAAAGTTTAAAAAATCACAAGTCCATGTTTATTTCTTGTCCTGCTTAATTTGTTTATTTCATGTGTGGGGAAAAATAAAAACAGAATTTATGTTAAAAAGTAGTATCAACAAAACAACACAACCAGGGGTATTAAAGAAATATAATTAACTTTTTCTCTTGGGCTTTCTTCTCTATTTCTGTGAAAAAAATATCACTCCTTCCCCAAGCCCTCAACACCAAGGCACCCTCCAAGTCTTACATATAACTTACTCTTTTTTAAACGAAAATAATAGGTAAGTTAGAAATCTTCAAAGCTGACCAAATCCGCTCCTCTATACATGTGTTTTTGCATTTATCAATAGAAAATGTTAAAATTAAATTTTTAAAAAGAGGATATTGATTTATAAATATTTAGCATTCCAAAATAAGGACTGAAGAGCTATCTATCATAAGCAGGAAAACTAACTTTAATAAGCTAAAAATTAAAATTATTTACTTCACTAACAAAAAGCTATAGATAGGCTCAACATGTTTTTCTTGTACTGCGACACTGCTTAAATAATTGACGCAAACAAAAAAAATTTAACAAAGTGTTAAAACTTAAAATTTAGTAAGTGTTAAAACATAATTCATTATGTTCTGTATGTCCTTTAAAAACTAAAAATTTTAGGGGCACCTGGGTGGCTCAGTTGGCTGGGCATCCTACTTCGGCTCAGGTTATGATCTCGCGTCGCGTCGGTGAGTTCGATCCCTGCCTCAGGCTCTGTGCTGACAGTTCAGAGCCTGGAGCCTGCTTCAGATTCTTTGTCTCCCTCTCTTTCTGCACCCCCCACCCCACACTCTGTTTCTCTCTCTCTCAAAAACAAATAACATAAATTTAAAAAAACTTTTTTAAAAACTAAAAAATTAAGAGTCAGTAAAGAAATAGGAACAAGCACTAAGGATGCGACAACTCTATACTTGTAAAACAAAGGGAAGGAAAAAATTCATATCAAACCTAGTATTTTGACTTCATGATACCAAACAAAGACTTAGTTTATTTTCACCAAACCCACAGATTTTTTTTCACTGACCAAATTTTAAAAACCCAATGTTTTTCATTATGCTGATGTTTCTAGAATTCTTTGTGAAAACTTGTCATATGCATCTTATCATCTCACTTCTATTTGTAGGCTCATTCACTATTGTTATCTATCCAAAATACACCTTTAAAAATATTTTTAAATGTATTGCTTCAAAAATGAACCGACAGTATACAAGCAGTGTGATTCTCCCAGTGTTGACAGCAGTGATGTGTTTGGTAGGTTAGTCCTATAGGAGAAGCTGGACACAGTTCCTGGCTATATATTCTTTACACCTCAATGCTGCCTTCCTGGAGTTTCAGCGAGTTTTAATAAATGTATTCTCTGCTTTAAAAAAATGAATTGGGGGGCGCCTGGGTGGCGCAGTCGGTTAAGCGTCCGACTTCAGCCAGGTCACGATCTCACGGTCCGTGAGTTCGAGCCCCGCGTCGGGCTCTGGGCTGATGGCTCGGAGCCTGGAGCCTGTTCTGTGTCTCCCTCTCTCTCTGACCCTCCCCTGTTCATGCTCTGTCTCTCTCTGTCCCAAAAAAATAAATAAAAAACGTTGAAAAAAAAATTAAAAAAAAAAAATGAATTGGAAGTAATGTAAGACTCTTAAATGGATAAATACTATACTGCTATAACCAAAACCACAAGAAGATTCCATTAAGTGCTTGTCAAGGTAGAAAAGAAGTCACCCCAAAGGCTCCCTTCAGTCCCTCACCAGTGACCACCTCGGTTACTAAATTATTCAGCTTTTAAAAACTCCTCTGAACAGCAAAGTTAACTAAGAACTAATGTAACAGCAAAAGCCAAGCAAAGTTTTCTCCACACTGAAACAAACATCTAAAAAAAGACAGAATAACTTCAATATATCAGACAACAGGTATTATAGGAATACCTGCAAATCTTCCTACAGAATGAAGAATTTCAGAGGGAATTATTGGCCAGTCCTGTTATTCGTCAGTCTTGTTGATCTACCTGCACTAAGTTAAAGGCTACTCCACTCTCAGTGCATTTCAGCTGCATTTTAGTCCTCCCATTGCACGGTGTTTTAACAATGCCATTACATATGAAGATGAAACCAAACCTCTTCAAGCACTTGAGTGTATTCTGAGAAAAAAATCTCTGTCTGCACCAACTTTGCCTGATTAATCAACTGGAAGAATGAAATATCTGGACTACTACCTGATTGTTTCCTCTCAACACTTTTAAATCAAACAGTCCCTAAAACAAGATAATTGGGATTTTGACTTCCTATAGACACAGCCTATGAATACCAAGTTTTCAAGAAGTGTTAGAATAATTTCTGGAGTAAAATTATAAAACTTTATCAAATATTTCTTTCTAAAAGCAAAATGCTTTTAAAAACATTTAAGGCAAAGCCTTACCCTGAAAAGGCCTCTGGAGAACGTTAGTCTATTATTACTATTACTATCAATACTTATCTTAGAAAATGTTGCACCAAACTGTATTGGAATAGAGTCATATCAATAAATTCAAAAACCCTTGGCACACAGACTAGGGTGATCTGCTTTTTGATAAAAGTAATAGAGTGGAATTCATTATTGTAGCTCTCCCACTTAGTACAAACACCATAAAACACGCCACAGAAAAAATAAACAAGTGTGTGGCTGTCAGCGGAGCCAAGACAAATTTGGAAACTAAAGAACATCAGCTCTCTTGGCAAAGGGGAGTAGTTTCATATTCTAGTTGGAAATCTGAGGGAAAGAGAAACCCCACCATGTTCGAAAAACAGAATCAATAGATTGTTGTGATATCACTAAGCAAATTCTAAACCGTGAGCAGATGCACAGAGGCTACTGACTTAGAATACTGAAGCCCCAGGGCCTGAAAGGCAGGCTATTGATTTGAGATACTGAAGCCCCTGTGCCTAAAGGGCAGGTCTCCTCAAGCCCCCTTCAGAGGTGGCCTGCACTGTGCACCCTGAGAACTTCCATTTTTCAGCCAGCATCACACATCAGAGTTCACCTTAGGAATGGGCAGACTCCAGCACTAGACCCAAAAATAAGTTACCTCCAAGGCCCAGTGTTAGCGACAAATTTTAATCCTCATCAGAAAATGATTTCAAAATCATGTCAGTAAATTTAACTCTTTACCTTGTAATGGAAAATTCACAATAAAAAGTCAAATATATTTATCAGAGCCAAAATGCTCTTCACTAAGACTTACCGGTTACGCCCAGAGTCTCGAAAGCCTTTGGCAAATGGATTCCTATCTATCTTTAGGCGAGTAATCTGCAGAGCAGGAAAAAAGTCATAACAAATATTAGAAATGTCAAGGAAGGTTATTAAAGACAGAAATGGTAGAAGAACTACAAGCAATTCCAAAATTGACTGTGTTCCTCTCCCCTATTTCTCAGGTATTTTATTATTTTAGCTGCAAATCAAAAGAAAATTTCAGAAATCACCTAGACATTCATCTGCTAAGAAAAAGACAATCCCCATCCATACTCAAACTCTGTAAATAAAATTTGTTTTGCTTTTAATATCACTAGAGAAGGAAATTCTGAATCTTCTCTTGATAACTTGTCCTTTGTTTTCAATCCCTCTGAACTAAAGCACTTCCCTTCAACTCTGTGGTAATGGATAACAGCTAATATCCAACTTCTATTTATTCAAGTTATTTATATGCTTGAATGCTATTAAGCTTCAACATATTCCTCTCTTCTTCTGAAGGTAATATACACTTCTTTAACTTTTCTGCCTTTGTATTTTTGTCTCTCTTTGAATCATCTTTATGGCTCTCATCTTAAAGTTTTATTCTTTCCTGTTTTTTTTCTGTTGAATCCTGACCTGGTCAGAGCAATATAGTGAATGTCTAACCAGAGGTAACCACTACTGGAAGACTCTAATGAGATTAAATCCTATTCATGTAGTAGAAATAAATGATGCTTTAATTTTAACTAAAATTTGGGGGTAGAATTTTTACAAATGGCCTAATCATTTCCATTAAACATAGTTTTTAGTTATACCATCTTGTAATTGACACTAATAAACAACATCTCATCTATTTCTTAACAGATCTGCACCTTGCCCAAAGGAATTTACAGCCTGTTTTCAAAGAAGCACATCATGCTTTGTTTTTTATGCTCTTTGGTTTAGTGGAATCTACCAAGTTAATGAACATACTTCCGATGGTACCATTTTGGCTAAGGACAAATGAAAACTATTGGATAACACTAAGACCAAAAAAAAAAAAGGGGGGGGGGCATCTTTGAAAAGTCTTCTGCAGTCCCCTATATTGTCCTCTGTGTGCTCTGTGCAGTACCTGAGATACATGTGCTCCACATGATACTGTCTTAGTATGTGGATAAAACTACCTTATAAAGGATATAATGTAAAGGTTTGCTAATTAATTCAGCATGACTGCCATTCTGTCATTGATGGAGTTCTTTATAATTCATTATGGCTTAATTCTTTGTTCATTTAAATAATATTTAAATAACATTAAATAACTTAAATGTTCATTTAAAGTAGTATTTCAAAAAAGAGTACAGATTTATATAATGGTGCCTTGTCTGAATAGAGATATACTACTATTATCATTATTTTTATTCCTGAGTGCATACTATGTATGCTGTAGTGAGAATTTTATACACATATTTCATTTAATTCTCATGGCAACTTATACATAGTTATTATCCCAATTTTATGGTTTTTTTTTAAACTGAGGCTTAAGTTTCCTATGGTTTCATAAGGTTACTTGGCAATAGAATTAGGCTGGGACTCTAGGCTTCAGAACCCATGCTAACCACCAGGCTAAGCTGCCTACCAATTTTCCATGAGTTCTTAAAAATAGTAGCCAAGAAGATAAAAAATGAACATCACTGCATTTTGTCATTATCAATTTCCTTTTGAAGTTTCTTACCCTATTAACTGATTTGTCAATGTTTATCAACTGGTGTTAGTCACCAACATGTACCAAAAGCTTATTGTATCTTGTTTATTGTATCACAGAGGCCGGGAGAATACACACATTTGACATGGCTAATTTGTTTGTGCTTGAGACAGAGAAAGAGGCAGAGAGAGAGAAAGAAGATAACTGGGGTTCCTTAAAAGGTAGTGAATATCTCAGCTCTTTTTCTCCTTATGCATTTTTCCTAAAACAAAAAAAAATTCATTCTCTGCACCTAACATATTTTAAGAATATCTTCCTAATAATTTCCAGTCCTTCTAAAGGTTAATTTCATGCTTGTTTCTAAAAGTCTATATAAAAGCATGACAACGTGAATGAGAGAACGGGACATCTTCAGCTGTGGGGCTGGCGTCTCCCCATGGATGAGAGGGGATGAGCCCCCCAGCCCTAAAGTAAGATGCAGAGGACAGGATCCAAACCTCCTCATAAGCTTTAAAACAACAGAAACCACAACAGAGTTTAACATCTAACTGAGATGTAAATAAACGTAATAAGTGGAGAGCTAAAATAATTCTGTTGATCACTAAAACTAAAGAAGAAAAAAATCTACCACATACCATATCAGCCTCAACTACATCACGATTTTTTACGAAAACTCGCCGTAACTGCATGGACTAAAAAAATTGCCTCAAATCAATTTTCCACTTACTTGACACAGCCTTAAAGAAATACATACACTTACCAATATCAAAAAGAAATACTTCACCTCTGAAATTATTACTAATTTTATGAAAAGATTACTCCACAATTGATCTCTCAACTTATAAGCCTATGTATCACCTTCTGTCACAATTAAAGCCTATCTTGAAAGAAACAGCCCTTTTTGTATATGTACCAAAATGACTATATAAGATAAATGCCTCTGAAATATTTCCTATAATACATGGATTATAGTTTTAAAATAATGTGTTATCTTTCAAATTCTACTTGTTTATTTCCTAGGCAATCTTTCATATTCTTCTTGTCTATTTCCACATGCTTTTTAATTTTAATTATGACTTTATGATTCCATATCTCAAAATGGAAAGTAAACCTACATTGCCAGTCATGAGACACATTCTTGTCTAAAGAAATTCTCACGATAGTAGCCTTACTTGGAGAATCACAGAAAAAGATTTTTATACACACACACACACACACACACACACACGCACACACTCTCTGGATGTCTTATATGGCAAATGCTTTATGACAGTTGGTAACACTGAGATACAGTGAAAAGGATAGCTAGCTTTCAATTTACCCCTGAAACGAAAACTCTAGAAAGATACAAACTCTGAGAACAATACCTGCTGATTCTGATAGGCAGTGACAGTCGTGAAGACAGTTTCTGGGAAGGAGAATGCCTTTACTCCGTCCCCAGATGGAACAGGCTTGATGGGAGAAAGATCATCCCCGCAGTCTTTACGGATGACATGGACTCGTGGTTGGTATTTGTGCATAGAATGAAGAATAATCTGTATCAAGGAAAGAAGGCCAAAAATATCAAGAACTTCTGCCCAGTCTTATCACCATGACTAAATATTTAATGTGTAAGAAAAATTGGCAGAAGTGCCAGTTTAATAAAGTATATCAAAAAAGTAAATAAAATATATCAAAATTGTAGAGGAAGGGCTAAGAAGTTATTTGTAAAATATGCATAAAACTACAAAAGGAAAAAGAGAGTCATAATTTTGGTGGAACCTTGTGAATAATCATGAACTTAACATCTAATTTTCTGTTTCTGAAAACACAAGAATAAATTCATCAACATTTTTTTTTAATTTTTTTAAATGTTTATTTATGTTTGAGAGACAGAGACAGAGTGTGAGTAGGTGAGGGGCAGAGAAAGAGAGAATCTGAAGCAGGCTCCAGGCTCCAAGCTGTCAGCACAGAGCCCAACGCGGGGCTCAAACTCACGGACTATGAGATCATGACCTGAGTGAAGTTGGACGCTTAACCAACTGAGCCACCCAGGCGCCCCAACATTTTATTTATAATGAGCCAAATGGAACACAAAACCCAAATCAGTAAAACTAAAAATGAGATTTAAATGATTATTTAAATTCAACCACAGTCATCCCCTAAAAATAAGTATTTGCACACCAAGGTTTTTCTTAAGAGAGCATTTTTCCTCTATTGGTGATGACAACGTGCCTATTCAAGGGCAAAAGGAATTTTAAGAACACCCAAGGGTCTGCCTTGTGTGTGGCTTGCAATATCCCTGGTTTTCCCAGAGAACCCAGTGTCTACACCTTCATGACAATGAAACTTTCAAAACCCAGGCACCTGGGGATGGAAAAGCTAACGCACTCAGACTCTACTAGGGAAATCTGATAATATGGTTCAGCTACCTTCTACCCAACGATTTCACTTCTGAGAATTTATCCTAAGGAAATATTTCAAATCCAAAAAAGCACTTCATGTAGAATAGGCAGTGTGCCATTTATAACGGTGGAAAAACAATATGCCACATGAGCAGATTGGTTAGGTCAATGAAAGTCTATACAATGGGATAGGTGTTATTCAGCCATTACTAAAGCCTGTTTAGGACATTTTTAACCACAAAATAAAATGCTTCAGTTTAAACGTTAAATGTTCCAAGTTTATAAACTTATCACAATTATATGAAAATAGAAAATAAAAAGAACCCACCGAAAGCTATGAACAGTGGTCATGTTTAGATGATGGGATTGTGGGTGAATTTTTTTCTCCTTCTGTATACGTTTTATGCTTTCAAGGCATAGGAGGTAGAGTAAAGAAATATCCTTGTCCAGTGAAATTTTTTATTTGCTGCTGAGAGTCCAGTCAGGTATTCATTAATTAGTTCAGTTAACAAAGCTATATCTTTCCTGAGTTACACAATTTGAATTCAGACTTGCGGGTTTGGGAGTTAAGAAAAGAAATACTTAAACTAAGTCTTGGAAAAACACAGTGATTGACCTGCCTCATGTTTTTCAAGACGCAGACAGTTTAATGAAGCCAAATTCAGAATATTCGGTCAGCCCTAAAACAAACAGCTCTATACCTGGAAAGCATGTTTGCTACCATAAGAGGATGTCTCTACTCCCAGGCAGTAACGAGCACAGTGGTCAATTTTGTTTTGTTTTTCACCCTAAAATTTCCTCTCAGGAGAGGAAATGCCTGGGTGGCGGATCTAATGATAGTGCCTACCAGACCCATTTGATGGGGAGGCGATTAGGAGTATAAGGAAAGGGTAAGGGAATACAATAGCTCTCATAGTCACGTGTGGACACACACATGAATCTGCAGCCTCTGGAAAAGTCTCTTTCCAGATCTAAAAAAAGGACAGAACTTCAATAACCCATTAGTGGCTCACAAAAAATCAATTTAAAAGGTCTCAACAAGAAATTTTTTAAATAAATAAAATTATAAAGTAGAAACATCGAGTGTGCTCCTTATAGTAAGGATTAAGTACTGTTTTGCAAAACATTGTTCACTTTGTGTGTGTTTACTTACACTAGGTCATAATGTAACATGTGCGTGTGGTTGTGTGAGCCAGGTAAAACACAAATGCAAGATTTATTCTAATGATTCTAATGATCAGTAAATTCCAGAGAAGAAAAAATGGAGAAAGCTACCTCACATCAAACAAACAAAAATAAATACATAGCTAATTTTGGAAGACTAGAATAAACTAACTTGGAATAAAGGAAACTAAAACTGATTTGGGTTTCTGTTTACTAGTCAATGAACGTAGGTTCTGATTTTATGAAGTCTTTGTTCTCTCAAGCAGATTTCTCCATATTGCTATATATACTTAAGTTTTATTTCCTTCTTTATATCTTTACAGCATTTCCAAGATGACCTAAGGCGGGGTATACTGGAGTAAGGTATAGAAGTAGCTGATGTATGCCTATGTTTGCACATTAAATGGCAACTGCCTATAGTAAACTGGAGATCGATCATTCAAGCAAAATAACATGTTTTCAATATTATCTATACAGATTTAGTATATTCCTGGACGTTTTCAGGTAATGCTAAACAAGCCTAGCTCTTCTGAATAAAATAGCATTATTTGCTTTTTAATGATCTATCAAACTTACAATGATGAGTGGTCAATAACATTTTGCTTATTTAATAGAACAAATAAAACCAGGAGAACTATTGGCCTTATAAACAAGGAGCCCACAATGATAATGCTGAAACTTAAATAATTATATCGGATCTGCATGTACCATGCTCTCTGTTCTGTTTAAATGGAGGATTTTTTGGTTTTCTTTTTGGCATTACCTAGTAACATAGTTACATGGACTAATGTTCATAAACACAGTTTTCTTTGATACACATTTTTTCCACTTTAAAGACACTAGTTCTGAGTCATAAGAAGCATGATATTACTTATCTCTAATATGAAGGGCCTAAAGTGCCTGAAGTTTGACAGACAGGCCAGCTGTGCCTTATAAAACAGCTCAATAAGGAAACATTACCTGCTGACTCTGGAAATTTTCTAGATGACCTAAATGTCAGTGTTGGAACAAGTCAAGCAAAGGGCCGAGGAAGAGCAGATACTTAGCTCCCTGCATTATTGGTGATCACTGGTACTGACTCATTTTAAAGGTAGGGGTCAAGACAGTAACATCGGATCACAAGCTCCATGGCAAGATGACCTTGGTTTTGTCTCAGATGTGATGCTGAATATACAACACTCCTTACAAATGTGTACTTTCAAGTTCATCAGCTCATCTGATTCACTCAAAATCCTCTGGTTCTACTAAAACACATGAGAAGAACAAGCCTCAGAGCGCCAAAGTGACATGCTCATGAACATGAACATGTTGGATCTCCAAGCTGTTGCAAGTTTTTCTCAAGGAGATCTTGGCAATCTCCCTTGTAATACCTTGCTTCCCTACCTGAATCTCAAGCAGAAATGAAAGAGGGTGAGGACAAACTTGGAGCTAGGGTGACTATGTCACCAACCCTTTGGCAGCTGAGAAAGAGACCCTTCACAGGTCTCCTGACTATGGCAGGCTGGCCATGCTTCCTTCCAAAGCACCCCAGCACTGTGGGTAGGAGTCCTGCCAATGTTTAAAGACACCATTACCTGTTAAACGTCTTCTAATTTTTCAGAGATGTCCGTGTAAAATGTTTCCCTCCAGACAACAAACTCCAGATGAACAGGGAACCATGCACATGATGAGAAGGAAATACCTTACCCAAGCATGCTAACCATCTACACATGGGTAGCCCAAGGACCGGTCTTGGCTGTATACAATCCAATGTAAAGCTGGCTACAGATTCGCCATGAAGTAGAGATTATAAAGTCTTTACAACATTCAAGGATTAGTTGTGGAGGGGTAGGACATTCCAGTCTAGATTCTCTTCAATATTCCTCTCTAGATAATCCCTGGTATTTGGAAAGATGAAGTCACATTGAGGAAAACCTAGTAGCACATAACCTCATGTCTCATGCAGTTCTAGGTTCAGTCACAGCCCTGTGAAGATTTGAGTCCTATGTTAAACACACTGTGTTTAATAAAAGTCCCAAGTCTACATGCAGTTCTCAGGTCACTATGTTGAATGCTTATATACTTTTAGAAGAGTAAAACTGGGAGGTGAGAGGCCAAAAAAGGTAAGAAAGCAAAATTCACCTCTAATTTGTGTCTACAGCTTGATTAATTAGAAATTAGTATCACTTCCTTCAGAATTTGCAGTTAGGGGGACTTTCACCATCTGATGACAGAGGGGTGAGTTCCTAAGAGGTCTCTGAGTCAAGAAAAGGGCTACTGAATTAGAAAGTTCCACCATAATGGTACTACTATATTCTTAGATGCTGAATCACATCAACAATAGAGTAAGAGGGGCACCTGTGTGGCTCAGTTGGTTAAGCATCTGACTCTTGATCTCAGGATCCTGAGTTCAAGCCCTGCATGGGGCTCTGCACTAGGCGTGAAGCCTACTTAAAAATAAACAAATAAATAATAGAAGGAGGAACAATTTCTTAATCTCCAATCTAACCTCACCTGGGGTCATCAAACTGAGTAAAAAAATACAATAGACACCTTCTTCATGAAGCCTTCCCAATCTCTCCTGGCTGAAATAATGTGGCATCTGTATTTCTCTGGGCAGACAGCATGATCATCTGTGTGCATGTCTTCTCTCCCCATCTAGGTTAAATCACTGAAGGCAGAGACTATGGCTTTCTACATTATAATACATTTTACAAAGTCTTAAAAAATATTTTTTTAAGGGGCACCTGGGTGGCTCAGTAGGTTAAGCATCTGACTTCAGGTCAGGTCATGATCTCATGGTTCGTGGGTTCCAGCCCTGCATCGGGCTCAGTGCTGACAGCTCAGAGCTTGGGGCCTGCTTCAGATTCTGTGTTTCTCCCTCTGCCCCTCCCCCACCCATTCCGTGTGTGTGTGTGTGTGTGTGTGTGTGTGTGTGTCTCTCTCTCTCTAAAATAAACTTGAAAAAAAATTAATAAAAATAAATTTAAAAAGATATAATTTTTTAAAGATAAACAATGGAAAAGAGCATCTTCCCTCCTACATTCTCCTCTAGTATCAACTGATTCATACATTTTTACCATGTACAAAGGCAATTTTCTTGCTTCCAAAATAGGTACATATCTTTATCTCCCTGTTTCCCACACTCATTAATTACCTACCCTGTATTAAAATATTACATCCTGCCATAACCTTAAAAGAAAAATTTCACTGATAGATGACACATTTCTCTAGATTTTTACTGTTTTCTATGTTTTTGTTTTTCGTAAAAGTGAAATATTATAATTACTTAGGTATAAGCAATTGAATTTCAATTGCAATGTATTCTTTTGTGTTTAAACAAATGCTATGTGATGATTAATTTTATGTGTCAACTTGGCTAGTCCATGTTCCCTAGATATTTGGGCAAACACAGTCTGGATGTTGCTATGAAGGAATTTGTAAATTTTTTTAAGTTTATTTATTTATTTTTGAGAGAGAGAGCATTAGGGCAAGTAGGGGAGAGGCAGAGAGACAGGGAGACAGAGAATCCCAAGCAGGCTCCATGCTGTCAGTGCAGAGCCCAATGCGGGAGTCAAACTCAAACTCACAAACCATGACAAGACCTAAGCCAAAATCGAGAGTCAAACATTCAACTGACTGAGCCACCCAGGTGTCCCAGTGAAGTTATTTTTTAGACAAGGTTAATATTTAAGTCAGTAGACTTTGAGTAAAGCAGATTACCCTCCATAATGTGGGTGGGCTTTATTCAATCAGTTGAAGGCCTTAAAAGAAACAGACTGAGGTCCCCTGAGGAAAAAGGAATCCTGCTTTGAGACTGCCTTCATGCTTGAGATGCAGGATCAACTCTTCCCTGGGTCTCCAGCCTGCTGCTGTAGTTCTGGGACCTACCAGCCCCCACAATTACGTGAGCCAATTCCTTAAATAAATCTCTCTCTATGTATATATTTATACACATTCTACTGGTTCTGTTCCTCTGGAGAATACTGTTTGACAGAAAGTCTAATGAGATTACAAAATTTAAATTATATAGATAAATTACCATATCTACATCAAATATTGCAGATACATTAAGTATTAGATATAAAGCCAGTTACCTGATGTGAAAAATTTAGAATTAGAAAGTGATTTAAATTACTGAAAGAAGTATGTACTTTATATATGACAGTGTATAGTTGTTTTTTTTTTTTTTTTTTAAATTTTTTTTCCCAACGTTTTTTATTTATTTTTGGGACAGAGAGAGACAGAGCATGAACGGGGGAGGGGCAGAGAGAGAGGGAGACACAGAATCGGAAACAGGCTCCAGGCTCCGAGCCATCAGCCCAGAGCCTGACGCGGGGCTCGAACTCACGGACCGCGAGATCGTGTCCTGGCTGAAGTCGGACGCTTAACCGACTGCGCCACCCAGGCGCCCCGACAGTGTATAGTTTTTAGACCCAATTATCTCTTTAAAAGATATATTCTTAAACTGTAGGACTCTGAAAAGTAGAAGATACTTAAGCTTTTGAAAACAAGTCACACTTAACAGTATTATTTTTAAATTAAAAAAAATTGTTTAACGTTTATTTATTATTGAGAGACAGAGAGAGACAGAGCATGAGCACGGGAGGGGCAGAGAGAGGAGACCCAGAATCCGAAGCAGGCTCCAAGCTCTGAGTTGTCAGCACAGAGCCTGACGCGGGCTTGAACTCACAGTGAGATCATTACCTGAGCTGAAGTCCGACACTCAAGCAACTGAACCACCCAGGCGCCCCTATTTTTAAATTTTCTATTCCAAAAACAAAAGACCCCTCAATGAACAGGCTGGCAATATTTCAGTCCGCTCCCTCAATGAGACAGAAGAAACTAGTGTTCCTTCCCTGAAGTCAAGTGAAAACTGTTACAACTTGACTGTGTAAATAAAGAATAAAAACAGAAATAACTACTGCACTAAAATACAGAGCATGAAGTTGGATTCAGAAATGAAATCTACTATGTTGCTTTTCTGATTTTTTTTTTTTTAAGTAGGCTTCACACCCACCACTGTGGGGCCTGAACTCAGAACACTGAGATCAAGACCTTAGCTGAGATCAAGAGTCAGACCAATGAAGCCCTCTGATTTTGTTTTCAATCATAAAAGGCAACAAACAAACAAAAGCAGTGTAAAATAGATGTGTCTTAAAAATCTAGATACTGAATTTGTACCACAATGAAATTTATACTTGAATGTTTTTAAGGTCATTGCTTAAGATACTATCTAGCAGTTTACAAATCATACCCCGTCATAAGTGTATTACTAGGTTATGACAGTTTGCATTTTTGTTTGAAAAGATTTGCTTATAAATATGCTATCTTTATGTTACACTTTGAGAAATGAACTAGTTGATATTCGATATTCCTTTTATGTATGATGTGTTCTTCAAAAGATATTTCAATCCTGCCTCAATCAAAACCCTCTCAAATAACAAAAACCTAATAGAAATGCTAGCTTTTGATGGAAATCAGCATGTATCCAGAGTTACTTATTTATTAAAATAATAAGGTAGAAATATTGCCTACGAATAATATTGCATAACAATAAGGCGTTAAAAATCACTACATTATTGGAATGACTGACTTTGATTTACATATGTTTCAGCAATTTTAAGACTAAAAAGAATTGTTACTGTAACATTTTGACACATTAGATGAGATTATAAAAATGGGACACAAATAGTGTAAGCCTAGACCATTACTGAGAAGCAATAAGCTTCAAGAGGGAAAAGAGCTAGATGCAGGCAGGACACAATAAGCCATTATCCCTGTTGACCCAACTCCTAAGTATTCATAGTCAGACCATAATAATTAGCACCTTATAGGGTTACAAACATATGTTTTGGCTAAAAAAGTCTGCCTGAGATTCTTTCATTTTAATACAAATGCAGTATCTAGTTTTAACCTATTAAATGTTTCATAGGATATGCTTCAGGCCACAGGCGTAGTCTCTGATGCAAATATAACCTTGATTTTGCACAGATTAAGCACATGCTGACCAACCAAGAGAGGAATATTATGATCTGAGAGAAGTTCATGCCATTCAGTCAGACACAGTACATATATGTCTACACCACCAATGGTGGCACCTTAGGGAAGCCATCTACTCACATGGCCTTGGTCATCCAGTTCATTGTTGGTGAGCTTCAGCTTGTCAAAGCTGATCACTTGTCTCATCCAAGTCTCCCCAGAGGCAGGCGAGTCCGGATGAATGTACACCCGTGGTGGCACAGGGGAGTCAGCATTACCTGCCACCATCCATTTAGAGCTGTGGTAAACATACCTAGAAGGCAATGACAAGGCTCAGTATATAGAATATTGCTTTCTTGGAATTTACAAGTCAGTAGAATCAGACAAACTGAATATCTTATTTTTTTTAAGTCTAAAAAACAATTTGCTCTTTACATCCAATACACATAAAGTAACATTTCAAGGGGCGCCTGGGTGGCGCAGTCAGTTAAGCATCCGACTTCAGCCAGGTCACGATCTCACGGTCCGTGAGTTCGAGCCCCGCGTCAGGCTCTGGGCTGATGGCTCAGAGCCTGGAGCCTGTTTCCGATTCTGTGTCTCCCTCTCTCTCTGTCCCTTCCCCGTTCATGCTCTGTCTCTCTCTGTCCCAAAAATAAATAAACGTTGAAAAAAAAAATTTTTTTAAATAACATTTCAAGCACTTTTCAAAAAACTCTCGGAGGCAGCCGTGGTTTACAGACCTTTCAGAGCAAGTGATGTGTTAAGGCTTTATGCACACTATCACCACCATAAATTCAAGTATCTTCATTCTTATGATTCACACTTATTCACACTAGACATTCCATCTGCATACTGATATTTTCCATTTTTCACCTGGATATTCATTTGACATGAAGAAACTATTAAGTTGTCAAGCTCACCTTTAAGTGAATCTCAAAACACCTTGAGAGCTATACCTTTAAAGTGCCCACTTCCTTTAAGACCACTTCCCATTTTAGGAATGTACAGGCTGATGAGGTCAATGGTGGAAAGGCAAGGGGAAACTGTCAAAAGTTCCATACTTTCATTTTCTTAGAAAAAAAGTTTAGCTATTATCATTTAGAACATTTTTCTAATTCAGTTAAGCTAAAAATTGCAGATAATGTATTAAGTTTAACTTAAAAATTTTGTATAATGAAAAAATGTAGGTCTTTATAGCCTATATTTCTCTTTCTCAACCCTTATAAGAAAATTCTTCAGTTTTCAAATTCCACTAATAAGAATATACATCAAACTTTGAAAATAAGGGCATATCTAATTAATATTACTTTTCAAATTAAGAGACCAAACATCCTCTTCTGTTCATTTAAGTGTTTCAAATATATTGACTCCATAAGAACAATACATTTAAATAATAATGTTTTAGGTAATAAATAAGATCATAATATTCAATCCTATATTCAGATTATCATTTATTAATGTTAATCTAAAATTCGCTAATTCAAAAACTAGAAACTAGTATATGATGATTCACTTAGAAAAGGGTATAAAATGAAATTACATACTTAGGTGTTTTCCTTCCATTTGTATTTTAAAATATGACATACAATTTAAAGCAATAATTTGTGAATAGTCTCAGAGAATTCTACCGGTGTTATATGCAAATTTCTTTTAGAAATAGCATGACAGATTTTCATAACATCTCTGGTAAGGCTCTCTGTTTCACCTAATGTCATATATTTTATTCTCTTTTGAGCTCAATATGCCTTCTATTCTTTAATTCCTTTCCTTGGGGAAAAAATATATAATCACAAAATTAAAAATAATTTTTAAAAATTTCCCTGAATTGGTATAATGAATTAGGCTTTTGTGAATATTAATTTTACATTACAATAAATCACAAGTATTTTTAACAATCAAATATCACTCTTTGATAGCAGAAAATAACCAAAAAATTTTTTCTACTACTCCTAAAAAAGTTAGAAAATGCAAATCTTAGAAATTCAAGAAAAAAACTGCACTACAGTTATTCCAAAAAAATCCACACCCACCAAGAGAATACACATTACATGTTACATATTCTTTGTGAAACATTCTTAATACAACTGCTAAAACCAAACTTATTGGTAAGCATTGTAAGTGAAAACAAATTAATGATTTACAATTTGATCTTTCAAAATTTGACATCTTAATACTATACTTGCAAATACTATCCTAGCAAATTTTATTGCTTTATGTGAGAATAATAAGAATCAATTAAGTCAAAGAAACCACCCAAAATACATGAAAGATATTTGGAGAAATAGGAGAGAAGTTTGGAAGAGAAAGGAATAATTTCTAAGCTCATTACGAATTACATTATCTTTCTCAACACAAAAGCTAAATTAGAATACGGATTTTTAAACCAAGCATATTTAAAGACTAAATGCCTTCTAGCTTCTACCACGTAGTAGATAATTTTAGCAAACTCCTTAATGAGTTGTTTAATTAAAATCAGTAACAATACAAAACACAAATAATAAAACTGTCTTTTTTATTACCCATTCTTTTAGCATTCCATGTGTGCCTGTACTAATTGAATCTATATACTTTTGACATGATAAGCCTGTTTCAAAAAAGTACTCCCTAAATTTTAAAAAGTGATGAAAACCAAATCTGACTTCATTAAAAAACTTACTAAATGCTCTAGCTGTTTATAAAAATTAAAAAATACATAGAAACAAAGAAGAACAAAATTTAAAGCAGCATCTTCTGATCTTCTACTCGAAATTTCCTTTTTTAAACGTTAGCATTTTTAACTCCTCAGGAAAGTAAAAAGCATTGTCATTGAAAACTGCTGACTGGCTTATTTGCAGAAGAAAAAGAGCAGAGGTAGGTTTGAAACTGAAGAATGTGTATCTTTTCCAACTTTACCTGATATCCAAATAAATATATAGTCTTTCAAAATGTAAATATTACAACATTCTTTTTAAATCTACTGTGTTAACTACTAACCAAAAACAACAGTTAACAAATTCATTACCAGTTTAAAGATGTCCTAATATCGTAATGAATTAGGAGATTCTATTTCCTAAATTATAAAAATCCTCTAATATTAAAGGAAAAAAAGCCTACCAGCAATTATGATTTTGAACATAACAAGGTAAAGGGAATTTCTTTAAAGATTGAAACAATCACAAAGAAAATGAAACATTTCGCTGAATATTATGTATACCTACAAATTTAACATTTCCTCTCAAAATCCTAATTGAAAAGTGAATCATTATAAAAGACACAGTTTAGCAACACTAAACTAGCCCTTATTTAAAGTTATCAATACTTAAAAAACACTTCTTCTATATCTGTTAAAAGCAAAACAAAAATTAAGTTTCCACATTTACTGTAAGAGAAGGCACCATCTGGGCTACTGGAACTGTCGGGAGTTGGGTTATAGATCTAGAAATTCTACAGGCTTCTGGAAACAAACATCATAGTTATCACAGATGAAACAGGCATAGCCTGTAAACTCCTAGCATTTTCTTATCCTCTTGTATCCATCTGATCACTGTACCTGTATCTTTTGTTGTCCACTGGCACAATGTCCATGGCAATGTAATATTGCTGGTGAGGATCTAGTCCTGAGATCTTCACTCTCATTGCTGGAAACATGCGCCTATGCATACGGAGGGGAGGAAAGAGGTTATGTGTTTTGTTTTTGTTTGTGATTAGGCATGGACAATGAATAAGCCAAGAAACCTAGGGAAACCTCTCTGTTTTTCATACGGAAAAATTTATAGCATTCACTTTGGTAATGTAATTCAAAGAATCAGAATACAGGACACATCAAAACTGAGGCTTTTAAATATAATTTGTTGTACACTGTCAAGCACTGTGTTTACTGAAATGTCAGTACAGCTTAAAAGGAAAAGAACTGTACACTGAAGGAGTAACAGCACTAAAAAAAAAAGCAGCTTATGTCTTAAACAAAAATCAATAAGCATATTTACTTTAATAATACGAATAATAAAATGTTCCAAATGGTAGACATAGAAAATCTGAATTTGTACAAGTGATAAAATATATTATAATGTGAAATTTTAAAAGGGTTATAAAAAACCACAAGGAGCCAATGTGCCATGCTATAACCAAACAATATGTTCTTTATTGAGACAGGACTTCCTGTCTGCAGCATGGTAAAGGTGAAGTGCAAAAGTTGCTCTAAATTTGAAAGGTATAGTAAAACTTCTTTATTGAAAGCAGAAACTAAACACAATGTATATTTACCAAATCATTCCTTCCCCCACTATACCCTGGAAATACTTTCCTATTTAGCTGCACTTACTCAAACTTTGCTAATTAAAACAAATGAAAATCTGCATTTCTCTAGGCTTCCCAGAGATGCATATCAGAGATGCATATCAGAGATGCTAAAGTACACTCAGCTATCCTTTAAAAAGGATACAGTAGCATGAGTATAACAGTAAATTATTGTATATTAAAAAACAAATAGAGCAGTTCTCTTCTTTTAAACTTTCATCTAGAGATTTATGCCTAAGACCCTGCCAGTTAATCTAATTTTTGCTAATTTAACCTTGTAACACAAATTTTAGTACTGTTATTTACTAAAAACTTTTTCTATAACACTAATGCCATTTAAGACCACTTCCAGAGTAAAGAAAGTCCATTATTCCTAACTAGGCATGAGAACAGTTTAATATGCTGCTGTTTTAGTGTTATTTCAGTGCACCTGTAAGATAAAGAGTAAAGGTCTTTAACTACATCCTTTATAAGACAACTGTTGCTTTGTGTTGTTGAAGACTGAATTTGGATCATTAATAAAAGCTCCGTGAAAATGTAGAAGGTAGCATATGGATTCAATAAAATATGTTTTTGTAATTTCTAATAAGTTTGGATACTTTTATGCTATCCAGGTTTTTGCCATGTGTATTCCCTGAAAGAGTTGCTGTACTTTTTAAAGTTCTTTTTTAAGAAGATATTATTCATAGATTTCACTGCACTAAATGAACTGAAAACTTTAACATGCAAAGACGTCTGTGCTTCCCTCAAATTAATGGTATCTGCCCAACAAAACTATTTATTTTACTAATGAGTGTGCAAATTTCACATTTTCAAAAAACAGATATAACTTCTTACATTTTTGCGTGTGTGGTATCCTTCAACAAATTTAGGCGAATGTGTTAGATTTCATTTAGAAAAAAAATGGAACCATGTAACTGGATCCACCAACAGAATGGTTTTTAAAAACCGGGTAATTATTTTTGCAGCGACTGTACATGTATTACTAATAATTCCAGTAACTTTTCACTCTAATATAATATCAAAATAGCACAAGACGTTCTTACATTGCTAGGAAATCTTTTGATAAAGAACCAACTTGGAAGTCCGGAATCTTTTTTAAAAAAGAAGCAAATTATAGTTTTCTAAAGAGTAAACTGCGCTTTTTAAAAAAGGACGGGCTAAGGAGAGTCGTCTGTTCCGTAGTTTCGGAATCGATAACTAGAGCCTAAATAAATGCATGGACAGACGTAAACAGAACCACGAATTTGGAACTACCCAGCACACGGAGTATCAACCGCAACAGCCACCGCTTCGGCGGGGACGGTGATTTTCTCCCTAACATCCAAGAGGGCGGCGGGGCTGTGCCCCTCACCGACTGCACTGCGGTGTGGGCAGGCAAAGCCAGTCTCAAAAGTGAACCACAACCCGGGCCTTGTCTTGTCCGTACAAAAGTGCTAACCAGAGACTCCACAGCTCTGCAGGCCCTCCTATTTCCTAACCCATCGTGGGGTGAGGCCAGGGCCGGGGCGTTCGCGACAGATCGCCCTTTACCTGCCCGCCTTGGTGATGATCATCTCCGTGCCGATCTCGTGAAAGCGCTTCCAGAGCTCTGCTCCCTGCAGATCCACCCGCGGGGCCTGCGGCGAGGGCAGCGGGGTCCCCGGCCGTGCCAGGGCGGGCGCGGGGGACCCCTTCGGGGATCCTCCGGGGGACGCCAGCGGGGAAGCGCCCTGCAGGAAGCCGTCCTCACAGCCGCCTGGGCAGCAAAGGGCAAAGAGGGGTAACTGGTGAGGGCTTTGAGAGGGGAAGTCGAAAGGGGAGACTGACTCCTGGAGGGCGGCTGGGGAGACCAAAAGGACCAGGAAAAAAGGGGGAGCTTTCGTGCCTTCGGATTCTTCTAACAAACTGGTCCACGAGTAGACAACCGCTCTGCCTACCAAAGGGACTCGACGTGCAAGCGGAACCCCAGAGTCCCAAGGCACGAGGGCCGCGTCCACTCCTCCCTCCGGGCCTCCGCCTGGTCAAGGCCCCAAAATAAGTTTCGCGCCGCTGCCAGGGTCTAGATAAGTGCCCAAAAGAGTCTGAAATGGGTTCCGGAGTCCAGACCCCCAGTGCAAACCCCGGCAAACCCGAAACGCACGCTGCAAAACCGCCTGGCGTCTGGATCCCTGGTCCGAAGTGCCTGGGCCTCCCTTCCCGTTAGGCTTCCGAGGCGGCTCGCTTTGGGCCCGGCCGGAGGCATCTTCTAGAAAGCTTTTCAGACTCCACTCCCGCCAAACTCCCCGACCGCCCTGAACTCCTTAGCCAAGCAGCGAAGGGATGAGAAGGGAGCTAAAAGCCAGCCCACGGTGTCCGTCGGCCTTGGTGTCGGGAATCCAGAGGGGAAGGGAAGGGTTCGGCTACCCCTCGGGAAACCACGTTTGCAAATACACCGCCCTCTTCCTGGTTTGCCCAAACTGTTTAGGGCATTCGTTCCGGTTTCGGGGGGGGGTTATGCCGTCGCTCCCCCCACCCCCTTGTTTTTAAAAGTTAGGAAAGAAAAAAGAGCACCCATTGGCTGGAACCCCAAGGGAGGCAGATGCGGAAGGCAAAGCCCTACACCGCCAAGAGCCGAAAAGAGCAGCGGCTGAGGGCGCGGGTCGCCAAGTGGGCTGTGGCAGCCTGAAATGCGAGGCTAGGAGCGGCATTTTAACCTTCTGGAGGGCGACCAGAGTTGAATGGCGAGAGCGGCCAGGGCGGCTGTGAGCTTCGCGCCGGGACACCCAAAGCCAACGCGCTGGTGGCAGAATTGCCTCAGGCACGGACGGGTACCGCGCGCGCGCACTCCTACTACTCGCCGAAGTTCAGATTCCCCGCGGGACCGGGAGGGACGCGCGGGGAAGAAGTTAGGCGGGAAAGGGCCGACTCACCCACGGCTCCCCGGGAGCCGCAGCTCCGTTCCAGGTCTGCGCAGCTCCGGGCGGGCCCGGATACCGCCCCGGCCGGTGGCGGGAGTGCAGCGTTTTCGTCTCCCTCAGAGGATCCCTTTTCACCGGCGCCACTGCCGCGGCTACAGCCTCGGTCATCTACGGCCCCCGCAGCCTCTTCCGCGCCCAGCTTTCGTCGCTTCTTCTGAAGCTGTTGCTGCTTCTCGGCGCCTATCAGCGCCTCCACCGAGAAGGCGTGCGCCTTCAAGCTTAGCATGCTGCACGGCGAGCCCCTCCGCTTCTCGGCCATCCCCGCCGCCTGGCGCCCGCCCGCCCCTCGCGCATATACACTCAAGCGGGCACACGCACACACTCGCTCTACTCCCCCACCAAAATTTGAACGGCTCTCGGGGCCTCCCGCAGGCCGATCTGGCCCCTTCCCCGCCGCGGGCAAAAACAAATTTGGCGTTTCCTCTTTCTCGCTTGGGTTGGGATCCGAGGAACCAGCGACGCGCCCGCCAAGTTTCCTTCCCTCGATCTCTCGCGCGCGCTCTCTCACTGATGCACTCCTTCGCTCCCACCCCCTCCACCTCCTCCTGCTGCTCCAAGATCTGCTTCGACTGATGAGCCAGAGAGGACTACCATGGGTAAAAAACACTCTGCGGACACAAATTAGGGATTGTAATTGAAATTTGTTGCCTTGATCTGTCAGCACTTCCAAGCAGGAGAGCGGTGGGAAGAACTTGCTCATTAGTGTCAATAAAGCGGCAGGGGTGGAGTCTGAGGCCATGTCAATCATCTGGCAGCCCAACCAATCAGGAGGTGCCGACTCCGCGCAGCCCGCGCCCACTTCCTTACAAGGTTGCAGGAGGAAAAAAAAAAAAAAAAAAAGAGTGA
Source organism: Panthera onca (assembly GCF_046562875.1). Lineage (NCBI taxonomy): Eukaryota > Metazoa > Chordata > Mammalia > Carnivora > Felidae > Panthera > Panthera onca. Next base: position 75,899,770 of record NC_138343.1, read on the forward strand.
AAAGCGCCGCCGTCTGGCTTGGAAGTGCCAGCCGCGGGCGCTGAACCCAGTCTTTCTGGCTGCCTTAACCCATTCCAGCCCCTGAGTCTCTAGTTTTCCTCACCTAGACCTGGAAAATGTGAGGCTCCTGGCTTTAAACCGAGTTGGTCACCAAAGTTAGAATATCAAGACTCTTCCAAAAAACCTTAAACTCCAGTCCGACTCCCTTATCACTTAATTTTGCTACAACTCGCAACATTTTCGGGTGGAGACAATTCAGCCACGAAGCCCGCCTTTTCTCATTTAACATTCCTCATTTAAACATTCCTGCCTTTAGTAGCGCCCATTCTGTGCCACGATTGGCACTAGGGTTGCTTATTTATGTTTGTTTCTTTACTTGTGTTTTACTTAGCGGATTTTTTTTGGGGAACGTGTGGGAATTCAAGATATATTTAAGTCCTTTATATTTAAGAGAACGAACTTTTTTTACATTATCGCTTAGTCTCTCATATTTACTAGTCTGTAAAAGCACGCCCTTTCTGAAGCCTCCCTTTCCTCTCAAAGTATGATAATTAATTTCAAAACGTAAGTCTTAGGATTTTAATTCTGTGTGGCTTCAATGATAAGGACTTAGCTTCAAAACCCCAAAACTTCGCACGATGAAATGAGTTTTAAGGCACGATAAAATTTCCATTGCAGCTTTTTAAAAAAGTTTCTATAATTTAACCTAACTCCATATTTGTCCTGCTTTAGAAAATTTGCCACTTCTTTTCTCAGTTTTTTAAAGAGTCAGCTTGTTTCTTCAAGACAAATTAAAAAAAAAAAAAAACGCTTTTTAATTGAATAACACCAAACATGCATCTGTACTGTTTGTACTTTCAACTCGATTTTTTTGTCAAACCCCAAATGCGTTTGGTGTAAAGAGAGCAAATTTCGTGTAGAATAAAATTCCTAATACATATTACTCTTAAATCTTTGGTATAAAAGACACAACAAAGGGCTGTTGTTTGCTCGCTCGCTCAATTCAACTTCTACAACTGCTGGGTTCCTCATTATCTCCGACTTCTCTCTAAACTTTCAGTAGAGTAATACAGGGAGTAGCTTTCGCCACTGAAATCTTTGTACCGTAGCTCCCGGGAATATGCGGTTCCTCTGAGGTAACCTTCTAGAAGAGAAGGAACCTGAGCAGGCGGTGCCCTCGGTTATCCACGAACTCGCCGCCCTGCGGGGCCACAGCAACCTGAGTCAAAAACGACTCGGCAACACCCTCGCGGAAGAGGGCTTTTTTAAATGCTTAAGAAACCGATTCAAGTGGAAGGAGATGTTTTGCATTTGTAAAAGAAGTCTTTGCACAGTCTGGAGCAGTGCAGACCCCGGAGGGCGCCCCAGGCGGGTAATACAGCCTAAAATGTAAGCGCTAACCCGATTTCTGAAGCCTGGCGGAAGGGGAAGCGGGCCTGGGAGAGCACAAGGTTCACCTGGAGGGCTTGGGCTGGGAGTGAGGGCGGAAGGGGGGTGCGCAAATGCGGCTGGAGGCTGCTCCGGGAGCTCCGCGCACTGTGCGTCTGAAGCCGGCATTGGCAGCGTGCGAGGTCCGAGCGCCCAGCTCCAGGCCCAGGATCTTGATGACGCGAAGGAGCGACCCACGACTCCTTTGAGCAGCCCTTGAGACCTCGGAGGAGTGTTTGAGGCCCATGGGTGGAGTCGCCGGGGCTCTCAGGCCTACTCCAGCCCAGTGGCCCGAGAGAGTGGCTCATCCTGAGAAACCTGAGGCCGCAGGAGGAACGCAATTTCCAGACGCGAAGCTTGCTTTGTAGACGGGTTCTTGTCCATTTATATGCTCCGAAGCTCAAACTCATGTAGGAGGGACTAGAGCGCTTGCAAGGGCGCTCTCCGGATCACGCAGCTCCAAGGCCTCCACCATCTCTCTGTCCCTTCTTTCACCTTTACCTGGGGCAGAAAGGGACACAGACCCCGGAACCCACAGACATGGGAGAACTTGCGTCCACATAGACGACCAGCTGGAAAGATGGACCTCACAGACACCCAGGATGTCAGATATAGATAATCCAGGTGTGCGCTGGGCGCCGAGGGCAGGAGGAAGCGTTGGTCCCTTTAGTCTAGGTCCAGACTGGGCTTTGGGAACCATAGCGGTAGAGTCCGCACTGCCGCTCGCAGCCTGGGAGTCGCGCTGAAAGTGGATCAGGCTTCCGGAACTAGCAGGACCGGCTGTACTCGACTCCGCAAAGCAGCAAGTCGCAGACCCCACCTCACCCGGACCTTTGCTCCGGGAGAAGGGACACCGAACCTCTCCCAGACGGGAGGAGGAAAGCAGGCCAGAGTCCGCGCGGGGAGGGGTGGGGGGGCGTTCGCGGCCTTCCGAGGGATGGCGAAGCCAATGCCCTTACAAGGCGTTTTCTCAAAAGCGTGGCTGGCGCGTGCCAGGGCCGAGCCAGGGCCTTGCACGTCGCGAGTCTAGGGAGCAAAAGAAACGGGGACAGGATGCGAATCCTCAGAAGAAAAGCTCGGTGGAATAGGTGTGCGCGTGTGCACATGTCTGTATGTGCTTGTGTGCACGTGAGTACGCCCGTGTGCACTTGTCTATACGTGCCTGTATGCGGATGCGCGTGTGTGCACCTGCGCGCGTGTAAACGTGGGTGAGAGCCTATGTACAGGGAGCATGCGCCTCCTGTCACTTTAAGAGAGAAAATGCCTGTTCCCAGGTCGTGCTATATTAAGGAAATGATTAAAACTTAATTAAACCGTCAGGCCTCTGGCAAGACTAGCCAGGCTCTATTTGTAATAAAAGTCATCCAGGGAAGAACATTATCAGCGTGGGTCTGTCTCTGAGACTCCGCGAGAGGGGAAAGTACATAAGAGCCTTGAATGTCCAGGTTTGGAAGAATGGTACCTAGTGGAATCTGTATCCAGCCAGAGAGCAAAACTAAGGCAAGAGTAGGCTAAAAAGCATATCTGGTTCGTCCCGTTTCTTTCTTTCTCTTCCTTTTCTTTCCTTCCTTTCTTCCTTCCTTCCTTCCTCTCTTCCTTCCTTCCTTCCTTTTTTTTCTTTCACAGTTTAAAATTGGATCCTTAAGAAAGATTTTTTTTTTTTTAGCTCACTCTTTCTGTAGGCTTCTGCTGTGCTTTTAGCCAAGACTTGCACTGTATATCTATCTCTATACCTGTCTATGTTTGGAGATAGCTTGCTGCTGCTTCTCACCTAAGCTACTATTGTTTATATTTTTGCATTTCGTTCTGTATTTTATATTTTTGTACTTTATTTATAAACAACTATTTTTAATTCCAAATTTTAAAACCCTATGAGCCAGGATTTCATTCTCTAAATAGACTTTTTTTGTTTTTATTTTTGTCTTTCTTTTACACTTGACAATCGATGTAAGAGTTTCTAACCTCATGTTTGATTTCCCAGACTCAAGATCTGACACAGAGAGATTTACCCTGGCATACAGGAGAGTCTGTTTTTTGCCCTGAACTCGAGGCGCAGCACGTTGTCTCCGAATTTCCAAACAGGCAGGATCTGGACTTCCTTCCCATGCATTGAAAGACATTTATTATTCGCTAAAATACTAGCCTAGCAAGAAATAGAGTAATAGAGGGGAGAGTAGGTGTGAGGGAAGGCCCAATCCAATTACCAAGAGGGATTCTTATTTGGCTGCCTTACTTTTTGTAACTTGATCTGGGAAGGAGCCCTATCCTAATTGGGGGCCACGGATGCCAGAAGCCGCCCAGCATCACGGGACTGTGCCACACACTTGGGCAAGGGCTCCCTCTCTCCTCCATTCCTTCCCCTACTTTCCCCACTCTCTTCTTTCTCCTTGTACATACTCTTCTTCTTGCCTCTCCCTCTTATTTGGGTTAATAAAAATAATAAGTTGCAATCTGCCAGCTTCCAAAGTCTACAAGAATAAATTCAGGTGGCCAGGGTCTGTCTGGCTGCTCCTTTGCCGGCTTCTCTGTGGAGTCTCTGGCTACTACTGCAAACCCAGGCCCCGCGGAGAGAGTGATCCAGAACCGCAGTTCCTCACTGCTCCCTCATGGCACACACAGACAGGCACCTCTCCGTGTGTTGAGGACTGTTAACCATTCTTCTCTTTCACAACGAGTCTCTTCCCAATTGTAATCATCTGAGACAGAATGCGTCTACAAAAGAACTCCAGCAGCCTATCCAAAGAGCCCTTCAGGGCACCTCAGGGCCCAGAGAGATTGTCTTGCAGTGTTGGTTTTTAAGTCAAGGATCATTCTCGGTGGGGCTTAGAGGAGTACAGAGTTTTGGTAGAGCCGAAGGAGAGTGTGTTCTGAGGTTTAGCTTCCTTCCTCCATCCCTCTCCATCTCCAAGCACTCCAGAATCCAGAAGGAGAAGGAAGGGAGAGAATGATGCCTCTGACCTACCAAGTGGAGGGGTTGGACCTGTGATGTGTCCATAACAAGACTCCCTCTGCTAGGCTAATGAGCTTCCCCATTCATGCCCAATTTCCAGCAGTATCTGCTCTCTGTCCACAGAGGATACTACAATTATTTTTCACCCTGTGCTAGAAAAAAAATCGCTGCCTTCACTTGGTCATTCATTGACTCACACTCCTCCCACAACCCTACAGTTAGGGGTTAGTAACAGAAATGTCCGAGAAAAGCCACACTTTCTCTATCACTAAGACCTGATTCAAATATAAGATGGCTTGAAGGAAGTAATGGTAACATCCAGATGTAAATGAATACCTAAAGATGGGTAGTTGGATGTTGCTGATACCAATATTGCAACAGGTCGATTTGGATATAAATCAAACTGAGACAATGAGTGGGGAAATTAAATAATATCCTCTAAGTAGTTAGTGGCCATTTTAGTAGCTTATGCTATATAATACTATGTTTAAATTGATTTTTAAAATACATACCTTCATATTCTTTCAATTAAATATTTAATATTATTTCCCTATAATCCAAGATTATCTTGAATCTTCTGCTTACTAAAATGAATTGAAAATGTAACTAAGTATCCCTGTCTAGGCTCCATGTAAGAAATACTAGGTATGGTTTTTAGCTTTTTGTAAAAATTATTACATCCTCTAATTGGCTGTAAATTGGGGCCTGTTCTCATATTTCACAACTGCAGATACCAAAGTTCTTAAACAGTGGAAATTTTGTGCGCATTTATATAACCTGCTGAAAGTATAAATAATGAAGAATGTGACTGGAATTTATTCATATTTTTCTACTGACAGATGAGACATTTCAGTTTCAGCTGAATGAAAAGATTTTTACCAGAGTAATTTAAAGTTAGCACAGGAATTGCACAAAAAGAAGTAAACTATAGAAAAATATTAATAGCATTGGGAATGAAGCCTGAATTTGAACACGTGGGCAAAAAGTCTGACAACAAACTGACGTTTCTGCATGACTTTTGGTTTTGTTTTCTTTTCACTTCTAATTGTGTGAACTCTCTCATCCTTTAAGAAATGTACCATGAACAATCGAGATAAATGAAAAATGAAGAGGTTAGAGTTCTTTTTCCTTTAAAAATATAGGGGGAAATACAAAAATATTAAACTTTGCATTAAATAAAATAAGCTTACTGGAATACATTTCCAACCTGAGTTTTCAGGAAGAGCCAAATGAGAATCTTCAAACAAAAGCCTAAAGAATGGTAATAACAAGAGGAACTCTACCAAAACATTTCGATGTTTGGGAAACGCTGCTTGTAAAGAATCCTCAGAGTATACAATACTGCATTTCCAAATCCAGCCTCATGAAGAAAGAGGGAGGAAAAAAACCTATCTCAGGCCATTGGTAATAGGTGATGTAAATTTAGAATAACTAGCATTTCTAGAAAGACTTCTGCTTTTTTATGTTAACCTCTAGTCTTTGGTGCGGGTTCCTTCTCATATTACATAAAATGTACTTTAAGAAGCACTCACTACCTGCTACAGATGTCCAGGAAAAAAACTGAATTATGGAAGTCGGAAACATATGGCAGTTGCCTATTGCACAAGGAAGGTACATATGAAAGTTATAAATTTCTTTCTTTAAGTCAGCATTGTAAACGCATTTTATAGGGTTCACAGTATGTATTACATCTGTAGATTTAATTTTTGAAATATACATTTTTGGAGATATTTGTGGTTTGGGATTCTATGAGAAAGAACTCATCTTGATGTGTTAGGAATAAAGGGGGAAAAACCCCAATAAATAAACATGTGGAGAAGCAAACATCCGTCTTTTAATTTCCCAGCTGGTTATACTGAAAAGGACATCAGACCATCTATTGGCAAAGGATGACTCACAACAGGGGTATTGCCCGGCAGCATAGCGGTCTGAATTTATTGAGAGATATCCCTCTTCGAAGAAGCAGAGATGTCAAGTTGGGGAAAGCCAGCTTGGGGCCGGTAGAAAAACCACCAGATTAAGAACTGGATGCCACAAATGTCAAAAACGCACCACCAGTTCACTTTACTGTTGAGGGAAAAAAAAAAATGCCCACCAAATCGCTGATCTTTTTTCCATCAAAAGATTAGATTTAATTTTATTTCATTTAACACCTTTGAAACTACATATTTTGATTGCAATCATAATATTATATATTCAGTATTATCGATGGATACCAAGTACTAGCAACTACCAAGGTATCTTTACTTAAACCTTCAAAGTGATTTTAAAATAATCCCTCCAATTTTCTACCTGAAGCCCCCTGTGGTATCTTTAAGTTTAAATTTAATTTGTGGATTTTAAGAGTCACAGCTCTCTTGTTCAACTTTATTTGGAGAAATGTTAGAAGCAAGTTATGTGAAAGAACTTGGTCAAAAAGGAGTTTAAACAAATATATACTTGTTTAAACACCCTAAAAACAGAGCGACTGCCTACAGGTAAGGTCGCTGTGGGTTCAAGTCAAGAAAACCGTCCTCAGATTTGCTTTGTGAAAGCCGGAGGCTGATCTCCCACTTTGGTGTGCTAGAATGAAATTTACCTGGGGTAGAAATAATGCAGAATGATAGCAGATGTGCCCTTTCTGGGCATAAGTTTTATTTGGTTGTGTTTTGAGTTTCCCTTTGTGATCAATTGTTGAGTGGTCACCTGCATGGATTTTCTCTCTTTCTCTCTCTTTTTTTTTCCAGTTCCTGCCTTACCGAAGGCTAGTCCTGGCCAGACTTTTAACCACTTGGTCCATGTGGGGCGGTAAGAAATTGAGCTTTCATTTTTGGGGGCTTCCACTTAGGTGGAGACAGGAATCGCTGAGGCGCAGAAAACAATACCAAATTCTTTTCTATCTGTTCACAGAACTTTGTGAACAAGGCGAGTGCCAGGGCAATTTCTGATTTCCTTCTTTTCCAAGTTTTAGGTCACTTTCGAGCTCCCATCCTTTCCTTCCCAAACCATTCTGCACCCTCTCCTTAACATTTATAATTAGAGCTCTTCAAGGAGAGCTCCCCCAAAGCATTTCTCATTCAATAACAAAAACAGCAGTAACAATAAGAAATGAAACAATCAGTTCAGTTTCCGGGGAGCACCCTAGGAATTTCTGGGACGGATCTGGCTGGTAAAACATTTAGGAATTCACATTCCCGATGAGGTTCCACGTCTAAAATTAAAATCCAGTCTGGATTTCTGAAGTTCATTTTTCCTTTGGTCAATATGTGCGTTTTCTTTCATTTTATTTGTGTTCCCTTCTGGATTTGGTGCCTTCCCCCCCCCCCCCTCCATTGCCGAAGACAATCTGATTTACAGTTTGACTGAGAGTTGCATTTCTGTTTAGAAGGTGAAACGTCCAAGTCAGTTAGCCAAATTATTCCCCGACGGCTCCAATATTGCGCCAGAGTCCCAGAGTCAGTTATTTTTATGTCTGACTGTATTTCAAATGTGCAGGGTGATAAATAAGACCCGCCTCAAGCTGCAAACTATCTCAGTGTGATGAAGAACAATTGACAAAAATTAACCCAGCCAAAGCGTTGGGGTTTTCGCGAGCCGCTGGAGCATAAATCAGCGTCGCGGGCGGCTTCGGGAAGCAGCGCGCTCCGAGCCGCGCGCCCGCAGCAAGCAGCAGCGACTTTCAGCAGCCGCTGGGGTCGCCTGGCCCAAGTGAATGGGGCTTAGTCGCGGGGATCCGAGCGACCCGCTGACTCGGTCCCGAGTTCAGAGTTATCCTAGAAAGGAACACAACACGTTGGGGGAGAACGGCATGGCTACGCCTTAGCGACCCCCCCCCCCCCCTCCAATTCACCATCGAGAATTCTCCAGTGGGGTGTGTGTGTGTGTGTGTGTGTGTGTGTGTGTGTGTGTAAAATCAAAGAGGACTAAGGGAAGCAAACTTGACGCGGGGTGGGATGGGGGGGGGGGGGCGGTAATGAGCATGGAGTAACAACCTCCACAGCGTCTGGATCCCGGAGAAGGTCCTCTGCTCAAGTCACTTGAAAGGGATATTCGTCTTAGCTATTCACAGTTAACTCTTCTTACGGGAAATCAAGGGTGGCTCCCGGGGAAGTTCTCTGCGGCGGCGCCGTAGTTGTTGGCCGTCCGGCGCCCGCCTGCGCATTTGCTTCTCAGTGCACACGCCCCATTCCGGAACCCCGGCTCCCGCCAAGCCCTCGCGTTCTTCCCGGGAGCGAGGCGGCTGGCCACGGCGCCCCGGGACCTGTAGGTCGGATAGGGCAAGGGGCGCCCCGACCCGCTGCCGCCGGCCCTCGCCACCTGTTGGAATGGTGAAGCCCAAGACCTTGCGCTGCCTGTGGCGGCAGCGACGCGCGGCTGCAGGCGGACTCGCGCTTCAGCGGCCAAAGGGAATCCCAGCCGCGGGTTTCCGTTGATAAGTGTAAAGAACAACCCTCTCGGTGCTAAGTGCACAGTAAGTGCGAACAATAAATAGATCATTTCCCGGGGCATCTGTCTTGAAAAGGCCCCTGCTGTTCAGAGCCCGTAGGGGGTTATTGATTAGTGTGGGCGCCCGCGCCCTTCCCCCACGCCCCCTCTCGCCTGTGAGAGGGTACGAAGCCTCTGTCACCGCCTGGCGCGGCGTCTGGCTCTTGCTAGGGGACTGACAATAAGGACCATCAAGCCTCTCAGAAACCTCCCCACATCCTTAAGGCCACACCACCCTGCCGGCGGAAGCCTTGGAATCCATGAAGACCCCAGGCTTAAAGAGTGCGTGCGTGAGAGTGCGCGCGTGTGAGGCGTGGTCTGCCTATCTCGGTTACCACAGTAGAGCCGAGGAGGGAAACCAGTGGGGAAGAGAAGACGGTTCGTGTCTTGTATCCATTTGAATTTAGAATTTCCTTTAAAAACTAGGTTACAGAACAAAGTGAGTGAAAACTTAAGACCCCCTCCCCCCCCCCTCGCGGGGAGCTCTAGTTCCGGAACTGCACGGGCCTCACTTTTCTGCGGGCAGCGCCAGCGGGTAGGGTGCACACCGCGCTCGCAGCTGAGGTCCCGCAGCCGCGGCCGGGGGAGCCGGGGCCTCCTTGTGGCTCCGAGGCTCGGCGACGCACGCCCTCTCTCGCGCTCCGCCCCGCGCGCGGTCCCGGGCCCTAGCCGACCTCGGCAGCCGCGCCTCCCACCGCTTCCTCACCCCGGGGCGTAATCTCTAATCCACCCTGACCTCAGGCCTCGGCCTGCGCCCCGGCCAGTGGTCCGCCCTTCCAGAGCACTCCGGGACAGGGCGGGGTGGAGGTGGCAGAACAGACTGCGCTTGCGACGCGATTCCGCACGGGTTTGTTTCGTGACCTTGATCACGTCCCCGCCTTAACCTCCTCAAAGTTACAACTGGGATAATCTTTGCCGGACTCGCCCGCCGGGTGGTGGAGTAATAGATTGGGGCGGGGAGGCAGAGAGACTGTCAACTATCCCGCTGTGTGCCTGTTCACAGCCCGCCCCAGATATTTGGAGGTGGAGGTTGAGGTATTCATGCCCTGGCCTGCGGCCTCCGGGAGGAATTGGGCTCGTGGACGTTTAGGCTCCTTGGGGCCCGCAGCGCTTCCGGAAGGCGGGCGGGCGCGGCCGGAGCGCCGGGTTGGGGCACAGGGCGCCCTTGGCAACGTTGGCCGCATTGCCCCATCCCGGCCCGAAGCAGAGCTGCCGGGCCCGGCACGTCCCGCAGACTCAGGCTTGGCCCCGCGCCCCGTACTCGGCTCCGGGCTGACCCCTCCACCTCGTCGCGGCGGTGGGCAGCAGCCATGGGACTCCGCAACCCGCGGCGGGAGCCGAGCGTCGGCCTCCGCAACCTGGGCTGAAAGGGAAGCCGTGTGCGTTGTCCTGAAGCGCAGACGCGATGGAGACCACCCAGAGCCGCGCAGGAGATCCAGCCTCAGAGAAGGCATTGGTTTCTGACTTTGCCAAACCCAGGCAGAGAGTCTCTCCAGGAAGAAATCAACTTTTTCTCCCAGAAGTCTCCCAACCTTTCACAAAAATATAAAACCATCTGGAAAATGAAGCATCTACCTGGACGGAGGGACACAGTTGAAAATAAAAGGTAATTAGAAGGAGGAACCTGAAAGGATTAGTAATACACGTTTTCTTTGCTCTTGAATACAGGCAAACCCTGTAATGCAACCAACCCTGAAACAGAAGACTTAAGTCTCCCCAAGCCCTGGGCCAACCGGCGGCCGGTTTTTTCTCAGCTTCCCACACGACCTGTTACCATTATCATTGCCCCAGATATGGGTTAGGAATAAACTTCTCCCCCATTGCCATTGCCATGTAAAATCCCAGGGCGCACCACCTAATAACTTCCTTGATTTCTCTCATTAGTGAGGCTCTCTTTTTTGTTTGTTTTGTTTTATTATTGTTGTTTAGAAAGACACATTTCACAAGTTCTTTAAGATCAGCTGTTTCAAACTGCCCCACCTTACTTCATAGCAGACCAAACAATGAGTGCAACAAAACCTGTGTATGGAGTAGTGATCTAACATGGTCATGAGCTCTCAGATGCATAGTTATTTCTAAGAAGACTTCATTTTTTAAAAAAATGAAAAACATTTTGGGGCAGTTACAGTTACATTAGTACATATTGTGGAAATAAGCTTGCAGTTAGAGAAAAATTATTAGAAACAGCTGTGACGTTAATGTTTAAAAACCCAGAGTACTCAGTATGCTCAGTATCTACTTTTCATCATAAGTTTTTCTTGTGCATCCACATAATGCACTACTCTCTGTGTATAATATAAGACACTTGTTTAATAAAGCAAGTGATTGTCTGTGTCAGGGAGATTTGGTCCTCTCTGCCTCTCTCAGTCCATGTGCAGAGCAGATCAAAGACCTGAATTACCTCTGCCTTTCCAAAGACAGCCAGATGGTGTCTTGATTTTTTTTTCTTTTTTCAGATTTGTTAGCAATAGAATTCAAAGGACGAAAGAATCTGTGTGATGCTACAGATGAAAGCTCTACCCAGGTAAGTTAAGTTATTTTTTAATTAACATCATGCATACCTTATCTTATTTCACGGAAGTTTTGAGGACTCTCACGAGAGTCCACCTAATAAACATGAAAATGATGAGTAAATGAGTAGAACAAGGTAAAATAGAAATCACATGCTGGGGCCAAGGTAAGAAGAAAATAAGAACCCTGATATGTATGTGGAATACTAGACAGTTATTAAAGAAGAACTTTAAATTTGTCTCTGAGCCTCCTAGCAGGAAGAGTGAAAAGTGAAACATGATCCTCAATGAGCAGAAGGAGAAATCATATCAGTTTCTTACAGTAAGCAGCGTTATTCCTTGTGGTGGTGGTGGTGGTGGTAATGCTAACCATGACATTCCAGGCACCATAGCATGTTTTACATGCTGCTCTATTTGTGAGACCAACTGCTCCCCTCCCCCACCGCTTCCATTGTGATACTCTTTTTGGGATATTTTTACTTTGTTATGGTTGATATAAACCTGTTTTTCAAGCCACTTGGGTGGCTCCGTTAGTTAAGTGGGTTGGTTAAGTGTCTGACTTTTGATCTCAGCACAGGTGTTGATACCAGGGTCATAAGTTCAAGCCTCTGAGTTGGACTCCAAACTGGATGTGGATAAATAAATAAGTAAATAAGTAAGTAAGTAAATAAATAAATAAATAAAGTTGTTTCTCTACATAGAGGCAGTTTGATGTCTGGAAAGAACTTTGGAATTAGAGAGACCTAAATTCAATGCTGGCTTCTGCACTTAGGGTTCTGCTGTAACCCTTGGCAAGGGTCTTAATCTCTCTCTGAGACCCAGTTTTCTTTGAAAAATGGAAACAATCTATCCCATAGGTTTATAGAGAGGGTATTCCAGAGTCAGGCACTAAGAGACTTTTTTTTTTTTTTTTTTTTTTTATAAATGTTAGTTTATTACTGCTGTTTTTTATTGTCATTAACATAATACAAACGTTAGGTTCCTTTCTCTTTTTCCACAGCAATGTAATATTCAAGAGTACTTGTACTTTTGGGTTTCAGAGCAAATGAGAATACCAAAGTTTGGACGTGAAGATCTTTTAGTACAGTTAAGTGAACAAGGTTTCTGAGTTCCCTTACCCTCCTTTCTTGCCCATAGTGGTTAAACCTCTGGAGACACAAGAGGGTGTTGGTAAGATAGGCCTTGCGCTGAACCAGCAAGGGTAGGACTGGGTCCAGAGGCTGCAGGTCCTCTGGTGTGTTCCATACAGTAGCTCCACTCCTAGTCACCAGTGGATGGCAGCTGTTTGGATCACCTTGATATTGGTCACTGCATGAATGAGTTCCAAGAGGAGGCTGATAGACCTCTGAGTATTATGTTGGATGGGGGTGGAAGCACTAAGGTTTTACAGGTCACTACAGAAAGTCAGTATTCTATTAAATAATGGGGATTTGGGCCAGGAACAAAATACAAGGTGATAGACCCCTTTACCCCACTCACTCTGTCTCTTACTGTGTAGAGCTTTTAAACTGAGTACTTGCCGAGGACCCAGCAGTGGTTCTAGGTTTTACGGAGACCAATTCTCTGTCCTGGACCCACCACCTTTCTTGCACTATCCGGGCAAATGGCCTCTGAGATTTTCTCTTTCTGTCCCTCTTCCTTTTTCTCTCTTTCACCTGCTCAGTACCCACTAACCTCTAACCCTTCTCCTCCTGCTAAATCTTGCAGGTTGATAATGGGTTAAATATATCAATCTAGTCCCTATATTTGCTGAGGTTGGTTGTATCTTAAAAAAGTATGGAAACTTATATGTATGTGTTTGACCTGTTTTGCTAGATTGTAAGCTTCCCAAAGTCATGAACTTCATGCTGTTTATGCATTGATTGGCTGAATCTAGATCAGCAGGTAATTTGTTCCAGGCAGCCCCATGACTAAGCTGCTAAGAAGCAGCGTGGCATAGCAGGGTGGGCAAAAAGTTGGATTCAGAAGAAAGGGGCTCAAGGCTTCGTTGTCTCTATCACTGGCTCCATGATCTTGTGTAATCATCTAACATCCTTAGCTTCTACCTAAAGTATTTACATGGGGTGAACTCAGTGATGCCACATAGCACCAATACTTTATGATAGTGAATCCAGCTGAGAGTAATCTCCTCTTTCTCTGAATTAGCTCTCGTGGCATTTTATTTCTCCATCATTTAGGCACATAACACATCCTTCCTTACATTAAAATTATTGCAAACTATTTCTTATCTCTATCATGCCATAAGCCCCAGGAGTGCAGAAACAGTCTGCATCACTGTTTCCAAAAGAGCTATTCCAGTGTTTTGTACCACTGTACTCAATAAATATTTTTGAGTGAATAAAATCTTACTCTTTATTCATAACATCCACTAATTTGGTGTAAAAAGAGGGAAGGCTAAACTTTGGGAGGGCTGGCACACCTAGGCCTCATTCTGTGCCGAGTCCTGCTGTCTTATATCCATGTCAGCCAGGGTGCACAATCAGGCTTGTGTTTGTTGTTTTGGGGTACAGGCCAAATGATCTAGAACAAATATCCAGCTCCTTTCTTTAGCAAATGCACAGAATGTGATAGAAGGAAAATAGGCCTTATGATGGCAGAAGAGAGAGGCACATGAGGAACAAGTTTTTTCTCCTCATGAGTGTAGATAGTGGGTATTGAACAATGTGGTATGCAGCCAGCAATGGGGTCCATCCATCTCATGAAGGGAGTTCAGCGAGGCCTACCTGTTACTGTGGCATGATTTTCTTGGCCATGTTTGCCAACTCCCTGAAGCTCTTGCAGGGAAAGGGAGGTGGAAAGGAAGAGTGAGAAGACAGCCATACTCTGTTAACGGGTGTGCATCTGGATTCCTCTCCTGTCTTCAATAGATTCTGGAATATGGCTGTAGGCAGAACCAGTAAACTCTTTTCTAGACCAGTCCTGGTGGGAGAAGGATCTAGTAAATTCTCACAAAAAGGCACTTCCTTGCTACTTCCACCACTGGGGTCACTGCGCCTGCAACCCTGCCCCTTCCTCAGTCCTTGGTGCTCACCTTAAACTGAAGCCCCTCCAAGCAGCCCTTCGTGCTGTGGCCCTCCCAGAGCCTCAACCTGCCCCAGCTGGCTCGACAGTCTTACACTTCCACTTTGAAGACTGGTGCTTCTGGACCCTCTGCTGCTGTTGTTCACTGCCCTCAAGATACTGATATGATCTCCATAGTCATCCCAGCTTCTCATTGCCAGGCCTGGGCTCACTGTTGGGACTTGCATGTTGGAAGCCCTGCTGACATGTTGCCTTCTTACCTGTATCGAGTTGGGCTGCGGTGGTCCAGATTACTTGCCTTGTCCTCCTGCTGATTCTCCATTCTCCCTTTCCCAGCCCCACCCCCAGACAGCAGTGAAGGTCCCTGTTAGTGAGTTAGTGTACTCCGGCTATTCCTTGAAAAGGTCCGATTGGCAGGTCCCAAGGGTGTGGAATAGTACTTCCTGTGTACCTCTCCTCTTATGCACCTTTGTAGTGCAAGAAGTTGCCATGTACCCACATATGAAGGCTGGAGTCTGTTCTCCTTTGGGCCAGTTAGGTTTCCTTGAGGTCAACTGGCTGCATATTCATCCCCATCCATTTATGGTGCATTTATTATGTAAGTCTCAGACTTACCTATTTTAGAAAATTTCAACATTCTAGAAGTTATTTTTTTTTTCCTTTCTTTAGCATGTGAGAGAGAGAAGGGGAGGGGCAGAGAGAGAGAGAGGGAAATAGAGAATCCTAAGCAGGCTCCATGCTGTCAGCACAGAGCCCTATGTGGGACTCAAACTCATGAACCATGAGATCAGGACCTGAGTTGAAACCAAGAGTCAGAAACTTAACCACTTAACCAACTGAGGCACCCAGGTACCCCTAGAAGTTATTTATTAGTCATGGAAATTAATACTAAGTGCAGTCTCAGACAATCTCTGAATAACAGTGGAATAACCCAGTACTAGTTTGCTTCTCATTTACTTAAGATCCCCATGTGGGTCAGGTGGCATCTTTTCTCTAATTGTTGACTCAGGGACCTAGGCTGACCTCTTCTTATAGTTATGCCATTCAGAACTTGACTTCCAAGTTTGATGTGGAAAGGGAAGAGAGAATGTGTGGGGAAAGCATGCCCATTCTTAATTACCTCAGCCTGGAAATGACACGTGTGACTTCTGGTCACATTCTGTTAGCCAGCAATCATTCCCAAAGCACCATGTGCCTACAGAAGAATATGGGAAATGTGGTATTTCCTTTTTCCCAGGAAAATGGAAGTAAAACAATTTGATGTCTGAGTAGCTTTTTCTCTGTCACAAATTTTTTTTTTTTTTTTTTTTAAATTTTTTTTTTCAACGTTTTTTATTTTATTTTTGGGACAGAGAGAGACAGAGCATGAACGGGGGAGGGGCAGAGAGAGAGGGAGACACAGAATCGGAAACAGGCTCCAGGCTCCGAGCCATCAGCCCAGAGCCCGACGCGGGGCTCGAACTCACAGACCGCGAGATCGTGACCTGGCT
The DNA here is from genome assembly GCF_046562875.1 of Panthera onca. Taxonomy (NCBI): domain Eukaryota; kingdom Metazoa; phylum Chordata; class Mammalia; order Carnivora; family Felidae; genus Panthera; species Panthera onca. The sequence continues at coordinate 75,915,633 of NC_138343.1, forward strand.
GAAGTCGGACGCTTAACCGACTGCGCCACCCAGGCGCCCCTCTGTCACAAATTTTGAGGAGAAACTCTTCTCTTTTCTGGACAAGGGAACCTCCAAGCTAGTATGACCCATACTGAAAGGACAAGGAAAATAGAAAACACTGTTTAATCAGGTACAAAAGCTAAGATGATTACTATAGGCCAGTAGTTGGGTTTTGCTCTGTGGAGCTAGTTCAAGGACAAAGTTCTCTTTGAGGTCAGGGGGAATTACATTCTGTGAAATTGAAACCAGTTATCCAGAGGAAGATGAAGATGTGAGGAGCCAAAGGATATCCCCTTATTGTAGAAACAGCCATATCAGTATGAAAAGCCCTAAATCCATCTAGTCCAGATTTCCATAGTCTTTTTATTACCAGAGTCATTTCCAGTGTCTTGAAACTTGGGAAGGTTTAGCCAACAAGCTCTAGTGATATTCCAAAGTCCAGGAATTAATCACATCTTTTCTGGCCTTTTACTTTTAGTCCTAATACATACTATCAGCACTCTGCCTTCCTTCTCGGTCTTGGTTAACATTTTATTTGTATCTTTAATGATTTAACAGATGTCAAATTTTGTTATGGATTTGACAAGGGCTGACATTGCTCAAATGTCTTTGCCCAGGTCTGGTCCATTTATGAGGGACTAACAGACCACTGATGTCATTTTCATGTGCTTTGATGGAAGTTTTAGTGTCCCAACTCCCCTGTGGAAGGAGTTTTACACTTCTAAAGTGGTTGCAGCCTTCTTGTTAAGTTCTTTACCCAACACGCTTTTGCATTTTACCTTCTTACTGAACAGTTTTTGTAATAGCATTTTAGGATATTTGGTTCAACACTAGTCAGCTCAAATTTTCCAGATGAGATGGATCGTTAATAGAAGAAAACTTGAAATCTTCAGTTTCTGGGAGAGATGATGGGCATTGTACATTGATCTGTATTTCTAGTCTTCAAAGAGACTAGAAAAAAAAAAAACCCTTTGTGTTGTCTGCCCTTAGAACAGTTGCATTTATTGTTTAAAATAGCCTGACATATTATTCTCATTCCTGAACTTATATGTGAGTAGGTCTTAGAAGTCCTGCCAGAACCTTAGAAACTGCTTGATTGGTTAGTATCCACTGGCCATTAAAGTACCCAAAGAAGCTCTGGCCAAAGAGAGAAACTAAATGGAGATCCATTGAATGCCAGAGACATATGTTGTGAACAGTGCTAACCATGGAGAAGATCTGGCCTTCACCTTCAAGAGTTTATAGCCACATGAACTGTGTGAAAAATAAAAAAAATAAATTAACTGTATTAATAGAGCAGGAAAAGCATGGTCAGAGGCAGACCAATCATACCTGAAGGAAATATAGGTAAAAGTATTTGGCTGATATCCTTTTAGGTGGAAGTATAAAAAACTGTTCACGTAGGAGTCAGGACCAAATGAAGGAGTAAGAGTTGAGAGTTTTATTTCTGGTGCAGAGCCCTTCCCTTATTGCCTGTGTGACTGTGGGGGGAGTTCTTTAACCTTTATAAGCCTCCCTTTCCTCCACTGAAAAATAGAGCAGTGTGGATCCTGGCAAACACATTAACTGATTGTGTGGATCAGATGAAACAGTATATTTGAAAGTGCTTTAAAATGGTGAAGTGCTACATCAAGGTAAAGGCAAAGAGAGGCCTTAATTCTGTACTCTCTCCTCTCCTTCATCTGCCCCCCACCCTTCATCCACACACAAACTGCTGGGACTCTTTATTGCAGTGCAAGAAACACTTCTGGGTGGAGGTGGTGTGAATGTGAATGTTTTTTGGTATGTTATTTGGCACCACAAGTATATGTAAAAACAGTGATTTTGGTGAAGATCTTTTTCTTCCCTAAAAGTTTGCTTCCAGCTGCTGAAATCATTTACTCTGTGAATGGAAACACAGTTTAACTCCAGTAGGATGTGGCACTTGGTGGTGACACTAGACCAGTTCTCTGAAAATCAGTTTGCCAAATTACCAATGGCAGGAGCCCAGCAAGCATATATCTTTTACCAGGTGGAGGAGAGTTTGTAAAGAACCTTTTTCACCCGCAGAGGTAGAGACGGGCAGAGCATACACCTGCAGAAATAGAAAATCTGTAAAGTGTATTTTAAGGAAAGCTCATCCATTCACATCTCCATGTTGAGTCCTGGAGGATTGCTTCAGCAACTGAAATGTGACCTGATAACTGAGCTACTCTGTCAAATCATCTATGAAAACTACTGGTGTGAACAATCACCAAAACTAAACTTTGACAAAAATTCAGCAGCAACTCAGTGAATTCAACAACTTGGTCAGACTAGTAGAGAGTGACAATTGATTTAAAAGAAAATGGGTTGGGTCTACATTGCTTTTGCCACTGTGTGTGTGCGTGTGTGTGTGTGCGTGTGTGTGTGTGTGTGTGTGTGTGTGTGTGTGTGTGTTGAGGAAGAGTGCTGTAGTGGTGGCTTTTAGGTAATGGGGGTTTTCAAAACTGGGTGAGAGTTAGGATCATAGTTTTCTGTAGTTTATGCACTTTGGAGCAGAATCTAAAATGGTGTTGAGGATAGGAGGGGAATGGAGGCAAATGCTCAGTGTGAAATGTCCAGCAGAACCCAAGTGTACAGGGCCTGTCCCATGAATACTGGAATCCAGACACAGAAAAGTCAATCAGGTTTCAGAAGCATCCATACCAGGTTTACAGCTCTGGTTAGAAATGGCTCTGGGGCTCCCCAGGTGGTCAGAAATGTGGGTTGGATGGCATCAGTGCTAGCATCTGAGAGCAGTGAAGGACCAGGGTGGTTCATGCTGGATCAGAAGCCAGGAACTCCATATTCTGGCCCCATTGTTTCCCTTAAACTGATGTATACCAGTGCTTCTCAAATTCTCTATGAAGGACTTTATTTTTAAATTTCTAATCCATTTAGGACCAACACATGGTCCCGGTATCCGTGACATACACTCAATTTGTGCCGCATGTGACTTACCGAATAAATTAGATGATACTTGAACTAGTCTACACTGAATTCAGTGAGATGACTATATTGATCATGGTGCATGTATCTGAAATGTCAAATTATTGGGTGTTTTAAAGTGTTCTCAATTTTTGATCTTCTCTCTTTCTGAGCTAATAACAGTTTGTGGACTGTCACTGGAAAAGGTGTTTTCTTTTTTCTTTTTTTTTAATGTTTATTTTGGGGAGAGAGTGCATGTGAGTGGGGGAAGGGCAGAGAGAGAGGGAGACAGAGGATTGATTCCAAGCAGGCTCTGCACTGACAGTTCGAACTCCCGAACCGCGAGATCATGACCTAAGCCAAAGTCAGACGCTTAATCAACTGAGCCACACAGGCACCCCTAAAATGAAACTTTTAATGGTAATATTAAACTTACCTTTGAAAACTACATTTATTAGTTTATTTTTAAGCCTTAAAATGCTGTAAATGCAAATTTTGCTACCCCTAATTATTTTTTTAAGTATGAAATTTATTGTCAAATTGGTTTCCATACAGCACCCAGTGCTCATCCCAACAGGTGCCCTCCTCAATGCCCATCACCCACTTTCTCCTCCCTCCCACCCCCATCAACCCTCAGTTTATTCTCGGTTTTTAAGAGTCTCTTATGCTTTGGCTCCCTCCCTCTCTAACTTTCTTTTTTTTTTTTACCTTCCCCTCTCCCATGGTTTCTGTTAAGTTTCTCAGGATCCATATAAGAGTGAAAACATATGGTATCTGTCTCTCTCTGTATGACTTATTTCACTTAGCATAATACTCTCCAGTTCCATCCATGTTGCTACAAAGGGCCATATTTCATTCTTTCTCATTGCCAAGTAGTATTCCATTGTATATATAAACCACAATTTCTTTATCCATTTATCAGTTGATGGACATTTAGGCTCTTTCCATAATTTGGCTATTGTTGAAAGTGCTGCTATAAACATTGGGGTACAAGTGCCCCTATGCATCAACACTCCTATATCCCTTGGATAAATTTCTAGCAGTGCTATTGCTGGGTCATAGGGTAGATCTATTTTTAATTTTTTGAGGAACCTCCACACTGTTTTCCAGAGCGGCTGCACCAGTTTGCATTCCCACCAACAGTGCAAGAGGGTTCCCATTTCTCTACATCCTCTCCAGCATCTATAGTCTCCTGATTTGTTCATTTTAGCCACTCTCACTGGCATGAGGTGATATCTCAGTGTGGTTTTGATTTGTATTTCCCTGATGAGGAGTGACGTTGAGCATCTTTTCATGTGCCTATTGGCCATTTGGAATAGGTGTTCTCAAAGTTGGTTTCTACTTGGCAGTTTGCTAATGCAGATGTGGGAGGTTGACTCATCTTTCAAATACTGTGGTGCTTCCTCTATAGGTCACTGTCAGAGGATGAGATTTTGAAACTGCACATTAAGGAGTGCTTCAGAAAATAGAGGCTTAAAATGCTGGTTTAAGAAGATATTGGTTGTCTTGTAGCCTCCATTTTCCCTCCTCCTTTAGTATTAGAACCACGATCTCTAGATATGGAATAGAAACTGCATTTCCCAGCCTCCTTGCAACTGGGAATGGTCATTTGCTAAGTTCTGGGCAAGAGAATGTAAGCAGAAGTGGTATGACACCTTCTGGTAAGGCTAAAAGGGAAAGAACTGGAATGTGGACATAACTGCTGGGGCTCTACCTTTGATATGTTTAGCTGCCGTGAGAGTGGAAGCCCTGAAAAGCAGAGCAACAAGACAGATAGAACCTCCGTCCCTTTTACCATGGACTCAATGTGCCACACTAGGCTGCAATATCAGAATGGCATGAGGGAAAGAAATAAGATTCTGTATTTTTAAAGACCGTGCTATTTTGGTATTTCACTTATTTGCTAAATGCAATCCTAAGCAATATAAGTACAATTTTAAAATCCTGATATTTTTAGTAAAGGATGTCTTTAACAAAACATCCTTACTTTCCCAATCCTTAAACAGAGAATTTAAAATATGATTTAATCTTTTTATGATTAACAAGAATCACCACTAAGAGCTATGGTTATATGTGCCAACGTCTAGGAGTCCATGACCACCTGCTTGTGTGGACTGGGTTTTAAGATTGCTTACCTTGTCAGCTCTACCTCTTTCTACTTTCAGTGGTCTGCACCTAGAAAGTAGAACAGTCTTTTTAAAAAAAGGTTTCTGCCTCTAGATGGCTGCAATATGGAAATCAAACATATTAAAACTGGGTAGATCAATCCTGCCTCTGTTTATTAAACACTTACTAATGTGCCAAGCCCTGAGCCAGATGCCAGGCATACGTAGATGAATCAGTATAATTCTTGCTCTCAGGTTGTTAAAAGTCCAATGGGACAGTGTTAGTGACATCAACAAAATATTCTAGGAGTATGAAAGAGGGAGCTATTATTTTGTCTGGTTCTGGAGTAAGGTTGTTAGAAGAGGCTTCACAGAAAAGGTGACATCACTGGAACTGGGTCCTGATGTGGGATACTACCACAGAAAGAAGTGCCGATCAAGTCACTTGTAAGGACACAGTTCAGGAGAGTTATGGCAGTAGTGCAGTAGCACAGGGAGGCTGGGACATGTGGCTGGACAGGAAAGTTGAAGCCACATTTAGAGGGACTTTAAATGTTTTATTTAAGATTTTGGTCTCTGTGGGAAGTTGGGAGCATTGAAGTGTGTTGTTTGTTTTATCTGTGTGATTCTAAGCAGGACATAGATATGACACAGTCTCTGAGCTTAGGGAAATAAGTCAGACAACACAGTGAAAGATATATTGAATGGGGAAAAAATGATAGGAATCTATTGCAGTAGAGTATATACTGTGATCTAGTACAGTATGGATGAGAACAGGACTCAAAACAATGGCCATGAGGGAGAGAGATGCTTGTGAGATATGTTTGTAAAAAAGCAAGAAGATTTGGGGGGTTGGTTGTATATGTGGGATGAAGGAAAGGGAGGAGTCAGTTTCAATGTGGGTTATGATACTGATATCAGACTCAAAAGGAAAATAAATTTTATGCAGAAGGTTGGTTTTAGTACAACAGGGTATGTTAGGATAATGCCTAAAGAACATCACATTTTAATGTTTTCTCCTCTGCTGTCCTCAACAAATGATGCTCAGTGGTGCCTGCTGCACAGTAACAAATATATGTTGAATTAACGATGAAATAATTCAACTAATAGGAAGATCTAAGGAGGAGATAGGGATGTGGAAGTCAGCAGCATCTGTGTGATGCTTGAAGCTGTGGAAGTTGATGAAATGAACCATCAAAAGCATGAACAGAGGTGAAAAGAGAATTTAGGAACCTTAGGAAATCTTATTAAGGAACAAAGAGGAGAGCTAGTGAGGACATCTCAGAAGGGGTGATCAGATAAAAATGTGTCCTTGAAAACAAATAGGACCATTTTAAGACTGAGATGGTGGTGAGTTCTACTAAATGCTACCAAGGAGGTAAGTTTCATGAGGACTAAAGTCAATAGATTTGGAATTAAAAGTGACAGTGATCGTTTAGATCAACTTCAATAGAGCTGTCTCTGTAAATCAGCTTCTCTTGAGTGATGACTCTTAAAGTTCGGTGTTCATCAGAATCATCTGGAGGGCTTGTTACACACAGAGTTCTGGGCCACATACATCCGCCCTCATTTCTGATTCAGTAGTTTGGGGATATTTGCATTTTTAGCAAGTTCACAGGTAATACTACTGCTGCCAGTCCAGGACCATACTTGGAGAACCACAGCTATAGAACGTCACAGAGAGAAAACAACTGGATTATTTGAAGATGAAAGAGAAATACTTTCCTAAACTCAAAGTTTCCAGAAAGATGAAAAAAAGAGGGGAAGGAGGTACACTCTACTCACCAATTAAGACTTAGTCACCTCCTGGTGGAGAAGCAACAGAATAGATTCTTCTTAAATATTTGAAGCTGAAGAATTTTTGTCAAGACATGACAAACTTCTGTTTTCTGTTCTGTATAAAATAAAAGTAATAATAAAACCAACCTCTGTGCATTGTTCTTGGGAATAAATGAAATAATATGGTAGTGATATGATAGCATTCATCTCACTGTTTGGTGCTCAAGTAAGCAATTGTTGAATCAGAGCATAGACATTATTTATTCAAAAGCAAAATAGCCTATACATAAATTAATGTTTCTGGTGATAATAAAAATTGCCTATGCAAATTTCCAGCAGCCCTCCAAAATATGTTTTTATAATTGGTACTCCATTGCTATCTATAAATTATAAATTGAGCAAACATAAAAGGTTTGGTGACTGTTTTCAGGGACAGTGGAATTTAATACTACATACCTCAAAACTTTTTCCTTCTTTCTCTTTGAATATGTGGTCTGCCAAAATTTCTGTCTCCTGAAATATTTTCATCTGGTCACTTTTTAAAATAAACATTTAAGTTAATCACTTAACATTTATTTCACTAATGTGACGAGTGAATGTAAATCACTAAAATGAGTTTGAGGAAAGACTATGAAAATTCACTCAAATAAAAAAAAAATGTGAATGTTTACCGAAGAATTTAATAGGAAGCCAGAACAAACACTGTCAATATTATTTATTTAAAAAATGGAGTATTCATTTAAGTCATACTGTGATTAAGTAATGAATCCACAAGACTAGGTAAACAAACCAGGTTTTGGAGAAATAAAATTTAAATATCTTACAAATATTCTAATCCAGTAATTATATTTAGGTAGACAGTAGTTATTGATTGTGCCTGTTATAATTATATAACAATGATACTTTAAAATTGTGTCTGCATATTACGAGAAGGAAAATATCTATAATAATATCAACTTCATATAATTCTCCTGAAGGTTAAATAATGTATATAAATGTTTACATTACTTGGAACAAAGAAACATGATGATAATAACAATAAACACAATAGCTATTACTAATTTTGTCTGAAATTATGGTTAAGTCATTCTTACTACATTAACCTAATTTAATCACTATCACTTCACCATATAGTAAGTGGATATTATGCTTAGCCCTACTTTACAGATAAGGGAAATTAAGACTTAGTGAGGTGAAGTAACATCCTAAGTAACACAACTAGTAAGTAGTGGAACCAGTATTAGAACCCAGACCATCTAGCTCCAGGGCTATCCCCTCCCACCCACTGCCAATATAATGTAAGACGCCCATGTTTTGGTGTGTATAGTATGCATGGATCTAATAGAAATGTTAATAAGAGAAAGCATATGGGGCGCCTGGGTGGCGCAGTCGGTTAAGCGTCCGACTTCAGCCAGGTCACGATCTCGCGGTCCGTGAGTTCGAGCCCCGCGTCAGGCTCTGGGCTGATGGCTCGGAGCCTGGAGCCTGTTTCCGATTCTGTGTCTCCCTCTCTCTCTGCCCCTCCCCTGTTCATGCTCTGTCTCTCTCTGTCCCAAAAATAAATAAAAAAAGTTGAAAAAAAAAATTTTTTAAAAAAAAAAAATATATAAAAAAAAAAAAAATAAGAGAAAGCATAATACTAAATATGTATCCAATGCATTTAATTTGAAGTATTTAATTACAAAGCATGCTTGAAGTTAACTTGAATACAGAAAATGTGTCTAGAAGTAGATGATAATCATGTAGATAGTTATCAAAACATGCCAAATAAAATGCTACACACACTTTGCAAGTCATATATCAAGGTCTTATATCAAGAGTAGATAAAGAACTCTAACAACCCAGTAATAAAAAAAACTGGGCAAAGAATCTGAATAGACATTTTTCCAAATAAGATATATAAATGGCCAATAAGCACAAGAAAAGATGCTTGATATCATCAGCCATCAGGGAAATGTAAATCAAAAGCACAATGAGATACCATTTCACACATACTAGACTAGGATGGCTAGAATCAAAATGTCAGAAAATAACAAGGGATAGTGAGAAAAAATTGGAACTCTCATACACTGCTGGTGAGAATGTAAAAAAGTACATAGCCACTTTGGAAAACAATCTGGCAGTTCCTTAAGTGATTACACACAGGTTAACGTATGTCCCAGCAAATCCATTCTTAGGTATGTACCAAAGAGAAACGAAAACCATAGTTCACGCAGAAACTTGTATAGGAATATTTATAGAAGCATTATTTTTAATAGCCAAAAGATGGAAATGACCCAAATATACATCAACTGATGAATGAGTAAAAAGGGTAGATCTACACCATGGAATGTTATTTGGCCATAAAAAGGAATGAAATACTGATATATGCCGTAACATAGATTAAACTTGAAAACATTATGCTAAATGAAAGAAAATCACACAAAAATCTGTTTCTGTGCACTCACAATGAGCTATCTGAAAGAGAAATAAAGAAAATAATTCCATTTACAATAACATCAAGAACAATAAAATACTTAGGAATTTAACCAAGGAGGTGAAAAAAATAAGTGAATTTAACCAAAGAATTTTCTGTATGTTGAAATCTATAAGACATTGATAAAAGAAATTGAAGAAGGCATCAATAAATGGAAATATATCCCATTTTCATGGATTAGAAGAATTAATATTGTTAAAATGTCTATACTACCCAAAGCCATGATAGGTTCAATGCAATCCCTATAAAAATTCCAGTGGCATTCCATATATATATAATCGAATATTATTCAGCCATAAAAGAAGAAAATCCTGACAATTTCGACAACATGAATGTAACTGGAGGGCATTATGCTAAGTGACATAAGTTAGACCCAGAAAGAAAAGTACTGAGTAATCTCACTTGTATATGGAATCTAAAAAAGCTTAAACAAGGAACAAAGAATTGATTGGTGGTTTCCAGAGGCTCATGGGGTGGGAGAAGTGGGGAAATGTTGGTCAAAGGGCACAAACTTCCAGGTATAGGATGAATACATACTGGAGATTTAATGTATAGAATTGTGACTATACATAACAATTTTTTATACTTGAAAGTTGCATGGAGAATATGTTCACACCCCTGCCACACACACACAAATGTAACCATAGGAGGTGATGGATGTAACTAACCTTATTGTGGAAATCATTTCACAGTATTTACATAAATCATCATGTTGTACACCTTGAACTTATACAATGTTATATGTCAATTATATCTCAATGAAGCTGGAAAAAAAAGAAAAGAAACCCAGTCACAAAAGACCACATATTACATGCTTCTGTTCATACGAGAAGTCCATAAAGGGAATATATATAGTGACAGAAATCGGATCAGTAGTTACCTAGGATTGGGGAGGTTGAGGAGTGGTGGTAAGTGGGTAGGGGGATGACAGCTAAAGAGTATGGGGTTTCTTTTTGGGGTGATTAAAATGTTCTAAAATTGACTAATGATGTTTGCACATATTTGTGAATATGCTAAAAAATCATTGAATTTGTACACTTTATGTAGGTGAATTGTATAGTACGTGAACTATATCTCAGTAAAGCTGTTAAAAATATATGAAGCACTTTTTGTGCAGGTGTACGTATGTGTGTATTTATTTATTTATTTATTTATTTATTTATTGAGAGAGAGAGAGAGAGAGAGAGAAAGAGAGATACCAGGGGAAGGGCAGAGAGAGAGAGTCTAAAGCAGGCATTGCACTGACAGCGTGGAGCCCAGTGCAGGACTTGAACTCACAAACCCCAAGATCATGACATGAGCCAAAATCAAGAGTCTGATACTTAACTGACTGAGCTACCCATGTGTCCCTGTGTGTGTATATTTAAAAAATGATTGGTGTAGGTGGACAGGACCAGAGAGTGCCAAAGATTTTATCACAACATTATTAAAACACTAAATACTGCCAAAATAATTTTTATAATAATAAGATACAATAGAAATCCAGAAACTGATATTTTTACATGTAAAACTTAATACATGATGAAACCTTACAAAATAATGGGTCTTGAGATATTTCATAAACCTAGTATTACATTAATTAAGATTTAAAAGAATTCAGAGCCACACTCAAACAAAATAAACTTCAGGTTGAAAGCAACACTATAAGCAGAAAAATAAGCAGTAAATAGCATTGAATATTTCTCTCATTTTTAGAAAAAATAACTTACTAAACTGAAAGCAATAGAATTTCAGTGAATTTAAAAGCAATAGAATAAATAAATAAAATTTAATACAATAAATTTGATCCTATAAAATGAAACACTTCCTTAAATAAAATCCATTCTTTTTTATGGCTGAATAATAGTCCATTATATTTTTATACCACATCTTCTGTATCCATTCTTAAATTGATGGACACTTTGGCTGCTTCCCTATCTGGGCTATTGTAAATAATGCTGCTATAAACACAGGGGTGCGTGTATTCCTTTGAATTAGTGTTCTTGTATTCTTTGGGTAAATACCCAGTAGTGCAATTGCTGGATCATAAGGTAGTTCTATTTTTACCTTTTGGAGGAATCTCCATACTGTTTTCCACAGTGGTTGTACCAGTCTTCATTCCCACCAACAGTGCACAAGGGTTCCTTTTTCTCCACATCCTCACCAACACCTGTTGTTTCTTGTTGATTTTAGCCATTCTGACAGGTGTGAGGTTATGAGCTCTAGTATAATGCTAAGCAAAATAATCCAGAGAAAGACAAATACCATATGATTTCACTCATATATGGAACTTGAGAAACAAAACAAGCAAAGGAAAAAAATGAAAAAGAGAGAGAAACAAATCAAGAAACAGACTCTTTGTTAAAGAGAGCAAACTGGGGCACCTGGGTGGCTCAGTCGGTTGAGGGTCAGACATCAGCTCAGGTCATGATTTTCACGGTTCATGAGTTTGAGCCCTGTGTCAGGCTCTGTGCTGACGGCTCAGAGTCTGGATCCTGCTTTGCAGTCTGTGTCTCCCTCTCTCTGTGCCCCTCCCCTGCTCACACCCTGTCTCTCTCTGTCTCTCAAAAATGAATAAACATTAAAAAAAATTTAAAGAGAACAAACTGATGGTTATGGTTAAATAGATGATGGGAGTAAGGAGGACACTTGTCATGATGAGCACAGGGTGATGTATGGAAGTGTTGAATCACTATATTATGGACTTGAAACTAATATAACACTGTATGTTAACTAACTGGAATTAAAATAAACACTTAAAAAACATTTCTCAAGCCAATTTTGGTAAATATTATATATTACAAGTAAACTATTATAATTTGAAATATTACATATTGAAAATTATAATTTGAAAACATATGCATTTTATCAATAAAGACTTTTAGTTGGCAATGAAAAAATAAAATAAATTCCCTAAAATAAAAAAGTGAAGCAACCAACAGAACAATAATTTTAAACAAATATGACAAAATATTAATATTTAATCATATAGAGTATATAACATTGTACCTCAATAAATAGATGTGCAAAAGACCATTTATATAATATAAAATGCCATTAACAAATAACTGCAATAAAAAGAATTTGGCTCAATAGCAATAAAACACAAATTCACTAATGATTTAAATGTTTACATCTATTAAATAAATGCATTAAAATGGATGATAATGCTGATAAGATTTTAGTAAAGCCAGCTCACTAATTTTGCTTTGGTGACATTGTAAATCATTGTATTTTTGGTAAAAAAAATTGTCAGTCAATACAAAAACCATATCCATATTTACATGCTCTGATTTGATAATATTACTTATGTAAATTTACTTTAATAACCCAAAGGAAAAAATACAGTTATATATATGTTAATGTTTATTATTGAAATTTCTGGAAAAAAACTAAATATTCAATAAGTATTTATTAAATTAAGGTCTGTGAACTTCATGGAATAGTATGCAGTCATTAAATCAGAAGTATAATGACTAGCAACATGAACAGATGATTGTGATAGTATGTTAAGCAAAACAAATAAGCAAAGCCTCAAAAAAAAAAAAAAACCCCACCAGAATACAAACTTATATCAACTACCTAAAACTATTATATGCATATGGACAAGAGTTAGGAGGAAGCATAGGAAAAAAAACATTTGATTTGTTAGAAGAGAAGAGCTGTACCTAAATATTTTAAATTTTATCTCAATTTTCATTAATATTATAGGCAAAGTGAGAAATATGCAGTATAGCTGAGATGATGTGCTGTCAGTTACACTTAGCAAAGCTGGTTGCTATAGCAATAGGTGAAGTAAAACAGGAGTTGAGGATATAAGAGGCAAAAAATTAGAGATGTCCAATACGGTTTATGAAAATGTTAAAATAAACATTTTGCAAAATATGTTTAAGGTATTTTAGGAAAGTTTTACCTTAATATTCAACTCCTTACTCCATGTTTGGGAAATAAATTGCTGTAGGAACCCAGTGGTGGAATGAGGAGCTCTTGTGTGAGGTCAGAGATGGTACATAAAAACTGAAGAAGTAGATTAACTCATGCTGAGCCCAGCAAGCCTCAAGATGGGACCAGAGGGCTGTAAAACCAAAGATGCTGAAGTGCAAGAAAGGCAGAAGCAAACATCTTGCTTTATAATCATCTGGAATGCTTTTTTTAAAGTGTTTTTTTGTGTTTTTAGAGAGAAGGAGAGAGCAGGGGAGGGACAGAGAGAGAGGGAGAGAGAGAATCCCAAGCAGGCTCTGCATTGCCAGCGCAGAGCTTGACACAGGACTTGAACTCACGAATTGTGAGACATTGACCTGACCCGAATTCAAGAGTCCGATGCTTGACCAGCTGAGCCATCCAGGCGCCCCCATCTGGAATGATTTTTAAAATCATCATGCTACTTAGTTTGCAGAACAGTGGAAAAGGCTTCACTCTCAACCTACAACAACCGTACACACACACGCACACACACACACACCCCAGATAACATGGAAAATCACAGTATTTATGAAGCCATCAGAAATTGAGATCATAGGGTAACCAATTAATCCAAACTCTAAGTAAGCACAAGTACCTGTAAGGAGAGACAGCACAGGAGCAGGGCTTACCTAGTGCAGGTCTTACCGGACACTGCTCAAGCTGGTAAGAAAAAGTTTGCTAAAATCTTCAACAAATTGCTCAAGGCCAAGGGTGGGATAGCATGAGAATACAGAATGCCTGAACACAGTAGAAAACAGGGGAAATAGCACCACTTTCAGGTTCTTCTCCATAGACCTCAAAAAGTGCCTACCACAACAGCAAAGTGAGAGTCCTAAAAAAGCCATCCTAGGGCCTGCAGGAGGGGAAAAGCAGCCACAGTAGGAAGGTGATAAAGACTTGCATGGTTCCTTCTTTTCTATTTTTTTACCCCCTGAGGAACAAAAGTCTTAAGCTGCTGGGAGGAGTGCAGCAACATTTGTTGCACTTTATGGTACTGGTGAAGACTCATTACAGTTGGTGGAAGGAAACAGAAAAATCTCTCTGAGGGAGGTGCAGGAACATTTCCAGTCCTTGACCATTAGAGGTCTTCTACAGCTGGAAGTTAGGTCTTTTTCATCACCAAGAAGACCTCACCCTTGCACCCCAGAGACACAGTTCATGCCTAAAACTGAGGCTTAAGCAGCCCTAAAACACAGACTGAGAATCAACAGCAAATAGCGGTCCACTGCCTGTAGAGGGGCACAATTGTGCAGAAAGACCTGTCTGAGGCACAGGAACAAAGGAAAGACCTAAACATGAGGGTGGGACAGACAAGGAGGAAAAGCCTCTGGCAAACCAGCCACCATGCTAAATACAAAGTACTTCTATGGGAATTTGAAACACATGGTGCACTGAGTGTAACCTTAGCAACAACATCCTCCACACCCATTTAAATTTCTGATTAAATTGACTCAGACCCTCATACTAAAGTCCTAGCAGAGGAAAAGTTATGCCCATTTCCATGTATAAAATGTATTTCCTTTGCTCTCTATTGTACTGCACAATACATCTAGGTTTCAACAAAAACTACAAGGCATACAAAGAAGGAAGAGAAAAATACAACACAATTTCAAGAGACAAAGCAATTGACAGACTAGACCAATATATAACAGATGTTGGAACTAGTGGACAGGGAATTTTAAATGATTAATATGACAAATGATCCAGTGGAAAAGGTATATAATATGTATTATTAGATCGGTAATATCAGGAGAGAGATGGAAGCTATAAGAAATAATTAAATGGAAATGCTAGGAAAAAATCACTTTAGATGAAGATTGCCCCCAGTGCCTGCTTGAGTCAGTAGAATCAATACAGCCATGGGAAGAATCAGTGTACTTGAAAACAGACTGATGAAAATCACCCAAACTGAACAAGGAGGAGAAAGAAGAGAGGGGGAAACAGAACAGGGAACTCAAGATCTATGGGACAATAACAAAAGCCTAACATATGTATAATTGGGATTCCAGAAGAGAAGAAAGTAATAGGACACATGAAATATTTGTTCTTAAGAAGAAATAATGGCCCCAAATTTTCCAAAATGAATAAAAGATTCCAACCAATAGATCCAAGAAGCTCAGAGGATATCAAACAGGATAAAAACAAACACACAAAATACCCAAATATAAACACATTGTATTCAAATTATGGGAAACCATGGACAAAGAGAAAATCTTGTAGGAAAGCAGAGAAATGAAAGACAAATTACCTACAGAAGAACAAATCTAAGAATAACAGCAGATTTTTTTTATCACAAACTGCTAATCGTAAGATAAAAAGAGTCATATCTTTAAAATGCTGAAGGAAAAAAAAACCTGTCAAAAGTCTATACAAACAAAAATATCTTTCAAATGTGAAAAATTAATGACTTTTCCAGAAAACCAAAAATGAGAAAATGTGTTGCCAGAAGGTCCGTGCTGAAATAAATCCTAAGGAATGCTGTTCAGGCAGAAGGAATGTGATGCCAGACAGAAATTTGGATATACATATAGAAGAGTGCTGGAAATGAAATAAATGATGAAAAATATAATTCACTTTTCTTAATTCCTTTAAAAGATAAATGGTCTAAAGCAAGAACGGTGACAATGTACTATGTTATATATTATGTAAAAGTATTATATAAAATTAAAATGTATGACAGAAGAACACCACATATGGAAGCACATGTAAAGCTAAACAATACAGAGTGGACTCTGATTAGCTAACTATCTAAATTTTAAACCCTAAGGGAGGTGCTGGGTGGCTCAGTCAGTTAAGCATCTGACTTCAGCTCATATCGTGATCTCTTGGTTTGTGAGTTCCAGCCCCACATCAGGCTCTGTGCTAACAACTCAGAGCCCAGAGCCTGCTTCAGATTCTGTGTTTTCCTCTCTCTCCACTACTCCTCCACTCAAGCTCTGTTTCTCTCTCTATCTCTCTCAAAAATAAATAAACATTAAAAAAAAAATTAAAGCTGGGGCACCTGGGTGGCTCAGTCAATTAAGTGTCCAACTTTGGCTCAGGTCATGATTGCACAGTCTATGAGTTTGAACCCTGTGTAGGGCTCTGTGCTGATAGCTCAGAGCCTGGAGCCTGCTTCAGATTCTCTGTGTGTGTGTGTGTGTGTGTGTCTCTCTCTCTGCCCCTCCCCCACTTGCACTCTGTCTCTGTCTCTCAAAAATGAACATTAAAAAATTTTTTTTCTTAAAAATTAAAACCCTATGGAAACCATTAAATCATTTTATACAGAGGTATAAAGAATAAGTCAATAGTGGAGATAAAAAGGGAATCACCAAAAAATGCTCAGTTAATGTAAAGGAACAGAGAAAAAAAGAAAATAAAAAACAAATGGAACAAATAAAAATCAGCTAGTAAGATGGCAGACTTTAATCCAACCATAGCAAAGATTGTTTTAAATATAAGTCATCTAATCGTACCAATTAAAAGACAGGATTCTCAGGGGTGCCTCAGTTGGTTAAACGTCAGACTCTTGATTTCAGCTCAGGTCATCATCTCAAGGTAGTGGGATAGAACCCTGTGTTGAGCTTCACTCTGATCATGGAGACTCCTTGGGATTCTCTCTCTCCCTCTCTCTCTCTGCACCTCCCCTGCTCACGCACATGCTCTCTCGCTCTTTCTCAAAATAACTAAATAATATTTTTAAAAATACAGGATTTTCAGATTGAAATCAAAGCAAGACTCAACTCTATGCAGCCTATAAGAAACCTACTTTAAACAGAAAACAGATTGAGAGTGAAAGAATGAGAAAAGATACATTGCACAAACTCTAATCAAAAGAAAGTAAGGGGGGCGCCTGGGTGGCTCAGTCGGTTGAGCGCCGACTTCGGCTCAGGTCACGATCTCGCGGTCCGTGAGTTCGAGCCCCGCATCGGGCCCCTGTGCTGACAGCTCAGAGCCCGGAGCCTGTTTCAGATTCTGTGTCTCCCTCTCTCTCTGCCCCTCCCCCGTTCATGCTGTGTCTCTCTCTGTCTCAAAAATAAATAAATAAACGTTAAAAAAAAAAAAAAAAAAAAAAAAAAAAAAGAAAGTAAGGGCACCTGGCTGGCTTAGTTGGTAAAGTATGCAATTCTTGATTTCTGGGTCATGAGTTTGAGCCCTACATTGGGGGTAGAGTTTATCTGGAGTAGTTATATATGTGTGTGTGTGTGTGTGTATATAAATATATATATATATATATATATATATATATATATATATATATATTTAAAAAATAATCTCTACCCCCAACATGTGACTTGAAACCACAAACCTGTAAATTTAAATATAGTTAGCATATAGTGTAATAATGATTTCAGGAGCAGAATCCAGTGATTCATCCCCTACATATAACACCCAGTGCTCCTCCTTAATGCCTCTTGCCCATTTAGCCCATCCCTCCACCCACAACCCCTCCAGCAACCCTCAGTTTGTTTTCTATATTTAAGAGTCTCTTATATTTTTTCCCTCTCCCTGTTTTTATATTATTTCTGCTTCCTTTCCCTTCTGTTCATTTGTTTTGTATCTTAAATTCCATATATCGGTGAAGTCATATGATATTGGTCTTTCTCTGACTGGCTAATTTCGCTTAGCATAATACATGCTAGTTCCATCCATGTTGTTGCAAATGGCAAGATTTCATTGTTTTTGATTGCCAAGTAATACTCTATTGTGTATATATACCACATCTTCTTTATCCATTCATCTGTCAATGGACATTTGGGCTGTTTCCATACTTTGGGTATTGTCGAAAGTGCTGCTATAAACATTGGGATGCATGTGCCCCTTCAAAACAGCACACCTGTATCCTTTGGATAAATGCCTACTAGTGCACTTGTTGGATCATAGGGTAGTTCTATTTTTAATTTTTTGAGGAAACTTCATACTGTTTTCCAGAGTGACTATACCAGTTTGCATTCCCACCAGCAATGCAAAATGGTTCCTCTTTCTCCACATCTTCACCAGCATCTGGTGTATGCCTGAGCTGTTAATTTTAGCCATTCTGACTGGTGTGAGGTGGTAGCTCATTGTGGTTTTAATTTGTATTTCTCTGATGATGAGTGATGTTGAGCATTTTTTCATGTGTATGTTAGCCATCTGGATGTTTTCTTTGGAGAAATGTCTATTCATGTCTTTTGCCCATTTCTTCACTGAATTATTTGGTTTTTGGGTGTTGACTTTGATAAATTCTTTATAGATTTTGGATACTAGCCCTTTATCTGATATGTCATGTGCAAATATCTTCTCCCATTCTGTAGGTTGCCTTTTAGTTTTGCTGACTGTTTCCTTTGCTGTGCAGAAGCTTTTTATCTTTTTTTTTTTTTTTTTTTAATTTTATTTTTTTATTTTTTTATTTTTTTTTATTTTTGGGACAGAGAGAGACAGAGCATGAACGGGGGAGGGGCAGAGAGAGAGGGAGACACAGAATCGGAAACAGGCTCCAGGCTCCGAGCCATCAGCCCAGAGCCTGACGCGGGGCTCGAACTCACAGACCGCGAGATCGTGACCTGGCTGAAGTCGGACGCTTAACCGACTGCGCCACCCAGGCGCCCCCAGAAGCTTTTTATCTTGATGAGGTCTCAATAGTTCATTTTTGCTTTTGTTTCCCTTGCCTCTGGAGACATGCCAAGTCAGAAGTTGATGTGGCTGAGGTCAAAGAGGTTGCTGCCTGCTTTCTCCTTTAGGATTTTGATGGCGTCCTGTCTTACATTTAGGTCTTTCATCCATTTTGAGTTTATTTTTGTGTATGGTGTAAGAAAGTGGTCCAGGTTCATTTTTCTGCAGGTCGCTGTCCCGTTTTCCCAGCACCATTTGCTCAAGAGACTCTATTCCATTGGCTATTCTTTCCTGCTTTGTCAAAGATTAGCTGCCCATATGTTTTTGGTACATTTCTGAGTTCACTATTCTGTTCCATTGATCTGAGTGTCTGTTTTTGTGCCAGTAACATACTGTCTTGATGATTACAGCTTTGTAATACATCTTGAAGTCTGGAATTGTGATGCCTCCAGCTTTGGTTTTCTTTTTCAGGATTGACTATTTTGTGGTTCATTACAAATTTTAGGATTGTTTGTTCTAGCTCTGTGAAGAATACTGGTATTAATTTGATAGGGATTGGATTGCATATGTAGATTGTTTTAGGTAGTATTGATATTTTAACAATATTTGTTCTTCCAATCCATGAGCATGGAATATTTTTCCTTTTTTTTTTTGGTATGTGTCTTCTTCAGTTTCTTTCATAAGCTTTTTATAGTTTTCAGTGTATAGGTTTTTCACCTCTTTGCTTAGGTTTATTCCTAGGTATTTTACGGTTGTTGGTGCAATTGTAAATGGGATCAATTCCTTGATTTCCCTTTCTGCAGCTTCATTGTTAGTGCATAGAGATGCAACCGATTTCTGTGCATTGATTTTATATCCTGCGACTTTGCTGAATTCACGAATCAGTTCTAGCAGTATTTTGGTGGAATCTTTTGGGTTTTCCATATAGAGTATCGTGTCGTCTGTGAAGAGTGAAAGTTTGGCTTTCTCCTTGCTGATTTGGTTGCTTTTTATTTCTTTTTGTTTTCTGATTGCTGAGGTGAGGACTTCCAATGCTATGTTGAATAACAGTGGTGACAGTGGACATCCCTGTCATGTTCCTGACCGTAGGGGGAAAGCTCTCAGTTTTTCCTCATTGAAGATGATAGTGGTGGGTCTTTCATATATGGCTTTTATGATCTTGAGGTATGATCCTTCTATCCCTACTTTCTTGAGGGTTTTTATTAAGAAAGGATGCTATATTTTGTCAAATGTTTTCTCTGAATCTATTGAGAGGATCATGTGGTTCTTGACCTTTCTTTTATTAATGTGATGTATCACATTGATTGATTTGCAGATATTGAACCAGCCCTGCATCCCAGGTATAGATCTCACTTAATCATGGTGAATAATTCCTTTATTGCATTGTTGGATCCAATTGGCTAGTATCTTGTTGAGAATTTTTGCATCCATGCTCACGAGGGAAATTGGTCTATAGTTCTTTTTAGTGGGGTCTTTGTCTGGTTTTGGGATCAAGGTAATGCTGGCCTTGTAGAATGAATTTTGGTTTCTTTCCATTTCTACTTTTTGGAACAGCTTCAAAAGAATAGGAGTTAACTCTTCTCTAAATGTTTGGTAGAATTTCCCTGGAAGGCCATCTGGCCCTGTTCTCTTGTGTTTGGAAGGTTTTTGATTACCAATTCAAGTTCTTTACTGGTTATCTGTCTGTTTAAATTCTATATTTCTTCCTGTTTCAGTTTTGGTGGTTTGTATGTCTCTATGAATTTGTCCATTTCTTCCAGATTGCCCAATTTATTGGCATATAATTGCTCATAATGTTCTCTTATTATTGTTTTTATTTCTGCTGTGTTGGTTGTGATCTCTCCTCTTTAGTTTTTTATTTTATTTATTTGGGTCCTTTCCTTTTGATCAAACTGGCTAGGGGGTTATCAATTTTTTTTAACTCTTTCAAAGAATCATCTTGTCTTTTCATTGATCTGTTCTACTGGGGGTTTTTTGGTTTTGTTTTTTTTTTTAATTTTGATAGCATTAATTTCCACTCTGATCTTTATTATTTCCCCTCTTCTGCTAGTTTTGCCTTTTATTTGCTGTTCTTTTTTCAGCTTTTTAAGGTGTAAGGTTAGGTTGTGTATCTGAGAACTTTCTTCCTTCTTAAGGAAGGCCTGTATTGCTGTACACTTCCCTCTTATGACTGCCTTTGTGGCGTCCCAAAGGTTTTGGGCTGTCGTGTTATCATTTTCACTGGCGACCACGTACTTTTTAATTTTCTCTTTAATTTCTTGGTTAGCCCATTCATTCTTTAGTAGGATGTTCTTTAATCTCCAAGTATTCGTTGTCTTTACAAAAAACTTTTTTTGTGGTTGATTTCAAGTTTCATAGTATTGTGGTCTGAAAATATGCAAGGTATCAACTCGATCTTTTTGAACTTGTTGAGGGCTGATTTGTGACCCAATATGTGATCTATTCTGGAGAATGTTCCATGTGCACTCGAGAAGAATGTGTATTCTGCTGCTTTAGGATGAAATGTTCTGAATAATCTGTTAAGTCCATCCAGTCTAGTGTGTCATTCAAAGCCATTGTTTCCTTGTTGATCTTCTGTTTAGATGATCTGTCCACTGTTGTAAGTGGGGTGTTGAAGTCTCCTACTATTATGGTATTGTTATCAATGAGTGTCTGTATGTTTGTGATTAATTGACTTATATATTTGGGTACTTCCATGTTGGGAGCTTAAATGTTTACAGTTATTAGATATTCTTGGTGGATAGACTCCTTAATTATGATATAATGCCCTTCTTCATCTCTTGTTATAGTCTTAGTTTTAAAATCTAGATTGTCTGATATAAGCATGGTTACTCTGGCTTTCTTTTGGCGATCATTCACATGATAGATGGTTTTCCATGCCCTTCTTTCAATCTGGAGGTGTCTTTAGGTCTAAAATGGGTCTCTTGTAAACCACATATAGTCATATCTTGTTTTCTTATCCCTCCTGTTACCCTGTGTATTTCGATTGGAGGGTTTAGACCATTGACATTGAAAGTGAGTACTGAAAGATATGAATTTATTGCCATTGTGTTGCCTGTAGAGTTGGAGTTTCTGGTGGTGTTCTCTGGTCATTTCTAGTCTTTTTTTGCTTTTGGTCTTTTTTATTTTATTTCATCTTTTCTCCTCTCAGAGAGTCCCCCTTAGAATTTCTTGTGGGCTGGTTTAGTGGTCACAAACTCCTTTAATTTTTGTTTGTCTGGAAAACTATTTCTCCTTCTATTTTGAATGACAGCCTTGCTGGAATTCAGCATGTTGAATATATCCTGACACTCCTTTCTGGCCTGCCACGTTTCTGTAGATAGGTTTGCTGCCAAGCTGATCTGTCTTCCCTTATAGGTTAAGGACTTTTTTCCCCCTTGCTGTGTTTATAATTCTTTCCTTCTCTGTGTATTTTGTGAATTTGACTATTATGTGTCTTGTTGATGGCCAGTTTTTGTTGAATCTAATGGGAGTTCTCTGTGCTTCTTGGATTTTGATGTCTGTGTCTTTCCCCAGGTTAGGAAAGTTTTCTGCTATGATTTGCTCACATAAAACATCTCCCCCTCTTTCTCTGTCTTCATCTTCTGGGGCTCCTGTGATTCAGATGTTATTCCTTTTTAGTGAGTCACTGAGTTCTTTAATTCTTACATCATGCTCTTTTGCCTTAGTTTCCCTCTTTTTTTTCTGCTTCATTATTCTCCATAATTTTGTCTTCTGTATCGCTGATTTGCTGCTCTGCTTCATCCATCCTTGCCTCTGCGGCATCATTTCAAGATTGCATCTCAGTCGTAGTGTTTTTAATTTCGTCCTGACTAGATTTTACTTCTTTTATCTCCACAGAAAAGGATTCTGTGGGGATTTTCAACCCCAGCTAGTATTCTTATTATCATGATTGTAAATTCTAATTCAGACATCTTGCTTATATCTGTGTCGATTAAGTCCCTGCCTGTCATTTCTTCCTGTTCTTTCTTTTGGGGTAAATTCCTTCATTTTGTCATTTTGGAGGAAGAAAAAGAATTAATAAAATTAAAAAAGAAAATTAAAAAGATTCAAAACAACAAAAAGAAATCAAATTAAGGAAGCTAGATCCTGGATACGTTTTGGTCTGGTTGTTAAAAGTAGCTTGATGAATAGAGAAAAAAGGGAAAGAAAAGAAAAGAAAAGAAAAAGAAAGTAAGAAAGCATTTAAAATTAAGAAAATGTATGCAATAAAATAGAATAAAATGAATTGGATAAGGTAAAATAGAATAAAAAAATAAATTTCCCAAAAATATATAGTAAAAATTTAAAAAAATTTATATACAAACGGAAAATAAAAAATATTTGTTTCTCTTTCTGTATCCAAGAATAAGGAAAGAAAAAAAGGAAGAAAAGAAAAAACAAAGCCAACAACAACAAAAAAACCCCGAATAGATGAATCAGTGAACGGAATCCTTATGAAATTACATCCAGTTTTCCCTAGAAGTCAAAGTATGAAGCACTTTATAGTCCATACACTAATCAGGCAGAGAGACTTGTGGTCGTCTTCTAGGGCTTGGTTGGTGCAGTTGGATGGGGTTTGGTGCAATGGCTCCATTCTCCACTAGGTGGCGCTCCTTAGCTTAATGGGGCAGATGGGTGTGGCACGTGTGCACATGTGTGTGCATGTGCCGGAGAGGTGAAAATGGCATCACCCAGCTTCCCAGTCTCTAGCCTCAGAACTCTGTGCTCTACCCAACTGGCAATCAAGGACCCCTCCTTTGTCTCTGGCTTCCTTCCACTCCTTGCTTCTACACTGTCTGCATCCAAGCTGTCAGCCTGCCAGGCAGCACCCCTTTCCATTTATCTTGGATGGGGCTGTGTTTCCAAAGCCCTCACTTCTGAGGGCCCTGTGGCTTGGACCTGCTTTGACCCTCTTGGGGAGCATCTTGCTGAACAATGGCCAGTGCTGGGAACAGTCCTGCAATCACACTGCTGGAGAGACTCAGAGGTTGTGACTGGATGCTGGCTTGCCCCAGAATAAGTAGCAGCAGAGTTTCAGGGATTATGGTAAATCACAACACACAACCGTGTCAGGTTTCACTGCACCCTGGCGTTTTTGTTCCAGTACCAGCAATCATATTCTCCAGTGTCCTTTGCCTGTGTCCCTCTGGTTCAGGCAAGTGTGGGTGCTTCTGCTCTTTCTGTTTCTCTCCAGGTACTTTCAGGGGGAATGCTCTTCTGTACTCTCCCCACTTTCTCTGTCCTCTCTGAAAATATCGTTCCCTACTCTCTGAGGCTTCTCTCTTCCTCATTTCACCTCTCTGCACTGCATACCTGCCATGTTTTGTGGCTCAAGTTGTGCAGATTGTTGTGTTAATTCTCAGATCAATTTTCTAGGTGTGAAAAATGGTTTGATGCTAATCTAGCTGCAATTCAGGGATGAGAGAAGCAGAGAACTTCCATGCTGTTCTGCCATCTTGGCCCCTCCCTGGAGTAACTATATTAATAGCAAAGTAGATTTCAGATCAAGTAATATTATCAGGGATAAAGAAGAAACATTTCTTGGTGATAAATTACAGGTCAGTTCATTAAGAGGACATAATAATGATAAATTTTTATATACTTAATAACAAAGCTTCAAAATCAATAGAGCAAAAACTGATAAAACTGAAAGAAGAAATAAACAGATTTACAATAATAACTAAAGACTTAACACTTTTCTTTCAGTAAGTAATGAAACAAGTAGATAGAAAATCAGTAAGGATATAGAAGATCTGAACAACAGTGAAGACTAATTTGTCTCAATTGATTTTTAGAAAAACACTCCATCAACATCAGCCAAAAAGTCAAGTATACTTAGAATATTTACCAAAATTGACTATATTCTGAACCACAAATCAAGTTTAAGCAAATTTAACAAAATTGGCATGAGACAAAGTATGTATTCAGACCATACAGAATTAAACTAAAAATCAATAACAGAATTAGATTCTTTTTAATTATAGAAAATTCTAACCTTTGCTTTGCTTGTTAGAATTTTGTTATCTGACCTCATTACTACTTCTTTTATATTTTAAAAACTATTGGTTGAATAAGGTAGAGTCATACCCTTTATAACAAGGGGGTCTACAACACTTGGTTGAAGGATTCCTGGTATGGATGGAACAGTAAGAACCAGTCAGTGATCAAGGATAGCCAATTACATTTGGTCAGACAGAGCAGCAGTTCAGATATCCAGGCAGAGGAGGAAAGGATTAACAAGCATTCAGCAGCTATAGTTCAGAACTAGAAAGTCAGGACTTAAAATGCTAAGACCAATGTCCTAGGTTTTTCAAGGTTAAAAAGCTAAGTAAATCAGCAGATCAAATTAAGGCTTAGAAATTGGGTTCTGAGGCATAGATGTACTATGTCTCCCATCTTTTCTTGGGCAACACAAACTGGTCTCAGGGTGTGGTTTGACTGCCATGTAACAGCTAATACAATTGGATATATCTTTGTGTCTTTTTTTTTTTTTGTCATTTTCTAAAATTCTTTTTGTTTGATTGCTGGACCTCCTAAATTGACCTTTTAACTTTTTAAAATTTTTTTCTCACCTATTTTACTTTACTTAGTCCTTATGCTCTACTTTTTTGGAAACGTTCTCAATTTTATTCTCCATCTCTTCTATATGGTTTTTTATTTCTCCTATCATATTTTAATTACCAAAAGTTATTTTTTTCATGAAATGTTTCTTTTAAAAGTCCTTTTGTTTTGGTTTATGAATGCACCATCTTCTGTTTCTTATCTTATTGTAAAGTAATAGCTATCTTCTCTGTGACTATTTTCCCAAGTTTTCATCTCACTGTACTGTTTCCTCTAAGATGCTTTTTCCTCCGGGCTTACATCTGATGTGGACTGAATTATGTCCCCTAAAACTGATAGGTTGAAGCCTTAACCCCCAATGTGGAGATATTTGGAGATAGAGCTTTTAGGTATAATTAAGGTTATCTGAGGTCATAAGGGTGGGGCCCTAATCCAATAGGATTGATGTTTTTATAAGAGACATCAGAGAGTTTACTTTCTTTCTTTGCCATGTGAGAACACAGCTGGACATTGGCTAGATCAATAGAACAGAATAGAAAACCCAGACACATGACAAGATGTCCAACATCAGTCATCTTTCTTTCATTCATCATTCTTTCCTGCTTTGTCAAAGATTAGTTGACCATATACTTGTGGGTCCCTTTCTGGGTTTTCATGTGTCTGTTAGCCATCTGTATGTCTTCTTTGGAAATGTCACTTGAAAAAGAAGTCAAGGAATTGATCCCATTTACAATTGCATTTTTGTGCCAGTACCATGCTGTTTTGATCACTACTGCTTTGTAATATAACTTGAAGTCCAGAATTGTGATGCCTTCATCTTTGATTTTCTTTTTCAAGGCTGCTTTGGCTATTTGGGATCTTTTGTGGCTCTAGACAAGTTTTAGGATTGTTTGTTCTAGCTCTATGAAAAATGCTGGTGGTGTTTTGGTAGGGATAGCATTAAATGTGTAGATTGCTTTGGGTAGTATAGACATTTTAATAATGTTTGATCTTCTAATCCATGAGCATGGAATATTTTTCCATTTCTTTTTGTCCTCTTCAATTTGTTTCATAACTGTTCTATAGTTTTCAGAGTGCAGACTTTTCATCTCTTTGGTTAGGTTTATTCCTGGGTATCTTATTGTTTTTGGTGAATATTGTTTTTGGATCAATTCCTTGATTTCTTTTTCAAATGACATATCTGATAAAGGGTTAACATCCAAAATCTATAAGCAACTTGTCAAATTCAACACCCAGAAAGTAAATAATCCAGTGAAGAAATGGGTAGAAGACATGAATACACACTTTTCCAAAGAAGACATACAGATGGCTAACAGACACATGAAAAGATGCTCAACATCACTTATCATCAGGGAAATACAAACCAAATCACAATGAGATACCACCTCACACCTGTCAGGATGGCTAAAATTAACAACACAGGTAACAATAGATGTTGGCAAGAACATGGAGAAAGGAGAACCCTCTTACACTGTTGGTTGGAATGCATCACAGAGTGGTTCAGTCACTCTGGATGTATGGAGGTTTCTCAGAAAGCTAAAATTAGAACTACCCTACAACCCAGCAATTTCACTATTAGGTATTTACCCAAAGGATACAAAAATACAAATTTGAGGGGCACCTGGGTGACTCAGTCAGTTAAATTTCAGCTCAGGTTATGATCATTATCATGAGTTTGAGCCCCACATTGGACTGTCTGCCATCAGCACACAGAGTCTGCTTCAGATCCTCTGCCTCCCTCTCTCTCTCTTGCCCCTCTCCTGCGTGCACATACACTCTGTCTCAAAATAAATAAACCTTTAAAAGTTCATATTCCAAGGAGCACATGCACCCCAATGTTTATAGTGGCATTATCAACAATAGCTAATCTATGGAAAGAACCCAAATATCCAACAGCTGATGAATGGATAAAGAAGATGTGGTATTTGTATATATGTAATATACAATGGAGTATCACTCATTCATCAAAAAGAATACAGTCTTGCCATTTGCAACAATGTGGATGGAGCTAGAGTGTATTATTGTAAGTGAAATAAGTCAGACAAAGACAAATACCATATTTCACTCATGTGGAATTTAGGAAACAAAACAAATGAACATAGGGGAAGGAAAAAAAAAGAGAGAGGGAAGCAAACCATAAGTGACTCTTAACTATAAAGAACAAACTGAGGGGCGCCTGGGTGGCTCAGTCGCTTAAGCGTCCGACTTCTGCTCAGGTCACGATCTCGCGGTCCGTGAGTTCCAGCCCGCGTCGGGCTCTGGGCTGATGGCTCGGAGCCTAGAGCCTGCTTCCAATTCTGTCTCCCTCTCTCTCTGCCCCTCCCCTGTTCATGCTCTGTCTCTCTGTCTCAAAAATAAATAAACATTAAAAAAAATTTTAAAAAAAAGAACAAACTGAGGGTTGATGGAGAGAGGTGGGTGGGGGATGGGTGATGGGTATTAAGGAGGGCACTTGTGATGAGCCCTGGGTGTTATATGTATAAGTGATGAATCACTAAATTCTACACCTGAATCCAATTTTATCATATATGTTAACCAACTAGAATTTAAATAAAAACTTGGAAGAAAAAAAAAAGAAGAAATGAACCAGCAAATAAATTGCTCACTTTTCACCCTCCTTCCTCTCAACAGCAGACTGTTCCAAGTTGTTATGGTTCCATGCAGAAATACCATGTGACCAATTATGCAGCCTGTGCTTTCTTGAGAAGTTGTGATGAACTGGCAATGCACCTTCTTGAATTTGCTTTCTTTTTTCTCTGCCTGTTTCCTTCTCCCCTTTCTGTTTTTTCATTGCGATTATACTCTCCAAAAATGTGGCAGCATATTAGCTTTGCTTCAGGATCTGCTTTTGTTTAGAGCAAAGGTCCTCACATGTTAGTGTTCATAATAATTACCTGGGGAATTCAATAAAATGCATATTCTGATTCAATATTCTTGGGTTGGGACCTCAGATTTTGGATTTTTTACAAGCTCCCAAGTGATACCAATGCTGCTGGTCCATGGACCAGATTTTGGGTCACAAAGCTATAGAAAGCGCAGGATAAAGCACCTGGTATGAGAAATGTTGTGGTAACAACCTCTGGTATGCTGTGGCATTACAATCATTAAAGCTCTCACTTCTTGTTAATTGGGTTGAGGTGCAGGTGGATGACATAGCATTAGAACATTGTGTCTACTGTACTTTAATATTATGAAAACAATGATAATTATAAGGATTGTGGTGTCGGGTGGCTGCTTTTGACATCACCAGAAGCCTTGCAAAAAGAAAAATTATAGGTTAAAGACAATTTTTAACCTGTGTCATGCTGTGATAGCCAGAGGACCTTGTGGCAGCTTTGGAGAAACTTTCATCTCCTGCAGCCGCAGGAGTGACTAGGCTAAAATGTGGGCCTTTGATCTGAGTATAAAGATGGCAAGTCTGCAAAGAAAATTAAATGTGCAGCCTCAATAGTTCTTGAGGTCTGATAGGGAAAGAGTTGGGATCCTGATAACTGGGAGGAGAACATTTGTGTGAATGAGCCTGAGGACCATTAACTCCTAATTTCTCTGAATTCCCTGGCCATCCGAAGCAAGTCCTTATTTCTCGCCAGAGGCCAGGAGTCTCCTCTTCCCTGGGCAGTATTCAATGACCTAACCTTAAGGATAATCCCTCAGAAGATGATGCTGGTTGTCATTAAGGTCTGTCCCCTACCATATTTCATTGCCTTCAGATAAAAACCTGGATCAGGTCTCAGCACAGCCTGAGTAAGGAAGTACAAGGCTGCTTCAGGAAGAAACAGTTACATGGCAAAAGCACTATAGAGCCAGGGTATATACACGTATCAGCAGGAGCATGAGAAGACATGGAGGATTTCAGAGGGCCAACTAGGAGAAGGTGCAGTATGTGAGTGGATAAGAGAGAGTTCATTATCATGGGGATCTCACATATGATTTCAGGATCCAGTCATGTCTGTATGGCAAGTATGTCTATACCTGGTCTTAATTTGCTGAGCTGGGCATGGAAGCAGCTTATAGTAAATGAGGAATTGATGCTAGAACAGAGATCGTGTCTTAAATCAGGGTTCAGCCATCTTATTCTGTGAAAGGGCCAGAGAATAAATATTTTGCAGGCTATAAGGTCTGGGTTGCAACTGCTCAACTTTGAGGCTCTCGCAAGAAAGCAGTCACAGATAATAAGTAAAGGAATGGACGTGACTATGTTCTAATCAAACTTTATTTACAAACAGGCTTTAGGCTAGATTTTGAACCCAGGCCTTAGTTTGTTGAACCCTGTATTAAATTAAATTAAAAGCAGCATCATGTGATAGAAAGAGCTAGAGTTTTACAGAAAGACAGATCTGGATTTGATTCCTGGTTCTACTTACTAGTGTGTATCGTGCAAGTCACTTTATTTCTCGAGCCTCAATGTTCTCATTTGTTACAGTGGGCCTTATCATCTTTCATGTTTTTGTAATAATTAAATGAGATGATGAGATAATTTTTGCAAAATATTTGACATAAATATATACAAAGTCCCCATAAATTGAAGCAATTGTTTTCTCTTTCTTTCTTTTTCTTTCTTTTCTTTTTCTTTCTTTCTTTCTTTCTTTCTTTCTTTCTTTCTTTCTTTCTTTCTTTCTTTCCTTTCTTTCTTTTCTCCCTTCCTTTCTTTCTTTCTTTCTTTCTTTCTTTCTTTCTTTCTTTCTTTCTTTCTTTCTTTTCTTCTGAACAGCACCAGGTATATAACCCAGAATATTTCAGGTATTCAATAAGTACTGCTTACAAAAAAAGAGAAAAATCAACAAATTGCTGTCTGCTCATGATGGGCTTTCCCAACATCTTTCCTTTTCTTCGTATGAATGCACTAATCACCTGTGCATAAGGCGTATACAGTACTTCTAACAGTAATTGTAAATCATTAAATTGGGACGTTGCCACAGATAAGTCTCATGACTTTCAGTCATGTGAATGAGTTTTCCAAAAGTCTGATCATGAAAGAAGTTGTTTGATGACTGATGTTCTCCTTGGAGCTCTGCTGCTCAAATGTATTTGGCTGCCTGAGGATCTTTCTTCTCCTCTTGGTCTTCTCTAAGTTTGAGAGAGCCTGGGCGATTTTTGAGACTTGCAGTATATTAAACAATAAAGAAATGCCAAATAGAGTAAAAATAATGTGATGTGATATATTTTAAACGTTTATATGGAATAAAATAAAGCTTTTGACTCTCAAAATAAAATGTATTATATTCCCTTTTTAGTATAGACTGTCATGGGTGTGAATATGAGGCCTATCAAGAGTGTAAGACTAGGGCATATAGACTTCAGGGTTCCACTCCCCTGAGCTTGACCCTGTTCAACTCATAAGACTTCTAACTTGTTGGCACTTTAAAACATTTTTCAACAACTGTTTTATGCTTCTGAGAAATAGTTCTACACTTCCATAAAGTGCACCTGGAAATATTGGTGCATTTTGGATAATAGCTTTCATATTTCAAAATTAGATCTGATAACTTACTCTATGGTGGAATGAGAAAAACAGAAACTCAGCCAGAAGAAATACTATAAAATACACTTTAGGTTGATGTACCTAAAACTATGCATAGATAATGAGTTGTATCATCCCACTTGGGGGAATATGTTTTAGAACAAATGCTCTTTTTTTTTTTATGAAGTTTGAACAAATGATATATACATAGGTAGCATTAAAAGAAAATAATGACATATCTTTTTAATGTGGGTTTGTATAAATTATCTTTGGAGTCTTCTGGAGCTAAAATGCTTTGCAGTAATCTTTATGAGTGTCTTCACAAAATTGAGTAATAAAGACTATGGGGACCCAGGCACAGAATCTTTTTGTAGACAAGGGGTTCAAGAGATGACAAGGGAATGTGTCTCCCTTATGATTACATACACTTGGACATCATTCTGGCTATCAGAATTCTAACTCTATCAACAACTATTTTTAGAGGAATATATTATGTCAGGTACCCTTAAATGTTCATTTAAGTCTCCTTTAGAATGGTTACTGTTTCTTATCATTGCAGCCATACAGCTGAGGACACAAGCGAGAACTTGGTAATTATTTGTGGAATGTTTTTAAATGAATATGCTATTATATTTGATCCTTACACTGATCCTGTATGAGACATGTATTATAAACCCAATTTTATAGACTAGAAGCTGACGTAGCTAGTAAGTAGTAAAGATTCAATTTGACACCAACTCTGCCCAAAAGTCCGGAGGGCAGAGTACTGTGACACGGGCATATGGAATTGGCTTGATGAGGCTTTATTTGCATATAAAAAAGTACATCACTAACAAGGAGGAGCCTGCCCCATGTGAACACTCACCCAGGGCCAGAAGGGTAAGTGCGTAGTTTTGATCCAACTGAACTTAAATGGTCATGATATTCCATAGGATCTATTCTGTATCAGACCTTGGGATAGACATTGGCTTATACTGTTTCTAATTCTTATACCTGTGATGTTTTCGTGGAAACCTGGGCCGAGATTTCAGTGAGCAACTGGGAAGTGTTAAGATTGTATTTTAATTATTTGGTTTTTCTGTCTTATTTTTCCTTTTAGAGCCATATATTCAAGGGCAAAGATCATGTTTTATAATGAGAAGCAGCATGATATGATGGAAGGAGGTGAAGTTTTGCAGTTAAACAGATTGTCCCATCTTATGGACAGTGAAACTGAGAATCAGATGAAGTAACTTGTCCAGTCATACTGCTGTTAAGTGATGGAGTCTGGATGAGAATCCAGGTTAGTGTAATTCAAAAGAGAATTACTATGAGAGTACTATGAAGTACTCTCCCTTCCTTCATATCCCCGAATGACAAAGGATCAAGTTATGTGATGGTGATGTTGTTTGGTCCTAATGTATAGTTGGATCCTTTCTGCACTGGTCACAACATACATCTAGGTTTATTGATGTCTCATATTTTTACACTTCAAATCTGGGAAGATAAATCAGACAGTGGAAACAGGTTCAAAAGAATAACGAACATATTAGTTGCTGTATACAAATGTTTGAAGGTTCATTCACTCATGTTAATTATATTGTAATACTTGACTTTTTGTAAGTGGTGTACTCAAATCCCAGTTGTAGCTTTGATTGAAGAGGTCCTTCTTCCAGATGGTAAAATCAGGCTTGTGTGGCTTGAGAAGTAATGCAAAATCTGACCTGTGATAGCTTTTAGTTAGGTTGAGCTACAACTGACCACACTGCTATGTGAGAGCTTCCTTTTCTCAGGCACATGGCAGACCTAGTTCTGTGGAACCTGGTAAAGTGATGCTTTAAGCTGAGAATGAAGAGCCACGTCACCTAAAGAGAACTTTGGCAGACTAGGCATTTCTGTGCAAGTGAGCCAGGTGTGGGGCTCCTTCATTACCCCAAGCCATCTGGGAGCACCCTAGATCAAGAATTCTGCTGCTGATAACTTTTCTGACCTTCTGTGGAGATGATGTGTGCAAGAATTCTACTCAGAGTAGACTGAAGGCTAATGTTTCAATCTTGTTGCAGAGCACTGACCACAGCGACTGGTCCTTGCTGGGTGGTCTGGAACAGTATTGTTCCAGTTCAAAAGAATAAATTGGAAACTCGCCTGCATACACATTCATGAAACAAGTCTCATGTGTTCTCGCAGAAATCAGCCATAAAGTGCTGCATTCTGAAAAACTGGTACAAAATCCAAACATCAACATGGCATATTTAAATGTATTTAATCATTTATTCTTTCATTAAGCAAGTATTTATGGGATGCCAACCATGTGCCAACCGACACTCTTCTAAACCACTGAGGCTCAAAGATGAATGATATACAGTCCCTGCCCTCCAGTAGCTCACAGTCCAGTGAGGGGACAGATGTATATTACCAGGCAGTTATAAAACAAGGTGGGATATTATTGGCAAGTATAAAACTGCAAAGGATATTATTGGAGCACCAAGAAAGGACCTCTAAACCAGCCTGGTGTGCAGATGGGATTTCAGGGAGACTTCTTGGTAAAGGTGGTTCTCGTGTTGTCTTAAAATTCATGCTGTAGTACACCTGGCACAATATAGAAAGGTTAATAGTCCCTGTAGAGAAGCTTGGAGCAGTAAAGCACCAAGTAGCAATGTGCCTTTTTTGAAAATGTCATTGAGATCATTGTTGATGGAGCCCAGTTAGGATGACTATAATAAGTCCAGAAGGCATATTATCTTCTTTGTTTAAATTCATAGCCGTTAACGCTCCCTCTTAAGTTCTAATTTGGTATGATCTACAGATATCCATAACTTGAGTAATAAATCAGAGTTCACATGATGAAATTTGAGTGCCCGATAATTGTTGCCACAAAATAACTGTGTTCTGTTTCTGGATAAAGATGCCTAAGGCTTGGTAGGCCTCATCTGGTTTCTGCAGGGACCAGACTGCTGAATTAAAGAGAGATATAATTGAGACCCCCATCCCTGCATCTTTTAGGTTTTGGTGATGATACTAATCTCCACCATCCCTCCATGGTTTTTGATTTACTATCTTGGTCCATGAAACAAGAGCGATTTTAAAGGTTTCCATTTGGGGGCGCCTGGGTGGCACAGTCGGTTAAGTGTCCGACTTCAGCTCAGGTCACGATCTCGCGGTCCGTGAGTTCGAGCCCCGCGTCGGGCTCTGGGCTGATGGCTCAGAGCCTGGAGCCTGCTTCCGATTCTGTGTCTCCCTCTCTCTCTGCCCCTCCCCCGTTCATGCTCTGTCTCTCTCTGTCTCAAAAATAAATAAACGTTAAAAAAAATTTTTTTTTTTAAATAAAAAAAAATAAAGGTTTCCATTTGGTTTTCCCCACTATGATAGCTCTTACTCCACAAGCCAACGATCCAATGTGGGGGTTACTCAAACTCCCTAACATGTCAATTCCAACTATATGGTAGGGAACTGTGGAAATGGCCACTAGGTGGGTCCATCGAACTTGGAAGTCAGACTTTAGCATTTATTACCTGGCATTTGTAAGTCTAACAGGGGGACCATGATGCTTTGGGTCTCTGGGATTCAACGTCATTTGAGACTCTGAATCCAGTAGCCTTGATAAGTTGGTATTTTCCTTCCCCCAGTGTACCCAGTCACCCAAGTATATGACCCTAGATCCCACTGGGGAAGGACTGGGGGAAATCATTACAATTTGTACTTTTTACAATGTTACAGTGTTCTTCCTTCTAGAGACCCTTTCAAGTCAAGGAACTCTGGATCTGAAAAGTGGCTAAGGGTTTGTAACTTTTCTCTGATTATAGAAGTTAGGCACCATTCTTGTTGGCTACTGGTCCATTTTGTCCCTACAGGTGCCATTAACCATCTCCATAACTCGTTATAGATCAAGACCCCTTGGTTACTCCTTTGGTCTTGCATGTCATTATCATTATGGTAACTTTTTTTTCACTTTTTTTTTTCTTTTGCGAAGTGTAGTTGACATGTAATGTTACATTAGTTTCAGCGGTATGACGTAGTGATTGCACAACTCTATATGTTATGCTATGCTCACCACAAGTGTAGCTACCAATCTGTCACCACACAATGATATTACAATACCACTGACTATATTCCCTATGCTGTACCTTTTATCTCATGACTTATTCATTTCATAACTGGAAGCCTATATCTCCCACTACCCTTCATCCAATCTGCTTATCCCCCCCCCCCCCCCCCACCACACCTCCTCCCCTCTGGAATCATCAGTTTGTTCTCTTTATTTATGGGTCTGTCTCTTTTTATTTGTTCATTTTTTTTTGTTTTGTTTGTTTTTTTTTTTAGATTCCACATATAAGTGAAATCATACAGTATTGGTCTTTGTCTATCTGTCCTATTTTACTTAGCAAAGTACCCTCAAGGTCCATCCATGTTGTTGCAATGGTAAGATCACATTCTTTTTAATGGTTGAGTAATATTCCATTATATATATATATTCATATACCATATCTTCTTTATCCATTAATCTGTCAGTAAACACTTGGGTTGCTTCCATATCTTGGCTATTGTAAATAATGCTTCAGTAAACATTAGGGTGCATATTTCTTTTCAAATTAGTGTTTTTGTTTTCTTTGGGTAAAGACCCAGGAGTAGAATTACTATAGTATAGTAATTTTTTTTTTCTATTTTTAATTTTTTGAGGAATCTCCATAATGTTTTCCACAGTAGCTGTACCAATTTACATTCCCGCCAATGGTGCATAAGGGTTCCTTTTCCTCCTTGTTCTTGCCAATACTATTTATTTCTTGTCTTTCTGATTCTAACCATTCTGATAGATGTAAGGTGATATCTCATTGTGGTTTTGATTTGTGTTTTCCTGAGGATTAGTGTCGTTGAATATCAGTGTCTATTGGCTATCTATATGTCTTCCTTGGAGAAAGTTTTAATTCTATTAACTTGGGGTTTTTTGGTGTTGAATTGTAGAAGTTCATTGTGTATTTTGGATATTAATCTCTTATCAGATATATCATTTGGAAATATCTTCTCCAATTCAGTAGGTTGCCTTTTTGTTTTGATGGTTTCCTTCACTATGCAAACGCTTTTTATTTTGATGTAGTCCCAATAGTTTATTTTTGCTTTTGTTTCCCTGGCCTTAATAGACCTATTTGGAAAAATTTGCTAAGGCTGATGTCAAAGAGATTACTGTCTTCTAGGATTACTTTTCTTCTAGATATTTTATGGTTTCAGGTCTCTCATTTATTTCATGGATTTAATGATTCCATTTTGAGATTATTTTTGTATATGGTGTAAAAAAGTGGTACAGTTTCATTCTTCTGTGTGTAGCTTTCCAGTTTCCCAGCATCATTTATTAAAGGGACTGTCTTTTTCTCCATTGTATATTCTTGCCTTTTTTGTCATAATGGATTGGTTTATTTCTGGGCTCTCTATTTTGTTCTCTTGATCTAGGTGTCTATTTTTGTGTCCGTATCACACTGTTTTGATTACTACACGTTTGTAGTGTATCTTGAAATCTGGGATCGTGATACCTCCAGCTTTGCTCTTTCTCAAGATTGCTTTGGCTATTGGGTTCTTTATTATGGTAATTGTAACATCTTGGTTTCTGGTGGTTATATACCTAGCCTCTAGTACTTTACAGCCCCATCATCTCCTATAAATATTAATGAGCTTAGTTCCATGATTGCCTTTTCTTCAGTCAGCCCCAGCCTACAGAGGAGAGCTACCATGAATTCCTCCTAGTGATGCTCATGCCTCTTCTACCACTGCATTTTTAGTGGCCTTAGTAAATTATATGTTCTGTAGGCTTTACTATGGAATGTAATCTTATTCCAGCATGCCCACTTCCCTTTGCCTCTTTATTTCTTCCTGTACCATCAGCCTAGGCAAGCCACACATTTCCATTCCTCTCAGCATTGGCCACAACTTTTTCTAAGCATCTAGGAGCTACTCTAGTAGTGAGTTTGCTGCATCATCTGGGGTCCTTATCAAGGACTTAAACATAAATATGTTAGCTTGGAGACAGTACCCCCAAGCCAACAAATTTTTGCTCATTTAATTTTATATTCTTGATACCTGGGTATACATTCTGGATACCTTGTATCAGTCTGAGTCTAATCAGGAAACAGAAACTACAATGTAATATGAACAGGGACAGTTTAATATAAAGAATTATTAAACTATATAGAGGAGTAACTATAAGGATATAGAAAGGACTCTACATTTTTTTTAAGTTTATTCATTTTGAGAAAGAGGGAGAGAGGCAGGGGGGAAGGGCAGGGAGAATCCCAAGCAGGCTCTGCACTGTCAGCACAGAGCTTGAAGTGGGGCTTAATCCCACAAACTGTGAGATCATGACCTGAGCCAAAACCAAGAGTCAGACGCTTAACTGACTGACCCACCCAGGCATAGAAAGGACTCCAAAGAGAACCCTTGGCCTGAGGAAGCATCCCCATGGAAAGAACAGCTTGGAAGGAGAGTCCTTCTGCATGGCTAGGTTTCAGACATCACTGGAGTAGATGTGGTTGCCAATACTGGTTGGGATGTTTACTGGGTTTTTTGGGTCAGAATGGTCTGTCATTGTCAGGCAGCAGGAGTTTAGGCGAGCTGAGGCTGGTGGGCAGGCACAGAGGAAAAGTTGGGGTGCCACTTCCAGGGCAAGTCCTGAAGCATACCGGTGTTAACAGGAAGACTGCAATGGGGTGGTCACCAACAGAAGCTGTTCAGCTCTAGATACACTCTTACACATAAGACCTCCCATGTCTCAATAGTACCACTCCCTATTTCTTGCTCACTAGTGAAGAAATTCTGACCCCTCCACAAAATGAGAAGACACATAGTTCCAACAGTCTCAAGGGAGCTCTGCAGAGCCAGTATCCATCCTCAGTGGTGCCCATGCAGATGGCTCTATCCCATATTTGAGGGTCTCAGGTTTTCCCAAGAGGGTCCTTAGCATAAGGACCTGCCTTGGGTGAGCATTCAAGCCATCTCTGGAACTCTGATATGCAACTCTCTGAGCTGCAGTATGCTGCCCAGCTGTCTCTGCTCTTCCACTCCAGGAAGTAAGGGCCTCTTTGTAAGCTACCGGAGAGATGCTCTAGCTCTCATACTTATCTTTTAACTGTCTGTTGATGGATCAGTTTCTCATCATCCCTCTTAGGGCATCAAAACAACCTCTCAGTGGCCACCTTCACTATTCTTGTGGTCATTGCTACCTCAGATCTTTCAAATGCCTGGATTGTTTCATCTGCAAGGCGTTTACTTCCACTCATTTTCCCAGATCACCACTAATGAAATCGTTAGCAGTTGAGCTGCTAACTTGTTCCAGGACTGTCTATGCCTCACTTACCATTCAAGATGGCATTGTCTTTGCCCTCAGGTGATGAGTAAGCCAGCCTCATGTTCTCATCTTACCATCTGTTTTTTCAGACCCCCCTTAGTACCTCTTGCATTACTTCATGCCTATTGAAAGCAGATGCCAGGATGGAATTAGACATGTAAGAGATTTATTGGGAGAAGCTGGAAAAGGTGGAGAGAGCCTTTAGACTACATGTAGGTCTGACATCTATGGAATGAAAGAAAGAAGAGAGAAGGAAATTGGATTGGAAAGGAGGAGTCTTGAACTAATGAGGCTAATGAGGAGGCCTCAAGCAACATCAGCTCTGGAAAATTCCCACCTCTTGCAGGATGGGGCCTGCCTGAGTGCCCCTACAGTGCTCAGTCATTGTCTGGGAGGAGCCCGTGGGAAGTGTGCTCTTGGTGTAAATTAGCTTAATTTGCAGCCCAAAGAGGCAGCAGTGAGAGGAGGAGCATTAGCCAGTTCTGTTCCCAACAGTAGTAGATTTGAACAGCACATTTTTGTTACTGCCTCTGGGAGTCTGTAACACAAAGCAAACTTTCCAGCAGTCATAAAGGGGGTGGTTGATGAATCAGAGCATAAGAGTTTGAAGAGATATCAGCTGTTCAGGTTGAAGTAGCGTAAGTGGGAGGAATGATAGAGAAGGGAAGAGGCTTGGCAGGGTCACAGGACTAATGGTGTCCTGATTTATCCCAACAGAGTTGGAGTCAGGTCATGAGCTGTAGCAATTAGTGGTGGTTGATGACCCATCAAAGGTGGGCCTGAGGGCCTAGTTCCCTCTAGTCTGCCTACATTTGCATTTTGCCTTCATCCAATGAGGAGTAGTTGTATGTTCTGAGTAGTTCCCGTGCTGCATAAACACTATTTGCCCCTCCAAATCTGTTCTCCACTCCACCCTGCTCTGTATCCTGAAAGCTGGCCTGTAGGGACTACATCACTAAGTCCTCTTGCCCTCTGGTTTCTATTTGAGTCAGCCAAAGGAAAATGCTTTAGGAGATCAGAGAGAGGTAGGAGAGAGGTCAGGGTATTTATTCTCCCAGCCACCTGCCTGCCAGGTCACAGTTTGACAGTGGCTGTGTCTTTCTATCAAAGGTTTTGGCTTCTGCTAGCTGGCAGTGCAGTATTTCACCTGGGGATAGTAAAAACTTCCTGATAGGGTTAGGCCCTCACCATTGCTTGTTGGTTTCCCCTAACTTTGTCCACAACTTTGTAAATAGTCTCTTCATTAAACTCTATTCGCCCCTTTTGAGGGTGCCATCTTTCCCTGCTGGGATGGATCTCTATTGGTACCATCCTTTTTTTTTAATCTCTAAATCTGCTTCCTCATTTATGAAACAGTGGTAAGAATAGCACCTATATCATAGAAGTTAAGAGAGGTAATGTAAGTAAAATTTTTAGTATAGTTCCTAAAACATAGGCATTAAGTGTTCAATGAATGTTAACTGTCATTGTCATTACTATTATCATTGTGATTATCATTTTTATTCAGGAGCCAGTCACACTGGGACCAAGATAAGAATGTTGAGGGTTCGACTTTCCCACCAAAACCTCCACTCAACTCAGGATACTTGGCAAAACATACGTGCAACCAAAGGTTGGGTCCCATTAGACCCATTACATGATAAATTCACCTTTGCCAATTCTTGTGATTGATAAAACTCCCAGCAGGATAGTTCTGATCATTATTTCTGAGTGTATTTGTAAGGCCAAAGGTTAATGCTATTCCCATTTATTAATCCCTTGCTGCAAATTAAGCTAATTTAGAGAAGGAATTCTTAATCAGTAGCATGAGGTAGAGGAAAAAAACTCTTTAAGGATTTAAAAAGGCACTACTACAACTTATAGAAGCATGGCTTATTTCATTCTCAATACGTCATAATTCCCAAATATATAATATATTATAGTGGAAAGAAAGCAATGCTTAAAAGAAATGCTGCAATTTGTCCACATGATCTGTATAATGATTCTCATGGCCCCATTATGGCTTAATAGTTAATTTATTTGGTCATTTAGGAGATAATAGTCTTCATGAGGCTGAGTTACAGGTTTTATCTCCACATAGGCCTCATAGCACAAAGAGATATTCTTCTGCATGATTGAAATCTGTACTCATAGCCTGATATTCCAACTTGCAAATGAATGATGATGATCACAAGAACAATGAACAGAAAGTGGGGGGAATATCTTGTACCAATCAATTCTCATGAGTATAAGAAAATCCAAGTGCATGTTTTTCTCTGAGTAGGTAAATAGTATTATTTTCCTGTGCAAAAGGCTATTTTTTAAAAATGTGAGTGGAATAAATTGTCATGTGAAGAAAGAGCAATGTAACATACAAGTTCTAGTAATACACACTTAGTGTTTGTATTAGTTTCTTGGGGCTACCATAACAAATTATCACAGGCTGGGTAGCTTGAAACAACACAATTTTATTATCTCACAGTTTTGGAGGCTAGAAGTTCAAAATCAAGGTGTTAGCAAGGCTATGCTCTCCCTGAAGGCTCTAGGGGAGGATCCTTCTTTGCCTCTTCTTAGCTTCTGGGGGTTGCCAGCAATCTTTGTCTTTCCTTGGCTTGTGTCAACCTAAATCCAATCTCTGCCTCTGTCATCTCATGGTCATCTTCCCTGTGTGTCTGTGTCCAAATTTCCTTCTTTTTATAAGGACACCAGTCATACTGGGTATAGGCCATGACCTCATCTTACCTTGATCATATCCACAAAGACCCTATTTCCAAATAAGGTCATGTTCACAAAGTTCTGAGTGGACATGAATTTTATGGGGACACTATTCAATCCATTATCATGTCTGTCACCCTAACTACTCAAGGGTTGGTTCATCTCTTAGGGGTTCTTTTAAGCTATTTTTTTTCTTTTCTTCTTTAATATTTTATTTCTCTTTTTAGCCTCTTTTCTTTTCCTTATTTGATTTGCTCATCTGGGGAGAAAGATTTAAGTTACACTGTTTTGGCGATTACACTGCAGACAGGCTTTGTCTGTGGGACAAGTGGTTTGTCACCCCCACCTCCACCCCATGTGGTATAGACTTACATTTTCACTATCTCTTTGCTCTATGGAAGATATGGGTTGCTGGAGAAAGAAGATTTCAGTGAATGATGAGCCGCTAGCAGGCTTCTCCACATGGTGTGTTATAGTCCAGAGACCTTGATGAGATACCCAGCCAGGTAATTCCCAGCTCTCTGTTGCCCACCCCACAACTTCCTCCTTCCTCGTGTTCTTTTCCTTGAAGCTACTCCTCAGAGGATATCCTTGGCAAACAGACTTCCTTTTAGCCCCACCTAATATATCACTTTTAAAAAGTCTCACAATTCTTGCCCATTTCCCAGCATATGTATATTAACAGTATTAAACATGTAGAGTCGACGGTTTGTTGGAAAGGAGAGGAGCCATAGAAGCAGAGAGAGAGAATCTTATATTTCCAGTGCCTCTCTGTTTAGCCTCTTCCCCACCCTTCCCCAAGTAAGGAAGGGTTGTCAAGCTAATTGTTCAGTTGGGGATGATTGATTGGTGGTCTGATGATCAGAGTTATTGTGTTCATGCTCACACATTCATGGGCTCTTTTCCATGGTCCTCCATTGGGCTACTATGCAATGAGATGCCCAAATGTGGTCTGGTTTCTCCATCAAAGCATCCCTCTACTTGTCAGTCATCATTTTGATTTCTGTACCGTATGACTGGTCAGAAGATGGTAACAGCCTAATATAGATTAGGGGTTAGGGATAAGAAGAGGTTCCACTTAGCTGTTTAGACTATGCTGCATGCACAATCCAACCTACTTTAACCTTCACTTCACACTGGACGTGATTGGGCAGGGCTAAGCCAATAAAAGAGAAACAAAACTCCTAGTGCTTTGCACTTTGCTTCCCTTTTACGTGTGTGTGTGCTAGCACTTGTGTCTCAGCAGGAGCCTCTGAGGGAGGGTGATTATGGGTGAAGAATATGCATATTTTGGATCCTTTAGCCAAATATCCTGAACAACCCAGCAATACTTCTCTAACAAGTATGTTATAAACAATGTCTAGAATAAGAGAGCTGCTTTGTGGACTTAACGTATCTAGGCCATCTAGGCCATTTATTCGTTCAAATAACTGGGAATTTTGGCAGCCCGTGTTTGATCCCAGGCAGGCCATTTCAAAGGTGAAACTGTTACATTGTTACTGGAGATATGCAGCATGTACTTTGAAAGCAGCTTTACACATATTTATTGCATTGATGCACAACAAAAGAGAATATCATTTTTGGTGGCTCTAATATGTTACTAGCTGGTCATTAGACCCTAATGCTTATGTCTGTATAATACTTCATTTTTACAGGACACAACACTCTTTTAATAATGGTTTTAATTAAACATTTTTTATTGAACATATTCAGTGACAAGCTTGGAAATTGTGGCAATGTTTTACATCCTGTCATTAATTGAATGTATATTGGAATCTAGTTCTTTGTATTATCAAAACAAAGGTTATTATAATTGTGAAGAGTTTTATTTTTGAAAGATCTGTTATAGGATCATTGGTTAAATTGGAACTTAGAAATGCAGATCATTTCAAGTTATACTAAAATATATATTAAACCATTAAAGTCATTAAAACCAGCAGGATTCTTAACTATCTTAAATGGGTTGGCTGAACAAATGCTAAGTTTAAAAATCTCAATATATATAAAACTTTTACATAACAAAATAAGTGTTTGCTCTATTTCATAAAAATAAGAGGATGATATTTTTAAGGAATTGAAATTTTATTTATATCCAAGTTTAGTCATTTGGTTACTCATTTAACAAAAAAATCCAGACTGATATAAAGATTATTAGAAATATATATAAACAAAACTATTAGAAATATTTTGTTACAGGTAGCATACAATTATTACCTGTAAATTAGTATAGCCATGGCTGACAGATCTGATATAGAGAAAAATTTTCCATAAATTGGGAAGAAAGTGAGAAACATGATTTTGTGGGGCCTTTGTTCGAGAAGTTAAGTGTACTATTTGATGGGACAAACTGCTACTTGCTTTAACCCACAAGAACATGAAAAATTTGCTGCTCTAATATCATTAGTAAAAGTGCATTGATAATTGCTTGTCTGTAAGGTTATCTTTGCTGAAACTGGTGACAAAGTTCTTATGTAAATTTTATTTACAAATATACATGTATGTCCCACGATGTATCAAAGGCAGCATCTCTTTGGGCACCTGGGTGGCTCAATTGGTTGAGCATCTGACTCTTGATTTCAGCTCAGGTCATGCATGATCTTGTGGTTAGTGAGATCAAGCCCTGCATCAGGCTC
This sequence comes from Panthera onca, assembly GCF_046562875.1. NCBI lineage: Eukaryota > Metazoa > Chordata > Mammalia > Carnivora > Felidae > Panthera > Panthera onca. The sequence continues at coordinate 75,959,095 of NC_138343.1, forward strand.
TGTGCTGATAGCATGGCCTGCTTGGGATTCTCTGTCTCCCTCTCTGCCCCTCCCCCATTCATGCTTGCTTTCTCTCTCAAAATAAGTAAATAAACTTAAAAAAAAAAAAACAAAGGCAGCATCTCTTACATATATTTTACCTCATTATGACTTTGTCAATGAACTTGCAGGAAATGGCTAGGTAGCTTCATTTTGAGCCTAAGGAAGGAATGCCTATAACCAGAGTCCAAGGAGAGCTCACTGGGGGGGAAACTAAAGCCCACAAAAATTAAATACTTATCCATGGTGACCCAGAAAATCATTAAGCCCAAATCCTTTGACTCCTGAGACAAGTTCTTTTTTCACTCTCATTTATGATGTTATATGCCTCCCTGTGGCACCTTCTGAACATACCTCTCAGTGTGTGCTTTGGCATAGTTAAATTTATTGAGGCTGTTAACTGGACCTTGAAATGGTGCGTTCCACTTTGTGGTGTTAGGCAGATTCAGATGTAAAATCTGAACTGGGTCCTTATGACCACATAGTGACTTCAGTTCTTTTGGATAACTTCAACTTAATATCACTGGAAATTCCTTGCATGGATCATGAGCAACATGTGACCCCCAAACTCTTCTCAGTTCATTATAATCTTTCATTTCTTCCAAGGCATCTGAACTGGATTTTTCCCGCATTTATGCTGTCTCATCCCTTAATTGTTTAAAGACATATTTAACTGTATGAAAATGAATATTGAAACTGAATTGAATGAAGATGAAAAATATTCGAAAAGTGTTTGCGTTGCTTGCTTTTTTTTTTTTTTTTTTTTGGCTTAATTGTTCAAGGCTAGTTAACTGCAATGTTACCAATTCACTGCTAATGAGAATGAAAACTGCCAACTATCCCATTCTTTGTTCAAGATCCTGTGCTACTGGGGTTCTTCTCATGGCATAGGCATTGTTCTTCCTTGTATCCATGGCTGTGTCTGTTAAGACCTTTTATACAATAGCCTCAGAACTCTGGTTGCAATTAGAGTTTTGATTAGCTGTCAGTGATGTCATAGCCATGGTTATTTTAAATCCACTGTGCTAAGTGTTTTCCTTTTCTTAATGTACTGTAGAAATTCCATTTCTTGACAGCAATAAGACACTTCAGGCAGTGTGTTTCAGGGCCAATATTGCACTTCTCATGGAGTTAAGACACTTGGCCTTCAGCCTCATGACTTATAACACAATCTGAGTTATGCTATAATCACCCAGATATATACATGGCCTGTTGTGTTTTATTGCTTAAATGGAACCTGTCCCAGCGCCTCATCATCTGACAAGGTGGGAATATAGCCCCGAATGACTGTTCAGATTCCCACTGGGAGTTGCATTTGGTCAGATCTCCTTTAGCCGTTCAGGGGTTGCACTAAAACCCTGGAGGCTTTTGGTATATTTACCACACAACAGAAATCAAAACTTCCAGCATCTCAGTTCTCACTGCCAGACTGCCCAACTTAGGTTGCCAAATATCTCCCTCTCAACACATTTATTGAACTTTAAAATGGCAGAACAGCATTGAATGAAGTCCAGTAATTTTTATAGGATATATTTTAGTCACTAGACTTTGAAGACTATTCCAACATTAATTATAAAGTTTCTGTGTCTGGATAACATATTGTTAACAGTTATTTTGCAAGTGCTAATGGCAAGATGGAAGAGTTCCAATAATTTTATTGAGGAAGTAGCAATTAAAATGTTGAGCACTACAGGGTACATACAAAATAAAAATAATTTTGCAAACATGGCACTGTACTTCATGACAAAAATGGAGATATACTCTTGATTTTCAAATAGATATGATGATTTTACATTTCCACCTGTTTTTATTCAGGGAAGATCAAGAGGTCTCTTTTTTGTTTGTTTGTTAATATTTAAAGGCGGTGTAAAATGCCAGCGCTCCAGGCTAGTTTGATATTATTTACCACAACATCATGAAATGATTTTAAGACAAGTTGTTATCCATATTTCTTTCAATAGCAAATATCACTAAAATGAGATCATTGGCTTTGTGTGACAATTTATGACTCTGGAAATGCATGAGCTGTCTTTTCTAAAAACTTTCAAAGACCTCATCTTAGTATAGTTTCCCTCCAGAGCTCTCTTGTGTGACCACCCATCTTCCAGACTCACCCTACCACAGTCAGCCAGCATCTTCGGGTCACGAGCCTGTCAGAACCCTGAGAGCAGAGTGATGGACAGTTGGAGGCAGCAGGCAGGATGCAGAGCCCTCCAATACATACTGTTTCAGGGCAAGACCCAGAGGGTTAAAAGGATTTGCCCAAGGTCACACGGCTGAGGAATAATCAACGGTGCATGTGGACTCGGTCCAGAAGTGTGTCACCTTTACCACATTGCTTGTGATCATTTTACATTCGGAGTGCAAATTATTAATTGTAGAATTGAGACAGCTCGAATCAAAACAAACTGATAATCTGTCAATTTGGTGACATTACATTTTGAAAGGGATTTTAGACCGAGAGTGCAGCTGCTTTCCAACTCTATTTGATCACCACTTTCTTTTTTAGCCATATTCTGATTGCTATGTAACTCAGGCCTAGGCTTCTCTCATTCGTTTGGTGAAATAATTCTTTTACCTAAAGAGTAATCTGTATTTTTAATTTTAGTTTATATCCATAGTTGGAATACTCATCAGCACTGGCTGATGATATCAACACTATGCTATACTATCACTAAATAAAGTTTCCTGCTAAAATATTTTATTAAGGTTCTGCTTTGGGGGAATTGATGTGCATTCTCCCGTGGTTTTCCTTTGTGGATCATTTCTTAAAAGCACCTTTTCTCTGGGGCACCTAGGTGGTTCAGTCAGTTGAGCATCCAACTTTGGCTCAGGTCATGATCTCTTGGTTCATGAGTTCAAGCCCCGTGTCAGGCTCTGTGCTGACACCTTGGAGCCTGGAGCCTGCTTCAGATTCTGTCTCCCTCTCTCTCTGACCCTACCCTGCTCACACTCTGTCTCTCGTTCTCACTCTCTCTCTCTCTCTCTCTCAAAAATAAACATTTAAAAGACAAATAAACAAACAAACAAACAAAACACCTTTTCTCTGAAGGATTATCCAATCAGGAACCAACTTTTTTTTTCCTCACTCAAGAAAAATAAGCATACAGAAACTGAAGTTATCAGGAGTTTTTCATCTACTTTTGCTAAATCAAAGGGATTTTTAGAAATATTTTTATAGGGCAATTCTAAGAAAGAAAATAATTCTCATTAATGGCGTTTCTTCTTTTTTAACTTACTTATTTATGGAATTAATTATTATATTCTTCTATTACTTTATTTACTCAGTCTTATGGATTCTAAATATTAAAGCAGATTACTAGATTTCTCCTTAGCTTGCTTAACTGTTTTGTTTAATAACACATCAAGGGCTTATGAATATCAGTTAAATAATTCCTCTAGAGATTCATAATCTAACCTAAAAGCAAATACTTCTCTAAGCTGCCTTCCTGTAAGAGGACTGATCATTTGTTGACTTACTGCTTCTTATGAGAGGATTTATTTTTATTTTTTAAAAAAACATTTTTTTTATATATATTTATTTTTTTTCTCTTTTAGAGAAAGAGAGCATATGAGTAGGGGAGAAGGGCGGGGGGGGGGAGAGAGAGAGAGAGGGAGAAGAATCTTAAGCAGGCTCCACATTCAGCATGGAGCCCAACTCAGGGCTTGATCCTACAACCCTGGGATCATGATCTGAGCCAAAATCAAGAATCACTCAACTGACTCAGCCACCCAGGTGCCTATATTATTTATTATTTTTTACTTAGTATGTATTCTTGGTTTATATTGAGTGAATCTATTACTACTCCACCTTTGCCTTATAAGAAGCAAAGTATGTCTTTTCTTCCTCTTATGCTCAATGTGTTATGATGTATTCACTTAATAGATGCTCAAAAAACTTCTCATAATCAGATGGAAAGCTGAAGATATGTATTTAATTCATCATGTGTTTTTTTCTTCAGCAAAATTAATCTCACTTCTTGAACCACAGAAGCCTGTGTTTAGAAAGAAATAATTATTGATTATATGTAAATGACATTGAAAATTTTTCTGATTTTCTAAGTGATTTTTAAAACTGATAAATTAACACAGCAGAACATGGAAGAGGGAGAGGCTTCTTGCAAGAACCAATATAAGGGATAGATAGTAAGCTTTCCATGAATTTCAGCATAAAAATGTCAGCCTTCTGTTTTGCTAACATACCTCGAAGAACAGGTACAAAATTGATTTTGAAGTACAAGTTTTTAAAGCTAGAAATAAAACTTGTATAAATAGAATTTGGTTACAAAGGTGATGGTGGAAAATAAAGTAATCTTCCTGTTGGTGGTTAGGCCCCCCGTGGGGCCAATTAGTGACTTTGTCAAAATTGTATGCCAGGTTCTGAAATAGTTAACCTCCAAAAGGTGTACAGTTTATCCCCAGGATGGACATAAGTGATTGGACAAGTGTCATTAAAAAGAACTTGAAATAATAATAGAGGAGTCACAGGAAATAACTGACACTGAAAGTTTTTATGATTAATACTTCAGAAATCTTTCCTCTTGATTTTGTTTCATGTCCTCATGATGCTGTGGCTGTTCTACCAGATATTAAGAACCAGAGTTTGGACTAGACACAGTGTAGCCAATGAGAGGCAAAATCCTCTAGAGTTTAATGGTTTGGGCTTTGAAGACTGACAGATATGGGTTTGGTTATAGTTTCTGCTTTCCTGTCTATGTGAAGTTGGAAAATCCAGGTGTATATGACTTCCTTTTACTATATTGCTTCTAAACAGAATGGTAAGACAATTACAGGGAATGAAAGGGCAGACAGCCTTTCAGAATGTATTCAAAATACGAGTTAAAAAATTTTTTTTTAATATTTACTTTTGAGAGAGAGAGCGAAAGAGAGAGAGAGAGCACGAGTGAGGGAGGGGCAGAGAGAGAGAGAGGGAGACACAGAATCAGAAGCAGGCTCCAGGCTGTCAGCACAAAGCCCGTCATGGGGCTCGAATTCACGAACTGTGAGATCATGACCTGAGCCAAAGTCGGACGCTTAACCGACTGAGCCACCCAGGCGCCTTGAAAATATAAGTTTTTTTTTAATGGAAGGGACTTTTTATATTTAAAAAAAAAAAAAACACGTGTTTCATGATCTTGTCAAATTATCTATGAAGACAATTTTTTTGAAATTTAAATTCAAGTTAGCATACAGGGTAGTCGTGGCTTCAGGAGTAGTGAAAACAAGTTTTGAAGATGCTCTTACTGAAAGTATGCTCTTATTCAAAGGCTTCTAGATGATTAACACAAGCTTTTCTTCCTTTTCCAGGGCATATAGCCAGATGACTATATACCAGAGTGTCTTATACCAAGGTGCAGCCAGATGACTGAGTTCTCATCAATGGAAGGAAAAGTGGTGATATGTAGCGTTTCTGAGCTTGGTGCATAAAAAATCTCCCATGATAGGCTCTCTATGCTCTTTTCCTTCACATGAATTGATGCAGAGGGATATGGCAACATTAGAAACTGTATGTTGAAGCTGGTGGAGCCACAATATGGAAGGAGCCTAGGACCCTGAATCAGTGCCCAGAGGCGAGCCCCAGTTAATCAGGAACACTCATTTTGACGGTAATGAGTGAGAAATAAGTGTTGGAGCCATTATAAGCTTTGCTGTTTTTTTTAAATAGTAGAAAACAATACTTTAATATTCTAATTAGTATCTAATATAGAATTTATTTTCTTTCATAATTTATTATATATTAACATTAGAAGTGCTGCTTGTCAGCTTTCAATGATGTCATTGCAAATGCATGCAATAGTTCACAGTGAATAAATGTTTATCTATTTGACCACATCATCGCTACACTGATTTTTACTGTTCTATGTCATCCCTGAATTTACAAAAATACACAAGAAGCTAGTCCAACTTCAATTTTTCTTTCACAGAGCCCACATATCCCCCCATCTCCACCTTGACACTGGAATTCTGATTAAAATGAAACAGCAATAGAACAGAGGTCAAGAACTTGGAAGGATTCATATGGAGGAAACCAGGTACAGCTTGATTTAATATCAATATTTCATGTGTTCAGAGAGTGGAGTTTCAGGCTACAAGATAACAGCCCATCATTTTTATGCCCTTCCATCTGTGAAAAGCTGTTCCTCAAAGCAGTGTGTGAACAACCTAGCAGCTTTTCATTTAAGCACCATATTCTGAAAAAGAGAGCGAGAGAGATCTTTTGATGTATAACCAGACTCTAGGAATAATTAAAATCTATGGAGTTTTAGGGCCAGACTCATAAAGAATGAACATATTGCTAAGGAAAAGTACAGAGCACAAATCTTTAACATAATGAAAATGTTGCCTGCTGCATATACAAAACAAAGTTTACACCATATACTATCTGTCAGTGAAGAAACAAGGGTGTGGATTTAGGAGATAGTAGAATAGGAGGAGCCACAGGAATAAAATAAAATGTTTAAAGTGAGGGTTTGGCAGGGGGTGGAGGGAGGGATGAATAGATAGAACATAGGATTTTTAAGGCAGTGAAAATACGCTGTATGATATTACAATGATGGAATACATGCCATTATACATTTGTCACACTCATAGAATGTACAATACCAAGACTGAATCCTAATGTGGACCTTTGGTGATTATGATGTGTCAATATAGGCTTCACCCCTTCTAACAAATGTACCACTCTGGTGGGGAGATTGATAATGGGGGAAGCTGCCCATGTGTAGGGGTAGGGAGTAGATGGGAAATCTCTGTGTCTTCTCTTAACTGAACCTAAAATTGCTCTTTAAAAAAGTCTTTAAAAATTTTAAAGAAAAATCCAAGATGTAATGCGTTAAAATTTACAGGGTGAGATTTTGTTTAAAAAGTATGAATATAATAATAATAATAATTATTATTATTATGATGATGATGATGATGATGATGCAGATAAGCCCCATTAAACCAAGTCCCATTGTAAAACAGCAAAGCATAAAATAAAAGGGATCCATATCCTCATATTTCTAACAGAACTCCTGGAATAATGCAAGGCGATAGAAGAATCAGGGGTTTCTTTCCCTGTCTGTCTTCCTATCACTCATGTGGCATTGTGGGAAGCATTGGTACAAATCTTGGACCAGGGTCCTTAGATCCCATCCCAGGTTAGGGACTCATTAGGCAGGTACCTGGCTTCCCATTTAGGTATCCAACAGTACCCACAAGCTTTAAAACACCAGGGGACACTGTGGTAACAAAAAGACAAATTAGTCTGAGGATGACCCAAAGATGGGATTATTGCCCCATTTAGTATACTTTTGCAGTCAGATTTTTCCATGGAAAGGCCTTTCTCTGTGAAGTCTATTGGAGTCATAGGAGCAACTTTTCAGAAAAGTAGCACTTTTGCTGAGTCATACCTAAATCATAACAACATGAAAATTCCAACAAGTATACATTTTGTAAATGAACCATCTTTCTTCCAAAAATGATTCTATCAAATCTCTTCTGTCACATCTCTCAATTTAGGAATTGTAAGCTACTTCGGTATGTTATTAAGGTGAATCATGGAAGTACTTTAAAAAAAAAAAACTTCTTATACATAAGGAGATGTAACTCTGAGGCGTTTTTTGAGTCCCCATTCATTTATTTATTCCACTTTAACTAAACACCTGCTGTGTTCTAGGCCTTAGCTACTAGAAAGACTCAAGGAATAAATAAACAACAACCAACAAACAAATAAGCAAAACATTTAACAGTTATAGATGTTATGATATGATGTGAAGTGTTGACTGTCCATCATTTTGCTTCATCCTCATGATAACCCTACGAAGGAGGTACTGGTAGGATCCTTTTTTTCCAGATGAGCAAATAGGTTTAGAGTGGTTAAGTAGCCCACCCAAGATGGTAAAGGGCAAGAGCCCAAGTTTATTCTACCCTAGAGTGTCTGCTCTTAATCTCCAAACAATCATGTCTCCCATGGTTTCTACTCTGGGATACTATTGTGTACTCTATTGATGGGGATAAGTGTGCAAGCAAGTAATTTTAATACATCAAGAATACACAATGTGATACTGGAGCACAGGACAGAAGAGAGAATAAATGTGCAAGGTAGAGGTGGGAAAAAGAAATGCTATTACATGGGGGTTGCCAGATGGAGAATCAGGGACAGACATTGCAAGCAGAGAGGCATTGTGTTCAAACCCAAAAAGGCATGAATGAGATGGTGCAGCAGTGATTAGATTCTCAGTATGGAAGTTAGGCTGAGCAGGTAGAGGCCAGATTATGAAGAATTTTAATTGCATGATGAGCACTAGGTGATGTATGGAATTATTGAATCTTTATATTATGCTTCTGAGACTATTCTGGAATTGAAATTAAAACAAAAAAAAAGAATTCTAAATGCATAGCATGTTGAAAAGGTCCTTAAGCAGAGATATTAGGTGGATATCCTCCCTGCCCCACACACCAAAACTTTTTGTACTGCAAGGAATAGACAGAAGGGCACAGTGCTGATGGGTAGGCAGAATGATGTCCTTTGTATTTTCATTTTTTGTTTCACTTCTGAAGATTTTATTGTAGATGATAGAATAAGATTTATGTCTTGTAGAAGGAGCCATATATAAATCAGGCATAATGACATCTTCCATGTATTGAAGACTTACTATGAGCTAGTTGCTATATTGGAAACTTTGCATGTTATTTCGTTAATCTTAAAAAATATTTTTGCAAAGATGCTGCATTTGTGTTTCCCTAGCAGATATCTGTGGGACAAATCTCCATTTCACTGATGAGGAAATGGAAGCTCTGAGAGTCTAAAATACTTGCCCAAGATAATACAACTGTTAAGTAGGGGGAAAAAAAAAAAAAGGAGCTCCAGTTACATTCTGAACAAGCAAAGTAGAGTTAGATGATATTTGCAGCCTTCCATGGCTGTTTTTTAGAAAGTCTCAATACTTTTGTAATCACACTTAATATTTGGAAAATGTTGGTCAGGATAGATTTTCAATCTTCTCATTACAAAAATAATTTTGCAGTTAGAGTATGAACTCTAAGGGAAAATACACTGATAAACACAGAACAACTCTCTTGTATTAGCAGCAATTTACATAGCAAATCTAAGGAGATTGTGCACTATCAGATAAACACTTTTTTTATATTGATGTCTGGAACTATACACTGACTGCTTGCCATTCTCTGCAGTGGGAGTTCAGGCAGCATGCAGCCAAACTAAAATAGATTTTATAACATCAAATTGATTTTTTTTTTGGTATTTGCCCTCGGTGTAGCACCATTTCTCATATACTTAAAGCTGACCTAAGTTTGGGAAATTTGCCAATCAATTGTTCAGACTTCTTTCTTTATTTTATAACCCATAGGATACTATTGACCAACACAGGAAAACATCTGTTATAAAGAAAGCCAAAAGCTACTAAGAACTTAATAATAGATGGTCACCTTGTCCTTTTGTAGGCACTCCAGAGTTGGATATTAAATTCAACCAACTGAGTTATCTTTAATTAATTACATTCTTCTAGAGGCTGATGCCTCACTTTGTCCAACTTTTTACAAGGTAAATAGGATAATTTGCCTAATGATTCCAGCATTTAGAGTAGAGCTGGGGAGAGAAGTTAGAAGATACAGCACCATTCTTTTTCACTCCTTAGCAGAGGGGTGAAGTTCAGCCAGAGGTCTTGTATAATAGGAGTTTTTAGAGGATATTTAGTGAGGTCCCTATTGGAACATTATCTGTATCGCGAACAACCGTATATCATTTGATAATCATGGGCAAGTTTCAGCTTAGGAAAGACTTCATGTTGATGAGCTTTAAGATGGGGAGGTCCCAATTTTGAGGATGCCAACATACTTCTATCCTATCAAATCCGTCATGTCAGGCAGGATTATCTAGCAGAGGAGTAGCGGTACGGGAAAAGGAAAGAAGCTCGCAAGCCATCCTGGACACCAGGAGGTTTTCACACACCCTTCTTGGCCAGAATATAAAATGAGGGTTCCGTGGCTTTCAAAGTCTTTTAAAGCTTTAACACACTCTGCTCCTAAGTTCTGTCATTTGCTCTCAGTTGAAAGCAGGGCTTTCCCTGTCGAACCTGTATAGCCAGGGAGAAAGAGTTCCCAACACAGCTACCTGCTGCTGTTTTCAGGAATTCTCCATGCTCCTTATGTTCAGATGCAGCTAGTACTGCTCCTGTGCAGCCAGTGGGAGCTCAGGCGCCAGCTCACGTGGTTTTACTAGCTGGAACACATGTAGAAATGGCCTGGCCATCCAAACCCGGCTGTATTTCTCCATTCTTGTTGTTTTAGTTCTTGTAATAAATCTTCCTTGGCCTGCTAATTCATTGGTTTTCAAAATTTTGGGGACGCAACCCCGTAGTAAAAAACAAAATACATTTGATACATACCTGCACACAAATATACAATTAAAAATATTTTTAATGTTTGTTTATTTTTGAGAGAGAGAGAAAGAGAGACAGAGAATCTGAAGCAGGCTCCACGCTATCAGCGCAGAGCCTGAAGTGGGGCTCCAACTCATGAACCATGAGATCATGACCTGAGCTGAAATCAAGAGTCAGATGCTTAATGGGCTGAGCCACCCAGGCACCCAACAAACATGCAATTTATACAAAAATTTCATTAATAAAAGTCAGGTAGGAATACAGACAAGAGTCTTGCCACAATTTTATTGTAAATCTGCATGCCATTAGCAGAGGAATGAACATTAAATGTACATTGACAGGTAGCTTTGACCAATGAGAATGCGTAAATATTGAAAAGAAAGGGATTTGGAGAGAAAATCATTGAGGTACACACAAGAAAGCTGGATCCCAGTTCAACTCAGATTCTAATGACATCAACTGGGGAGAAGCAAATGCTCAGAAACAATATATTTCTGAAGGAGTTGCTTCAAGGGCTCAACTATTAAAACAAACTTCATTTTACCAATTGCTCTTGAGGCAATTGAAAAAAGGACAGATAAAGGCTTTCTGGGATTTCATGCAAGTTACCATCTGACCTCTCTGGTGCTATCAAGATTGACAATGGGAAGAGAGAGAGACACCGAAAACATTTGCATAGATGCTGCTGAAGTATGCTGACCCAACTAGGAGACTGATTCACTGGGAGCTCAAATAGCCAACCTAGACGGTGTGCTGAAACAAGTCTCTGCGGGGAAATGGAACTTGACAATCCCATGCATTTACAGTGTACGATTCTGTCTCTTTGTTGGAAGAAATTCATAAAACTCAATTACAAGGCTCAGAAACAGGGATCTGCTTTAGCTTAAATCTTAAACAATATCAGTAACATGGAGAGTTATTAAAGAATGTTTACTTTCCAAAGAAAATAAATGGGTCACTCAAAACTAAATTCAAATGACTGAAACAATATGAAAAAGATTCAAATTTTAAAGTAATAAAAATTTTAATTTCTAGTAACAGCTAGCAGCTATTCTTTAGCTTAATAGGATTATTATTATTATCATGAATGGCCAATTTGAGTGGCGATTCAGGGACATGGGTATTCATGCTTATCTTGCTGATTTATGGATAAGCTGATGACTTATATCTAAATAAAAACGTTTATTCCTATTCTTCTAGCATTTCTGCTTCTATGAATGTATTTAATCCAAGCATATCACCACAGATGTACTCAAGCATTGATCTATAAGGATGTCTCTTGAAGCCTCGCTTATAATAGAAATAATACCAAAAAAACTCTGTAAGCTTCAATTTTCTTGCCTATGAAAACAAGAATAACAGTAGTACCTACCTCACAGAAGCATTCTGATAATTAGATAAGATAATCTACCTAAAGCACTCAGCCCAGGGCCTAGCAGATAATAAGTGCTTGTTCTGGTTATTCTCTGTTTGCCCCCCATGTCCTTTCTTTGTACTGCTCTGTCCTGTGCCTGCAGATGGCATCTCCCAACGCCTCTTGCTCGCTGGCCCCCAGTTGAGTTTGCCCAGTAGCCCCACAGGAGGTACTGGCCAGAGACTTCCAGGGAGGGAGGAAAGAGAGGGCTTGGGGTATTTCTTTTCCTCTCCCTCCTTATTTTAGAACTGCCTTCTCATCAGCAGCTGGGTCTCTCTCTATCCATGGCTCCCATGGCCCCAGCTTTTTCTCAGTGAGCTCCAGCAACACTATTTCCTTCCGTTGACCTTTAGGATTTCCCATTGTTGCTGGTCTCTGGATGCCTCCACATCCTTTGATTATTTCCGACATCTAGACAAAAAGTATCATCACTAAAGTGTCTTTATTTTTTTATTAAAAAAAAATTTTAATGTTTATTTATTTCAGAGAGAGACAGAGCATGAGTGGGGGAAGGGCAGAGAGAGAGGGAGACACAGAATCCGAAGCAGGCTCCAAGCTCTGAGCTATCAGCACAGATCCTGATGCAGGGCTTGAACCCACGAACCACAAGATCATGACCCGAGCTAAAGTCAGACGTTTAACCAACTGAGCCACTCAGGTGCCCCTTCACTAAAATGTCTTTAGTTGAACCTTATGGTGAATCTCAGCTGACACCCTGACTAAAACACTCCTTTTGGTTAGGGACAAAGAGGATAATGTTAACAATGGTGATTACTGTGTCATTGTTATAATTATCAACTACTTCTAAACTTTTTTTCAAATCTTGGTCTTTGAATTTCTATTTTTCAGTATACTATCCATTGTCCTGCTTCTGTGTCTTTCCAATATAATTCTGTCAGCTAATACTGTGACCTTTGGTACTTGGTTACTGAGGCTAGCAGAAACCTTGAGAGGTTGGCCAATTTATTCTCTTGCTTCAAGGTATAAAATATGTTTCAAGGACAGACAGGAATCTACACTGCTATGCCCTTCATCCTCTTCATGTAGGGAGAATTAAAATACAGTAACATAAGCCCAAAAGTCAACAGTATGAAAATCACTCAGCACATAGAGTAATGAATCCAATCTTGTGTCACTCTTCTTCCAAGTGGTGGACAGGAAAGGGTAATGGACAAAGAGAGAGGAGCAAAAGTATTGTAATTCAAGGCTTTCTAGAGCTAGAAGTTCCCGACCAGGTATTTAGAGAAGTAGTCACTGGTAAATGGTGGACAACCAGTCTATGGATTGGGCCCTGGTATAGAGACTCTGAACTAGGATTGTCCAGTAGGCCTCTCCCTGATACCTTCCTGAGGCTGAAACTGGCATATTATCGTGGCTCCTTGGGGCTATTTATATTTGACTTTTCTTAATCAGCTCCAAACATTTGAATTGAGTGTATTGCCATTGTATTACTTCCATTTTTCAAAATAAGCCTAAGAGAAACTATATTTTCAACACTGCATTTAAATAAGATTATAGGACAGAGCTGAATTTGACTTTCACTTCAAATAACACTGTTGACTATATCTGCAAACTAGCCAAGAGGTTTTAAGAAAATAGTTGTATTTTATCATTTATAAAATGAAACTTTAAGTGATCGTACACACATATACACACACACGTATTTACTTTGCCAGCTGTGTTTTTTTGGGAAGGATTGTCCTTTAATCTGAGATAGTTTCTACTTTTTTGGTGTTAAAATAATCTTCCTTTTTAAAAAATTTTTGTTAGTTTTTGAGAGAGAGAGAGAGAGAGCAGGGGAGGGGCAGAGAGAGAGGGGGGGACAGAGGATCCATAGCAGGCTCTGTGATGACAGCAGAGAACCTGACTGTGGGGCTCAAACTCATGGACTGACCTGTCAGATCATGACCTGAGCTGAAGTCAGACACTTAACTGACTGAGCCACCCAGACACCCCCCCCAAATAATCTTTTTTTTATGAAATTATAATAATAAGCATAACAATAGGTGCCAGGCCCTGTATTAAGTGCTTTGGCTGCATGTAGCAGAGAATTCATCTGTAATTTTTAGGAGAGGACTATGAGGGGAGTACAGCTATCATCCCCATTCTGAAGAGACTAAGCTGAGGCATAGCCTAGTTAAGCATCTTCTCCCAGGTCCCACAACTGTTAAGTGTCTAATTTGGATACAACCTAGATAGTGTGACTATAAAGGCTAAATGGTACTGTTTTCTGTTATTAGATTGCAGTTGCTTTTTGTTAATGCATTTATTTGGGAAAACTTGTCTTGAAATCCCAAAGTACAGGAACTAATAGACTCTCTTCTCCATTCACTGTATCTGCTCCTGTATTGCACATAGCCCTGATAGCAGGAGATAGTGTGGGTGGGCTTGAGATGCCTTGTCTGGACCACTGCCTTTCCTGAGGGGTCAGCACAGTGAAGGATTGTAACGGTAGGTGAGATTCTGATAGCACTACAGAGCCTTCCACAAAGTCACTGACCACAGCACCAAAAGAACCAAAGAGGGAGGCTTTGTAGCTTTCATGACACCATGGTGGGGTGTTGTTACCTTGGTGCTATCACCACCCCCCATTGCAAAGAACACCACCATTACCATAAGAAAGCAAACTTTACTGAAGCAGCACATGCTGAGAAAATATGGCCAGGGTCCAGGAAGCTGTTTGTAGAAACCACACCCAGCTGAGAGCCCTCACCCCAGCTGGAGAGTCTGGTTATTGTTTGGATCAGCTTGTAAGGTCCCTGTGGGACTCCTTTGCTCTGTGTGATGGTAGCCGTAGAGTACAGACTCTGGGAAGTAGGGTCTCTCATGCTGCTACATCCCTCACCTAATATAGGGGCAATGTATTCTTGCCAGGTGTGATGTAGTATGAAAGGTTAAGTTGTCTCAATTAGTCTGTGCATGTTCCAGAAGTGTACTCTAATAAAGTAAAAGTATTCTAAATGAAGCTTTTCCTAGAGTTGGGGCTTGAGGGGAATTTGGAAGCCACCTACTCCATCCTGCCAGTACAGAGAAGAACATCTATACTAAACCACAAATAAATGAACTAAAACCCAGGCAGAACGTTGGTTCTCTAGTTACATAGAAACATGAATCATCAACCAAACAGTATAATACATAGTGTAGAAAATTCTGCTATTCAGTCATCATCCATATGGGTCATAAAAAGGGCAAATACTACATACATGAGCAAATGTGTATATTGTATGTATATGAAGACAGCTTTGTGCTCTCACCTGGGAATCTACATCTTTTTATTCAAATCTAGCCATGCTCTTTTTATTGCCAATAACACACTGCTCAGAGCTGTTCTTTAGTGTTTGCTTTTATTCCACACCAATAATGCAATGTTTGAAGTTGTCCTTTAATATGCCTTTATTATTAATAATAGCTGCCATTGACGAAGCCCCTACTTTGGGTCAGCACCATTCTGAGCAATTTATACTTACTATCACCTTTATTTATTATAGCAACTCCAAAATGCAGGAACTATATTCACATCTTAAAAATTAAAAAATAAAGTTGAAAAGTTATAATTTCCCTAAGGGCAGGATGTCAGGACCACAGTTGGTATTTAAACTAAGCAAGTCTTTCTGACTCCTAAGATCCACTCTCTTTCCACTACCCCAAGGCTCTCTCTTTTCAAACAATTATTCTCCAATGTGTAAAATCGTTGCACTTCTGCTGCTAAGACAGCAGTTATAGAAGTATCCTGACCCTTCCTAGCCCCACAAGGCCTGTCCAGCTTAGGGGCTGAGCCACAGGACCAAGCCTGGACCCTTGCTGCTCCCGGGTATTGGATAAGATTACAGATCTAAGGTCTTAGAGATCCGGTTGTGCCAGTTAGTGACAAGTAGGTGTTGACAAAATTAGTCTTATGATTGCTTAAAGAGATAAGTTTACTCATTTTATAACCATACAGAAAAAGTTAGTTGATAGAACTTTGGTTTGTGACCAACTTTGTCACGTGGAAAGTATCTTGATTTTGGTGCTTTAGTTTTATGTAAGTTCCCTATTGGGAAGTCTGATCTTATGATAGTAGAGTTGGGTGCCAGATCTGTAAAACCAAAGGAAAACTTGAATATGTGGTGGGTTTCAGTGAGTCAGGGTGATCTTGGTATTCTTCCACAGCACAAATTTGTTTTTCTGAAATGGTCCATGCCTTTGGTCATATGGCAAATAATCTAGATAATAGACTTGAGAATTTTTGATGATGCTTCTGTCATGCTTAAACAGAAAATTTTACTTTAATTTGGAAATATAGCCTAAAAAGCAGATTTCAGGCTGCAGTCAAGATGTCAGCCAGGGCTGGGTTCTCATCTGGAGGTTTGACTGTGGAAGGTTCTGCTTTCAGGCTCCCTCTGGTTGTTGACAGAATTCATTTTCTTGCAGCTGTAGGATTCATTTAGCTGTCTTCTTCAAAGCCAGCCATGGAGAAAGAAAAAGAGGGAGTGAGAAAGATAGAGACAGACAGTCAAACTCTAGAGCAAGTCTGTTAGTAGTACAGAGTCTTATACAGCATTACATGATCATGGGAGTGACATCCCATTACCTTGCCAAAATGCATTGGTCAGGAGCACATCCCAGGCCCTGCCTACACTTGAGAGAGGAGATTACACAAAGGTGTGAATCCCAGGAAGCTGGGGAGCATGGAAGCTACCTTACAGTGTGTCACCACAGTTAAGAAAAACCAATTAGGAGGCTCTGCCAATGATCCAGGCAAAAAAGGTAAGAATTAGACTAGAATAATTAAAGGAATCATTATATAATCTTTCTTGATTCTCCTGTGCTGATGATGACTTGGACTGGACATGACTAACATGGATGTGAGATAAGGTTTAATGAGATACTTCAGCAGTGTTGACAATGAAATGAAGAGTTCTTTTCCATTTCCCCCCCCATGTGTCTTCTGAATTCATCTTTTTTTTAAATGTTTATTTATTTATATTGAGAGAAAGAGAGAGCACACACCAGTGAGGGAGGGACAGAGAGAGAGAGGGAGAGAGAGAGAATCCCAAGCAGGTTCTGCATTGTCAGCTCAGAGCCCAACATGGGCTCCATCTCAACAACCAAATGATCATGACCTGAGCTGAAATCAAGAGATGGACGTTCGACCAACAGAGCCACCCAGGAGTGCCTTCGGAACTCATCTTTATGCAAAATCACACCATTCTTCCACACTTGGATCTAAATTTCCATTGTAAATCTGAGAGTGCTCATTTGATTAGGTCACTCAATGGTGCAACACAATAGCTTTGGGCCCAATATTGCCTGTAGACCTGTGAAATAACTGGAATATCTCTATCCTTGCCTCAATCAGGGCCAGAATTGTTATGAAGTCACCTGGCCTTTTTTCTCTGTAGCTTCTTGCCTTTCCACATAAAAAAAAGTGGTGATTTTAGTGTTTCTGGAATTTTGTGACATTTCTACAGTGTTCTCTTTCTTGAGTAAATATGCATGACTCTATTCATTAGCACTGGTCAAGAAATTTCAGTTAGTCTGCCAGCAGGTCTGTCAGATCAGTTTGCCCTCTCTCCTCTTCTATCTGTCTTCTCAAATTCTTCACACCTTTAAAATTTCTTAGAAATGTTTTTTGATTCACTTCACCTGAAGACCTAATTGCTTCATGCCCACACAGCCAGCCTAGAATCTCTACATAGAGACTGCTTTCTCTCATACAAACTTCCCACAGCCTATAGCTCCTTATCTTTTGTAGTCAAGAAAATCTCTCTGACCCCACGCTTTTATGTCCTCCAGCTCTCAGTCTGTTATCCCCAATCACCAATCAAATGATTATTTAATATTTCCCATAAACATACAAGGCTCGGTGGAATACACTGTGCCAAAACCACTATGAAATCTGTGTCCTGAAGACTTCACATTCTGATGTCTCTCTGGTTGTTATAAACACATTAGGACAATAACCCTGTGTTGGTGCCACAGAAGAGTGCAGTCCAAGAGGGCAGCATTGCTTCCAGATTTTTTTGAAGGGGCCATTTTAGTCATGTAGCTCGTGTGAGTCAGAATTCAGGCGCTTCTTTGAACAGGCTGCACTAAGCAGACCTGCCTCTGACACACTGCAGCTCTCCTTTAAGCCAACAAGAGCCTCTGGGCTCTGTGAGTCATCCTTTCCCAGGTTATTAAGGCTTAGATAGAGATTTGATAAATGACAGTCTAAGTTGTTATAGCTAGTTCACTTAACCCTTCATCTGGAAGTCTATCACCCCACAGTTTTCTAGTTCTTGCCAGAAAGACATCTGAGCAAAGCATATGGATGCCCTGATGGATGTTTAACTAGGCATTCAAATAGTACTGGATGATAAAAGGGAAATTTTACAATGGATTCTTCAAGTAGCTTGAAGGAAAGAGTAAAAAAAGGGTGTGAGCTTTCTAGAGAGTCAGACTAACATTTAACCACAGCTTCCTATGGGCACGTTTCTCATTTTCTTGGAGTCTCAGTTTCTATTTATGTAAAATGGAGGTATTAATACACCACCTATGGTTCTTGATAGAATTAAATATGAAACACACCCTGCAGAAGTCTGGGGACCTCAAAGCATTTCCCACTTGTAAAGTAGGCGATGACACTTCCACAATCAGAACTCATCTGTGAGGCTGCTTAGTGAGCAGAGTCAACATGCTGGTGTCAATGGCCTTGCCCTTGGGAGTCATATAGATTCAAAATTTGTCCTGCTATCCTCTGCTTCCTCCAGTCTTGGCTAAAGGAATACGATAAAGCAATAATAACTTTAGATCAGTTTTAAGCCTGCTCATAAAATATGGAAACACTCAGGAACCAGAAGATTCTTAAATCTGCTGAGGACTAAGATGGAGGCATCAAAGAGATTCCAAAAAAAAAAAAAAAAAAAAAAGCATAGCTTAGCTTAGAAGCCAGCAATATGTTCAAAGTGACTCATTTGGTATTTATTTTTTTAATTTTAGAGACAGAGTGCAAGTAGGGAGAAGGACAGAGAGAATCTTAAGTAGGCTCCATGCTAAGCATGGAGCCCAATGTGGGGCTCAGTCCCAAGACCCTGAGATCATGACCTGAGCTGAAATCAGAGGTGGATGCTCAACTGACTGAGCCGCCCAGGTGCCCCTGACTTATTCATTCTTATGTGAGAAGAACCCTACAGAGGTCCAGGCAAGCAGGAGAGGATTTTGGAGCTGGACACTTCAGGTTTTTCAGGCCATGCCAGTCTTCTCAATTTCTCTCTCTACACCTTCATGTGTTGGGAAGTTGAATCTGTGGGTGTCCGGAAGGAGTGTGTGTGTGGGTGGGGGAAGGGGGAGGCTGATAGTGTATTTCATTTAAGAAAGAGTAAGATGGAAGATGGAATTAATCATTCATTGCTTTGTATCCTATTCAGTGCTTAAGCAGTCCATGTTTTCTACACTATTGTCCTGTTATCTTGGAATTACAGCCTAGAAAACTTAATTTGTGCCCTATGTACAATATCTTTAGGTTACTAAATATCGTGTAGCTATGTGAGCACTTTGGGAAATCACTGTTATCTGTTGATTTTTTTGAACCAACAAGTAAACAAATAATCTTTAAAAAATAACCAGAACTGTGTCTGGATCTCACTTTGGTATATAAATATTTTTTAACAGGTTATTTAAGGGCTATCAACTGGGTGGTCTTTTTATTATATTTTCTTTTCCAAAGTTAGTTGACTATAATTCACTTTAAAAAATCTTGCTGTATATCTAGCCTTAGCATAGGGGGAAAAAAAGGAAAGAAACAACCTGCTATCTGACATTATGTCACATTATTAGGATTCATTACTAGTCAAACTCTACTCATATCTGAAACTTGTAAGTCCTGCTGTCATTTCTAAACAGTTGCATATGAATGTGCAAGATTAGAAACTTGGTATTAAAAAGAGAGAGCTTTCCAAAGAAGACATACAGGTGGCCAACAGACACATGAAGAGATGTTCAACATCATTAATCCTCAGGGAAATTCAAATAAAAACCACAATGAGGTATCACCTCATACCAGTCAGAATGGCTAGTATCAAAAAGACAAAAAATAACAAAGGTTGATGAGGATGTGGAGAAAAAGGAACTCTCATGCACTGCTTGTGGGAATGTAAACTGGTGCAGCCACTGTGGAAAACAGTAGGGAGATTCCTCAAAAAAATTTAAAAAAATTAAAAAAAAATTAAAAAATCACCTAAAAATTATGTGATTCCTAAAAAAAATTTTTAATTCCTTAAAAAATTAATATGGTATTAAAGAAATACCATATGATCCAGTAATTCCACACCTGGGTATTTATCCAAAGAAAATATAAACACTAATATGAAAAGACATATGCACCCCTATATTTATAGAAACATTATTTACAATAACCAAGATATGGAAGCAGTCCAAGTGTCCATCAATAGATGAATGTATAAAGAATATATATATATATATATAATGGAATATTACTCAGCCATAAAAAAGAATGGAATCTTGCCATTTGTGACAGCACAGATGGACCTAGAGAGTATTATGCTAAGTGAAATAAGTCAGGCAGAGAAAGACAAATACCATATGATTTCACTTATATGTGAAATCTAAAAACAAAACAAACACAAACAAAAACAGACTCTTAAATACAGAGAACAAGCTGGTAGAGAACAAACTGCCAGAGAGGAGGCAGGTTGGGGGAGAATGAAAACACAAAGGGGATTAAAAGGTACAAACTTCCAGTTACAAAATAAAGAAATCATGGAGATGAAAAGTACAGCATAGGGGATATAGTCAATAATATTGTAACAATGTTGTATGGTGACAGTGACTACACTTATCTCAGTGAGCACTGAGTAATGTATACAATTGTTGAATAATAGGTTGTATTCCTGAAACTAATATTACATTATATGTTAATTATACTTCAATAAAAAAGAAAGAGCTTTAAATTGATCCTCTGTCTTATTGTTAAGCATCTAAATGGTATTTGAAATTTTAGAAAGCTAGGAGGTATAAGACAAATGCCACAAAATTTGTCACAGCTTCAGAAATTAAATGATCTAACATTTTGGGTGTTTCTAACTGCTGATGTATATTTTTTAGTCAATAAGAAAAGTATTACTATTTCTATTTTAAGGAATATGGACCCAGATAACAACTAAGAGCAGGCAGATTATCAGTCTATGCCCCCAGATTGGTTTTCTCCTTGTGACAATCTTGCAAAATCTAGTACAACCTGGTTTTCTGGTGTCAAAGGTCAGAAATGTTAGAACTGGGAGAAAACAAATCCAGCAGGTGAGGAACAAATTAGGAATCTCAAACCTAGAGCCCATGGTTTGGGGAGGGGAGAATTGTGATTTTAAAATAACAAACAAAATCTTAAAATTATTTTAGATATAAAATTTACAGTAGATGTGTGGCCATTCTAAGTTCGGTCTAAAAATTCATAGTTAAATAAAGGAATAAGAATAAGAGAAGATCTGATGGTAATCTGGCTGTGACATCTGTCACTCTATTGAAGGCCAGGGTTGATTTGGCCGACCTGGGCGTCTCCTTCCTCCCTCATCACTCCATGTGCATCCCTCCCTAAGCTGTGTGCTCAGTGGAAGAGGATGTCCGTCTCTGATAGAGGAGGACCATTCTTCTGTCAAGGGTATATGACTAACTGTGCTCCCCTTCTAGACCCTCCAAACAAGTTCTCAAGGTTCATTTGTAGGAGAAGGTAGGGTAGTCAAGCTTTAAAGACTCCAGACACATCCAAATGAGATGCTGCATGTGGCAGTCTGCCTTTCTGAAGAAGAAGAAGAAGAAGAAGAAGAAGAAGAAGAAGAAGAAGAAGAAGAAGAAGAAGAAGAAAAACAAAAAAAAAAAATCAAAAAAGAATAAGAGAATCACAGAAAGTAGCCATGAAAAATTAATCTGAAATTCATCTCTAGGCTCACACCAGGACAAATACCATAGACATTAAAATCGTCCTGGGTAGCAAATCACAAAGCAACTATTATTGCCAGAAAGTTCTTCCTTATAGCTAACCTCCTTTCTCATGGTGCATGTTGAAAACATTTTCTCTTGTGTAGTTTTCATTGGAAATAAAATCATCCAGATTCCTACTTCCATGGGATAAGGAGAAAATACTGAAGAGGAAACAAAGTTTAAATGATGTTGAGAGTATTTTTCCATAAGTGATGAGCTTATTCAAAACATTCTTGGTAAGTGTCCTTTTTTATTTTTTTATTAAAACATTTTTTTAATGTTCATTTATTTTTGAGAGAGAGAGAGAGAGCGAGCATGAGTGGGGGAGGGTCAGAGAGAGAGGGAGACACAGAATCCAAACTAAGTTGACCACTCGAAGCCTGACACAGGGCTTGAACTTATGAACAGTGAGGTCATGACATGAGCCGAAGTCAGATGCTTAACCAACTGAGCCACCCAGGTGCCCCTTATAGTGTTCTTTTTTAAAAAAAATTTTTTATTTACATTCTAGTCAGTTACCATGTAGTGAATATTGGTTTCTGGAGTCGAATTCAGTGATTCATCACTTACATACAACACCCAGTGCTCATCATAACAAGTGCCTTCCTTAATACCCATCCCCCCTCTAGCCCATCCCCCACCCACATCCCTCCATCAACCCTCAGTTTGTTCTCTATCATGGAGAGTCTCTTATGGTTTGTTTCCCTCTTTCTTTTCCCCCCTTCCCATTTTTTTTGTTTGTTAAATTCCAGATATGAGTGAAATCATATGGTAT
Organism: Panthera onca; assembly: GCF_046562875.1. Classification (NCBI taxonomy): domain Eukaryota; kingdom Metazoa; phylum Chordata; class Mammalia; order Carnivora; family Felidae; genus Panthera; species Panthera onca. The sequence goes on from NC_138343.1 coordinate 75,981,659, forward strand.
TTGTATTTCTCTATTTCACTTAGCATAATACACGCTAGCTCCATCCACATCATTGAAAATGGCAAGATTTCATTCTTTTTGATGGATGAGTAATATTCCAGTGTGTGTGTGTGTGTGTGTCTGTGTGTGTGTGTGTGTGTCTGTGTGTGTGTCTGTGTGTATACATATATGTATACACACCACATCTTTATCCATTCATTAGTCGATGGACATTTGAGCTCTTTCCATAGTTTAGCTATTGTTGATAATGTTGCTATAAACATTGTGGTGCATGTGCCTCTTCAAATTTGTGTTTTTGTATTTTTTTGGGTAAATACCTAGTAGTGCAATTGCTGCATCATAGGGCAGTTCTATTTTTAACTTTTTGAGGCCCCTCCATACAGTTTTCCAGAGTGGCTACACCTGTTTGGGTAGTGTCCTTCATAATTGATTCAGATCAAAGGTAATGGATTTGGACCACAGGATTTAGTCCTGTGTCTCAAGACATAAGTGGGTGTCTGACAATCACTCAGTGTATTTGTGTTTAAGCTGGCAAATTCAAAGGCTGTGTATTAAGTGATACCTTCATAGAAACAATCAGTGTGAACTTTTATTTATCTGATCCTACAACAAAATGAGAATGTCTAACTGGAAACAAGCAATTACTCTGATTTTCAACCTTAGTATTAAAAAATATGGAGTAGGCATGTGCTAATGAGGTGGGCTTGGGGTTCGTAAAAGTTCTGAACTATTCGTTAACCGAGGGAGATATCATAAATCAAAGGGAAAAAAAAAAGTAGTTATGTGTGGCTTTGGGGTCCTGTGTTCTGGAATGGCCTTGTCTATATGCTAATATTATACATGGATAAATGCTTTACATCTGCTACTACCTCACTGTCATATTGAGAAGAGGAACAGTACTATCCATAAAGTGTTTCAGTTCCTGTAGAAAACACCACATAAATATATGGTAATGTATTATTATCATTATATAGAGCAGAGGCCAAAAACCTCTTGCCAAAGTGATCCTCTAAAATTTTACACCTATTTCATGCATTAAAAAAAGAAATGTGTAGCATATGCTTTCACTTATTTTACGATTAGCTCATCAAATTTGTGTTCTGTGAGGATAGAAAGCCAAAAAGCCTGTGTCTCTCAAGGCCCTTCATCCACCCCTATGCCTGCCTCCTCTTCCAGCGTTGTTTTTAAAAGATCTGGTCTCACAGGCCCTCAGAAGCAAAGTTAAATTCAAAGAAAATAATAATAACTTGCATTTGTGTTGCTCTTTAATGTTTACAAAGTGCTTTCATATAATCTCATTTGAGTCTCACAACTACTCTCTGGGGTTTGCAGGGCAGAGAATAATACTCCCATTTTACAATTGTGGAAACTGAGACAGAGAAGAAAGGCTCATGGCTTGCTTCAAATTATCCAGTTAATAAACAGCAGAGCTGGGTCTTAAACCCAAGTCATCTGGACAATTAATTTAATAATACTTTTTCTACTCTGGCCAGGCTGCTGTGGTAGACAGAACTCTGAAAGGACCCTTAATGGGGCATCTGGGTGGATCAGTTGGTTAAGTGTCTGACTCTTGGTTTCGACTCAGGTCATGATCTCACAGTTTGTGAGTACAAGCCCCACGTCGGGCTCTTCATTCATAGCGCAGAGCCTGCTTGGATTCTCTCTCTCTCTCTCTCTCTCTCTCTCTCTCTCTCTTTCCCCTCCCCTATTCATGCTCTCTCTCTCTCAAAATAAATAAACTTTAAAAAAATTATAAAAAATAAAATGACCCTTAATGCCCCTCACCTTTATATAATCTCCTCTCCCGGAGTGTCCCCAGAACCTGTAAATATAATAATATATCGCTCCTGTGATTATGTTACTATATATGCAAAAGAGATTTTGCAGTTGTAATTAAGATCTCAAATCAGTTGACGTTAAGATATAGAGATTGTCTGGGTAAGCCTGACTTAAACATAGCAGCCTTAAAGTGTGGGTCTAGGGACGCCTGGGTGGCTCAGGTGGTTAAGGGTCTGATTTCGTCTCAGGTCATGATCTCATGGTTTATGGGTTCGAGCTCCACATCAAGTTCTGTGCTGACAGCTCAGAGCCTGGCGCCTGCTTTGGGTTCTGTGTCTCCCTCTCTGTCTCTCAAAAAAATCAATAAACATAAAGAAAAAATACGGGTCTAGAGATAAGAGATGGAGGAAGCCAGAGAGATTTGAAGCACAAAAATGATTTGATGTGCAGGATATTCTCTGTTGCTGGCTTTGTAGAACCTTTCCTAATGACACGGAATTCCAGCAGTTTCTAGGAGCTAAGAGACCTTGCCTATAGCCAGCAAGAATATGGGGACCTCAGGTTTACAACTGGAAGGAACTGAATTCCATCAATAGCCTAAATGAACTTGGAAGTGAATTCTCCAGAGCCACTAGATGAGAAGCCAGGTTGGCCAACATCATGATTATAGCTTCACATGCTATGAACGGAGAACCTAGTCATACCATGCTGAACTTTGGGCCTACATAACTGTGACATAATAAATGGGTGCTGTTTTAAGCTGCTAAATTTGTGCTAATTTGTTATACAGCAATAGAAAACTAATAAACCACCACTCATAAATATTTATTGAATGTTTATTACATGCAAGACAGTAACTTTTATTTCAGATAATTTTATTTTGTCTAGAGGGCCGGTTTAGACAAAAACAAAAACAACCTTCTCCCCCAAATCCCAGACTTACTGTGGTAATATTAATATTTCTCCTTACTTGTGGAAATGTAGAGAATTTCAATCCCTGTCCTCTTGAAGGTAAGCATGACTATGACCCTTATTCTGACCAAACAAAATGGAGGGGGACTAACATATGTCTCTTCCAGGACAATGGCTTCAAATTCCCCATGTTCTCATGTTCCGTGATGAGGAGCACCTATTGGCCTGGGTCTGGGGAACAGAACTTCCCACCATCTGCTTTGGGCATATAGTGTGGGCAAGACATAAACCTTTGTTCGTTTTAGCCTCTGAGATTGCTGAGTTGTTTGCTTCCACAACACAACCTACCCTATCCTGACTGACACATTTGCCTTGAAAATGCCGGACCAACATGTAATACTGAACCTCATAAACACTGACTGTCATCCTGCTACATTAGCAGTAAAACCAAGTTATCTGTTCTCAGGACCTTTTGCTGAATATATTTTGGGTAAAGAAAAAATAAAGCTTTATTTACCACAATTTTTACCTCCAAGTAGATGAGAGATCAGGAAAGAGATGGGAGGAGTGGGATAAGACCCAGGAAAAAAGGGAAAACGAAATAGAATGCAGCTTTCTGACTGAGCAACAGTTACTGACTGGCCACAATTAGACTCTGTGAGGTCCTCAAATATTAGTAAAGACAGCCCACTTTCCATAAGGCGTTGAAACAAGTCAGTCATTAGTGTAACAATGAGTTAAAAGGAAGAAATCATGTACCTTAAATATTTTCAGGTGGCTCTATTCTCTAGGTTTGCTGGAACATGCTATCCTGACTGGAAATCAAGACTGTAAGCAAATTTTTATGAGGGTTTTCACATTTCACATTTATCAGTTTTATTTCTGTGGAAGACCTACAGTATAGGTCTATATAATAGCTAAGTTGAAGAAACAGTCTTTATATCCATATCAGAACATAGCCAGTAACAAATAAGTCTTAGAATTTTGCAATCATCCTTATAATCATTCATCAGCTCTATTCTTGTTTGTTTTTTTAAGCCGCAGCATTAGATAAAATATTCCCTTCTTGTTAAGATAGTCATTAAGGTTTACAAATTTTAAGTGAGCTAACTTGAAAAAGTTAACCATACACAACAAACTTATTTTGAAAATAAACTTTTTGGGTGGGGGGGGTAAATTCCATATAACTGCTAACAAGTCGAGGTCAAAGTAAGCGTCTGTCGAAAACATTATTTCAAGAAGTTTTGATATGAAGCAGGAAAACTCTACATAATGTTTAAGCTCTTGGTTTCCAGGCTCATTCCATCGTCACTATTTTTCCACTTATTCACTAAGCAGATTAATCAACTCTAGTCATCTGTTTGTTAAGTTTTTCAAGTAGATTTTTCAAACTAAAAGTTAAAAAATTTCTTCAGAAACTTGAGAAACTTTCTTTTAAAACTTTTATTTCTGAAACAAAATCAAAATGGGCTATTTTATTTTTCTTTTAGTTACTTTTCTTAAAGTAGAAAAAAGAGAAAGATAATCTCAAAAGTGTGATTGGACTTTCCTTATCTTTGTAAATCAATTTTTATATTTCAACATAATTCTGAGGAAATTAAAAGTTAAATATCTGTCAAGTCTCTCTCTCTCTAATATTATAAAATCAGCATTTACAATGGAAGATATGACTTCCATGGTATAATAAATGGGTATACATTGTGAATTCTGAAGACACCTCCCTCCCCCCCATAATTCTAACTGCAGTGGACATTTGGAGTAAGGAATAAGCCTTACCAAATCCAGTTTTTTGGCATGAGTAGGGGGAAGGGTACCTCAGAAGGATGAAGGAAAGCTAGCCTACATAAAGCTAGTATCTGGTACCTCATGAAGTTTCCCATACTTTCCCCATGGCCATGTCAAGTTCTTCATCAGCATGTTAATTTCAAACTAACAGGTGATTTTTCCTTAAATGATCAAACTTTCTCTTCAGAAAATACATGCAATAGCTAATTCTAATCTGGCCATGAAACTAGAGTGCCGTTGAAGTCATAAAAGGACCAAGCTTTTAAGTGTGAGTTTTTTTCCTTTCCTCTACAAAAGAAACATACATTTAGTATTTCTTTATTTAAAGACATGCCCGCCCACAAACATCTGAGAAACATCTGTAGACAAAATGCCAAAATGCATAGTCGAATTTTGACTCACACCTCACCACCCACCAAGACCCCTGTCAACTCACAATAAACACCTTTCTAGCATCTGCCCCAGAGAAAGAAACGCCACATTACCCAAAGGTCAGAGCAAACAGATGTCACTTATTGCAGACCCTAATCATATCCATATCCAACCTTAGGAGGTCTGTAGTGAAAGCCGACTTCTGGAGTCAAGTTTTCTTCAGTTAGAGACGTTCATCCCTGTGTCCTCTCTCCTTCTCACTGGAGTTAGGGGACCTTAGAAGTGATTGTCTCTGGGGCTGTCCCTGCACTCTGCTGACACATCTCATGATTGAGCACAGAGGTAAGAGAAACATCATGGTTGGCCAGCACCCTAGCAGTCTTCCTGCTTCTCATTTTGACATATCCAGAATACTCTTTCAAGAGCAGGTCCTGCATCAACTTCTCTGATTCCCTGTGGCAGTCTCAGGACTGCTCTTCCCTATTCTCATAGCCTTTTGTACACATCTTGGTACCTCCATTTAAAGACTTCATCCTATTGACTAGCATCAGTTTACATCTGTGATCCCCATGAGACTGAGTTTCCATTGGAGGAAGGAAGAAGGGAAGGAAGGTAGGTAGGAGGAAAGGAAGAAGGGGAGGAAGGAAAGGGAGGGTAAGGGATTCATATGAAGGGGCTTCAGGAAGACACAATGTTGGCAGTGTAATTTAGTAGATTTTTTTTTGTTTTGCCTTTATAAACCAATAAAGCATAAAGTTAAATTCAATAATATGTTCAGTATCTATGAGAGATTTTTATTGTCATTTATTTCTTTATTTTTAAGATTTTAAGTAGGTTCCATGCTATTGGTGGGGCTTGAACTCACAACCCTAAGATCCAGAGTCACACGTTTTATGCCCTGAGCCAGCTGAGCTCCCCCTGTAAGAGATTTTTAAAAGGAAGAGTATGGATTTTTGTTTACCTTTGCCCTCTGTTTTCTGGTTGGATTTGGCCAATAAGAGACAATGGGAGAAAGTTAGAGTTGAGAAGGCATGGGGGACATGAGGTCAGGGTATTTCTTTCTCTTCAGTTGCTTGTGAACCTCTACTAAAGGCCACAGTCTCAATCATATGACCCTTACTCTCTCCTTCCCTTGTCTCTTTAGCCCTATGGGTGGTACCAGCTTCCCAACATTACTAGTCCCAGAGAACTGCAGTGTCCCTTATTGACTTTCCTCAGCCTTGCTCATATCTTTGTAAATAGTCCTTCATTTCATTTGACTCAATTGTTTTTCTGGAGAAGGCCATTTGTTTTCTTATGGGACACTGACTGAGGACAGTAAGACATTCTCTACCTTCAAAAGCTATTTGAGTAGGCAAATGAAATTAAATACACAAATAAAGATCGTTTAAGGAGAAATGCAATGAGGATCATAAATAATTTAGAAATTAGAAGGTACAGAGTTTCAAATTTCATAATACAATGCTGTACTTGAAAGAATTGAAAAATTCTTTATCGGGGCAACTGGGTGGCTCAATCAGTTACAGGTCCAACTTCAACTCAGGTCATGATCTCATAGCTCATGAGTTCGAGCCCCACATTGGACTCTGTGCTGACAGCTCAGAGTCTGGAGCCTATTTCAGATTCTGTGTCTCCCTCTCTCTCCCTGTTCCTCCCCAACTTGCACTCTCTCTCTCTCTCTAAAAAAAAAAGCAAAACATTAAAAAAAATTCTCATGATTGCAAATAAGAATTTGAAAATGGCTTATAGTTGAATATGATATAAAAATAAAGCAAAATAAAATTCAGAAATATGGCTTACTTTTCATAACAACTTTCAGTCCCTGCCTGCCTCAAACTCATGTAGATGCAGATATTATATAGCTATAACCTGAAGGATTATCTTTTGCCAGTTCTTGAGACAGTCCTGTCCACAGCTGTCCATACTCTAGGAGCTCCATTCCCAGTGGCTAAGGTCTAGAGCAATCATGCTGTCATAAACCTAGTACCTAGTGATCCTGGAGTGGCTTCACATTCTCCCTGAAATCTTCTCTCTATCCTTATGACTGAGCATCTGTTTTCTATGTGTTTCTGTACCAGTTTTTCCCTACTTGAACTAAAACCTTAGTCTGACCCTTAGACTGTAGATTGGAGCCTTCCAGACAAGCCTTTCAACTTACCTCCCCTGGAGACAGAACAGTGCTCTAAGATTGGACTGTGCTTCAAAAATGACAATAACCACTTCCCCTTATTATCTATAAAGTGATCCTTTTATATTATTTGTAAATCTCACCAAAACCATTCAAGATATGAACATTGTCCCCTTTAGCAGATAAACCGCAACTCAGAATTAGAGCTATCTAATGACTTAACCAAAGCTAAATAGCTAACAAGTAGAAAACGCAGGTGTCTTTCATTCTAGAATTTATGATCTTTCCACTCTATTTCTCTGCCTCCTCTCTGGAACTTTGACACAATTCACTGACGCTTAAGGGTCTTCTCTTCCAGAGATGCCAGCACATGGGATCCTCAGAGATCAATGCCAGACCAGAATGGGCCTGGATTTGGACAGCTGGGGAAGAAGCAGTCTTTGTTCCACTGTCCCAGCTCTACCTAGAACAATCTTATTCTCCTTGAAGACATTAAGACTTAGCTTTTAGATCATATAATATTTTTATGACAATTCTACAAAGCTCTTGCATTATCCAAAAGACATTTTAAAATACATTTTTTTCTCTTATGAGAAAAGATAGATGCACAAAAATGTAAGCTTTAAGGGATGTTTCTTCATACAACCATAACTAACCTGAAACCTCATCACATTAATGTTGATTTTTAGAGAAGTCTCATTTCATTCCTGATCACCAGAATTTACAGAAGTGAAGTGTAATACCCCTAAGAGTTTGAAGATTTTAACTAATTATAAACAAATCCTGTTTGCTCTAAATTAAATGATTCCATTGAGGTATAATGGGGCTTCTTGCTTTCTTTTCCCCTGCCTTCTAAGTTTTTCAAATACAATCTATAAAATAAAAATAATTATTAAAGAGGGGTTGTTGAAAAAAAGAATTATTGAACATCTCTGTGTACATAGTACTGGTCTTCACACAGTATATACAATTTTAAAATATCCATTAGTTGATTTTATGACTCTAAACCAGGTTCTTGAGATGTTTGTTGATTACATACAAAAAATAAGAGATGTCTTTTCTGAAAGGAAGTTTCTTTAAAAGAGTTGATAAAGTGTCCCCTTGTTCCTTCACATCTCTTCTCTTCAGATCCCTATTTAAAAGTTATTTACAGGTTTGCCCTTTTGTATGGACTTCCCTAGGTCTTTTCAATATGAAGAAAGACCTGTTATTAGAATAAACAGGTAAGCAATGCTAGTTGCTGTAACAAACAAAGCCCCAAATGTATAATGGTTCAAATACAATAGAAGTTTATTTATTATTTACAAAAATTCCAAAATACAAGTGTCTGATTGGCAGATGGCACTTTTCTCAAAGGGGAAATACAGGAACACAGGACCTTTTTTCCTGTGCCTCTGTCATATTCAACCTATCCAAGGTGCCCATGCATACTTGCCTCAAAGCAGTGGAATGGGAAATAGCATCATTTCCCATTCCCAGAATGGGACCTTCCCAGAACCAGAATGGGAAGGTTCTGCATGGAGGATTTTATAGACCAGTCTTGAAATGGTAAACATTGCTTCCATTTACATTTCAGTGCCTGGAACTTAGTCATATGGCCATATCTAACGACCAGGGAGGTTAAGAATGAAGTCTAGCTGTGGGTCCAGAAAGAAAAAATGGGTTTATTGAGTCTACAGTGTAGGTTCAGATTCAGACCTGGGTTCAAATTCTAGCTCTGCAAATAATTCTCACGTGAGTCTTCATGCCTCTATTACCTTACCTTTTAAGGGATAATAAAACCTATTTCAGCAATTGTTGCTAAGTTTAAATAGAATAACAAATATACAATGATTAACACATAGTATTTTTTTTTAATCTGAAAGGCCAAGATACATTTTTGTTTTATGGTTATACAGATTTGTATAATTATGGATTTTGTCTGGTCCCCAAAAGCTTTGTGATATCAAAATTCCCTCCTTAATATTTTGAATATTCAGCAGTATTTCACAAATACATCTATGTTACCTAACAACCTAATTGACCATTAAAGAAATACCAGAAATTACTGGTAGTGTATCTTTTACTGATTATCCAGGTTTTAAGTTACTCCTACCAACATTTTACAAATTATAATGAAAAATTGGCTCTTTTTCTATTTCACCATAGTTGGTTTGGCGAATGCATACAATTTGGGGGAAATAAAAACAATGGCCACAATGTAATTGATCCATAATTATGGCTTTTAAATCCTGTGACTACAAGAAGGAGATTAAACTCTTAAAATTCACTTCAAAGGTGACAAGGCTGCCAGTCTTAAGCATTAAACCTTCATGCATAATCTGGATTCAGAAAAGCATCTTGCCATTTCAAAATCAGAAGTCACCCAATTACCAAAGATTTACAATAATGAAAAGAATTATCAGGATTATTTTTTGATAGGCTGTGCAAATTATATATTTTCGCCTCCCTTTTGTTCCCCCAGATAAATTTTAGCCACAGTTTTTCTTTTTCTTTTTTTTTTCTTTCTTTTCTTTTTTTTTTTTTCCTTCTGCTGCTTCTTCTTTTCTTCTTCTTCTTTTTTTTTTTTTTTTTTTTTGTTTGTTTTTTGTACCAGCAGCCATGGGATTTTTGCCAGAACTGAACTCAGCCACTTCCCTGGGAATGTTGTCCAGTTGCTAATTTCACTACCGGAACTGTGTTCCTTTGCATTCTGGCCTATTTCCATGCATGCCTCCACTGGAATAAAGGGTCTGACAGTTCTGTGGATAATGGTAAACATATGTAGCCAATGCTGTGCAGTTCTTTTAAAGCCAGAAAGCATTAGTAGGTATTTCAGTTGCTGGCAACAAGAAAAAACAATGTAAGGCACTTCATCAAACACCAGAACCCAAAGAAAACTACACATCAATGATTTTAATATATAGCAAGAGTTTCTTCTTTCATTCTTTCTTTTCTAAATCATTGGCTAATTAAAAATGAAAGTCAGACTATTATGACAACCTAATTCCAAACTTTAAAACTACAGGGGAAAAGGCTGGGTTGAAGAGGAAAGAGAATAATACAACTTGTTTATTTTGGATACTATTCCCATTTCAAGTTAGGCTTTTTGATTCTTTAAGTGTACAAGAGAACTTTGACTTTCCTGAGTGCACAAGGGAAAAATTACATGTTGTGATGTCATTGCCTTGAAGATTTCTCATACCACTGAGTACATTAGTCACACTGTCAATGTCAAGGAGATATAAAAGAAAAAGGGGGGAGGGGAAACTATTATCTTCCTATGAGAATCAGTAATGATTTTTCTGTGGATGCATTTCTTCAAAATTGATTCCTAAATTCCAGTGGAATTTAAGAGAGCTCTTTTAGAATATGTAATGACATCTGTAGCAGGTCATCTTGGGGTATTATATCACCAGCCTAATAAAGACATTACTATGTAAATGGTAACTAAGAATAAAATGAAGACTACTTTGGGTGGTGTCTTATTTGCTACATAACTTTGACTCTTCTAATTATTTTATTATTCTCTATCGTGTATTGGTGATTACAGAGAGACATTTTCTTCTGAATGTACTAGAAAGTGATAATCTTCTGAGGTTCTTGTCTGTGGTGTTAAAGTGATATGGGTGTCCCTAGCCTCTTGATTGTTTGCTTTTGCAGTACAGCTTAGCAGCTGCCTCCTTATTTGCCTAGAAAACCATCCGACACCCCTCGCTGTCTGCTTAGTTTCATGATTTTGGCTCATTAGAGTCCCTTCCAGTGTAATGGAGGACCCTGCCTGACTGAATGTCTTTAAGACAGAGTGGAGCGATTCACCCCTAAACAGGAGCTTTTCTACCTAAACTCAGAATGAGTCACCCAGAATCAGACAAAAAGGTAAGGAACCAATTGGAGAGAGCCAATGGAAAGAAAATCAGAGGTATTTATTAGACCAAAAAGAATTCTACTTGACTGCAGTTGAATCCAATATTAAAATGTTCAGTTGGCTCAGTTTCCTGGAGACTGTCTGATAGACATATACCTATTCAAACCTCTTGATACAATGGTGTAAATGAGCCAAAGCAAGTAGGACCATTGAATTTCATTCTAATCACCAGTTACCTTGGATACATGAGTGGGATGGAGAATAAACTTCAAAAAAAATGGAGTCATTTCACAATTGCCCAATATTGACTTGGATGGGGGTTTCTCAGTCTTGGCCCTATTGATATTGGGGCCAGATAATTCTTTGTTGCCGGGGATGCAGAGCTGTCCTGGGCACTGTAGGATGTTTGGCAGCACCCTGGCCTTTACCCACTAGCTGACAGCAAGTAGTACCTCCACCCTAGTTGTGACAATCAGAAATATCTCCAGATATGGTCACATGTCCCTGAGAGAAGAACAAAATTGGCTGTGGTTGAGAAATACTGAATTAGGCATATCAGTGTCTGCAGTCTGAAATAAGAGGCCAGGGATTGATTGACCTTTCACTTAAGCAACAGTGTTTCAAAGTGTAGGAATGGTGGCCAGAATGCTTGACTGTTAGGAAAAGAGGGGCAGTGAACTATATAGAATGGGATCACTCACAAAATAAGCAAACTGTTTCACTTACACTTTGTGACTCCCCACGCCAATAAAATGAATGGTCTGTGCTCGAATAGGAACATTCTGGTAATAATAAGGCCATCTATCTCCTTATTGCACATTACATCTCTATAGAGATATAGGTATATAGATAAAGGTATAGGTAGGCAGATATAAATAGTTCCCAAAGCACTTTCCTCAACACAACCTCAAGCAATTCTCTCAACTACCTGTAAAGTAAGATGAGCAAGTGTTCTGGTTACTCTCTTTCACAGCTGAGGAAACTAAGTTTCAGAGAGTTTAGGTGATTTTTTTCTAGATTATACAGGAAGAGTTTGTTTCAAATCCAGGGTTTCTATTGTTCTGCCTCTTTTTAAAAATGAAGGTTAAATGGAAACAGGTGGCATATGTTTGTGCCATAAATCTATCTAGTTATGTATCCCATGAATAGAGGAAGAGAAGCATCTCCTTCCTTGTGATAGAGAAAGAAGTTTCAGTATGTGTTGGCTAAGATGACCCTTGGATTGGGACTCCATGGAGTTCACATCGAATATTTACCAGTTGGGCTATGACAGCACGTTCTCACCAGGAATAAATAAAATAATGTTTAATTCTCTCTCCCTTAACATCTAGAATTTGGATCTAATTTGAAGGAAGGGAATCATGTTCTCAACTGTGACAATGCTTTAAGCAACTTCTTGAATTCATTTAGCTGCCACCGCCACTGATCCTATTGTTTTGTTTTTTACATCATCAGATTTTGATCAAAGGGTTCACAAAAATTAGAAATACAAAGAGCAGAGCATGCTGTGCGTCAGCTGCTGGTAGAGAACAGATTAAACAAACGGCATGCTTCATCACAGCCTGGGACCCACCAAGCCGCAGTTTCAAATGTAACGAATTCGTAAATAATTTCAAATCCTTTTTTATTATCTTTTATAAAAATAAAGCTGGATGCACACTAGATTAATAAGCACTCTCTGAGATATAGAACACCCAGAAGAAGAACATGTTATCTTGTCAGGTCAAATGCTATTTTTTAAAATTAGGTGTGTAATAAATACAAGCAACAAAATAAAGAACTTTTTCATGAGTTCTGAAATGATTTTCTTTGTGTCATAGTCCACCATGATAATCAAGTGTTGATTGATTATCAACTCATTTGTTGGTGACTCATTAACAAATGATGAGTTGTTGTCAACTCGTTTGTAGATGTTTTAAAAACATTTTTTATACAACTAATGCATGTTCTTTTTTTTTTCTTTTGAAAACAGACCATATAGAGAAGAAACTAGAAACCAATAACCTTTGTCTCTAAGAATGTATATTGCTAATTTGGGGGTATTTTATTCTAGTATTTTTACTGTGTATTATCATATATATTTAATTTTAAAGTCATGTAGTTACTATCTGACATATAAAAAAACCCATAAGCCGTCAGGCATAATAATAAACTGGCACTGCTGAACCTACCACTCAAAGCAGGGACTAGAAAGTTATGATTAGCTTGGCATTTTCCCCTGGGTTCCTCCCCTACTGTCTGCCTGCTTTGCTCCCTAGTCTCAAACTCAGAGATAACCTCTATCCAGGGATTCTCATTTGGGAGCAATTTTATCTCTCAAGAGACTTTCCACAATATTTGGACACATTTTGGCGGTCACAGCTGGGGTGGGGTTTACAACTGGCAACTAGTGGGAGGAGGCCAAGGATGCTGCTAACCATCCAGTAATGTAGAGGATGGTCTCAGACAACCAAGAGTTATTGGCTTCAAATGTTAAGAGCGCTAAAGTTGAACAACCCTGTTCTTTTCTGTGTGCTGGATTTATCACAACTGTGCTTAAAACAATAGTTTTGTCACACATACGATCTTAAAAGTTTGACATTTAATTTTGCTGTTTTGGGGATCTTGTAAAAATAGTATCAAGTTGTATATAGTATTCTATTACTTGCTTTTTTCTTCTTAACTGTTTTTAGTTTTCATTTAAGATTTTGCCCATCTATTTTTACTGGTATATATTACTTCCTTATGTAAATGTGCCACAATGTATTTTTTATTCTATTGACAATGAATATTTTGTTTTGTTTATTGCTAATATGAACAATGCTTCTCAAAATTTTTGTACAAATTTATGGATGCACACATTTAATAATTTCTATGAAGTGTATATTGAGGATTGAAAATGCTAGGTTGTAGGGGATGTAAGCTTTAAATTTAAAGGATAATGAAAATTTCAATGTGACTGTACCAATTTATATTTGCACCAACAAAATATATGATTTTTCCTTGATCCACATTTCTCCAGCATTATGTTTTCCTAATTCTTGCCTATCTAGTGAATATTGAAAGGTAAATCAATGTGGCCTCAATTTATGTCTCCTGAATTACTGGCAAGATGGAGCATCTTTTTATATTTTTATTTACCATTTCTGTTTCTTCTCTGAGGATGTTACTTTTCTCTGAAGTTTATTAATGTTTTCCATCTTATTTGTCAGATGAAAAAGACTTCCTCAATGGTTTGTGACATTCCCTCTCTTGTGGAATATGCTCTTCTATATACTTATGTCTGTTCTAAAGTTATCCATTTTGTTTCATTCATCTGTCACTTCTTTGCCAATATCATATGGTTTTAATCACCAGGACTCTATATTACATTTTATTATATGGTAGTGTGAGTGTGCCTTCAGTATTTCCCTTTTCAGGATTTTATAACCCATTCTCATATCTCTATTTTTATGACCTAGTTTAATATTAGACTCAGTTTTGATAAGCTAGAAATATTCATACATTTTGGTGAATAAATGATTTATCTTGAATATGTAGTCTCATTCGTAAACATGGCATGTCTTTCTCTTCTTTTGTATCTTTTGAATCTCTTCTGTGGTTTACTTCATAAAAGTCGCTCTTTTTGCTAGTTTTTATTATTTTTTTTCTAGCTATTTGATGTTGCAGGTTACTATTGTGAATAGAATTTTCTAACTGGTTATTGCTCACATAAAGAAAATTTACTTTGGATATTTATCTCCTACTTCACCCCTGTGCTGAATTGTCTTCCTTATTTTAAGAACTTTTAGTTGTGTTACTTTAGTTCTAAAGCTAAAAGAATTGACATGCACATGATAATTTATCTCTTCTCTTTAGGCATGCCTTTTATTTCTCAGTATCATCTTACCGTGTTAGCCAGAAACTTAAACCCAAGTTTACCAATAGTAGCAGGGAGCAGGGTCTTGTTTGTTCTGGACATTCTTGGGCCCCCTGCCATTGCTTCACCATTAATTATGGTATTAGCTGTAGGTTTAATGTACATACTTTTTATTGTGTTGTTATTTCTAGCCCATTCCTAGATTTCTAATTAAGAATGACTGCAGAACATGTTCAGTTACCTTTTCTACATAAATGATACTGGTAAATTTCAGAGAACTAAATGTCTCAACAACTCTACAGTGAGTGAATCTCCTAAGAGAGAATATTTAAGATAACATATGGCAAAAGCAAATATGTGTATTTCCAATCAGTAGATTGGAAACTAGTTACAATGCTTGCATGCTCCACTTTCTAGCTTAGCTCTTAAGATGTCCTCATGACTTTCCAATATTGACCTTGGCTAGCCAACAGCCATTCCCTCTTCTTCCAATTCTACCTCTTGGTTACTTGACTGTATTTGCTGTTGTCTAGGACTACTCCTGCATATTCATAGTTTCAAAAATCCTCAGCCAGAAATAACGTGATGCAATAGTCCAAAACAACTCAAAGAGAGATCAAAACCTGAGATTTAAAAATCATTTCTATAACGTTGTTTCTGTTTGAAGGGCTAAATCTATCTGGTTCAGTTAATTCACCATTTACCTCCATTAAAAAAATAAAATAAAATAAAATAAAATAAAATAAAATAAAATAAAATAAAATATAAAGGCAGGTTTTTCCATTATGTCCTATAGTACAGCATCTTATATATTATTATAATAAATAAGTA
Source organism: Panthera onca (assembly GCF_046562875.1). Classification (NCBI taxonomy): domain Eukaryota; kingdom Metazoa; phylum Chordata; class Mammalia; order Carnivora; family Felidae; genus Panthera; species Panthera onca. The sequence continues at coordinate 75,997,151 of NC_138343.1, forward strand.
AGAATGCTTGTTATATATAATACTCTGCTTGTACTTCTTAGTTAAGTCTCATTTCATGCAACAATCTTCTTATATCTATCATAAATTGAATTATAGGAAAGGATACTCACATTATGTTAGATAAATTAGTAAGTTGCTAATATTTATCTCATGATAATTCCTATTCATTTAAAGATTCATTATTTTTAGATAAGAAGTATGTTTTTTGTACCATTATTTCTGCATAAAATCTCATTTTCTGTGAATTGTGAGTCTAATTTGCTCCCTAAATGACAGAAGACATTTCCAGCCTGGAATTTACTGTATCAAATGGTAACTTTATTCAACTTTCTTTTCAGTTTTGAAAACTCAGCCTGTGTTTGGTCATCAGTTTTAAATTTCTGACATCCTGAGACCATGAACAAGAGGCTTAAAAATGACATTTTCATTTTGCATGTCATAAGTGTCATTTAAAAAAAATTCCCCTTATTTACAATCTTCTCCCTCCCCCTAAACAAAACTTCTTACCATCCATTCTCATTTCTTGTTCTCTCTCCCTCCCTTTCTCTCTTTCTCTTTCTCTCTCTGTCTCATCCACGCACACCCGCCTACACACAATTGCATGTGTACCTACTGAATAGTTCCAAATCTTGTTGACCAGTTTTGACTCCAAGTCACTTTAGACAGCAACTAAGGAAACAGTGTATGAGTTGTGTTAGGAAGGCTTTGGGTCAGAGCACCTGATCGCAAATCCTAGTTCTTCCACCTTCCACCTAATCACTCTATGCTTCATTTTTGAAAAATACTTATAATGGAGCCTTGATTTTGTTGAATATTTATAATAATAGTCCTTTCAAATAATATTTGTGAACATCAAATATATTGAATTGTTAAATATTCAAAACATTGATCAGTATGAAAAATGCCTAGTAAGTGTAGTTTATTTGTATTATAACGTCATACTAAACAAATTGGCTTTGAAGGAAAGGAGGACAAGGATAATTTAATCCTTCAAATGTCTATAAGACAAGTGCATGGGACTGAAAAATGATCAAGCATTATTCTTAACTGTGCCAGAAATAAAGTACTAACAGAAACAATCTCTTGAAACCGTGATTGAAAATGGTTACGTTAATGCCTATGCCTGGGAAAACCAGCAACATGTATGGATGGAGATGTGATGTACAGCCATATCTCTGATATATTTTGTTGTTAGAAACACCATACCAAAAGTAGAAATAACATAGACATATTCTTTGTTCATCTGGGGGAAATTAACTGCTACCCATTAATGGTTCTTACCGTCTGGATGTAAGGTAAGTTAAGGATGACATTCAGCTGTATGTAACATAAACCCAGAATATAGTAACTTGTCCACTGGGGGATTTTTTTCTTTTCCTCACATAACAAGAAGTATGGAGATACACCATCCTGGGCAGGTAGGGGCTCCAATGGTCAGCAGTGTCCTTGGCCTCTTATCTTTGCTCTCCCATTCTTATACAGCTTTCATCCTCATGGTTGCAATATGACGGCTTCACATCTAGACTCACACTGAAGTTCCAGACAAGAGGAGGGAGAACAGATAGGTACAAATAGCAGGAGAGCCACAACTTGCTCGAACACCCTGGCAGAATTCTGCTTATTGTGTTTTTCTTTTAAGTCAGAGCTGTGTCACATGACAGCCTTCATTGTGAGGGCATCTGGGAAGGTCCTTCACTAGGCATATCACCACTCTTTTTAAATACTTAAAAAAATTTTTTTAATGTTTATTTATTTTTGGGAGGGAGAGAGAGAGAGAGAGAGCATGGAAGGGGCAGAGAAAGAGGGAGACACAGAATCTGAACAGGCTCCAGGCTCTAAGCTGTCAGCACAGAGCCTGATGTAGGGCCTGAACTCATGAACCGCGAGATCATGACCTGAGCTGAAGTTGGAGGCTTAACCAACTGAGCCACTCAGGCACCCCAGGCATATCACCACTCTTAACAAACTAGGGTGTCTGTTAATGAGGGAGAAGGAGAAAGTGAACACTGGGCAGACACCTAGCTGTATCTGCTACACATGTCTCACCTCTGGCATAGATATCAGCATCGTGAGATTACAGTTAAGAAAACAAAGGCTTTGAGGGCCATACAAATATAACACCTTAGGCATAGACTGGACTTTGGACCTGATGCTAAAGGTAATGCTCTGGAATAACTATATCATGCCATGCCTCAGCAATGAGATCACACAAGATTCAGGTCCAGTTGTACCTCCTCAATCCCGATTGTCTAGGCAGTTCTAGCCCAGGAGCTTGGGCCGTCCCAACTTGAACTAAGGACCTAGGAACTCTTTTAAGACTTAGGTGTCACTTTTTTCAATGTCACTTTTTTCAACTGTATTTTCTTCACCCTCCTCTTTCTTTAGTCAGTGGAAGGCAGCATGGTACCATAAAATAGTGTAAAGGCTCTAGAGTCATATTACTTGGCTTCAAATCCCAGCCCTACAACTGGCTAACTGCATAACTTTGGGTAAGTTTCTTACTTTATAGGCTTCAGTGTCTTTAACTGTAAAATTGATGTAATAATATCTCATTGAGATATCACAAAGACTGAATTAGTTTGTATGTATAAAGCTCTAAAAAGTGCCTTGAACATAAAATGTTGCTATTGTAAATCAGATTTATAAGTGCACATTTTTAAATATATTTTGCTATTTATGAATATTACAAAGTTATTATGTATACTTTACATTAAACAAAATGTACAGATTATGAGTATTCAGATTGGGGAGTTTGAACTCTTGTGTATACTTCCTCAAACAACATACAGAACATTTCCATCATCCCTGGAGGTTCCCTCATGTGCCTTTTCAGGCATTTCCTCACTTCTATCCCACTGTCTGACTCTATCACTGTAGAATGGCTTTCCTTAGACTCCAGATGAAAAGAATCATATACACTACAAATCTTTTGTGTCTAGGATCTGTAGCTCAACACAATTAAAAAAAAATTTTTTTTAATTTATTAATCTTTGAGAGACAGAGAGAGAGTGTGTGTGAGTGGGGGAGGAGCAGAGAAAGAGGGAGACACAGAATCTGAAGCAGGCTTCAGGCTCTGAGCTGTCAGCACAGAGCCTGATGCGGGACCCGAACTCACTGACTGCGAGATCATGACCTGAACCTAAATCGGACACTTAACCAACTGAGCCACCCAGGCTCCCCTCAACACAATTTTTTGAGATTCATCCATGATGTTGAGTATACTAGCTTTTCACTCTTTTCCATTACTGAGTAGTATTCCACTATTTGGCCACTTGGCAGGGTTTTTTGTTTTGTTTTGCCTTCATTCCCCTGTTAATGGAAATTCAGGATGTTTCCAGCTTTTAGCAAATCTGCATAGGATAGTTATGAACATTGCTATGTAAATCATTTTGTAGACATGCACTTAGTTTTTCCTTGGATCAATACCTGGGAGTGGAATTGGTAGGTGATGGGATAGATGTAAATTTACCTTCCCACCCATTCCCCAAAGTGCTGATACTATTTTATACTTCCACCAGCAGCATATGAGAGTTCTGGTTGTTCAAGAACCTCACTTATATTTGGTTTTGCCAGTCTTTTATGTTTTAACCGTTTTCATGAGCATGAAATGGTGTTTATTAATTAAAAATTTGAAAACTCTGAATTCAGCTTCCTCAACTGGTTCACTCTATCAAACATGCAAGGAACTCTTAACTCTTCAGGAAAATAGAGGCTGTGAGAACTCTGGTGGGCACAACAGGGATCTGGGGATCTGAGGATCTGGGGATCTGTTTCTTAATAGAATTCACCCATTCCTCCCTCCCTTACTCCCCATCCAGAGATTCCTGGTGAATTCCAAGACTTTGGTCCATTCTGGGGTGCTTATTAGTTGTCGTTAGGTTCCCCACTGTGAGTTTAGGATTTGGTTTTCTGGATGAGCCACTCAGTTCCTATTCATCCTTTGGCTTTCCAGTTTCCTAAATTTTGCTGGTGTCTTTTATCTCCCATTTCCCCTTCTCTTTCTGGATTTGTCTTTAAAAAAATCCCTTTATAGCTGTTTTATTGGGGTTGAGGGAGAAAGTGAAGGTAGATGGATGATTACTTGATTCTGCCTTTGCCCAAACATCTCTCCCTTTGTCTTCTGCGGCCTCTGCAGCCCTACTCATGGTGAGATTCTGAACTCATTAAGAGCAAAGGGGCTCCAACACAGGCTCCAGAGGAAGACCAGGCTTCATTTTTCCCTGACCACCTATAAGGGGTGTGATTTGGGATGAGTGCCTTTTCTCCTGTCTGTCCCTTCATCTGTGAAATGGAGATAACAATAGTAGCTACAATTGGAGGAGTAATTGGCACGTTTATCACATGTAGAACAGCGTCTGCAACATAGTGGGTTCTTTATAGATATGAGACATCATGGCTGTTGTTACTCCAACTAGTGGTGTGAGAAGGTGAGTTGTTTCCTTTGGAGGGTAAATAGTGGCAGTGGTGAATGTAACCCAAGTAGAGTTTTTAAAAACTCTTTGTAGGTCTGTGTATGAAAATATATATTGTAAGATTTATTTATTAATTCTCTTTGTGCTTATTTGATCCAAGTTTATCTTTGTACTATGTATAAGTAAAGATATAGCAAACAAAATTGCAAAGCTTGCTTACTAATTACATTTGTGGTTATTTAATCCAAATTTAAGTTGATCCTTATACCTTTTATAAATAAATACTTAGCAAACAACATAACAGTGTAGGGAAAGATTTCAAAGGGCTTGTTTAGCTTTAAGAGAACATAGTGCTACTGATTTGCTTTATGTTTTAGCACATCAATTATATGGAAAATTTTATTTCCATAAATATAACATATGGAAATGAAGTTTTTATTCATTAAAATAGGTATAGTAATAAATATCTGTTAGCAGTTAATAGGAAGAAATTAAACATTTTTTCCAGTAATATAAAATAGCTTTATGTTATGTGTTAATTAGTGAGATGGTAATTATAGTCCCACAACTTATATAAAGATAGTATACTTGCATGCATACATAATATGATATTGAATGTAGATAGCTCCTAAATATCCTAAAGTAGGAAAAAATGCTAGCGTATTTTCTAATTAAACTTCTATGTAGTTAGTGTTTTGAACTAAACTCAGCCGCCTATTTTAGATAGCTATGGCAAATGGCACATTTTACTGTATGTGTGAGTGGAGTGTAAAGGGTAAGGTAAGCAGGGTAAGATGTAATATGGTATAGACTAAGGTCAGCAGCAAGGTGAGAGGGATGAGTGGCTGGAAGGAAACTGGGCAGTAATGCCCTTGAGGTCAGGTAGAGGAGGAAGAGCTCCAGTGTCAAGAACCACGTGTCAGCAGGGGAGTACCAGATTTAAGCAGGGAGTATACAAAAATCATCAAGGTGAAATCAGGGTCTAAAGGATCGGCAAAGAGAAAGACACTGGGAAGCAGAAGGGGCCAACTAGGACAAAGTTGTATGCAGCTTTGTCCAGAGGCTTTCTGAATTTAATGGCCTGGCTCTATAGTTGCTTGTGTCAATCGGAAAAGGTAGTGTGGCACCTGGTAGCAGGAACCTGATGTAAACAGTATTGTCACGTGTAGTTCTGTGTTCTTGATGGTGATCAGTCGGGTGTGGGCACAAGAGGAGACACAGGAGAGAGTCAGGGAAACAAAGCCTACTATACTCATGGGTCCTAAAGACAGGAAACATGCCACACAGGACCACATGGGGAAGCATCAATGGCAGTCAGGAGGCAAGAGTGGCAGGGGAGAGAGGAGAATCTAAGCCACAGCCTTTGTTGGAGTTTCTGTGGGAAAGGCAAGGCAGGGAAACGTACAATAGCTTAGGATTGGCTAGTCTGAATAATTTCTGTGGGCTCTAAATTATAGGAGTGGTCCTTAGTTGCCTGGCACCTAGCTCTGGGGTGATTAAGGCGAAGGAATATTGCTGCCAGATAACGGAGGTATGGTTTTGGAGTGGTTTGTTTGTACATCAAACGCATGTTCCCAGCTGGCCTTATGCTATGTCTAAGAATTGGCTAACCCAAGAGGAGCAGTCTCTCCCCAGACAGGTTTTTCAAATGTCAAAACACCACAATATACAGAAAATTAAAAAAAAACATAAACAACACACATGTTAACCCCTTAGTTAAACAGAATCGTTTCTTTGCAAAGAATTACATGAATGAATGTGGTAATTGTTTTCCACTGTAAAAATTAACCCCTGTTCAATCAAGAGTTAGGGCATCTATATAATTATAAAAGGCACAGCTGGTTACAAACTTGCTTATATATCACCTCATTTTATCACTGTTTACGCATGTGTAAAATGAACTGATGACCATAAAATGTTATAAGATTACTTTCTTGGGAAATTTGGTCATTACCATTTTTGTTAGCTTCAAACTGGTATTTCCTGCTTCATCTCTCTAGAGATTATGGGGTGTTTCACATGTTCCATCCTTTCCTTAAAAAATTTTTTTTCAAAACTCGAAATACTCTAGTCTTATGTACTTTTTTCCTAAAGGAAAATAAACAGTCTGGGAAACAAATTAGCTCTGCAATACATAGATTCTAAATCTATGAAGATTTGTACCCCAAAGCTATGTCCTGCATTCTATCTATAAGACTTGGATTTTGATTTTTAGTAAAATTTACCAAAACTAAAAAAAAAAAAAAAACCACATTCGAGCACTATCTCTGGGCAATGAGTCTGCAGTTGAAGCCCACACTGCAGATGGTGAAGGACTGCTTACGTCCAGTGTGATTAAAACGGTGTAGTGGCAACAAATTCAGTTTGTACCTCGTCAACTTTCGAAACTTTTTGGCTATATCCCTTTTAGCACAATATGCAAGAACCGTTTGGTATCTATGAAATGTCTTCTATTTTCAACATCTTGTGACCATTCACCAGCTCTTTTCTCCAAACTCAATATTTCAAAGAAAGTGGAAGAGGTAATATTCAAGTGATCAACCCACAGCACACCTTAGCACTCACTGAAACACTTTTAGTATAATCCAGTGTGGGACCCCCTCATTGTTCCACAGTCCTTATTCCCAGCTTCTAGCTCTGCCAGCCTTGGCCCAACTTCTATGCAGGGAAAGATGACATTGTGGCTGGTACTACTGAATGTAATTGCATTTACTAATAAAAAAAGAAAAGTACCATTTCTCAGGCACCCAAGCTGTGCCTGGAATTTTACTTTCATTATCTCTTCCTCAGCCAACAATCCTATTAGTAAGTAAATAATACAAGAATGTTAATGACATTCATTAACAAACATTGTACTGAAACATTTCAAAACATTCTTTCAGTCCATTTCATTTATTTTTTGTACTGAAACTTCTAAAAATATAATCCCAATATAGGCTCACAATAAGCACCAGTAATGTTGAAACTGAAGTTCAGAGAGGTTAAATAATTTTCCTGTGGTCACAACATGTGGTCTAGAAGAGCCAGGATTCAAATCCAGAGCTGTTGACTCAGGCCTCGGTGTTTTCCATAACACCATTCTGGGTTGTCTGGATCTGCCTACCCATGCATGAGGAGAGCCACAGACCAAAGTTTTCAGATAGATCCTAAACTTATTAAGGGTCATGACTCTATCATTCAACTTTGTATCCTCCACTGAGCCCAGTCCTGCACTTTATGAACAATAAATTCTGAGAGAGTTGCAAGATACAGGCCAAAGTACAGGGGTTAAATATGGATACACTGTCTTTGAATCTTGGCTCCATCCCTTACCAGCTGAGTGCCCTTAGAGCTAAAGTTGCTAGAAGTTTTATCATAAAGAACTTGTCCATAAGGAGCAAAGCTATTTGGGAGTTTGTCTTATGTTGCAGAGCAAGCACAGAGGAGGCCCAGTGGGTGGTGACGTGAACATTCTTCTGAGCTACCCTCTGAAGCCATCTTGGCTATGGTTATGTTGCACAGCCTCCCTGAGCCTCAGTGTGTCAACTGTAGAAATTGGATAGTCACAGGGAGCCTGTGAGGTCTCCATAGATTAATGTGTATAAAACGCTTATCACAACTACCGTTGAGTCCCCTCTCTTTGGACATTGCCCACTGTGAGTAAGCATTTGAAGGCTGTGATATCTACTTCTCAGGACAGATAAAAGTGATGTAGGACAGTACCTTTCAAACTTCTGGGAGTATCAGGTTTTCCTAGAAGGCTCGTTCAAATATAGAATACTGAGCCCCATTTAATATACTGTCAGTCTGGGATGAGGTCTGAGAACCTACATTTCTAACAAGTTCCCAGGTGATGCTGATACTGCTGGTCCAGGAACCACACTTTGAGAATCACTGGTGTAGAAAACAGAAGAAAGGAGGAAGAAAACACATGGCCAAATATAATGGAACTTTGCTTATCTAAATATCCTCAGAGTAGGCATGGAAAGTATAAAAAAAAAAAAAAAGGAAAGCATGAAGAAGTCCAGGACAAGCTATTATTAGGAATGAGAGTCATGTGTAATAGAGTCAAAGAAAATTTGATAAAACTGATCACCCAATGTCCCTAGGCCTGGCAAAGGGCTGCTTCTCAGATGTCCCATTTACAAAATGGACACAAATAGTTTGGCCCACATGAAAGAGATAAGATTATCATGCATGAGTAAACACACACACACCCTATACACACACACACACACACACTATGCCTGTATGTCTTAAACCTACCACTAAAATAAGGTTTGTTGTTGCAGAAGCCAATGCTTCTGCTCTTTTGAATGTGAATACCATCCCTTACCAGCTCCAGCCGAAGTCAATGCCATCCTCTTCTCCAACAATGCTTTTACTGTTTCCTTTGGAAGGAAATGCAACTTGTTGGCCACTAGATCTTGGGTTGTTCCTGGAGCCATGTGAAAGGTTTTGCACATTAAAAGCAAAACTGGCAAACCCAGGCTTTTTGACAGCTTTGTGAAGTGTGAAAAAAAATCATATTTCTCTGGCACCATTTTATGAATTTTGTCTTGAGCAAGGAGGGAAGCTTTGCTTGTGAAAATGGAAAAAGGGTCATACCAATGACCTCAGTACTGGCAACCTGATTTGAGATCCAATGAATTCTGAAACTGAAAAATTTCACCAAAATTCTCCAGTTTTCTGTGCAAATGCAGAGGAGATTATCTTTGCACCCAGGGCACCAAGCCCCACTCTTTGCTCTGTCACCTGTGGCAGACAGCCAGCAAAACCCAGTTCTGGGGATCTACATCACATACTACTGAAAAGAGTAACTGACCATTGTTAATTACTGCACAGGGCAGGGTATTTGCAAGGATTCTCCCAGAAGGCACTACATACTTGGCTAGACTGACAGTGTAACTTAACGGCCTGGTGGAGGCTCCTGAGAATGAAATCCTGTCTACAGATGTGCTGTGATGGAGTACCTGGGAATATGGGAAGACAGAAAATCTAACCATAAAGGGGGCCAGCCTTTCTCTATTATTTCAAACAGGCACTTTAACACACAGCCAACCTCGTGTAAGCCTCAGCGCCCTGACCTGCCCAACCCTCCAGTGAGGCCTGGCTCACGTGATCAGATGATATGTGTTTTTGAATTTGTCTCCTATTTACAATTTTAAAATTTGTTGTGATTTTTTGTCTTATTCTAAAAATAATCATTTTGCTACTTATTTTTTTGTTGAGGAGGACTCTCCAAAATTATATAAGCCTTAGGCCTTTCAAAACCGGAGTCTTCTCCTTCCCCAGTATCATACTGCTTATTTCTTACAAAGCTCAGTGAGTTAGAAAAAATAAGAAGACTTAGAAAATAATATTTCCTGGACTAGGTGACGATGCTAGTTTGCTAATGCTGCCATGACAAATACCACAGACTGGGTGGCTTGAACAACAGAAATTTATTTCTCACAGTTCTGGAGGCTGGAAATTCAAGATCAAGGTGTTGGCAGGATGGGTTTCTTCTGAGGCCTCTCTCCTTGGCTTGCGGAGGACACCTTCATGCTGTGTCCTTATGTGGTCTTTCCTCTGTGTGTGCACAGGTCTGTGTCCTCATCTCCTCTTCTTATAAGGACACCAGTCAAATTGGATTAGGGCCCACCTCTGTAAAGGCCCTATCTCCCAATACAGCCACATTCTGGGGTACTGGGGTTAGGACTTCTGCATGTGGAATTTGGGGACACAGTTCAGCCCATAACACTCTACCTTCTAGCTCACCAAAAATCACACAGTTTTCACATGCAAATATATTCACCCCATCCTAATAGTCCAAAAGTCTTAACCAATTCCAGCATCAACTCTAAGGCAAACATCCTATTTGTATTATCACTATCAGTTCAGTTTTGCCTTTGGGATATTAAAACTCTGGGCAAAAAAGCTTTGTTACTCCTATTACCCAGACGTCCAAGCCTGGAGCTGCTGCTTGTTGCTGACCTAACAGGAAGAGGCGGGCTCAGGCGCGGTTGGCAGTTAAAAGAACAGCTCACTGCTAAACAGTTCAACTCAACATTTGAAGTTTACACAATTATATTTTCCTCTAAGAATTTAATTGGCTTGGTTTATGACTCTATGCCAGCCCCAAAGGGCCGATTTCACAAGCTGGGTCATTACTAAGCCCCTACCCCACATCAGCAGGCATCTTACAGATGCCAGTTCATTTTCCACCAGAGGGGCTCCACATGCCTAAGGACCCTCAGGGTCCTTCATGTTTACCCAGCTTAGTCTCTACCTCCAACATCGCTACATTTAATGTCTAACACCCCAACCCACAGACTACCCCAAAAGATCAAGGAAACCAAAAGGGAGTTTTTGGTGAGGCAATTAAAATGGTAAATCTCGCTTTGAGTTGGCTAGATGAGTCACTGAAACATGAGGGGAGATCTTGATGTTCCCACATTTCTGTATTTTATCTTCCATTCTTACCACTTAACCTTAGGGGAAGCGCGCGCACGCGCGCGCGCGCGCGTGTGTGTGTGTGTGTGTGTGTGTGAGCGCGCGCGAGCGCGCACGCATGCACATGTGGCTTATGGTAACAGAACAGAAAATTGTGAGTGAGTATAATAAAGGTAGAAAAGTAAGATCTAACTCTAGGATTTCCAGGTGACAATGAAGGCTATCTCACTTTATAGACCATACACCATACACATATACCACATACACATTATACACATACACACACACTTGCTGCAAGGCAAAACAAAACAAACAAAAACAAACAAAAACCCTTCACTTTGCACATCAGAGGCCCACTATGAATCATGAATCCTAAAGAATATACCTGCGCAAAACTGTAACCCATGGTTGCTGTTGAGCTATTTTTCTTTTTTATTTACGGGGTGGGTCCTAGGACCTTAGTAGTTTGTTCATTCATTCAACAAACATGTATTGAGCAATACCCACGTTCCAAGAACCCTGCTAAGTACCAAGGATTTGAAGATGAATAACAATGTAACACAGCTATAATAATGTCATGTGGGGAACACGCACTTTCAGTTCAGAGAAAGCACAGGAAGAACAGAGTAAAGCCTGGCCTGAAGGAATCAGGAAAATGGGGTGGCACTAGAGCTGAGTGCTAGAGGGGTTTCTGGAGAGTAGCCAAAGGGATCATCCTAAATGCAGCAAGGCCGTGTACGAAGGTATCAACTCATAAAAGGGAAATTAGAGAAGAAGAGACTCAGTCTTGCAGGGTTGAAGTTGAGTACAGCACAGAGAGGGAAAATGGGCTCAAAATCCTTCTCTAAGTTGGGGTGACTTTTAGGTATAAACTTTCCCTCCCATTTATGTTATCCTCCTAAAGGGACTGAAAAGCCTTTGGGCTGATCTAAGTATGGTTCACCCTAAAAATAAGATCAGTAACCACAAACCACTTGGGGACTATTTCTGACAGAAATGAATTTGAAAGGAAATTCTTACAGAAAGTCTGTATTTTGGATGTGGCTTATTTCACCAACTGCAGGTGAATAAACTTGGACACAGACATTCCTATATGCGTGTTTATGTATACATATGTTTAGGTTTAAAAAAATCTTTTTTACATTGCTGATACCAACTACAGTCAACAGTCAGATGAAGAAAGACAGTCTCTTATTCTATCCAGGTCACTTTAACTTAGGGAACATGTGCATAGAAACTGTAGACTTTGGAGAGGCACAAGGCCCTACAAACAGGATACAGTACCAAGGAGATTTTGTGGCTGCCCTTTACACCTGCACACAATTTTAGTATCCTATATCCATAATCACTTCAGCAGGAGAGTTCTGAGTAGCTCAGTATGTCAAGTAGTCCAGATTTTGGAGTATGGGCTGAAAGGATGTCCATAAGGCCACCCAAGGCTTGGCACATGGTATAGACTTAATAATAATGGACTCAGTAAATATGTGTGATTGATGAATTGATTCCAGGTACCCATGTACCTCTTTACCTAGAAAATAAAGTGATTCCCCTAAAGCTGTTTTCTGAACATGAAGTTAAATTCAAGTGCTGATCTTATCTTAGAAAGCTCTTCTTAACCATATATGTCCATTGCCATTTGGAATTGATGGAGTTAGATTTCAGGGATAGAACAAAAATATTTTTTGAGGACCCTTCTCACTGTGTTGCATTTACAATTGGATCTTCATTTGGCCCCACACAGCATGTATGTTTCAGTCAGTCCCTTTCTCTTCTCCTGCAGAGAACATGTCAATTCTGTTTCCATGCTTTTGTTTAAGTGAGTCCCCCATCTGAAATGCCTTTCCTTGCTTCTTTCTGAATACCTAAAGCCTACACATTCTCTTAGGTCCACCTAAGTTCTGGATGCCTCGGTGTATCTGCTTTCCTTTCCCCCACCCCCAAGGGGCATCCAACTATACTTTCTCCTGCTTCTGACTTCTTGCTGGCTGTACCAGTCTTTAAACTGGGGTATGGACACCCTTCAAGATGGACAAAACTTTTCAAGGGACATAAAGTTGAGGATAGCTTTGAGGTAATCAATTTCCAGATCCTTTGCTTCCGGGTCTGCTCCTTTATAGCATTGATCTGCATGAGACCTCACCTAGGATAAAGGCGTTCCCTTAGCAATCAGCGTTCTCCCAGTTTACAGAAGAATGGCACACCTCTTACCCAACAAAAATCCTATAAAACTGTAAAAACCCCCACAGTGCCAAGCATAGGAAGAATTCAAAATAGTGATATAAATGCTAAGACAGTGATTGATTTTAACGACTGACTTTTGCAATCAAGTTGTTTTCAATTTTTTGCTTTCAGTAAAATTGAGAGAGGACCTTGTTGAGTTTAGGCCACTAAAACATTTTAGTAATAGGTCACTGCATGATGTATAACTCAAGGAATTTGAAAACTTTGACCCATATTGTTTATATAAATATCTTATATTTCATCTTATGATTTATACAAAAAAAGTTTCTTGGTGCTTAAATCTGTAAAAACAAACAATTGGAATAAAACTGTTCAATTTTGTCTCATTTGGCAATGAGTAATTGGAAAAAATTAACCAAATGAAAAAAGAAACAGTTCTAACTATTTCATTGAATGGTGCATCTAATAAATGTTAATTTTTAAGTTTGATTATTTATAAAATGTATTGCATTTAATATTGCTAGTGATCAATTTGTGCTACTTATAATAATAATAAACATCGAATAAACATTTTAATATTTAGAGCCTTATGTCATAGAATATAGAAAATATTTAAATCTAAATTTATATACATATATTCATTGCAAAGAAGTATGGGATCATCAACAAAAGATTTGATCCTAAAAATATACTATACTAGGATGGGCTTCTATGGGGGAAAACAGGTCAAAGGAGAAAAAGGAAGAATGTAAAATTTCCAACTTGTTTCTATTTTAACAGCTATTTTGAGATATAATTTACACACCATAAAATTCGCCCACTGTAACTATGTAATTGCAATTTTTGTAAATGTATACAATTGCTCAATATCCCCACAATTCCACTTCAAACTATTACCATCATCCCAGAAGAACTCTTGAGCCCAGATGATGATGGTATCAAATAGCTATGATATTTAGATTTTATTAAATATATCTAAAAAAGTGAAAATGTTGATATTTACAATACATTGGAGATTGCATCCTATGTATCTGTGTAAAACAATAATAAGAATTTTTAGAAAATAACATAAGGATATGGGGGGGTCATACTAAAAACATTTGGGGGGATATCCAAGCAAAAATGAGTGAAGATCAATAGCCTATACCATGTCATTGACCATTAATTATGTAGTAGTTTACTCTGTAGTGTTTGATTTATATTATATTTGATAAAATAGACACATTCTGATCAATTTTGTCCTTGCTGGGTTGATTGAAGTCGTTTATTGTAGTTTTGACTTCGATCCCAACATGGGGGCTCTAAACGCGTTTTTCTTTCAAAAAGATGCAACACCTTAGTGTATATGACAGGAAGAGCAATAAAATACTTCTTCTGCATTTAGAATGACACAGGATAGATTTACCAAGTTACAAGACAATGTCATTAAAATCCCTGGATAACAACAACAAAAAAAGAGGGCAAAAAAATATGCTGGGATGACAGCTAGTGTCAGTTTATGTTCTGGATCTTTGGCAACATTTCTGTTGACTTAGGTCTCCACCCACGATTCTCTTGGGATGTTTTTCTTTCTTTCTTTTCTTTCTTTCTTTCTTTCTTTCTTTCTTTCTTTCTTTCTTTTTCTTTTCTTTCTTTTTTTCTTTCTTTCTTCCTTCTTTTTCTTTTCTTTCTTTCTTTCTTTCTTTCTCCCTTCATTCTTCTTTTGATCTGGTGATTTCTGGTGGTAATAAATTTTCATTGGATAAAAGTCTTTCTTACTACCAGGTAAACAATATACATCCACTTTTTCTCTTTGATTTAAGCTGTAAGACTCCAAATCTCATTTTTAAATTAAGTTCCATACAAATGCTACACACACACACACACACACACACACACACAAATGCACTCTCATGGATACATATGTGTGTGTCTAAAAGTAGATTTTAAAGGATAATTTTGGACTCCATCCTCACATACAGCTTTCTCTGAAAGCATGAATAAATACAATTAAAAAATAAGAAATAAAACTTGATTTTATGTATAAAAATAAAAGGTGAGTTTGTTTCATTTTTCATTGACTTGCCTACTCCGTATTTTTAACCAAAAAATAGAGAAGTCCTTTAATTACTAAAGAGATTGAACTGGAGGGTCTACGTCAGCATGATAAAGGTTTCTAACTGTGATTAAGGTTCCAATCTCATGACATGTGGAATAATCTATGTAATTATATTCCCCTTAGTGCTACAGAAAAGTCCAAGTGACTGTAATACATGCTAACTTAATCTTAGCCACAGAAAATGTGTTTCTAATTTTCAAATTCGGCAATTTTTCAATAAAAGTTGTTGCACTTCGTCTGATCTATTCTCAAAATACGGAAGTGCTTGAAGCCCGACCACCTGCAATAACAGATTACTGCTCTCTAAAATATTACCATACACCTACAATGTGGAGGCGCAAAGCTTTGCTAAAAAAAGATCTTTGTTGTTTTTTCTAAAAGAAAGAAGTGATCCCAAAGCAAAGCTGGTTTTCAGCAGCCTCTCCGCTCCCAAATGCGACTGGCATCAAAGTCTAATGAAAACCTGTTTGCGGACACTGGATCCAATCCAAGGTACACCATTGGCATATTCTAGACCCCTTGGGACATGACTCATATAAAAAACACAGGGCTGTCATCGGACGGCTGGTGGCTCAAATAAATCAAATTTACTTTGAAAACTGAGGCATACCAAAATTTTATTAGGTGAAACTTTGGCATTTCTTATAGCCAACTTGCACATATATATTTTTATTACTTACAGCAGTTAAAAGGTATGCTACCAATCATATGCAAAACAAGAAAAGATTGCAGAGTACATTTTTTACTGGGTGGTAGTAGGAACTACCTTTTTAAAAAAAAAAAAAAAGGAACTCCAAATAATAAGTTAGTAATAGGTGGCGTCAAAGAATGCAGCCCAGTGTTTGCGTAATTCACAAGCCCTATGGTGCAAACTTCTCCATTGCACTTCCATTTAGAACACTCCATAGCTAGTCTCAAAGAATGACTTTTACCCCAAAGTGATTTCTTGCTCACTAAAACTATCAACTATACCACACTTCATGGGATGATGACAGATAGTGTTTATAATGTGCATTTATGAGAAACAGACATGAACATACACAAGTTCCTGATGACCTAAAAAGGATTAAACTTTAAGCTTCAAAGGCCTACTACTGCTTATGCTCTAACTTGTGCACTGAGTTAGTTTCAAATTCCGGATTAGGAAAGGTTAGTCTTCTCTTGAATGAAATATTAGAAACTTCTTTTTTTCTGTCTCATATGTATTTCTTAAATATGTTAATTGGTCATAAAAGACATACCAGATAAAAGGTCCTTGTCCAATGACTAGCATATTTACAAACTAGTATTTACTTTTAAGGCCACATCTATCACATTTTAAAAGTTGTGGTGGTTTATTTTCCTAAAGTGGCAACTACTTCAAGAGTTTTACGTGGTGATATGTGTTCTAATGTGTATATGTTTTAGTACCCACACACACAGATACCAATTTTACCTTGTAATACATAGATTTCGATGGGCAAGCTTGGACCAGAACCTCTCAAAGATTTTGGTGCACCTACAATGTTCACTTTTAAAATACTGAGTTTGGCATTGAATTCATATTGTTGTTTTAAAATTATCAAACTGGTATAGGTCACATATAATTGTAAATAAATTCAGAAAATGTATATCATCTATTAAAATCGTAATGTCGTGTATTTTTAAAAGATATTTTAGAAATATATTTGGATAGGGGTGCCTGGGTGGCTTAGTCGGTTGAGCGTCCGACTTTGGCTCAGGTCATGATCTCACAGCTTGTGAGTTCGAGCCCAGCATCAGGCTCTGTGCTGACAGCTCGGAGCCTGGAGCCTGCTTCAGATTCTGTGTCTCCCTCTCTCTCTGCCCCTACCCCTCTCACACTCTGTCTCTCTCAATCTCTCTCTCAAAGATAAATAAACATGAAAAAAAAAAGAAATATATTTGGATATATTCTTTGGATATAGCTTTGAGTATTCCAGTATTGTTCTAGGAAAGACCACCCACCCTTTTTCCTCATAATTCACTGGGTGAGCTGTGGCTGGCATCGCAGGGAAACTCAACTTTCTCTGTGTTGTAGTGTGTTCTTATTGACTGAGAAAAAGGTCAACTCAAAGGCTCAAATCAACTATTTTGACTGAATTTACCCATCACTTAAGGAAATCACTTACTCTGAATACAGGTTTGACCAGTAATTTGTCAGAACAGAAATCACTTTATTTAAAATGGCTCAGTAATTTTCACACATAGATGTAGCGTCAATAAAATCTGTGAGAAAGGAACAACAGACTGATCTGGCCATGGAAGGCACCAAAGGAGCACATCTGTACTCAATGAACAAGTAATTGTTCAAGGCTTATTACCTGCTGAGCATGGTGCTAGAACCACGAAGAATGGAAAAGAAGCATAAAAAAATGTTCCTGTCCTTAAATTGCTTGCAGTCTGGTTGAGAATTCATGAACAATTACAGGAATTATCCCAAGAGCAGTACAAGACACTAAGTCGATCCATGCCAAATGGTGTAAGTAACACATCTATTTCATGGAAGTGGGCGCTGTTCAGAGTTTGGAGGGACAGTGTTGTGATGGGGAGAAAAGACAGGAGTGGTTGAGGCCAGCCCTGCAGGAGCTGGCCTCATTCATGGCTGCAGATGCTTGCTCCTCTCCCCCATCCCTACCCTGGCTTCAATAGCCTTTTCCCTCTGAACAGATTACTGGTTTTGACTTGATACTTTACTTTTAATTTTGTTTAGAAAAAAAGTAAAATTAAAGGCAAAGTGTGAACTGGGAAACAGATTTGCCACATCTCTGATAAGAGGTTAATATCTTAAGAACAATTAGCAGTTAGGAAGATGAGGCAAATACACCAACAGAAAAATATATGAGCAAAAGACCACAAGTAGGCAATCAACAGAAGAAGTACACTGTATCAGTTACAACATGACAAAATATTTAATTTCATTCATAATTAAAGCAATGCAAATTAAAACTGTAAAGGAATATAATTTTTGCCAATCTTGTTCACAGACAATGAGAGGATATATTGATGTAATAATTTTGGAAGGCACTTGGCAGTCTGTATTAGAGGCCTTAAAATATGTAACAATCTTTGACCCAGCAATTCCATTTCTGGGATATTTTCCTTTTTTTAAATTTTTTTTTTATTTGAGAGAGAGAGAGCGTGTGAGCAGGGGAAGAGCACAGGGAGAGGGAGAGAGAATCTTAAGCAGGCTCTGTGCCCAGCATGGGGCCCGACATGGGGCTTGATCTCACAATCGTGAGATCATGACCTGAGGTGAAATCAAAAGTCGGACACTTAACCAGCTGAGCCACCCAGGCACCTTTGAGACATTTTCTTTAGGGAATAGTTATGGATGTGTTCAGAGGCTTACAGATAAGGACGATTACAGCATTGTTTAAGATTTAAAAATTTGGAAATAACACAAAGATCTCGTAACAGAGGACTGTTCACAATAATTAAAGTTTAAAATTAACTTGTGAAATAATATTTAGTGATATTGAAATATGTCCTATACACCAAGATACGGTGTGGATTACAAAACATTATACGGAATACATTACACATTTCAGAAAAAACAGAAAAAAGCCTGGAAAACAATACATTACTATTTAGCCAGTGTAATAATAATTCTCTGGGTGGTGGGAATACAGGTTACTTTATCTGAGTCTATTTTTTAATTCAAAAAATATACTGTTTTTGTTACTTAAGGAAATATATTCACAAAACAGTACTACAAAGAAGAGTTTGAGACTAAAGCTACTTGTACATATTGAAGATGGTTTTCTGAGGCTACAGTATGGATGCTTGCTATGCATTGGTTAGAAATTTTTCTGGAATTTATTAAATATGCATTTCCAGCAGGGATTTATGATAATGTCATTTCTTTTCATTGTAGTTTCAACAGGAGGGAGCATTTAATAATTTTATAGGGTAATGCTAATTTACTTCTAAATTCATCTCTTGGAATTTCTTTTTTAAAATGCTGCATTTGTGCTTGTTTCATCAAAGTGACAGCCAGCAGTTAAATTTTTTAAATCACAATTAATAGATATAAAGTGAAACATTTAATGTGTCTAATTGGACAAAGTTTTATAGCTATTTATTGACAGATTTAAGAGGCCTTTTCTAAAACGTTCTTGGTTCTGGAAAACTGGAAACAAGAAGATATTTGCTGAATGTTCTTCCTGTATGACTTACCTCATAAGAATTTAAGAGCAGCACAAAAACTCCAAGATCTCACCAAGCTTTGCTTTATGACTTTGAATATAATTCATTATTGACTGCCTTAATTAACAGAAGAAATAGTGGAGGTGATCACATGCAATAAATAATCAAAAGCTGTCTATCATTGTCCTTGTAACACATAATTTTCAACAAATATGCCAATTATATCAAATATAATTGCTATGCATTGCTTAGAAATTTGACTATTGAAAATAGGATGAGTTTTGGGGGCATACAGAAATGTTAGATATCTAAGGAAAGTGGATTTGAATTTTCAATAATTCTGAGGAGAAACAAGATAGATCATGGATTAAAAAAAGTTGTGCCATGTTTCTTTGCCAGTTTTGCTCCCAATTTTAACTCAAAACATAAGGATATGATTAACTTGCAGAAATTATTTCTTCTGGAAGAGTGAAATTTCTTCTCACTCATACTTACTCTGGAAATGGAAGGGCTTTCCCAGACTGTCTCAGTGTGACAGATTTTCTTTAGGTTGAATCAGACCTTTGGGCCAAAGTCCTTTATCAACCAGTCAACAGTAGAACTTTTCTCAGTCATGAAAAATGATCTTTTTCTCTTTATAAGCATTCTTGGGAATGGGGGAAGTTTTCTTCAGGTTTAATTTATAAGTTAGAGGAACATTTTTTTTCCATGGTTAGAATGGTTTTGTTTGTTTCCCATAGATTAAAAACAAGAACATGGACAGTCTCTGAGGTTTTTAATGAAGGAACTGAGGAAGAATAACCGGAGTTGTGCTTATTCAAGTAAACGGAACCCAGTGGTGATAAAACAAGATCCTTTGCTGAGGGAATTCTCTTTTGTAGACTAGACTCTACATCAAGTGATTCCAAAGCCTGATCCCAACCTTGTCACCAACTTGACCCCTCTTCCAACCTCATTAGTCAAGCAAAACTCCTTCTGGTGACAATCTGAAGCAAACTGTTTAGCTCTAAGGGCTGGATATTATAATGATTTTACCCTGTAGCCTGACTTGTAACTACAGTTGTCTGGGAACCTCACACAGCTTCTTTTTCAGATAGTTCCCTTGCATTTATCTTTGCTCCTCCTCCACAGCTGCTTTCCCCTCCTCATTAAAGATTTAAGAGCAGCTAACTATGGAGAGGTGCTCATATGGCTGAAGTTTTACTAGTTTTGTAAAAGACAGTGTGGCATACTCATGTTCCCAAGCATTACAAATAAAACTAGAATGCATTTAGCAAAATTAAAGGAAGAATGGTGGGGAAAACACTATACTAGGAATCAGGACACTTACATTCTTGTATCTTCTCATCCATGAGCACTGTCATTAAACTGGTCATTTAATGACATTTTTTCCTGCCTCCATTTCCTTCTCTGAAAGAAATAAGAGCTGTGCTAACCATGATCTTTCCAGAGTGAGTTGTCTGTGAATCTAAATCTGTTCACAAATCTATCTTTATTTTTTTTAATTTTTTATGTTTTTTTTTTGTTTTTTTTTTTTTTTTTTTAGAGAGAGAGAGAGAGAGAGGGAATGCAAGCAGGGGAGGGGCTGAGAGAGAGGGAGACACTGAACCTGAAGCAGGCTCCAGGCTCTGAGTTGTTAGCACAGGGCCTAACGTGGGGCTCGAACTCACGAACAGTGAGATCATGACTTGAGCCGAAGCTGGATGCTTAACAAACTAAGCCACCCAGGCGCCCAACAAAATGATCTTTAAAAAAAATTTTATTTTCCTTCTTCAGTAAGACAATTTTTTTCAGTAAATGATATCAATGTGATTTGCAATGAAACTTGTCACTAAATCTCTTCATAAAAATATTCTTAAAAATTACTTTGCAAAGCCTATATGCTAATACTTTTGACTGTCTCCTGCACAGGAAGGAAAACAAAATTTCTTCAAAGGTAAGGCTGTGTTTATTTTATTTTTCCAGAGGGCTCATATTATAGAACTAAGTACTAAGCAGTAAACTCATTTACAGACTTCCTAAGAGGGTCAAATAGAAATTGAAATCCTAAATACAGTGTCATTTCAACAAAACAATACAAACTTCCTCCATCTATTTGGCTTTCCTGTCCCTTGGAATAAGCAACTAATCAGATATAGTTGTGCAAGTCAAATATGTTATTTGCAACCATTTTTTTATACATATTCAAAATCAGTATTAAATATCAAGAATAAAATTATTAATTCCTGATAAAATCTAGAGTACATATTTCACCTTATTCATAGAAAATTGTTGAGAATTTTGACTGTGATTCCAAATATACTTTTGATGACCAACAACTTCACAAACATTTTCTCAAACTTGATAGATGTAAAATTGGTTTGTATGCAAACTATGATCTCTCTGAAATTTGCAAAAATTTTTTAGTAGACATATTAATTGTCATTAAACATATTCCCACTTTAATTTTGAGAGTGAAAGAGTTTCTGCTTTTTCTATAAATGTTATCATTATTGTTATTAAACTTATGGAATACCAGATATTTTCTCCCAAAAATGAAGTACACTTTACCCTCTTATGGTTGTTAAGAAACCCCAGTTGCTTTAAATACCATTTTCTTAATAGATAAATTGTCCAAAATGTGTTGGGTTATTTTAATAAAATACATAAAAGTTTGAATAGGTTTTACAAACAAATTTGATTTGATTTAATAAGTAGGTAGTAAGGCTCCTACTATGAAAAAAGCATTGTTTCAGGGACTACGTGACATACAAAAAGCAATACATTAAGGGCTCTGCTTTGGCAGAGCAAAAAAAGATATATAGTTGGAGAGAAACCAAAGATACCAAAATAGGTGTAACACAGGCAGAAATCAATAAATGCCAAAACACAATGTTCTCAGAATCAAAGAAAGAAGTATAGTAACTGGCTGGTTGATTAGGTAGGACTTCCTGGAAGAAGTTATTCGAAATTAACTGTTAATACATCCTTCCAGAGATTGCTATGGGGACAAAGTATTCCAAATGTTTGAAGGCTGGCTGGTAAGGACATATTAGGAACACTGAAGTTGGCCCAAGTTTTCCTGATGTTATTATCTTTAGAACTTGCTCCCTGTATCACTTGCTGTTGGTTACACCTTTCCTACAAGGATTCTAACAAAAGCCACTGAGCTCATCTACGTGAAGTGCAGATGTGGAGGAACAACAAGAAATCAGACTAGAAAGGTAAATTGGACCCACACTATAGAGGGTCCAGGCTAAGTGGAACTGATCATATGGACAATGAGAGGCCACTGAACCTTCTGGGTAGTGTTACCCTGTGATCAGCTTTAACACCAATGGGCAACCATAAATAAGATGGTGTTCAGAAACAACATCGGAGCCTTTAAATACTTGACCCTGGATGATAGTGGTGGGAAGAATGGAGAAGGATGAGAGGTCAAAAGAGACAAATAAGGAGAAAATCAATGATCTCAATTATATAAGAAATAATTTTGAACTATTTTAATACTATAATGGCTCTTAAAAGAGTTTTTGGAATTTTCTACTTATGAAAAATAGAACCAATAAATTCTCTATAGCTCAGAGGTAACTGAGAAGGCCAAGGAAGGAATAAAGTGATTTTGCTAATTTTCTCAGTTCTTTTTCTTGAATTTTTTATTAGCTTTTGGTGTTAACAATTGGCTTAGAATGTATTTTTAAAAGGATTTCACAATAATTTCTTTTCTTCTTTTAGAAATTAAAAACATGTTTGTTTCTTTAAAAAGTATTTGTTAAATGTAGTTCTGTCAAATCAACTTATTAAGGGGACTCTAGAATTTGTAGCTTCTGAAAATCAAACTTTCAAAAATATTTTGTCCTGTATTAGAGTAAGTGATACTTGTATTTTTTTAATTTTTAGAATTTTAATTACTGAATTAAATGGAAATTAATGTTTCACTACTTGAAATTTATTTAATTTTCATGTGATATTTAAAAAAATTTTCTAAAAACGTAGAAAATCTAAAACTGTATTTTGTGAAATCAAAATGAATCATAAAGGCCTATAGTCAAGAATTTTATGCTTAAATAGATTTACTTTTTACAGCTATATTGATTTTCATATCGAATCACAACTAATCAAGTATACCATCAAATACATAAGACAAACCCAGTAGGCCAAGTAAAAGTTTAAGTTACTAAATCAACAATAAAATTATTATTTTATATATAGATTCATACACACTGGCAAATTTTCTCTTTCTCAGTCTAAATATCTTATTTACATAGAAAAATTACCAAATGGGACAATGGAGCCAATGAAACCAAACACTACTTAATACTTACGGTCTATATTTGAATAATAATATTTCTAGACTCATTGATAGCATGTCAGATGACTTAGAGGTAACATTAACCCACAAGATTATAAATCAAAATTTTCTAATTGCTGAATAATACTTGTAGTAATAACACCTGTTGGGCCCTGAAGAAAAATACTTGGAAGAACCGTATTTACTCTAGAGTTGCAATCGTCATTAGAAATAAGATGCTGTGGTAGCACTGCAGGAAGGTTTTACATCAAGATTCCTTCTGAACATGTAGAGATTTAGTGATACCTTGTTTTACTCAAAAAGATGCTTTCAGATATAAATGTCAGTTTATAGATCTGAATTACACATATTATCAAAATGGTAATCTAAAAAAAAATCCACACTTCCATAGTCCCATCTATTTTCATGTTTTTGCAAAAATTACCGTAAGAAGATCATTTCCTCCTGTTTCATACTTAATTGCATTGGCTG
The DNA here is from genome assembly GCF_046562875.1 of Panthera onca. NCBI lineage: Eukaryota > Metazoa > Chordata > Mammalia > Carnivora > Felidae > Panthera > Panthera onca. Next base: position 76,021,164 of record NC_138343.1, read on the forward strand.
TCCAAAAGAAGAGCCTTGTCAACAGTTTACAAACTAAAAGAAAAATTGGGTCAAAAAAGGGATGTTTTTCACTTTGCAGATTTGTTGAAGTATAGCTTTTGGCTTCAAAATGGCTTACTTAATGAAATTTGCAAAAATTATGGGAAAATATATTAATATGTATTGACAAAACAAAGTTTTCAACTTTAGAAAATTAAGATTAAAATAATTTGCTGGGGATGTGTGATCAATACAAAAATGTGGATATTTAAAAAAAACTAGTATCTGTATTGTAGAGGAAAATCTTATTCAGTATTTTGAAATACCTGATTTAAAAAAAATCTATCATTTGAATTGAAATTTGTTGTTGTATAACGAGAAATTCAAATATATTTTTTAGTGAATGAAAAGAAAGAGTTAGATCTTAACTACAAATGTACTATAGATGTTTGATTTAAAGAGTTTGAATTATTTGAATTCTGTTTGATGGAAAAGAAAGAATCGGCCAAATGGAGGAAAAACGATAAATACGTTTTTACTATTTATTACTTACTACTCATGTGACCAAATTTTCTCATAGGTGATTTCTATCAAGAATGTGACAAGCTCATGGGTTCATGCCCCGCATTGGGCTCTGTGCTCTGTGCTGACAGCTCAGAACCTGGAGCTGCTGTGTATTCTGTGTCTCCCTCTCTCTGCCCTTCCCCCACTCGCCATATGTCTGTCTCTCTCTCTCAAAAATAAATAAACATTAAAAAAATTATTTTAAGACACTAAAAAAAGAATGTGACAAGTTCATCAATGAAGAAATCTTGACTAGGATAAATGTGCAGCCAATTAAGTCATAATACTACATAAGAAAATGTTGTGTACACTGAAGCAAGGCCCATTTTCTCACTTCAGAATTTAAAATGATTTTACTTGGAAGTTGCATACAAATTCAATATGTAAAATCCTCCCTAACGTTTGTGTTTTGCTTTTCTTAACATATCCATATAAAGAAAATATAATAATTTTGTTTTCTTGAAGCCCTGTGTCGAAACCTCCAAAATCCTCTTTGGTTTAGTCTGGTGTGCTGTACAAATACAATCATTTTATATGTGACTTGATATGAAAAAGTTTGGGAATAATTGCCTCTGAGAAACAAATTTAACTGACTGCAAAGCAAAGCACAGTCAAGCAGTGAAAAATAAGTCCAAGATACCCCAAAAGTCAAAACTATTACCAAGGAGAAAAAAACTGTTGGCTTTAGCTCAGTTTTACTTATTTATAGACTTAGGCTATGAGAGGAAGCATGTCGTCTCCTCAGATGTTAGGGCATAAAGTTATTCCAAAAGGCAAAGCACCGATCCCCTCCAAGTTTCTCTAAATGGGCTCCTATCATACTGATGTAGAAGCCTGTATGGGCGCTAGTTGTGGTTTCTTACCACGACCACGTAAAGACTGTCTGAAGCTGTAGTCAGTGACTAAATCTTACACAACTTGAGAGAGTTTTGATATTTGGGAAAATAGCTTCAAAGCCTCACTCTTGTGGGGACTATCTGGGAACAGGAAGGGAAGAAGCATGTATATACTCTTAAAATAACGTGCATCAATAAATCAACATTCATAGTAAATTCCTCAACTGAGTGGTGATACACATCAGGATTTCTGGTAACTGTAGAGACACAAAGAATCTTTTTTAAAATATCCTATTTTAAAATCCCATACAGGAATAGGTCTGAAGTTTTAAATATGTATTCCAATAACTCACATTTCTTAGGGCTACTGTACTTTTTATCTCATCTGCTATTTGAGGATTTTCCAGGTTCAATATTGTGTGCATCAAATTACTCCATATTCTTGTATATTTCAGAGAGTCTGAAGAGACAAAATAAAAGTTTCCTTTTGATCTAAAATGGCATTTCCTATATCAGAACAAAAAACCACAAGAAAGTTTTAAGGCTCCTACAATTAATGTATTCAAAACCTGTGCAGCTTAAAAATGAACATGATTTCCAGTGAAAGATTTCTAAACCTACTGGAAGAGGTTGAGTCAAGAGGAATGTCTATGTGCTTACAAATAATGACACAACTCTACACTGGACTACAAATAAAAACCTAAGAGTTATTGAAGGCATGAGAATAACTTGTAAAAGGCAATTGTAAACCATTTTGTAAAATATTATTGCCAATCAAATGTTAAATGATGACAACAGAAGTACTTTAGGGACTGCTAAAAAGCGAACACTGTTGGAAGAGGAACATTAAGGGAAAAGGAAAGAAAACAGAGCGGATATAAAGACCTCATAAATTTAAGAGAGAAAAAAAGACAATTGTGAGTGATAAAAGGAAAAGGCTTACTAATTTTATGCCCAATTCCATCAGAATAAATAGCTCATCTTTAATTTCAGAGGACTTAAACTCAACGGGAGAGGCAAAGTTAATCTCTTAAATGTTTATAGGGACATTTTTTACACATATAAGCAAATATGGAAGACATATGTACTAATTGTTCTAACATTTACAAGCCTTACACTACAATTGAATTACTTTTAGAGAAAGTAAGAAGGGCTCATAATTTCTGCATAGTCTTAATAAACAGCTACAATGGAACAATTTATGTGAAAAACAGGAAGACAAGATGCTTGCAATCTTTATTATTCACTCATCAAAATCAGGGCCTTTGGAAAAATGCTCTGATAATCAAGTCCTGTTTCCTAAGAATTGAACTTAATATAATAATAATAATAGGAAGAAGGAGGAGGAGGAGGAGAAGAGGAAGAAGAAGAAGAAGAAGAAGGAGGAGGAGGAGGAGGAGGAGGAGGAGGAGGAGGAGGAGGAGGAGGAGGAGGAGGAGAAGTAGTAGTAGTAAGGAAGAGGAGGAGAAGAGAAAGAAGAAGAAAAAGAAGTACCCAACTGCATTTAATTCTTGTACTTTTCTTTTAGAGCTGCAAAATCAGTTTCATGGGGAATGCTTCCCGAAACCAAAATGAAGAATAAAGAGAAAGAGAGGGTCCTTATGGAAATCAAATGCAGTTTTCCCAGTTCTGCAGAAGGGATTCCTGACTCTTTTACTGTCCTATCTGACACTTGGATGTTCTTAATTATTGCTGTTTGGCCTCTTAGAAAGAAAAAGTTGGGTAAAATGTGAATGATGGTAAAATGTTTTCTGGCTTAATAATAATGAGTAGCTTTAAAAAAAGATTAAAGTAATAGGATTGGGCTCAAAAAATAATTTGATTATCCCTTTTTCACAGGCGTGTGTTTATCCACTTTACAGTGGTCATCTTCCAGGAAGCAAGACTTAACCACCAATAGCTAAAGAGGGCCAGTTTCTGCAGAATCAGGGTTCATCCAGTGTTTATGTTGTGAATTCAATTTCTTCCTGTTGCAGCCAGCTCACTTTTGTCTCCTCTGTAGGGTCTGGATTATCTTGTTTAGCCTTTATATTGACTACATTAAAGGATGACTACCAAATCCTCATTTCCTACATGCTATGAAGAAAAAGTGATAAGAAGAAATAGAGGGGAGAATGAAAGAAGCAGACATGGGTAAGAGAGAGAAACAAAGAAAAGAATCAAAAGAGATTTCCTCCTACACAGTCTGCCCCTGAAGAAAACATCTGCCTGAGTGCTTTGCTCTGGAATGACCTGTTAACATAATCCAAACTTACAGGGAGTGGGAAGGGAAGAAGTGCATACTTTCTGAAAATTGAGAAACAAAAGTGAATGGATAAAATTATTTTGCTTCTTCAAAAAGTACACTATGTAAATGTTAGAGCTAGCAAAGTAAAAAACAAAAACATGTGTATACATTTAGGCAGAACTTATAAAGATCAGAATTCAGATTTTTTAAAATGTGTCCTAACTGAAAGCCAGCAATCCACACTGGGGCCCCCCCAGGGAGGAGGCAGGGACAGAGTAGAATAAGGAAAGCATGTTTCAGCACCATTATCCAGTGGAGTAAATTTGTTTCATTCAGTTTAGAGACAATCTTAGCCAGTTTTCTTGGGCTGTCTAGTGCAAAGCTTTGTGGAATTACAAATGAAGTCCTGCCTTAGCACTCATGGGCTTTTTCTGGCCCTGGGCTTCCTCATCTCCAGAGTGATCTCTGAGACCTGACTTTGGACAGTGCTGCTCAGGAAGGCTCCAGCCCAGCTATGCCTTGTGACAGGGCTCTGTGTAAGTCACCCCAGGTGTGGTTCTGGGACTCGAGGAGTTTCTCTGGAGCAGAGGCCATACCTTCCTTTGGCAGCCACTTCGTTGCTTAACAATCAGTGGCCCTTTCAATCTGGGTGACTACTTTTCACAAAAGAGAAATATTAATCTGATTTCTGAGCAGAAAAATAGATCCATTTAATGAATGAGTGCTGAGGAGAGCATAGGTTTACAAGTCAGAGGGAATCCACCATAAGCAGAAAGTGGCCAAATAATTTACAGATTTGCAAAGGAGATTTATACATCAGAGAGGACTGTAGGCTGCCTTTAGGCCAGGTAGCAGGGCAGTGACCACAAAATAGTTTAACCCAAAAGACACCAATGCCTCCTAAATTCCAGCTATGAAAAAAAGACGGGGTTATTTGACAAGAGACAAATTAATGGGGAAAAAGGAGATGGGGAGCAAATTATTATCCCAAACAACCAAAAATCTTCGTTGAATCAAAGGAAAATCATTTGGAACCATGTACTCTTCCCTCAGCCCTAGGCTGAGCCCGCTAAATTTCCCCAGAGGAGAGCTACCTTAGAAAGCTGCTTCAAACCTTGCAGTTTAAATTGTATTTGTTATAGGAGCACCAGGGTGGCTCAGTCAGTTAAGTGTCTGACTTTGGTTCAGGTCATGATCTCACGGTTGGTAGATTTGAACATTGGGGTCTGCGCTGACAGTGTGGAGCCTGCTTGGGATTCTCTCTCTCTCTCTCTCTCTCTCTCTCTCTCTCTCTCTCTCTCTCCCCCCCTCCCTTTGCTCCTACCCCACTTGTGCTTTCTCTCTCAAAAATAAATAACATTTATTTTAAAAAATTGTATTTATTATTTCCAAACTCACCTCCTCTGCTGCTTTTTCTCTTGACATTCTCAATGAAGACAGAACTGCTGGTTCACCAAGGTTTTAATGACAACATATCTTACCCAGAGGCACCAAATCAAACATTTGTCTAAAAAATATTGTCTTAGTGCCTCCTTTTATAGAAACAATAACATTGCAGGAGACAATGGCTTCCTTAAACTAGGAAAATTGTTTGTTTCTTCCACAGCTATTTATTGAGCCAAGCACATTCATTCAAGGAGGGTACTCATGGGTCTCAGATATCACAGAGCCCCAGGAGACACCTGAACATAAATTTCTGTGTTTATAGAGTAGACCATCCATTCTGTAGCTCCTGTTTCTGAACACTTAGAAAATATAATAGTTATTGTTGGTTTCTTTACCTTCCAGGGCAAGAAAGAGGGAATCGAAACCAAAGGGTCTTTATATTTGGGAATCTTGGTGCATTTCTTGTGGAGGAGGATGGCCAGTGAATTCATTTGAAGTTGAAAGAAAATACTGGTGCTACCTTGATGATAAAGTCAATATTTCAATCTACTTTTTATTTTTCAAATTAATATGGGACTGATGTATGGAAACAATCCAACATAGTTATAAGAGTAATCTAAGTCTATTCACTTTTTATTGGTTAACCCAACCACTTGTGTATCACCCAGAAGTTGACAACCCAGACTAAGCACCCAAGGAGTCTACACTTTTGTTGGGGAGTCTGAACAAAGACTTGAGATATAGTGAAAGAAGAATCCAGGAAAATAATTTAATCAAACATGTGCTAATGGGATAAAGATTTAATATGTGTGATGTCTCTGTGCTTTCTTATCAAGAAAAGAACTCCTTCAACATTTCCTCTCATATCAAAACTTTAAACTTATATACACAGAAATACTCTTGAGATGCTTGTGTTCTTTTCTGTTTGTTTGTTTCCAGCACATTTAGACTATATTGATTTACATTATAAATGAGGGCTCCCTTGTGCTACATTACAGACCTTCCATACTAATAATTGATATTAATATTCATTTAGCATGTAGTACATGCAAAGCACTGTCTTCAAAAATGTGCAATTAATCACAATCCTGTCATTTAGGTATTAGGAGCATTCTCATTTTGTAGATGAAAATTTGAGGCAGTTCAGTTACCTGTCCAAGTTCACAAAGCAATTAAATCTTGGAGCTGGGGTTCTAATCTAGGCAGACTACCTCTCAAGCTCACTGGTTTAATTGCAATACTGTGTTTTGACCTCTTTAAAAAAAAGTTTTAATGTTTATTTGTTTTTGAGAGAGACAGAGAGAGAGAGAATGTGAGCAGGGGAGGGGCAGAGAGAGGGAGAGACACAGAACTGGAAGTGGGCTCCAGATTCTGAGCTGTCAGCACAGAGCCCGACGCAGAGCTCAAACTCATGAACTGTGAGATCGTGACCTGAGCCGAAGTCAGAGCCTTAACCGACTAAGCCACTCAGGCGCTGCACGTTGACCTTTTTTTTAAAAAAACAATTATTTTGAGAGGAAAGAGAGAGAGTGAGAGCAGAGGAGGGGCAGAGAGAGAGAATCCCAAGCAGGGTCCACGCTGAGCTGAAATTAAGAGTTGGGCACTTAACCAAGTGAGCCACCCAGTTGTCCCTGTATTGTTAACCTTTGTGTAATGATGTTTAGGGTAGTCCTTTGAAATGATTTGTAGGGAATGAAGGAGATTGGTATGGAATAAATTTTACTATACCTGACTGTTCACCTCCAGTGTCGATTAGGTGCCAGGCATTGGGTCAGATGCTGGGGGTACAGAAAAGAACAAAATCCAGTCGCTGTGCTCATGAATCTCACAGCCTGGTAAGATTCTCTCAGCTGGGATGAGAACACCAAGGAGTGTAGAGGGAACAATGCATGACAGGAAGGACTGCAACAGTGAAGTACTCAAATATACAACAATGGAGTGTTTACATGGGCATCTGGACTACAACAGAGCAGCCTTTTCCCTGCAAATAGGCATACTAAGTCTTGCAATAATGTATGCACTGCCAGCAGATAAGAACTACCCATTTATGAGCTTGCTGAGCATTCATTCCAGAGCTAAAATACAGCTTTTCAAGAATGTTTCAGATTTATTCATAGGCCAATTTGATGAGTCATAAAAAAGAGCATCTGTATTCAGTCAGCCCAAATGGAATTTACTGAAAGTATGAAAATATTAAGAAAACTTTCTACCAATGATGAACAATCATTTCAGCATAATAAAAATTTATTAACGAAGCATTGGGGGCATGGGGATAAGGAAAGGAGGTGAAGGTTAAAGTGAAACCGAGATATGGATGGGTTGTTGCTGCAAGATTAAGAGGCTCTTTGTATTAGAGGTAAAGAAAATCAGTGCAAGGTAGTTCATGCAAAGACAGTGAAAACAAAATCATCCCTTCTGTTATCTAATTTTGAATTTGTTATTCTTTATTAATATTTGGTGATTTATAACAAGAGGGAGGCAATGGAGAAATTGAGAATCATTAGGATGTAATGATGTGTTTCAAAGACAGCCCTAATGAAAAGCAGAAATTTTAGAGAATAAAAAACCCCAAATCACATTTGTTTAAAATCTATAATGATGCCGTGATTCTTTTGAAGTCCACAGAGCTACAATATGTGCTTACATTAGCCATTGAATTATGATTTAAAGTTATGCTGCATTTAGTAGGTTAGAATTTGTTAACTTCTATGAAAAAAATTAATTGTGAAAAGTTAAGGAAAAATAGAAAAATGAAAACACAAAATAATACTCATTACAATTTACTGTATTGCTTTATAAGAAAAGGAATATGCACATAGTTTCATTTATTCAATTTCGATAAAACACATGTGAACAAAATCCACCAAAATGTCAAGAGAGTGATCTCTCTGTGAGATGACTGCAGCCATTTTTTTCTTTTTTCTTTATACTTTGCTAGATTTTGTACATATGAAATTTGGTTAGCGAGATGGCACTATTTTTATAATTAGAAAAATCATGTTATTTTAAAATAACATCTATGTTCTAGAAAAAAATGGATTATATGATGGTAAATCAAACACCTATTAGACACCAGTTATTAGCTGTGTATAACCAGCGTTTACAAAAAAAACATATCAAATCATACAAAATTAATAGCTTCTTTTTGGCTAGAACTGTAAGACTCAGCAGATGTTATACTGGAATTTTAGTAAAGGACATGATATGGTCTCCCGAGATTTTACTGACAAAATGAATTTAAATCTGTTAGGATCAGAGAAACAGCACTTGGTTGAAAAACGAGGGCTGAGAGTCTATAGACAAAAGGAAATAATGACGTGACCGGGGGAAGATGCTAATGAAAGAGCTGTAGCATCAAACAACAATATGCCTGAGGGAAGAACTAGGTAGCACATGCACTATTTAAGACAGTAAAAGGCACCAGTGGGAAGTAAAAATGGAAATGATAGTGGGAGAAGCTAATAATTAAGCACCTACTTTGTGTACAGTATAATGCTAAGTATAGCATGTATTGTTTTTTATGTACGCAATAACCATACAAGATAGGAATTATTTCCAACTAACAAATGAGAAAATTAAGAACAACAAAAGATATTAAATAGGAATACTGACAAATACATTGACATATTTATTTGGTTAAATACTATCTGAAAAGAAACCCTATTGATAGTTGGTATCTAATAAACAAACGTCCCAGAAATTTGTGTGCTAAACGTTGACAGACGTGTGAAAGGGAAAAAAAAACTTTTTTTAAAAAGTGAAATTTGACATATTACATTTAATAACAAAGACACAAAGACAGCCCCTTTCTCTACAAATATGGTACATTGTAGCTCATTACAAGATTTATTCTAGTAGAGAGAATAAGGTTCATAAAAATACTAAAGTAATGCACGTGGAGAGCCAGACTCGATGATTTGAATGAGTCATAACATATATGAAAAGCATAAGCACTTGGGGAAAATGATGTGGCCTCATCTAAACAGGATAAGTAGGATAAGTGGGATAAGAGTAAGGCAGGAAAAAAAAATAGGTCAAATATCAACAAAAACTTTCCAATAGCAGGAACTATCAAAACCAGAAGATTTGTTCCCAAAGGAAATTCATGATTGTGGAAGATTTAATACTTGAGTGAATAAACATGAAAGAATAACTAATCGAGAACAGTTCTAAATTTTATGCTTCTATAGATTCATTTGTAAATAAACTATTGAGCAATGATGCCTCATTTATTCATTAGCTTCAGGGAACAAACTGTTCCAGAGAAGTCAGTTCCCCAGATAATGCAAGCCTCATAACAGGCACAGATTTTTTTTTTTATTTCAAACTTTTTAATGGACAACTATTTAAACTGCATTATGCAGATCTTTGGCTTCTTAATTTCCATTACGGAATCATGATATGAGATACACAAATGTGTATGGAAATACCTCTGAACAACAGGGTCAGGACATCCAGAGGTCAGGCCAGGTTCACATAAAGTAGCTGTGATCTGGTCCTTATTTTTTAAAATACATTATCTGTAAACAAGGGTACAGGAGAAGATGCTCTTTAAAATTTCTTCACCTTATTGCCCTAATTCTGAACACCTGCTACCTTATTGCACTATAATATTATTTGTCTCTATTAAATATTTTATGTTTTATTTATTTTTTTTATGATATGTCGATTTTTTTTAATTTTATTTTTAATTTTTTCAAATTTACATCCAAATTAGTGCGCATATAGTGCAACAATGATTTCAGGAGTAGATTCCTTAATGCCTCTTACCCATTTAGCCCATCCCCCCTCCCACAACCCCTTCAGCAACCCTCTGTTTGTTCTGTATATTTAAGAGTCTCTTGGGGCGCCTGGGTGGCGCAGTCGGTTAAGCATCCGACTTCAGCCAGGTCACGATCTCACCGTCCGTGAGTTCGAGCCCCGCGTCAGGCTCTGGGCTGATGCCTCAGAGCCTGGAGCCTGTTTCCGATTCTGTGTCTCCCTCTCTCTCTGTCCCTCCCCCATTCATGCTCTATCTCTCTCTGTCCCAAAAATAAATAAACGTTGAAAAAAAAAAATTAAAAAAAAAAGAGTCTCTTCTGTTTCATCCCCTTCCCTGTTTTTGTATTATTTTTGTTTCCCTTCTCTTATGTTCATCTGTTTTGTCTCTTAAAGTCCTCATATGAGTGAAGTCATATGATTTGTGTCTTTCTCTGACTAATTTCACTTAGCATAATACCCTCCAGTTCCATCCACGTAGTTGCACATGGCAAGATTTCATTCTTTTTGATTGCCAAGTAATACTCCGTTGTATATATATACCACACCCTCTTTATCCATTCATCCATCGATGGACATTTGGGCTCTTTCCATACTTTGACTGTTGTTGATAGTGCTCCTGTAAATATGGCAGTGCATGTGTCCCTTCAAAACAGCACACCTGTATCCCTTGCATAAATGCCTAGTAGTGCAATCGCTGGGTCATAGGGTAGTTCTGTTTTTAGATTTTTGAGAACCCTCCATACTGTTTTCCAGAGTGGCTGCACCAGCTTGAATTCCCACCAACAATGCAAAAGAGATCTTCTTTCTCCGCATCCTCGCCAACATCTGTGGTTGCCTGAGTTGTTAATGTTAGCCATTCTGATAGGTGTAAGGTGGTATCTCATTGTGGTTTTGATTTGCATTTCCCTGATGATGAGTGATGTGGAGCATTTTTTCATGTGTCGGTTGGCCATCTGGATGTCTTCCCTGGAGAAGTGTCTATTCATGTCTTTTGCCCCTTTCTTCACTGGATTATTTGTTCTTTGGGTGTTGAGTTTGATAAGTTCTTTATAGATTTTGGATACTAACCCTTTATCTGATATGTCATTTGCAAATATCTTCTCCCATTCTGCCGGGTGCCTTTTAGTTTCGCTGATTGTTTCCTTTGCTGTGCAGAAGCTTTTTATTTTGATGAGGTCCCAGTAGTTCATTTTTGCTTTTGTTTCCCTTGCCTCTAGAGACATGTTGAGTAAGAAGTTGCTGTGGCCAAGATCAAAGAGGGTTTTGCCTGCTTTCTCCTCGAGGATTTTGATGGCTTTCTGTCTTACATTGAGGTCTTTCACCCATTTTGAGTTTATTTTTGCGTATGGTGTAAGAAAGTGGTCCAGGTTCATTCTTCTGCATGTCGCTGTCCAGTTTTCCCAGCACCACTTGCTGAAGAGACTGTCTTTATTCCATTGGATAGTCTCTCCTGCTTTGTCATGGATTAGTTGGCTATACGTTTGTAGGTCCATTTCTGGGTTCTTTATTCTGTTCCATTGATCTGAGTGTCTGTTCTTGCGCCAGTACCATACTGTCTTGATGATTACAACTTTGAAGTATAGCTTGAAGTCTGGGATTGTGATGTCTCTCACTTGGTTTTCTTTTTCAAGATTGCTTTGGCTATTCAGGGTCTTTTCTGGTTCATACAAATTTTAGGATTATTTGTTCCAGCTCTGTGAAGAATGCTGGTGTTATTTTGATAGGGATTGCATTGAATATGTAGATTGTTTTGGGTAGCATCGACATTTTAACAATATTTGTTCTTCCTATTCAGGAGCATGGAATCTTTTCCATTTTTTGTGTCTTCTTCAATTTCTCTCATAAGCTTTCTATAGTTTTCAGTGTATAGATTTTTCACATCTTTGATTAGATTTATTCCTAGGTATTTTATGGGTTTTGGTGCAATTATAAATGGATCAATTCCTTGATTTCTCTTTCTGTCGCTTCATTGTTGGTGTATAGGAATGCAACCAATTTCTGTGTGTTGATTTTATATCCTGCAACTTTGCTGAATTCATGAATAAATTCTAGCAGTTTTTTTTGGTGGAATCTTTTGGGTTTTCCATATAGAGTATCATGTCATCCGTGAAGAGTGAAAGTTTGATCTCCTCCTGGCTGATTTGGATGCCTTTTATTTCTTTGTGTTGTCTTGTTGCAAAGGCTAAGACTTCCAATACTATGTTGAATAACGGTGGTGAGAGTGGACATCTCTCCTCCCAAGGAGGAGTCTTTCTCCTGACCTTAGGGAGAAAGCTCTCCCCTAAGGGAGAAAGTTTTTCCCCATTAAGGGTGATATTAGCGTTGGGTTATTCATATATGGCTTTTATGATCTTGAGGTATGCTCCTTCTATCCCTACCTTCTTGAGGGTTTTTATCAAGAAAGGATGCTGTTTTTTTGTCAAATGCTTTCTCTGCATCTATTGAGAGGATCATATGGTTCTTGTCCTTTCTTTTATTGATGTGATGAATCACAATAATTGTTTTGCAGATATTGAACCAGCCTTGCATCCCAGGTATAAATCCCACTTGGTTGTGGTGAATAATTTTTTTAATGTATTGTTGGAGCAAGTTGGCTAATATCTTGTTGAGGATTTTTGCATCCATGTTCATCAGGGAAATTGGTCTATATAGTTCTTCTTAGTGGGGTCTGTGTCTGTGTATTAAAGAAAAATAGTGGGGTCTGTGTCTGGTTTTGGAATCAAGGTAATGCTGCCTTCATAGAAAGAGTTTGGAAGTTTTCCTTCCATTTCTATTTTTTTGGAACACCTTCAAGAGAATAGGTGTTAACTCTTCCTTAAATGTTTGATAGAATTCCCCTGGAAAGCCATCTGGCATTGGATTCCTGTTTTTTGGAAGATTTTTGATTACTAATTTAATTTCCTTACTGGTTATGTGTCTGTTCAAATTTTCTATTTTTTCCTGTTTCAGTTTTAGTAGTGTATATGTTTCTAGGAATTTGTCCATTTCTTCCAGATTGCCCATTTTATTCACATAATTACTCATAATATTCTCTAATTATTGTTTTTATTTCTGCTGTGTTGGTTGTGATCTCTCCTCTTTCATTCTTGATTTTATTTATTTGGGTCCTTTCCTTTTCTTTTTGATCAAACTGGCTAGTGGTTTATCAATTTTGTTAATTCTTTCAAAGAACCAGCTTCTGGTTTCATTGATCTGTTCTGGGTTTTTTTTTTTGTTTGTTTGTTTCGATAGCATAAGTTTGTGCTCTAATCTTTATTATTTCCTATCTTCTGCTGGTTTCGGGTTTTATTTGCTGTTCTTTTTCCAGATCCTTAAGGTGTAAGGTTAGGTTGTGTATCTGAGATCTTTCTTCCTTCTTTAGGAAGGCCTGGATTGCTACATACTTTCCTCTTATGACTACCTTTGCTACTTCCCAGAGGTTTTGGGTTGTGGTGTTATCATTTTTATTGATTTCCATATACTTTTTAATTTCCTCTTTAACTTCTTGGTTAGCCCATTCATTCTTTAGTAGTATGTTCTTCAGTCTCCAAGTATTTGTTACCTTTCCAAATTTTTTCTTGTGGTTGATTTCGAGTTTCATAGCACTGTGGTCTGAAAATATGCACGGTGTGATCTCGATCTTTTTGTACTTGCTTAGGGCTGATTTGTGTCCCAGTATATGGTCTATTCTGGAGAACGTTCCATGTGCACTAGAAAAGAATGTATATTCTGCTGCTTTAGGATGAAATGTTCTGAATATATCTGCTAAGTCCATCTGGTCCAGTGTGTCACTCAAAGCCATTGTTCCCTTGTTGATTTTTTGATTAGATGATCTGTCCATTGCTGTGAGTGGGGTGTTGAAGTCTCCTACTAGTATGGTATTATGATCTATGAGTTTCTTTATGTTTGTGATTGATTTATATATTTGGGTGCTGCCACATTTGGCGCATAAATGCTTACAACTGTTAGGTCTTCTTGGTGGATAGACCCCTTGGTTATGACATAATGCCCTTCTGCATCTTTTGATACAGTCTTTATTTTAAAGTCTAGATTATCTGATATAAGTATGGCTACTCTGGCTTTCTTTTGTTGACCATTAGCATGATAGATTGTTCTCCTTTCCCTTATTTTCGATCTGAAGCTGTTTTTAGGTCTAAAGTGGGTCTCTTGTAAGCAGCATATAGATGGAGCTTGTTTCTTATCCATTCTGTTACCCTATGTTTTTTGATTGGAGCATTGAGTCCATTGACGTTTAGAGTGAGTACTGAAAGATATGAATTTATTGCTATTATGATGCTTGTAGAGTTGGAGTTTCTGGTGGTGTTCTCTGGTCCTTTCTAACCTTTGTTGCTTTTGGTGTTCATATATATATATATTTTTTTTCCATCTTTTTCCCCCTCAGAAAGTCCCCCTTAAAATTTCTTGCAGGGCTGGTTTAGTGGTCACCAACTCCTTTAATTTTTGTTTGTCTGGAAACTTTTTATCTCTCCTTCTATTTTGAATGACAGCCTTGCTGGATAAAGAATTCTTGGCTGCATTTTTTTTCTGATTCAGCACATTGAATATATCCTGCCACTCCTTTCTGGCCTGCCAAGTTTCTGTGGATAGGTCTGTTGCAAACCTGATCTGTCTTCCCTTGTAGGTTAGGGATATTTTTCCTCCTTGCTGCTTTCATGATTCTCTCCTTGCCTGAGTATTTTGTGTATTTGACTATGATATGCCTTGTTGATGGTTGGGTTTTGTTGAATCTAATGGGGATCCTCTGTGCTTCCTGGATTTTGATGTCTGTGTCTTTCCCCAGGTTAGGAATGTTTTCTGCTGTGATTTGCTCGCATAACCCTTCTACCCCTATTTCTCTCTCTTCCTCTTCTGAGACCCCTATGATTCTGATGTTCCTTTTTAATGAGTCACTGATTTCTCTAATTCTTAAATCATGCTCTTTTGCCTTAATCTCCCTCTTTTTTTTTTCTGCTTCATTATTCTCTATAAGTTTGTCCTCTACATTGCTGATTCTCTGTTCTGCCTCATCCATCCTTGCCGCTGATGCATCAATCTGTGATTGCAGCTCAGTTATAGCATTTTTAATTTCATTATGACTATTTTTTAGTTCTTTTATCTCTGCAGAAAGGGATTCTAATCAATTTTTGACTCCAGCTAGTATTCTTATTATCATTCTAAATTCTGATTCAGACATCTTGCTTGTATTTGTGTTGGTTAAATCCCTGGCTGTCATTTCTTTGTGCTCTTTCTTTTGGGGTGAATTCCTTCGTTTTGTCATTTTGAAGGGAGAATAGGAATTAATGAGGTAGAATAATTAAAATTTAAAAAATAAATTTAAAAAAATATTAAAATTAAAAAAATTAAACACACACACACACACACACACACACACACACAAATCAAATAAATGATGCTAGATACTAGGTGTGTTTTGGTCTGGGTGTTGAAAGTGGTTTGACAGATTAGAGAAAAAAAAGGTGGGGGGGAGAGAAAAAAAAAGAAAATCGTTTGAGAATTTGAAAAAATGAATACACTGAAGTAGACTAAAATAAGATGATGGGGTTAAATAGAATTTGCAAAAATACACACAAAAGTAAAGAATTAGTAGAAAAAATAACGAAAAATATTTTTAATAAAAGTTAAAAATAAAAATGAATTTTTTCTCTTTCCACATTCAAGAAAAAGAAAAGAAACGGAAAAAAAAAAGAAAAAGAAAAAGAAAGGAAATCATTTGAAAATTTGTAAAGGTGAATACACTGAAGTAGACTAAAATAAAATGATCGAATTGAAAAAATTTACACAAAAGTAAAAAATATAGTAAAAAATTAAAGAAAAATATTTTTAATAAAAATTGAAAATAAAAATGATTTTTTCTCTTTCTGTATTCAAGAAAAAGAAAAGTGTAAAAGAGGGAAAAAAAAGAAAATTGAAGAGTTGGACCTGCTTACAGATTGAAGTAGGACTGAAATTACTTTGTTTTCCCCTAGAAGTCAGACTGTGTAGCACTTTATAGTCCATAAACTAAGTAGGCAATGAGACTTGTGTTCTTGAAGAGTGAGGTTGGCCCAGTTTGGCGGGGCTTAGTGTAAGGGCTCCCTTCTCCACTAGATGGCGCTGCCAGCCTACTGGGGTGGAGTGTTATGGCGCTGGTAGCTGCGTATGCGCATGCGCAGGAGCAGTGAAAATGGCGCCACCCACCTACCCAGTCTCTAGTGTCTGAATTCTGTTCTCCCAGATAAGCAATCATGCACCTGCCCTCTGTCTTCAGCTTTTATCCACTCCCCGCTTTTTCGCTGTCCGTGACCAGGCCACAGGCCTGGGAGTACCTCTCTTCCGAGTTTTGTCTCAGATGCAGCTGTTTTCCCCGGCCCCTTACTTCTGAAGGACTGTGGCTTTGATCCGTTCTGCCCCTTTGTGGGAGAGTCTCACCAAGCAATGGCCAAATGAGCAATGGCCGAATGCCGGCTGTACCCAGGAATGCTTTCTGGACCCTGCTGCTGCTGGTGTCCCGAGACTACGTCCAGGTGCCAGCCACCCCAGAAAAAGTTCACAAGATAGTGTAGCAGCAGTGTTTCAGGGATTATGGAAAATCACAACACAAATCTGGCACCAGGCTTCACCCTTAACAACCTTGTTCCAGCACCAGCAAATGTGGCCATTTTCTGGGGCCTGTTGGGATCAGATGGCTTCATCAGTCTCTTCCAAATGTCCTTCCAGCAGTGGAACTGCTTTTCCCCATGTGCCCTGAGAACCTCCCAGACCCCACTCCGCTCCTGGGGATTTGCCCTTCCCACCAGAGCACCACCAGGTATCAAGCTGTGGAGTTGCATACTTTGTGCTCCCCTTGTTTACAGTCTTAATGGAATTTAAACCCTCTCCTTTCTCCTTTCTCCTTTCTCCTTTCTCCTTTCTCCTTTCCCACTTTTTAGTTAAGTCCCTGCGGCTGTTTCCAATTTTCCACTTTCCAGCTGCTTTTGGGGAGGGGTACTTGTCCTGTATTCTCCCCCTCCCCAGTCTCCGTCCTCTCTCCACCCACAAAAGCACCTCCCTTCCCGTGGCTTCTCACTCCCCAAGTTCACTTGTCCATGCTGTGTACCTGCTGAATTCTGTGGTTCAGGTTATGCAGATTGTTGTGTTAATCCTCCAGTTTTCTAGGTGTGTAGGATGGTTTCGTGTTGGTCGGGCTGTATTTCATGGACTCGAGACACACAAGAAACTTCCATGCTGTTCCACCATCTTGACTCCTCCCCCCTCTGTGTTAAATATTTTAGACACCCTTTAGCTAATGGACTTCAGCTAAGGCTTTACATAAGGTGCTACATTCTGTCAGTGAATAAGGCCTGTGCAGGATAACATCACTTTTCCTGGATACTCAAGAGCACCCTCATACTGCTTTTTAAATTACTTTCAGGTTCATAGGTAGATACCTAAAATTGAGGCTGCTGGAAGTGTGATTACCAGGTAACTGGGACGAGACTCTATTCCTATTTTGGGGGAGGTCAAGTCAAAGATGGTAACTCTTAAGCGTTTTCCAGGTATCAGGCTCTACTGAGCACTCTCCATTCACATCTCATTTACTCTTCACGATATTCTACAACACAGACATTGTTACTACTTCCATTTTATAGATAAAGAAATGGAGGTTTGGTGAGATTGAATGACTAACCCAACCATATCACTAACAGTCTAGTATCTGGATTTGAAACAGGCAGTCTAACTTCAGGGCCAGTGTTCTTAATAACTAAGCAATACTTCCTCTGCAAATACAAAATCATAGGGGGTTTAAGCTAGAATATGTGAATTAAATGTATTTCCATTTTTTTTGCAGTTTCATACAAGTCACAATTAATATTCTTATACATGTCTCCTCATTTACATGTGCAAATGTTTCTTCGTGATAGGTAATGAGAAGCTGGATAAATGGGTAAAGGGGATTTCAGCATTCTAAAGTTATAGTTATGACAACCAGAATTGATTCATTAATTTCTTGTGGAATGAAACATAATACACTTTTTAAGAGCTTTACTGAGGTGTAATTAATGTATGGTAAGCTGTGTGATTTAATAACTTTGGGCATATGTATATACTTACAAAATCACCACCATACTCAAGATAGTGAACATATCTATCAGTGGCAGAAAATTTCTCCTGGTCCAGTACAATTCCTCCTTGCCATCCTCAAGGATGCCCTTCCACTAGGCAACCACTGATTCGACTTATGTCATTGGAGATTAGTTTATACTTTCTAGAATTTTAAATAAATGGAATCAAGCTATCTGTTATCTTTTTTGGTCTGGATTTTTTCACTCAACTTTATTTTGAAATCCATCCATGTTCTGTGTTTAACAATAGTACATTAATGCTATTGCTAAGTAATATTGGATTGCATGGATCTACCAGTTTGTTAAACATTTTAATCCATTGATAAACATTTGAATTGCATCAGTTTTTGGCTATTGCAAATAAATCTACTATGAATGTTTATTTATAGGTCTTTGTATGGATAAATGTTTTCATTTCTCTTGGGTAAATACTTGGAGTGAAGTGGCTGGCTTCTAAGATAGATAGATCTGTATATATACATATTTATATAAGCTTTTTATTAAAAAAATAAACAGGAATGCCTTGGTGGCTGAGTTGGTTAAGTGTCCCACTCTTGATTTTGGCTCAGTTCATGATCTCACAGGTTGTGGGATTGAGCCCCGTGTCGGGTTCTGTGCTAACAGCGTGGAGCCTGCTTAAGTTTCTCTCTTTCTCTCTGCCCCCCCCCACTTACTCTCTCTTTTTCTCTCAAAATAAATAAATAAACATTTAAAAATTAAAAAAAAAACAAAATAACAAAAAACGAATCTGATTTGTAGTTTGGGGAGGAAAAAGGCAGTTTAGAACCTGAGTTCTAAAGTTTATTTATAATAAAATGCCAGGGAATGTCTGAAATATAAAGGATTATAAGTTAGAAAAAGGGAGAATGTTATATACATACATATGAAGCTGTTAAACTTTTAAAATGATTGTGCCGTTTTATATTCCCAGCAGCAGTATGTAGTAGTTCCAATTTTTCCACATCTTCAGCTGTACTTGGTGTGGTTAGTCTTTTTAATTTTAGCAATTCTAATGAGAATGTAGTAGTATCTCATTGTGATTTTAATTTGCATTTCCCTAATTATTAATGATATTGAGTACTTTTTTATATTCTTTTTTCCTTCAAATAGCTTTAATGATAAAAAGTCTGTTCAAATCTTTTACCCACTTTTTAAACCTTTTTACCTTGATTGTTTATTTTATTGAGTCTTCAGAATTCCTTATATGCTTTAGATAGAAGTCCTATATCAGATACATGATTTGCCAATATTTTTCCCAATCTGTGATTTATTTTTTCATTCTCTTAATGTTATTGTTTCAAAACAGAATTTTATAATTTTGAAGTTCCATGTATCATTTTTATCTTATATGATTGTGTTTGGGGGCTTGTATGCAAGAAACTTTGCCTAATTCAAGGCCATGAAGATTTTCTCGTATATTTTCCTCTAGAAGTTTTTCAGTTTTAGGTATTGCATTTAGTTTGCATAAGTTTCCTGTACATCGTGTGACATAAGGTTTGAAATTCATTTGCTAACATTAATTTAACATGGATATCCAATTGTTGGAGTATCATCTGCTGAAAAACTATCTTTTATGGACAAAATTGCCTTTGCAACTTCTAAAAAAATTCTCTATTTGATTCCATTGGTTTTTTTGTCTTTATACCAATATATCACTGTCTTAATAACGATAACTTTATAATAAATCTTGCAACAAGTAGTGTTGGTACTCCAACCTTTTCTCATCTGTTTCAAAGTTGTTTGGGCGATTATATGTCCTTTGCATTTCTATGTGAATTTAGGATAAGTTTGTCATTTTTATTTTTAAAAAGCCTTCTGGAATTTTGATTGAGATTGTATTGTATAAGTCAACTAGATCAGAGTAGATGTTGGAGGGTTTTTTTTTTAAATGTTTATTTATTTTGAGGAGGGGGAGGGGCAGGGAAGAGATGGGGACAGAGGATCTGAAGCAGGCTCTGCTGACGGCAAAGAGCCTGAAGCAGGGGCTCCAACTCAAAAACTGTGAGATCATGACCTGAGCTGAAGTCTGATGCTTAACCCAGTAAGCTACCCAGGTGCCCCTGTGGGAGTTTGATCTAATATTTTTTTCTGTGTCCACTGACATGATCATATGTTGTCTTTTTTTGTTTTTGTTTTGTTTTGTTTTGTTTTAGTTTGTTAATCTAATGGATTACATTGATTTTGAATGCTAAATCTACTTTACATTCTTGGGATAAATCACACTTGGTCTGAAAGTATTATATCTTTATATATTCTTTTACTAAATATGCTAAAATTCTGTTAATATTTACATTTGTGGGGATACTTGTGTGGCTCAGTTGGTTAAGTGTCCAACTCTTGATTTCAGCTGAGGTCATGATCCTAGGGTTGTGGGATCAAGCCCTGCATCTGGCTACGTGCTGAGCATGAAGCCTGCTTAAGATTCTCTCTCTCTCTCTCTCTCTCTCTCTCTCTCTCTCTCTCTCCCCCCCCCCGCCCCTTCTGCTTGTATGCTGTCTCTCTCTCTAAAATAAAAATAAATACAATGAAATAAAAAAGAATGTTTATACTTGTGTACATGAGGAATATTGGTTTGTGTTTTTTCTTTCCTTGTAATTTCTTTGCTTTTGGAATCAAGGTAATGCTAGTCTCACAGAATAAGTTGGGAAGTGGTTCCTCCTCCTAAATTTTGTGGATGAGTTTGTATAGAATTGATATTATTTCTTGATTAAATGTTTGGCAGGATTCAGTAGTAAATTGATTTGGGCTTGGAGTTTTCTTTGTGGAAAAGTTTTTAAGTATAAAGTCAATTTCTTTAATACATACAAGGCTATTTAGACTATTTTTTCTTGAGTAAACTTTGGTAATTTTTATTTTTCAAAGAATATGACAAATCATGTAAGTTGTCAATATATTGGCACATTTTATTATAATCCTTCTAATACCTGTAAAGTCTGTAGTACCAACAACTCTTCCATTCTTGATATTGGTAATTTGTGTTTTCTCTTTTTTTTTTTAAATTTTGAATGTTTATTGTGTATTTTTGAGAGAGACAGAGCAAAGTGGGGGAGGGAGAGAGAGAGAGAGAGAGAGATAGAGAGAGAGAGAGAGAGTGATGCAGAATCCAAAGCAGGCTCCAGGCCCTGAGCTGCATGTCAGCACAGAGCCCAATGTGGGGCTTGAACTCACAAGCTATGAGATCATCACCTGGGCTGAAGTCATGTGGTTAACCAAACAAGCTACCCAGTGCCCCTCTTTTATTCTTTTTATTCTTAATAGATCTACCTAGACTGGCTTACTAATTTTATTGAACTAGCTTTTGGTTTCAATAACTTTATTTTATTTCCCAGTTTTAATGTGTTATTTTTTTCTGCTTACTTTGAGTTAAATTTTTTCTTCTTTTTTCTAGTTTTTTTGAAATGGAAACTAGGTCAGTGTTTTAATATCTTTCTTATCTAATATAGTCATATTTTTCTGTTTCCTTTCATGTCTGGAAATTTTGATTGGATGTTAGACATTGTGAATTTTACCTTGTTGGGTGCTGGATATTTTTGAATTCTTAGAAATATTCTTAAGTTTTGTTGCAGGAATATTCTTAAATTAAACTACTTGCAAACAACTTGATTATCTAAGGTCTTGCTTTTAAGATTTGTTGTGGGGCCACAACAGCATTATTCTACAGTTATCTGCTCTATCAAGGAAAGAACTTTCTGAGTACTCTACCCAATGTAATATAAATTGTTAGTTTTTCCAGCCTCACACATGGAAGCAGACACTATTCCTGGTCCTAAATGAGCTCCAGGCACTGTTCCCTTTAATTCTTTATAGTAATTCTTTCTCTGGCTTCAGGAAGTTTCCTCACAAGCATGTGTTGATCAGTATTTTGCTCAGTTGTCAAGGGCAATTCTCTGAAGACCTCTGGAATTCTCTCTTCTGTCCATTACTCTGTCTTATGAATGTAGCCCCCTTTTCTCTCCATATACTCAACTCCATTTCCTCAACCCAGGGAGTCTGCCAGGCTCTGCCTGTGTTCCTTCCCTGTGCATCATAGCCTGGAAACTTTCTCAAACCAGAAAGCTAGGGCAATCATGGGATTCATCTAATTTGTTTCTTATATCAAAGGGAGAATTCTCCCTGCTTGCCAGAAATTCAGCATCTTGAAAACTATTGTCTAATATAAAATTAGCTCATGCTAAGAATGAGCAATCATTGTACAGTAGATCTTATTACTATTTATCTGTATTTGGTACCACTCTTTCAGGGAGGACTTTAAAAAAAATGCCAGTATCTCAATCCCACTCCCCACCACTTTAATCTGAATCTATGGGGATGGTATTTTATTTTTTTAAGTTTCTTTATTTTAAGAGAAAGCAAGTGAGAGAGAGAGAGAGAGAGCATGCACCCACAAGCAGGGGAAGGGCAGTGAGAGAGTGAAAGAGAGAATCTCAAGCAGGCTCTGTGTTGTCAGTGCAGAGCCCAATGTGGGGCTCAATTTCATGAACCATGAGATCATGACCTGAGCCAAACCAAGAGTTGGACTCTCAACCAACTCAACTACCCATGCTCCTTGGGATCTCCCTAAGTGACTCTAACGTGCACCCACATAGAGAAGCCACAGCTGTAGAGAGTGGAGATCTATATGCCTAAGGAGGTGAGATTTGTATTTAGGAGGATCACTCCAACTGCAATGAAACGAGTGGGCTGGAAGAGTGTGAGCCTGGGGCATGGAGAGCAGCTTGGATAGACTATTGGAAGGGAAGGGAAGTGTGAACACACACAAGGTGGTAATGGAGAAGGAATAATAGATGTTAATATGTAGAAAAGAAGGAACTAGATCCCGACTCAGTGTGGGGAATGAGAAAATGGAAGAGTTCGTGGAGATGTTTGCATTTTTGGCTTGAGTTATTGAGCGAAGGGAAATTCATTTTATTAATAACAACAAGGAGGAAGATAACTTTTAAGGGAACGATAGCTGGTCATAGGAGAGAAAGCTGAGTGAAAGGCAGACATTTTGGGGTTATCAGTGTACAAACCATAGTTCAAGCCATGGGAGTGATGAAATGACACGGGAGAGAGGAGGGCTGATGACAGTCCCCTGGGAACACAAACGCATGAAGAAGACTAGGAAGACAAGACCAGGGAGAATAGTGACAAATAAACCAGAAAAGGGTCAGTGGAGGCAAACACCACACAACAGGATTCGGAAATATCAGGATCGACAAGTGCCCATTGGATTTGTTCATCAAGAAGGGATTAGTGGTCTTTCCTCCGTGGTTTTAGTGGAGCAAGAGGAGGCCTAACTTAAAAGTTTGTTTGTTTGTTTTTAAGGTTTTATTTACTGACTTTGAGTGAGAGAGAGAGAGAGAGAGAGAGAGAAAGAAAGAGAGAGAGACAAAATGCATCCATGTGCACACATGAGCCAGGGAGGGGCAGAGAGAGGGAGAGAGAGAATCTAAAGTAGGTTCCATGCTCAGTGCGCTGAGCCTGACCCAGGGTTCAATCTCCTGACTGTGAGATCATGACCTGAACCGAAATCAAGAGTCTGACACTTAATCAGTTGAGTCACTCAGGCATCCCTATTTATTTTTTTAGTAATCTCTACACCCAATGTGGTGCTCGAACTCATGGCCCCAATATTGAGAGTCACTTGCTCTTCCTACTGAGCCAGCAATGGGGACCTAATTTTAACTGGAAGTTGGTGGATGAATTTGTTGTCTGGGAGTGGGTTCAGGGAGTACAAAGTATTCTTTGGTGGAGGAGTATGCAGAGTCCAAGGAGGGGGTAGATTGTTAGGAAACTTCCTGCCAAAGTAAAGAGAGGTCATAAAGTAAGAGAGCAGAAGTAATGAGAGTAAGGGAGTGAGAGGGCCAAAGGAGTTGAAGGTTTTGTTTGGAGACTGATATAATAAAATTTAAGATTTTAGAGTGGGGTGAGGTCCAGGCAATAACTAGATTCAAGGAAGCATCATAGTCATGTGTTGTTGAAATGGATGGGAGAGGTCAGTGAATTTTGAAGCTAAATTATTGAATAGATCAACTACACAGACTAACTGTGATCATAGGAAAATTAGGGACAGGGGGAACAGAAGGCAGAACCAGGTGCTATTGCCATCTCTGGAGATGCAGATGGTATTCATGGTTAAGGGCGGGATGGAGGAGGGTCAAGGTTGCTGCAGGAGACTAACCTGGCTGAAGATGAAGGCTGCAGGGGGAGGTCCTGGAAGTCCAGGAGGAGGGAATAGTGATCAGCCAGGTGGAGACAGCATCCTGGGCTTTCAGGGTGAAAACGACTAACAGCAAGAGCAAAGCAGAGCCCAAGTTACATGAGGAGAGTTGGCTCTCATGTACAAGCCAACTGTAGTAAATGAGAAGACAGAAAACAAGAATGGAGAGGTGGAAAAAGATGAGATTTTGCAGGACTTTGTACGCTAAGGCAAAGAGTTTAGCCTTTCATTGTAGGTCATGGGGACCATCGCGTGGCTCAAGCAGGAAAGTGAGATTGTCAGACCTGAGTTTCAGAAAGCTGTTTTGGAGACTATATTGAAGAATGCATTTTGAGGGGCTACACAGTGGAGATGAATTTAGGGACAAATTGCAGAAACCCAGCGGGGGGGTCTGGAATAAAACAGTGGTGCTGCTGGGGAGGAGACAACAGCCTTGGCAGCAAAAAGTAATTGATTTGGTTATGAGGAGAGAGATCTAGACAGAAGCCAAGCTTTTTCCTATATCTGCCAGTCATTGGCTATAAATCCTAGTTAGAGAACAGCCAGACATGGAACTTACATTTGGAGTACCAAACTAGAGCCAGACGGGCTCACAAAGAAGTATATGAAAAAGGAGCAGGAGAGGGAGAGGAGAGATGGGGGACAGGAAGAAGAGAAGCCCTTGTTCTCAAGAAACATATAATTGTCCTGATTTGATGCCCTATATCCTGATATAGTATAGATAGTAATATGTAACATTATTTTTTATTTTTTTTAATTTTTTTTATTTTTATTTTTTTTTTTTTTTAAATTTTTTTTTTCAACGTTTTTTATTTTTGGGACAGAGAGAGACAGAGCATGAACAGGGGAGGGGCAGAGAGAGAGGGAGACACAGAATCGGAAACAGGCTCCAGGCTCCGAGCCATCAGCCCAGAGCCTGACGCGGGGCTCGAACTCACGGACCGCGAGATCGTGACCTGGCTGAAGTCGGACGCTTAACCGACTACGCCACCCAGGCGCCCCTGTAACATTATTTTTTAAAGCGTCTGTCTTTCAGATATTCTCCACATTTCTTCAGTCCATTTAAGTTTTTTAAAATATTTATTTATTTTTGAGACAGAGTGTGAGC
The DNA here is from genome assembly GCF_046562875.1 of Panthera onca. Taxonomy (NCBI): domain Eukaryota; kingdom Metazoa; phylum Chordata; class Mammalia; order Carnivora; family Felidae; genus Panthera; species Panthera onca. The sequence continues at coordinate 76,046,308 of NC_138343.1, forward strand.
AGGGCAGGGGCAGAGAGAGAGGGAGACACAGAATCTGAAGCAGGCTCCAGGCTCTGAGCTGTCAGCACAGAGCCTGACGCGGGGCTTGAACCCACAAACCATGAGATCATGACCTAAGCCGAAGTAGAACACTTAACCTACTGAGCCACCCAGGCACCCCTCTTCAGTCCATTTAAAATAAGTGTTTAGATAATCTTTGGCTGACAAGTTTCAATGATTAATTTATCCCTGATATTATCACTTTTGTTGCTGTTGTTTACTCTGAAATTAGTCAAAGGGAAATATAACTATAAACAATAGGAAGTACAGAATAAAAAGTTTTATAGAGTTTCCTTCAAGGGCTTATCTTGCAATGAAGAAACCAGAGAGCTGAGTGTGATCTATTGGTACCATTAATAATCTTGATTCTGGCCTTACTTGAGAAAACAAAACATAAAGTATCTTATTGATGACATGAAAGATTAAGCACAACCTGAGGGTTGGCTTAGACATAGTTCAGGCTTGAAAGGAATTTCTGCAACTTTGTAAAATAAGAAAGGAGATAGAAAACATATAAAATTGATGGATTTTCATATAGACTTCCTTACAAATACAGAAACCTATCCTTGAAGAAATATGATTAGGACTTGCAAATAATTTACAGGAGGAAAGCAATTTGAAACAGAGTCTCTCTTTTAGGACTTATGATGTTCCACCTCAGAAATGAAACGAAAACTTTGACCAAATATGTGTTTGAGAAAACTCACCCCCCCCCCCCCCCCCCCCACTTCTTAGCTCTAGCCCTTTCCACACATTAAAACGATGAAGAACCATTTCTCATATCAGGGAAACTTAGTGATTCTACATGGTTTTTAATGTATGAACTCATGGTACTTTAGATATTTCATGATACGATGGGTTCCTGTAAGAGACATTTTTCCATGAAGGTCAGAGTTCCAAGGAACAGTAGCATCAGGCAAGATATTCACACACTGGGCTGTGAGTTAGGCAGAAGGATCTTCAAGATAATTTTTATCTCTAACAAAGTTAATATTTTATTCTTTCCAATTTCTCAGTATTTTGTGATCCAGCACAATCCTCACAATGTTTTTGAAAACAAAAAGCAGTCAGACTTACTAACCACAACAGGGATGAATTTCACAAAAATTGTTTAGTAGAAGAGGCCAGGCGAAAGACAAAGCATACTGTATAACTTCACTTCTATGAAGGCTAAAATAGGCGAGACTAATCTAGAGTGATAGCAATCAGAAAGTAGTTGCTTGAGGTGGAAATTGAGTGAAGGGGGCCACATGGGAATTTTATGGGGTATCGGGAATGTTATATGACTGGTCTTGGGTGGAGGTTTACACAGATGGATATAATTGTCCAATTGTCTTCAAACTGGAAACAAATTCTGTACATTTTATTATGTGTAAATTAAGCCTAATTCTAAAAAATTCATGCTTATAAAAAGTCATTTATCTTATTTTTGGTAATTTTTATTTTTTAAAATTTATTATTATTTTTCATTTAAATTCAAATTCATTAACATAGAGTTGGTCTTGGCTTCAGGACTAGAACCCAGTGATTCATCTCTTACATATAACACCCAGTGCTCATCCCGAAAAGTGCCCTTCTTAATGCGCATCACTCATTTAACTCATCCCCATCCACATCCCCTCCAGCAGCCTTCAGCTTGTTCTCTGTATTTAAGAGTCTCTTACGGTTTGTGTCCCTCTATGTTTTTTTTATCTTATTTTTATTTTTCATTCCCCTATGTTCATCTGTTGTGTCTCAAGTTCCACATAGGAGTGAAATCATATGATATCTGTCTTTCTCTGGCTTATTTCAATCTTAAAGCATTCTAAAATATTTCATGTCAGGTTAATGGCATAGGAACAAAGCAGGTTATGATTTTAGAGATGCATCACATAAATGCCTATTTTCTAAAAACTCTTAAAAGTTAGTTGATGAAATCATTTTTCCTTATCTACAAGCTTATATCCAAAGTTGAGTAGCAAGCATAATGTCATGTATTCTCCAACTGCATTTTATAAATTCTCACTACCCATTGATACATTATCACTCAAAGAAATGTGAAAGTGCTTATTTTTTTAGTGTATAGTCTATATTAGCTTGCTTAAGAGATATTTTTATACTGTGAGAATCAAATATTTTTACTTTGAAGTCATCTTTCTTGTAAATTTGCAAGTCCTGAACATGCACTTAAGCAAAATACTGGCCCTTGCCTGACACATCCAGAGAGTTTCTTTGCAATGGGTATTTTTGTAGCAAGTAAACAGGAGAAATAGCCAAAGAGAAATTGAAACAAACAAACAAAAATTGAATAAGACAGAGTCTTTCAGGCACTTCTTAGTCCAGAATGTGTTCTAATTCCATCCAAAAGTCAAAGAGCTGCAGAAAACTCCTTCCAGACCGGTATAGAGGAAAGATCATTTCACACAGCACAGTGGAGAGGGTGACAGGGGGTTCTTGATGCCTGCACTGCCCCCCTTGCCTGTACTCAGGGATAGGAACTGGGCACCAAAATAAAAATGACAAAACTATGCAGACTAGAACCCTGTGTGTTTGTGGTAGAAGCCCAATATTTAAATCCTGAACATGCAGCAATTGCAGCCTTTGAGACTTTCTGTATCATCAGAAACAATTCTGCTACCAGTTGGAGCACAGAATGGATCAGAGTGAGATACACATGTGGACAATGCATATGGAAGACCCACAGGTGGGACAATCAACAAATGCCAAGATATAAACTAAGGCAGGCAGGAAATTTGCTTCTACCCTAGATTTTGATGGAAGAATTGGTCATCACTTGAAGGCTAACACTTAAAGATTACACTTGAAGTTTATTTGTTACTATACACAATTTATTCCATAGTGGGAATTTCATTCTTTCTGCTTCATTATTTTCTTATCCTTCTAATGTGCCTTGAACTAATAAAGCCACTATAGCCTGTCAGGAAGATGACCTGCTTTGATAGTAATTTGCATTTACTATTTTGGAGCTCCAAGTAAGAACCCCTTAAAAGAGAATATAAGACAAAACTATACAGTGTGAGCCGCTATTAATAGCAATATGCTTGTTCAATATATTCTTGGCTTTCTGAGTAAAGGCATAAGGATATTCAAAGGTAAACTCGTAAATATTTCTGAGTAGGTTTTTGACCATTTTTATATTCTCATCTTGGTCAGCAGATAAAGTAAACACAATTCACAAACGCATAATGGTCATTTTCCTCATTAACACCTAATGTTGTTTTGCAAGTGTGCATGTGTAAATGATTGTTTATCTTAGCCATTAAGTATAGGTAAAAACTTATATACGACTGCCTGTCTTTCCACATAGAAACTGACAGTCTTGAGTTGAATCAGGACATGCAGTGCAAACAGGATGGCATATGAAGTGTGATACAATATACAGAGGACAAAGTATGTATGAAGGGTAACTGATTAATAAAACATGGCTGGCCTTGATTTAGTTTGTAAGAAATTTAAGACATTTATCAACATCTGTCTGAACCCAGTTCCAGTCTCTTGGACTCTGTTGTGGATAAGCTTATTAATAAAAGATGATGCCTTAGGAAGGAAGCTTAGAACTTTGTAAGCAATGACAAAGGAAGAGGCAGGGCTGAATCTACATATGAAAGGAAATTGGGAAAGTGAACTAGTTTACCACTATATGCCTGGCTGCCACCTCCCTATAACATTTCATCTCCCTCATATTGGCTCAAGTCTGGAAAAATAAGAAGGAATTTCAAAAATTAAGTGTGGAATTAATTTACAAGACAGATTGTAGGGTGGTGTGTGTGTGTGTGTGTGTGTGTGTGCGTGCTTTTACTCTGAAATATAATCCGGTTCCCTTGTGGCTTCCTCCTCTTGGTGTTCTTAACTTTGCAGCTTTCCATGTTTGTTTTTCATTTGTATCCTTGATCTTTTGGTCTTTCCTTTCCTCTTGGCTAGAATAAAGCTCCAACATTGAACAAGTGCCTCCCTTTGCCAACTGATAGACAGTTGTCTGATAAACGTTGCCCTTTGGAAACAATCAATGCCCTATGCTCCATGGTCAGCTTGCTCATTCTTGAACCACTTTCCACTTAACCCATTTAAATCATATGTAGTCACTTTGGGGCTTTCCTTCATTCAGCATCCATGACAGAGGACTTGGAGGTAAAACAGAGTAGTGAATGCACTGATGTTTGGTAATAAACATCTGCCAAAACATCTCATTATTTCCTAAATGTCCAGGAAAAATCACTACATAACACACTGGAGGAAGGGGTCTAACGTATTTGGAGGAGGTTAGGGGAGGAGTTAGTGTCATTACTTTTCTTATGATCTGTATAATAAATTTCTTCCTAAATATTAAATAAGGAAGCATAAAACTAAAGCTGCATGATCAGAATGTTTCTTTAATAATGGACAAATAATAAATATGGGAAAATGTTTTAATTCTTTAGATGTCATACCGTTATAGGACGTCAAAGCACTGGTTGCTCTAAGGGTAGTCTTCATTGTCTACAGCTCAGTTTTACTGCTGTGTCCAGAATCCAGGTTAGATATTTGGTAAGTGGTGACAGAGATCATTTGCGGAAGAAAACTGGGAGGGGGGGTGAAAGCGTGGCAGAGAGGAGGGCTAATGTTGAGTGTGGGCCCACAGAAGACTCTGTGTGCTCATATACCAACTTGGAGGTCCCTATTCATCTAACTGAAAATTTCTACCATTACAACTATTCTCTGTGCTCTATAAAATTAGTTGGGCCAAATTCACCATATATCAGTAAAAACAGAAGCAACAGGCAGGACAAAAAGAGAAATATTCTGGCCCTACTGTCAAAAACTGAGGCCTGAGAACATTATGATGTTCTGATTATCATGTTGTGGGTCTTGTCCTCCAAAATCAAAGACTTTAATTTATATATAAAACTTTTATTTATATATAAACAAATTTAAAAGACATGAAGAAGAACCAGCCAAAGTCTCACCAGGGGAACTGTAGGAATCATCCTTTGCGAAACTGATTTATAAATCAATGTAAGGAGTCAAACAACCCCAGAGTGAGAGGAAGGCAGGAAGCCAGGCTGCCAATGTCCGTTATGGGGAGTTTCTGCTATTTTTGATATCCTTATTCCCCAGTTAAAAGGAAGTTGTCCAAGAATTCTTTTTTCAGACTTTTTTTTGTAATAGAAAACAGTTCTTCTCATAAATCAGTAACTCATCATGCCAATCATGAGAGCATGATAAATATTAAATAATTGAAATCAAATAACTAAGATTTGCTTAGCCACTTAATTACGTGTGTATATGCCTGTGTGTGCATATGTATGTATGTATACTATGTGTGCATGTATATGTGCTCCTATATACATGAGAGAGAAACTAATTATAGTTCATGCATGCTTTACCTGCACTTATCAGTGTCGTGTGAAGTTGTGGCATTGGCTGTGTTCTCCGGCTCTTTCCTGTGGCCGTGTGTGTGTGTGTGTGTGTTCTTGTCTGAGCAGCTGCTGACAGGAGCCAGGGACCTGAGACTGATAAAGCTGCAGGAGGGCTGTGCAGGCACAACCTTTACTTCATGCAGGAAAACCCACTATAAAAAGAGAATCGGCCAGGCTGGGCAAGGCTGAAGCAGGACTGTCCGGTAATGTCCAACATATGGTGTTATTTAAGGCTGAATCCCCCAGGGCCTGGGACCAGTACTGCCGTCAGAATATCGTGATCTGCCGTGATTGCCCTGGTGGGTCAGAGCGAGAGACCACACTCCGGTGAGTGGGAGGTCAGATTTCCCCTCAAGGGAGGGGCACTGGGACTCCAGGCACTGTGGGAAGAGTCAGCTCCTGGGTCAGAAAATAGGAGAGCAGAAGGCGGTCTGGAACAGGGTACTCCTTGAAGGCAGACATGCATCACTGCTGTCTGTTAACATTGTTCATGCTGCAGCAGACACAATTACGACATGCTGGCATTCTGACTGATGTGCAGTTCCAGGGCTCCAGCCCCCACACACCAAACTGGGGACACATAAGTAACCTGTGACTTTTTTCATTGCTGAGGGTCTGTGAGAGGCCCTGCAGCAGGTCGGACTTCATCAGAGTGTCACAAGGGGGTGTGGACAAGCATTAATTTAGGAAGGACCTGGATTCTAGTTCTTGCTGACACCAGTTATGTTGGTCCCCCTTTTTCCACTGTCTCCCATTCCTCCCTTTTCAGGATTTCACTTACCTGCAGCCAGCCTCACTTTGGGAACAGACGATCCTCCTTCTAGTGCATTGTCAGAAGATCAGTAGTAGCCTAACCCTATGTCACAATGCCTGCATCATTCACCTCACTTCATCCCGTCAGGAAGGCCTTTTATCATCCCACATCCCCACAAGAAGAAAAAGAGTGAGTAGAGCGGAGTAAGATATTTTTAGAGAGAAAGACCACATTCACATAACTTTTTAAAAAGTTTATTCATTTATTGAGAGAGAGAGAGAGAGAGAGAGAGAGAGAGAATCCCAAGCAGGCTCCACACCAGCAGCATTGAGCCCAACGTGGGACTCGAACACATGAACCATGAGATCATGACCTGAGCTGAAACCGAGAGTTGGATGCTTAACTGACTGAGCCACCCAGGCACCCCCACATAAATTTTATTACAGTTGTAATTGTTCTATTTTATTCTTAGTTATTGTTGTTAATCTCTCACTGTGCCTAATTTATAAATTAAACTTTATCGTACATATGTATGTCTAGGAAAAAACTTAGTGTACATAAGGTTCTGTACTACCTGCAGTTTCCAGTATGTACTGGGAGACTTGGAACATATTCCCTGCAGATAAAGGGGAGGGACTACTGTCTTGACATTTCTTGACCAAATTACTGCTGTTCCCTCCATTTATTCGTTGGTAAAAGGAAAAAAAACCAATACCTGCCTTTTCTATTTCCCAAGGATCTGGTGAGGATGACATGAGAAAGGCCATGAAAGTGATCAATAAACCATGAAGCATTATTCATTCACATTCTGTGTCTCAGGTCCTTTACAGTAGCTTTTCCTCTGCCTGGAGTCCTCTTCACCCAGATATCCTAATGGTTGTTCCCTTACTGTCTTCAAGTGTTTGCTGAATGTCCCTTTATCAGAGAGGGCTTCTCTGGCTATCTTGGATACAAGAGCAATCTTCCCAACTCCACTGCTTTTGGCACTTGCTCCAACCCTGCTATATTTTTCTCCACAGCCTTACCACTATCTCACATATATATTTTGGATTTAATTGATTCCACAAGGAAGGAGATTTTTGACTGTTTTATTCACTGCCGTATCCCCTGTGGCTAGAACAGTACCTGACACATAGTAAGCACTTAATAAATATCGTGGAATGAATGAATGAAGTAATTCATTGTAATGTATTATTAAAGTTCCCAAGCCTCCACAACATAAATAGATCTCAAAACTAAAGAGGAATCATTTTCCCAGTACTCTTATCCAAATGCTGACATTGTGTGCATTACTGATAAGAATGGGATGAAAATCAGAAGTATCTCTAGGCTCAAAGACATCTTCCCTGGCCTGGCTAATTTTGAAGTATGTCTAGGAGCACCTTTAATCTATGTTTAGCTTTTTCTCTGTTTTTCAAGCCATTAGGCCTCCAGGATAGAAATTGTATTAGCAGGCAAATACACAAGGTTCCCTATGAACAAAGATTTCCTGCAGGTCTGATAAAAAGATAACAGAAGCAGTGTATTAAATTTCTCTTTTCACTGCCTTGTTTCCTTTCGACTCTCTGCCTGAGTTTCTCTTTCTCCAGAATGTTCTGGAAATCTTGACTACTCTAGGTGGCTTTTCTAATACATTGCAGTGTTTGCAGAGGGTATTTTATTTTTCAAAACAACATTCTGAGCCTTCATAAACTTAATTTTTGTGAAAGTTGGAAGACATTGGCCTTCTGCTCTGGTCCCTGTCGCCTCTCTGATCTTGTCTCCTGTTCTCCCCACCTGCCCCCTCCAATCCAACCCTATAGGCCTCCTTGAACTTACGAAACACACTCTTATCAGCCGGGCCTTTGCACCGGCTGTTTTCCTGCCTGGAACTCTCTTCCCACAGATACGTACTTGGTTCACTCCATCACTTTTTTCAAATGTTTGTTTGAATTTTATCTCCCAATGAGGCCAATGTTGACCACCTTACTTAATTTAACAAACTGCTCTTCTTCTTGCCTCAGAGCCCACTTTCCCAACATGCACATCCCTAGTCTCCTCCCATTTTCTACATCTTCTCTTTTCTTCCATAGCATTTATCGTCTTCTAATTCATTATGTAATTTTCTTTTTATTTACACTTATTGTTTATTGTCTGATTCCCTCCTTCTATAACATAAGCTCCATGAATGTAGGGATTGGCTGTCTGTTTTTTCCACTTCTGTATTCCAAGGATCTAAAGGAGGACTAGGCACAGAGAAGGTGGTCAACAACATTGTTTAATAAGTGATTTGACTTTAAAGATGAGTAAGAGTTTTGAGAGCTCTTATTTTCTTTGTCTTGATTAGTAATTTTAGGCATTCTGAAATCCTAACTCTTTGTAAAATATATATCATCTAATTTGCTTCTGTTTCCTCCATACAAACATTATGTGACTTGAACAATTCCACAAGCATGAACTGAAAACCTGCTAGGAATCAGGAAGTCTTGGTACTAGGCAAAAGGGATGCAGAAGTAAATGAGATTTAGTCGCTAACTTCATGAAGGCAGACAGAAATGTGAACAAATAAATGATAATTCAGTATCATAAGAACAACAGCAGAAGCAGACTCAAAGTAAAGAGCTAGCCCAATGGGAAGAGATCCAAAATCTCCACGTGGGATGGGAGAAGGGTATCAAGGAAGCCTTCCTAAAAGAGGTGATGTTTAAGCTGAACAGAGTTTTTCAAGATGAATAAGTTTTAGATAGAGGCACAGAGTAAAGAAAGTTACTCTAGGCCAAGGGAACAGTCATTAACGAAGCCACCAAGCAATGTGGTACTACAGGGACCTATAAGCTTAAGATTACTATGCAGCAAAATTCAAGAAAACTGGTTCCTTTTGGGAAAATAACAATTTGGGAAAATAATAATGATAGCTTATATACAGAGTGCTTACCATGAGCCAGGCAGGGTTCTAAGTCTTTATACCTTAGCTCATTCAATCTTCTCCACCATTTGCTGAAATAGACACTCTTATTATTCCTGTTTTATAGGAATAATGTGAGAAAGATGAGGCTCAAAGCAATTACTATGTATGGTGATCAATACACATAGAGTCTAAGAAAAGAGAATACACTTTTTGTTTTTATTAAGCATTTTTTTGTTTTTCACCAAGGCAGCTAAATCAAAAAGTCCGATCTAGGTCCACCCAGGCCTGATATATTCAGAGGAGAGCCAGGAAGAGTGATTGGTGATTAAAGAAACAGAGTTTTTTTTTTTTAAGTCTTTGAAAATAGTGTCATTTAAAGCAAAACTATTGGGTTGTTGTTGTTGTTTCAGTGCCATAAGGATTTTTAGTGCACATAAATAGAAAGCACAAATATTTCTTATGTGACTGGTAAGTGGGAAAGAGTATGAAAAGTGGAGATAAGTATGCTTTTTAATATTTTACAGAAAGTTATATTAAAACTTTATAAAGGCCCACTGGATATTTATTTTCCCTCCTCTGGTAACAGTCTTAAATAAATATAATTACTTTTGTACAATAAAGTGTTCAACGTCGTATACTGAAAACCAATAAAAAATACCAGTCACTTGGAAGAGTTCCTGTCTGGAGACTGACCTGGCCCTTACGCAGCAGAGTCAGAAGGTGAAAGGTTAAAAGTGCGTTCTTGACTTTAGACTGAACGTAAAGTGTAGACTTGGGTTTTTTCTTTTTTTAAGCCAAAGGTAGTTCTTCCTTCTCCTCCTCCTCCTCCTTCCTCCTTCTCCTCCTCCCCTTCTTCTTCTTCTTCTTCAAGTTAATTAGTGACTAATGTGGACAGTCTCAAGCATCCAAGTCAATTAGGACACTTTAAGCAGAACTTTTCCAAGCTGAAGGCCACATGCCCTTTGCATTTATAGGCAGTGTACTCTGGATAAAATCTCTTTGCAAGGAACAATAAAAGGCTGAATAATGGAGACCATGAGCTTAGGGTTGATGTAATAAAAGGAGTTCTCAATATTTTGGCACTTCCCTTCTGATGTAAAGTGTGTTATTCTCATTTAGTGGGTGATGGCCAAGTGGAATAAGAGAAGTGTGTGTTAATCCACTGCCGTTCTAAAGTGACAGTAAAAAAGCATTTGCTGCATTTCCCATTTGGATTCTGTAGCCCCTTTGATTCACACCTATTTTTTCCAGATTACATCTCTGCCATTTTATTTATATGGCACTACCACATTCAATTCACACATTATAGCCAGTTGCACGATGTAGCTTTTCTTATCCCTGGAGATGAGAATGACAGTATTTGATAACTGTATTTTTAAAATTATTTAGAACTGGCCAACCCATCGGGATCTTTTCTTTTTTCTTTCTATACCACTTTATTGAGGTATGATTCACACAGAGAAAATTGTACATATTTAATACATACAAACTGATGAGTTTGGAGAAAAGTATATACCCATGGAGCCTGTGTCATAAACATATCGATCACCTCCAAAAATTTACTCCTGCCCTATTTCTTTATTATTATTATTTGTGATATGAACATTTAACATAAGGTCTACTCTCTCAGAAAACCTCTAAGTAAAAAATCTAATATCGTTAACTATAGGCTCTATGCTGTACTGTAGATCTCAAGGACTTATTTTTCTTGTATGAAACTCTGTAGTCTTTGACTAATACTGCTCCTTTCCTCTTCTAATGGAAGAGGATCTTTTGTAAGGAGTGCTTCTGTACTTTTAGTACCACCAACATTTCCACTTAAAGGAGAAACAATCTTCTTTTGATAGTACAGAACTCCCTATATCTCTAAGTGTTATTTGTGTGTGTGTGGTGTGGGGTGTGTGTGTGTGTGTGTGTATGTGGATTTTGAGAGCAATTTCAGGGGAAGAACTGACAAGTTTCAATATGTCATTGGAGTAGGAGAGGAAAAAAGGGAGAATTCAGGAACAATTCTGAACTGTCTGGCTTGGACAAATTTATGAGGTGATGCCTTTTTTAAAGCCCAAATAGGATGGGACTATGGTGGAAGATGATGGTGCACACGTGAACACGCTGGGCTTGACATGTCTGTGGGATGCCCAGGTGGAGAGAGCCAGTGTGTGGTTGGATGTTTGGCTTTGAAGCTCAGGAGAGGTCTGGGCTGAAGGTAAGACACAGTAGTTGTTAGCATCAGGGAGACTGTAGAAGCCAAATGTGTGTGTGTGTGGTGGGGGGGGAGGGGGCTCATCTAAGCAGAGCAAGTTGAAGTAGGTGAGAAGTCAACATCCCAAGGAACCTGAATGGATTGAGGAGATCCAGTGGAAGGGAAGTCACAGACAGGCTGAGAATGAGCATCCTGGAAGGCAAGAGGAATATAAGAAGAGTATAGGAACCAGAAGCAAAGGGAATGTGTTTTGAGCTAAGAGGGTTCAATAGCAGAGGGTCACATAAGATCATGACTGCAAAGTAACCTTTGGATTTAGAAATGATATCAGAGAGCTCAAGAGAATCACTTCTTACTGATAAGTTTGGTAATTATACCATTATAGTAATAGAAATAATTATCTCAATTTGATGTGGATCTTCACACCTCTACAAAGAATGTTTATGTATAATACCTCATTTCATTCTCACAACTCTTGTTAATGAAATGTGACTGTTTCCCTTATATAGATGAGGAGAGAGCTTTAGAAAGGGCAAGTTGATTGTATGATGATGATGATGGTGATGATGATGATGGTGATGATAGTAATAAAATTGAAAATGGTCTTTTTAGAACATTGATTATGTGCAAGACATTGTGCTAAGCATTTACTTTGCATAACAAGATTGCAAGTATAGGTCTTATAACTCAATTTGAAGGAGGTCTGGGAGTGCCTGTGTGGCTCAGTTGGTTAAGCGTCCAACTTTATCTCAGGTCACGATCTCCTGGTTCATGAGTTCGAGCTCCACCTCAGGCTCTGCCCTGACAGTGCGGAGCCTGCTTGGGATTCTCCTTCCCCCTTTCTCTCTGCCCTTCCCCCACTCTTTCTCTCAAAATAAATAAACTTAATTTAAAAAAATTTGAGAAGGTCTAGAGAACTGAGGTAACTTCTCCAGAATCACACAGTTAAGAGGTGTCAGAATGGGCCTCAAACTCAGTTCTGCTGGATGCCGAACTTTGTACTCTTTCCAGTATGAAAGCCTGTCTAACCAGCTGTTCAAGATTTTTGGCATATATCATTTAAAAAATTTCTTAAAGAGCAAAATGCATTCTTAAAAACACTGACAAAAATCCAATATTGCTAACTTATCTACTGTTGCCATGTTTATGTTGTAATTGAAGAGATGTGTCCTCCATGAGAAGAAAATTTAAATGTAGTATTTAATTGCTCAGAAATCATATATTAAAGGTCAAATAGCTCTCTAATAAAATGTTAACCACTGAATCCCATAATGCAAATACTATGCTGAAGACAGTCCCAGATTCCATAAACAGAGGTGAGCATCTTCAGGTAAGGAAGAGAAGAAACCTATCTTGTTGGGAAAGTGTCCAAGGGAAAATTCACTTTCAGTATGGTGGCTCAGACAAATCTATATCTCCTTCTCCCACTTGACAAATATCTGAACATCTTTAGTCCTCATAGTGAAGCTGCAAGTGACTGCATTCAATTCCCACCACATTGATGGTAAAAATGAACTATGTTTCAGATGAAAAAAAAGAGTATATATATATATATATATATATATATATATATATATATATAATTTTCTTCTTATAAAGTGTCAGTTGGAGTAACAGTGAGAAACCACAACTAAGAAATTAAGTTGAGATATCTGTGGTGGGTGTATGGGATTTGTACAATTCTTCAACCTTTCTGTATGTTTTAAAATTTTCCTAATAAAATGCTAGTAAAAATAATTAGAAAAGAAGAAAAGAAAAAGAACCCAAGCACCAGGAATATAATAAGCTCCAGATCCAGGAAAGAATGTTAACTCTATGAATATAGCTGAATGCCCTCCCCACCCCACCACTCGAAAGTACTCAATTAGTGCCTTCATTTCAACTATTAATATTGAGGTATTTTATGAGAAAGTTTAAATCCACATAGAACTAAAATAGAGCTAATTCCTGCCCACTAATTTGTCTCCATAACTAAGTTACCAATGTTTTCACATTTCTCTAATTTTATTTCCATTTCCAGGAAACCATGAAAAGCACGGCACTGGTTTAGGATACTTTTAGAATGTAAATTGAATTTATAGTTAGTAAATGAGTTATGATATAAGCTAATTATAAAGCAAACTGGTTGGATACTTTCATTTTTAATCAGGAAGTAATGTAATCTTAAAATCTAAAGCCTACAGAAAAGAGAACGTGAAGAAAATCAAATCATCCTCCCTAACTGCAATGATTACAATATTTACATTTTTTTCTGGCCTCTCCTCTCTATTTCTTAAAGATACTTTCAAATGGTTGTGACAGGTTTAGACCCTGTTTTTTCACTTCATGTTATATATTAAGTGTTTTTCTATGTCTACATATTTAACATATTAAAGATTGCATAACCTTTTACTATTATAAACAGTGCTGTGATGAATCTTCGGCTGTATGGCTTATTTTACATTTTGGATTAGATTGCTGGAAGCAGGATTACTGGGCCAAAGAGCACAAGATTTTAATGGCTCTGTGTATTAATAAATTGCTTTCCAAAAGTGTTGCCCTAATTTATTTTGTAACTGTAACGTAGAAACTTATCTTTGCCAGCATTGAATATTATAACTTTCCAAAGTTGGCAAATTTAACATGCAGGCAATTGTATTTCATTGTTTGCATTTGCATTTCTATAAAATGTTTAAAAACAACCTCCTTCTGCCCACCATGTGAATTGACAGTAGAAAGAATGGCAGTGAGTAGATTTCATGAACCTTCTGGTTGTAACTGTTTCCCCATTGCCCACCATAGCAAATTAATATCCTAGCTCTTATCTTCAAGTCCTGGACAAATTCTCTGTCTTGCCCCCTGTATCAATAACTCTCTTCCAATGAGTCCCAAGTTTCCCTGAGAAGGATCTACCTGGGATACTTGGCATTACGCATGAAGGCTAAGTTAGGTTCTCCAGGTGAGGCTTCACGGTGTCCTGATGTCACCCTCTGCGTTTTGGATCTTCATGAGTCCCCTTGGCTTCCTTTCTTTTAAGGACTTTTACGCCAGGAATAGTCAGATAAAATTCAAAGCTCATTTAAGTGAGTATTTCCCCCAGGAATTCTGCATCAATTAAACAAGAAATTCATTTAATATTATTACTAAAATAATGAAACACAGCTAAAAGTGAATGAGGTGGACTCTTCCACCTATAAACTTTCAAAGAAACAGAGCTTTTCAGGTTGGGGGATACCAATTGGCTAGGTGCTCCTGCTCGAAGTAGACTGACTCACCTCCTTGGGAGACAAACTGAAAAATCTTTGTGGAAAGAGTGGCTAGATATGCTGGAGGCCCTAGGAAGCTTGATGAGAAAGTGGGAACTTACTGGGTCTAGGGAGGTTCCAGAATTCTTCAGATCAAGCTAGAGAAGTATTTTCCTCATTTTTGTCATTATGACTATTTTAGTCTCAGGCTGCTGAAGCCAAGAAAGAAACCTGCCCTATAGCATAATAATTACAGTACTAACAATGCCACATGTAATATTTTTAAAGTATTTATAATGTTCCTGGCATGGTGCTAAGTTCTTCACATCATGCATGATTTCATTATAACCCTCATGCCACTGCTCCACAAAGTAAGCCCTAATCTGATTCTCATGTTTACAGATTAATAAATTATCCTGAAGTCATACTGCAAGCATCTTGGTCCTTAATTAGCTGTTTTCTTAGAAGATTGCAAGCTCCCCAAGGTCAGCACCCCTGTCTTCTATGGGGTCAAGTACTCCAGGAGGCAGAGTATAAGACATGGCCAAATCAGGTAGCTGGTGAATATACGAATTGAAATAAAGTGAAAGAAAAATAATCATTAAAGACCTCTTGGGATTCTTTATAAAAAGCTGTTTTTTAAGCTAAAAAATAAGTTTCTTCAAAAACCACCATAATTCTCTGCTACCTCCTCCTGCCCCTCCCCCACCCCATTTCTAACATTCACTTGGAATGGTGTGTGTGTGTGTGTGTACTTATATGTATATATATGCATATATATATATAAATATATATATATATATAAAATATATATATACATATAAATATATATATATGTATCTCCCACATCTTTATCCATTCATCAGTCGATAGGCATTTGGACTTTTTCCATACTTTGGCTATTGTTGATAGCACTGCTATAAACATTGGGTGCATGTGCCCCTTCAAATCAGCACTCCTGTATCCTTTGGATAAATACCTAGTGGTGCAATTGCTGGGTCACAGGGTAGTTCTATTTTTAGTTTTTTGAGGAAACGCCATACTGTTTCCCAGAGTGGCTGCACATGTTTTAAAATGCTAACTTGGATGCATTTTATATAGGTCAAATCTTGCTCAAAATGATTGAATGCCTCGATGCATACCTCTGGTGTTGATGAGTGGAGACACATCATTGACCTAAAACATCACATATGCTCAGGTCTTAAAAGTAGCCCTTGAGGGGCCCAATACGGTGTCCACACAACATACATTTTTCTCAGCTTGAATCACGTGTTTGGGCTTAGTTTCTTATTTCTTAGAAAAGCTTCTGTCCATACTGGATGAAGTATAAACTCTGACAAACCTACTCTGATCTAGCTGGATGCTGGCATTGTTTGGTGCCTATTGTGCAAAGCCTCCATTTTTTAGGTCCCAAACCAGGCTATGAAATAAAACCAATGAGGTTTTCATGGTTGTGCTGGTATGTCAGAAACTTGGGGCAAAGACTGAGAAAGCCCACACGATGTACACTCCTGAAGGCATAAAGGCACTGCCAACCTGAGAGGCTGCCAAAGGGACCTACAAGATTTGATGCCATCCGTGCTCTCTCTCACAGGATCAGGATGCTGAAGGAGGACTTAAAACACAGAGGAGTCAGAGTTTCCTTTCATGAACCACAATAATGTAAGTGTCTTAAAAAGAAAATGTAAATGAAACAAGAGGAAAGTTTAGCCCAGCAAGATGATGCAAGGCTTCCTTTTCCAGTTCCCATGGAACCCTGTAAAGGTTTTAAGAGAGACTCTCTCATACGTGTTTCTTAAAATTTTGTTTTCTCAGATTCCCTCTTAGAGCTTGAAACTGAAATGCCTGCCCCCCCCCCATAATAAGACATTGAACTTTCACTTCTAAAAAAAATCCAAAGTGAGCTTTGTCTCTTTCTGTTGTTACTAACCAGGGATACAGTGGTTTACGTAATTCTGCTGACTTTTACTGCCAAATTCAGCTTAAAACATATCTCAAGGGCAATTGATTATATAGGCATTGATAATGATAAAGGAAAAAGTGGAAGCTAATATTTTTCAAGTGAAAAAGAGGTCCATTATCTTGGGAGCTAGTCAAGTCTTCTTCTCCTTGGAAGACTTACAAATGTACATCCAGGAGCAGCCATGACTCCTTCAACTTGGCTCGCTCCCTTGTTCTTCCTGGCTCCTTATCAATCCTTTACCTACCCCCAATTTGTGACTGTTTCATCTCCAGTTAAGAAACCATGCACTTCCATATGTTACACTGTCTACCTCCAACTCTGAACTTGCAAATGACCCATATCTTGATCCTCTGCGTACAGCCAAAGAGAGAAAGCAACTCTCTAGAGATTGGAATATATATAGTGAAATGAGAGAACAGGGCCAGAAAAATTAAATCATATGTGTGAGACATTTTGTGTGTCCACGTGTATAACCACACCAGCCATGTAGTGTGCAAATGGCATCTGTGACCATCTTCTTGAGATGCTTTTCAAACATCCTCTAAATTTCGACAAGAAAAAACACGTTCCAAACACGAATTTTATTTTTAAATATTTTTTTCTAGTTCATTGTTTTGTTCTGTTTTATTTCTTTGAATTTTGGTGTTGAAAGGACCTTAAAAGGCCAATATCCTCTTCCACTTTATGAATGAAGAAACCAAGCCACCAACCGGTGTCCTGCCAGGAGCCACAGAATTTATTCATGTCAGAGCTCCAACTCAAAGGCCTAGTGCTTTGCTAATTTCTATTTTTAATTTTTATAAACAATACCAGAAAGTCTCTTTTACTCTTCTTTCAAGATGTAGTGTGTTTAATCTTTCAATAAATTTGTATTTCTGAATTTTTCTATTTCTAAGCCCCCCTTTTCCCCCAGATATCTTTTTTCTCCAACATTATTCTCTATCTCCTAATATGCTTGGAATTTTCAGCCTTTTAATGATTCCCCCCTGCATTTGGTCACTATTCCCTCTGGTTCTCTCTCTCTCTCTTTCTCTCTCATCTTCTACAATCCATTTGTGTCTCTATCCTTCTCTTTCCTCAACATTCCCTTATCACATTCTGATCTTTTCTTGATTCTCTTTAAACTTTTTTTCCATATCCTCAATTTCTCCCCCTGCATGCCTTTTCATAATGTTTCTATTTTTTTTCTTAAATGCTGTTTCTATCAGATAACTTTTAGCCCTTTCTTGACCGTGTATCTCGCCCTTTTCTGTCCTGCTCAAACATGACCCCATTCTTTCATTCCTCTTTCAACACAGCAGTGAAGGGGGTGTGTGTGTGTGCATGCGTGTGTGTGTGTGCACGCACACACACACACACACGCGCGCGTGCACACACATGCATGCATGTACATAGGCATCCATTTAGAATTACTTGGTAATTACTTGGGGTGGAAAATTGAAGGAGACACCAAAGAATGTGCTCATAGAAAGAGAAATATTTTGCTTATTTTCGTCCCTGGGGACGTTAATCAGAAAGTTTCTTTTCTAATGCCTATTTAATAAATACAAGTCATGTACATGTGTTTCCCATATAAAAGTATCCTGAATCAGAACTGTATGTGTGAAATGTTTCAATTTTCTTAAAACATTCTAAAACTTATTCCAGAGCCTTTGTACAAATAGTCAAGGAGGAATAGGACTGGTTTCTGAGTTTCATTTGGACATATTTCAAGTATAATAAACACGTTAAGATTACGTTTTGAACATCACTAAAATGTTTATCAACTATATTTGAGACAACTATAAGGCTACCACAGTAGCATCAAAGTAAAGTTACTTGCTAAATTATATATAAGAAAAATCTAAATATCTAAACATGGTATCACTTTAAAAATTAATTTTTCTGGCTCTAGACTTTGAATGAATTAGGTTAATGTGTATTATTAGCACTTTGTTTTATTAATCAAAGTATGATAATAAAAATGACTCTGGTGTGCATAGCCTTAAGAATTTATAAAGATTTAGCCTGTTGATACCATTAGGCAAAAAGGTTTCCTTTATTCTGTAATCATCGTTTCTTAATAAGCCCATGTTTAATTGCATACATCTAAGAATCAGACTTTAACAATTACTGAGGATAGTAATAAGAAAAAAAGAACTTAGATCAGAAATAATTCAGATAGTTCTCATTAATTCCTTCAGTCTGAAAATTGTAAAGCATCCCTAAATACTAATGAATATATAAAGAAAAACACAGGAAATAGTATCATTATATTTTAATTACAAGATCTCTACTTAAAATCCTGTAGAAGGATTTTTTTCTCATAGACTGTTTCTCAGTCATCCTATATTGGGGAGTTTGCCTGGTGTTCTCCCAAATGACCTGGGTTCAACATCTGCTCTGAGGAAAGATTCTTCTGGCTCAATAATTAAAATATAATGATCTTATTACAGTTAGAAAAATGATTTATTCATCTTTATTATACATTGATTTTTTGGCATGGCAGAAAACAGGGGAGAGATATTAAATGTAATTCCATGGGGCCAAAGATGGGTCTAATATTACCTAATATCTTCAGAACTGACCAGATCAAGTCAGACAGTAACCTAGAGTTGGAAAGCTGACTCATTCTGTGAAGAGAGGGGTTACTGACGAGGGTAGTGAACACTTGATAAATTAGTGGGGTCAGATGGCATGGAGGAGGAGCATTGTGCACACGCCTGGGGAGAGGGAATGAAATACACAAACGGTAAAAGGACAACTGGGAGAAATCCACCGACATAGAAAGATCATAAATGAATGACACATACTCAGAAAGAACAGAAGTAACCTGAAATATGAAAATAGAATGACTGTGTGAGGAGACTGTTCCTTCTCTCCTTGGACACAAATGTGGCCACTATTTTTAAATCACAGAATGGGAAACTAATCAGGCTGATTTTCTCTGAGCAGAATGAACATGGGCATACTGTGCCACATTTAAGTCACCAGAATTCTTTCCTCACAAACAAGTTTGCTTCTTAGTTCCCCACTGTCTTCTAATGCCAAATTCCAAATCGATGCATTTAGTTCCTCCCCATATTACCCTTTAACCTATACATAATTAATAATTTCTAAAATAATTCAGTACTTCTGACCATAGTCTGAGTGTCTATCTAAGATAACGGCACAGAATCAAGCATGGGATCATGTACAGATTAGCAATGATTTTAATATAAGGGGCAATACTACATATAAGAAAAAAAAGACATGCAAATCAGTAATGATAAATATTTGTTAAGTAGAAAAGTCTGTTTCTTTATTTTTAATGTTTATTTTTGAGAGATAGACAGAACATGAGTGGGGAAGGGGCAAAAAGGGAGGGAGACACAGAATCTGAAGCAAGCTCTTGGCTCTGAGCTGTCAGCACAGAGCCCGATGCCAGCTTGAACTCACCAACCATGAGGTCATGACCTGAGCCAACCATGAGGTCATGACCTGAGCCAAAGTCGGATGGTCAACCAACTGAGCCTCCCAGGAGCCCCTGGAGAATAACATTCTTGACAAAAATGATATTTACATTCTTAAAAAACAAAACAAAATAACAACAACTCTTAAGTGTATTTTCAAAAGGGAAATTTTAGAGAATATGGTTGGACAGAAAACTATCCATATTTATTTAAAAATAAAGTTTTAACATTCTTCCTGAGGAATGGTTTTGTGTCTTAGAAAACCACATGGCTTCTGCTGCTTCTAATAACTTAAACATGGGGAGAGGAGTGTGTTAAGAAAGAAATAAAAATAGGCCCACTTGTTTTTGTAGCTTTATAAATCATGAAATCGAGGTCATGAAAAATTAAGGAAAAAAGTAAGGGGGAAAAAGTCAAGACACAGAAAGATTGAAAGGGAATGTGATGAATTGCTTTTTGAAATCAATACATCAATTACTTATTAGCTCAAAAAATTTCTTGGTTCTTTCCAGAAGTACAGATCCCATGAGACTAAAGCTTAATTTATCAACCTCCCTCCTCAAACCAGTTCTTTTTTCATTTCTTTCTATATTTTTTTTTCTGGGGTCAAACAGTGATACCACCTTTCCTAGTATCTCAGGCTGGATGAGTCATCTTGGAGGTCAAATCAAGCACCAAGCCCTGTGCATTCTGCACACAACCATACCTGCACACACTGCCAACCTTTGCTCCTGCATGCTTGAATGACCTCCTGCCTCCTGTCCCTCCCATGGGCATCTGAACGTCAATGACTTACCCCATGTGCAGACGGGGAGGATGCGCCCAGCACAGTCACTAGTCAATAGCACATATCTTCTCTTCCAACAATTTATCTTCTCCAGCTCATCTTGAACCAAGCACCAAATACGTATTTTTCAAACATCATGCCCATGCTAGACATCCCACACCAGACCCAAGGAGGCTGGTGCTTGCAGTCCAGGGCTTTCTCTGTCTCTTGTGCTAGTCCTTCTAGATCCTGCCTTATCTTTGTCTAGAAGCATTGTCCGGAACCCCCAGGCTTCTGTGAGCTACCCCTTCTCTGGGCTCTTTCATCCATTGGTGTCATTCATTACCTTTTCTGTTGGCATTTAAATTTTTATTGCTAACTACAACTTTCGAAGTTTCATGGGTATAAATCAGAGGCTACAAGTTTACCATAATCCTCTTGTATTGCCCAAAGTATCTTGGAGGGCTCATTAAATGCTTATCCAGTAGTTTTTGGTTTTTGTTATATTTGGGTTCCTTTATTATTTGTGTGTGTGTGTGTGTGTGTGTGTGTGTGTGTGTGTCTATTGTAGGTTTTTAGTTTGTGGTTGCCATGAGGTTCATATATGTCAATCTATATACATAGCAGTCTGTTCTGGGTCAGCAAGGCAGTAAAAAGTCCCTTTAACACACATCAGGGATTTTTCTTTTTTCTGGACTTTTGGTATTTGCCAAAACAGGATTCTATTAAATTTAAAGGATCTAATTGTATTTACCAAAGCAGGATTCTATTAAAATAAAAAAAAAAACTAATTTACGGTTTCATATTTCTTTGGAGGGGGAAAAGTCTTTTGTAACATTTTCAGGTGATAAGTTACATTAATTGTTGACTGTTGATCACTTGCTATGTAACAGTCACTGTCAGTTCATCAGTTTATTTAATCTTTACAGCATTCCTATAAAAGATTACTATTATTCTTACTTTGCAGATGAAAAATCTGAGAATCAGAGAAGGGAAGTGACTTGCCTAGTGTCACACAGCTAGCATGTTTCAGGGCTAAAATTAGGACCTTGGGTAGGTCTGGTTCTGTCTAGTCTACCAAGGTTACCATTTAAAAATACCATAGGCTGGGTAATTTAAACAACAGAAATTAATTTTCTCACAGTTCTGGAGGCTGGAAATTAAGATTAGGGTGTCCATGGTTAGGTTCTGATAAGAGCTCTCTTCCTGGCTTACAGGCAGCCCCCTTCTCTATGGATCTTCATATGGCGCAGAGATCTCTCTCTTCTTAATCCTCTTCAACCCTCTCTGATTAGGACCCACTCTAATGATGTCATTTAACCTTAATTATCTCCTAAAAGCCATATGTCCAAATACAGTCACTTTAGGGGTTAGTACTTCAATATATGCACCTGGGAGGGACACATTCAGTCCATAATAGTCTCCAAAAAGATGTGGAGATACACGCTGGGCATTATAAAGTGAGATACAAGAAATCACCCAGAGGTAGTTTATCCAAGCCCCAGTTCATCACAACTTTCCACTCCCAACTTAGCTTCCAGTAATTCAGTATGCCAGGTCAGTTGACATTAACACCAACTTCCAAATCCTATCTTCTCGACAGCCAAGTAATTCCAATTTTTTACAAGTAGAGTAAGAACTCTTTATAAAATTCAACCCATACTGTTCCGGGTTTTCTGGAGATTTCAGGATGTGAATTTCAGGGGCTTTCTGTTTGACATTGAGGCGCACAGTTGGATGGGGCTGGGGAGGCTGGGATGCCCATGTTCTGCAGTGGTGATAAAAATCCCACCTTACAGTGTTAGCTAGACCCTGCTTTGCTAGTACAAAGGCAGTGGGGAGACCAACCTTACGGATTTACCTAGTTCTGGGTGGCCCCAGTAATAAAATGCCAGTGTCTCAAAAGGGCGTGCAAGCGGACTAATTTGCTATAAGGCAGCTGAAGTTCGACCACCAGGCTTCCCTGGGAGAAGGAATCCACTGTGTTCAGATTTCTCATGAAAAAGTATATTGGCATTCTATTTCTGCCTTCGAGAATGGAGTCCAGTGCCAAGCAGGATCCAGACATTCCTGCATTTTTACTCTTCCCTGCTGTCATCTCTCAATGATTATTGATATTTCAGAAAAGGGAGCTATTTCTGCAATTCTCATTTTCATTAAAAACACATTTTACAAATATTTTTGTCCTTTAAAATTTTTTCTTATTTGTCTTTTTGTTTGTTTTTAAAACTTCCCTGTTGTAATTTGTTTGGCTATTGTTAGATTTTGGTTGGCTTATTTATTTTTCTTTATTCCAGCAGAAATCATTTGTCGTGGTAGTGGTTTTTCTGTTGTGTTCTGGTCAAAATTCTCCTTTCTTTGCTTCTCTCTCAGACTTCTTCCCTCCTTGCTGCTCTGCATAAACTCTAACAATAGGAACCCAGCATAAAGGTCTACCCTACCAACTTTCTGCTGTTGCTTTGAAAAAAAATTAAAGTGTATTATAAAGAAGCAGTAGATAAATCTGTCTTTCCCTTTGTGAAAAGTGGCAGAGAGATTATTTCATCTAGATTGGAGGCAGCTAGAATTCTCCAGTAGTGATTAGTTAGGGTTTACTTCAATTCACACTGGGCCCATCCGCAGAGAAAATGGAGGTGATGTTTCCCAAGCATACAATACTTAAAAGTTCACAGCACAAAAATCTGTATAAAAATGACATTAAAATACTATCTGATAGGGGCGCCTGGGTGGCTTGGTCGGTTAAGCGTCCGACTTCAGCTCAGGTCATGATCTCACGGTCCGTGAGTTCGAGCCCCGCATCGGGCTCTGTGCTGACAGCTCAGAGCCTGGAGCCTGCTTCCGATTCTGTGTCTCCCTCTCTCTCTGACCCTCCCCCGCTCATGCTCTGTCTCTCTCTGTCTCAAAAATAAATAAACGTTAAAAAAAAAATTAAAAAAAAAAATACTATCTGATATTCAGGAAAATGCATCTGAAGTGAAAATACCAAAACTTGTATTCCGCTCCAATTTTTATACTTGATGAGATTATTTGAGACCCATAAATGAGCTAATAATGTTAAATTCACCCGTATTATATGAAAATGGATACATCATGCATTTTCTATTGCTATACTACTGATTGAGCAAGACTCTGAGAGGCAGCCTCTTTATACTCAAGATCTCCCATGGATGTCACATATCCTTACATGTGACAGTTATCTCTGCCAGGAAGCTCTTCTTCCACCAACTTAAAATCCTCATGAAATAACGCTGGTCTACTTTTATTTCCAACTTCTATTCCAACAGAGAACAGCTAGTCATGAAGAAAAGTGTCTATTTTCCTACATTCCAGACTAAACCAGAAATCCTTTTACATCGTCACCGTGGAAGATCTATGGCACAACCCTATCCTTCAATCGTCTTTTTGTCTCTGCTGACCTACTTTCCAAACACTTTTAAAGTAGTAATTTCAGACTTGTATATAGTTCCAGAGTTTCCTCTGTGAAGTCGTAAACTCCTTGAAGACAAGGACCATGTCTTATATGTTTTGGCATCCTTATGGTGCCCAAAGAAGTGGTTTAAATCTAGTAGTAATAAATTAATGTTGAGTGAATGTGTTTAATTTAACGCATACTTATATAGCACTCATTTGACTGGAAACTGTTCTGTGTGCTTTATAAATATCAACTCTATTAAATCTTTTAACAATCCAGTGGCATTAGTGTTATTTTCATCCCCATGTCACAAATAAGGAAATCAAGGGACAGAGAGGTTAAGAAATCAGCCAAAGGTCACATAGGTAATACATATCTGAGCCAAGGGGTGCCTGGGTGGCTCAGTTGGTTAAGCATCCGACCCTTGATTTCGGCTCAGGTCGTATCTCACAGTTCATGAGATTGAGCCCCTTGTCCAGCTCCGTGCTGACAACATGAAGCCTGCTTGGGATTGTCTCCTCCCCCTCTCTCTCTGTCCCTCCCCAATGTGTGCATGCGCTCTCTCTCTCTCTCTCTCTCTAAATAAACATTTAAAAAATATATGTCTGAGCCAGGATTCAAACCTTGGCAGTGTGACTCCAAGAGCTGTCTGGGTTCTCTTTGAGGGAATAAATACGTGAAGGCATGAAGAGGTCATCCTCTGATAAACTGTTCACAGTATTATACCTGCTCTGCTAAGAGCAGTTACTCTCTGAGAACCTGTTATTGTGAGATCGTTTTCTACCCTGACTACCCTGTAACTAAATGCTGCCCATTATTTATGCAGTCTATACTCTTAAAGAGTCTTGCTTTCAATCTCTCTCTCTCTTCTATGCTGATTCTCTTTCACATCTAGTTTAATTATGAGTACTTCACACCACTTTTCCAGCTTATCACAGTTATAGTATATTTTGGTGTTATATCTTTTGCCAGATGCTACTTTCCAAAATTACACCAACTGCCAACTTAACAATGCACACATAATTTCACCACCCAAGTGAATGACAAAAATTCTTCTTTAGGGACTATCCATCAGGCTGATTATCAGATATGTCATGCAATTTTCTACTTGGATAAGAGACTAGGAAATTAGTTCCGAGGCTTTTAAAAACAAACACATTCTAAAAAAAAAATGAATAAATACTTTCTCAGTAAATGTGCTACATGAGTAATATTTCTCTGATTTCAGAGCCCACCAGTAGGAATTTATCTAACTACAAAAATTCCTATTTAGCAGGTACAGTATTATTGTACCAACTCAAATGTGGCTACAAAAGAGTGTGTTTCTTTAGTTTTTTGGGGGGTTTTTTTGTTTTGTAAATTAACTAATATGAAGTTCCCATTTGGTCAAGCTGGTGGGAAGCTGTCTTGTCATTGTTGAGGCTCCATCCCCTTCCCTAATTGTCTCACGAAAACTTGTAGTTTCCAGTGATACTTACCAGATAAGGAAGAGTGTCTCATCCTCAGTCCATCGTCATCATGGATATACTCAAGTATCCAAGCCTGAAGTCCAGTTTGCTGATGGATTGCATGTGAGTGCAGTAATGTTTGCCAAAATTGTTCCCCCATGTGTGAGATCCAGCTTCCCTAGATATACCCTTGTGTTTCCCTTGGAGGCTCTGCCCTTTCCTCCAAAGTTCTCAGGATCAAATTTCCCCACTAGCGGAAATACCTGTATTCCTCTCTACTTTCCCAAGCTAGGAAGTAGCTTTCTCTTGCCATTCTTTCTATCCTCCTCCTCCTCCTCCTCCTCCTCCTTCTTCTTCTTTTTAGTTTTTAAATGTTTTTAATGTTTATTTATTTTTGAGACAGAGAGACAGAGCATGAGCAGGGGAGGGGCAGAGAGAGAGGGAGACACAGAACCTGAAGCGGGCTCCAGGCTCCAAGCTGTCAGCACAGAGCCCGACACAGGGCTTGAACCCACGAACCATGAGATCATGACCCGAGCTGAAGTCAGATGCTCAACTGACTGAGCCACCCAGGCGCCCCCATTTTTCCTGTTCTTGAGCACATCCTTCCCTTTCCTTCCCTTCTCTTCTAGAGACATAATAATTCAGCATAATTCAGCATAATTCTTCTGTGAGTTCAGGTATTTACAAAACTCAAGGAGAGCAAATGACTGTGAGCAAGTTTGTACTCAAAAGCAAAACTTTATTTGGGCAAGGGGCTGGGGGGAGGGGGGAGACATAGGGAGAAGAAAAACTAAATTAGCAACTGCATGAATTGTTATGTCATATGTGGTGACAGGCTTCTTGCTGTCAGTTTGCTCTCAGTTTTAACCAAGGAGAAAAGACATGCGTGCCACGCAAAGGTATCAACATACAATTTGCCAAGTGTGCACTATTGATAAAAGCCTAAGAGATTTAGAGGACCAAGTTTATCTATTATACACAGAACTCCTCTCTGGGACTGGCTAGAAAGAGATCTTGCTTACGGAGAAAGTTGTTCAAGGTAAAAATGAGACAAATTTGAAGAAAGTAAATGTGTCCAGCCATTTTATTAAAGACTCATGGAAGGAAAAAGCTGTAGGAACACACAAGGGATGAAAAATCAGACACAATCTCAAAACTGGTGCTTTTTCCAGTCTTGGGGTAGGAAAGAAAACATTAAAGTAAATCAAGAGTATGCAGGTGTAGTCCTTATGCTATGTGTAAGAGCTGGTGTGTTGACCATGCTACTTTACGGTATAAGCTCCAAGTATGAAACATCTAATAGATGCTAATCCATGAAGCTGTCCAGCCTTGACTTTGGTCTGGAATTTCTTACTCTGGGGATACTGAAAAAAAGTAACATTTTAATGTCTCAACCTAACTGGTACCCAGCTTTTTATTATACCATTAATCACTCCACTAAATCTGATGTTCTTACTTACCCGTACCCACTTAAACGTGGAACAGTTTTAATCCAGGAAGAAGGGAATTTTGGTCTGGAGGTGAACACATTAAAACACATCACTATCACCAAAACTTTCTTAAACTTTGGATGAATCAGTGTTTGCAACTCTCAAGGGCATTACAATGATTTGTTTGAGGTCTGTTTGTGATTTGTATGCCATGTTTATTAAAGGTGATATAAAAGGTTATGTAAGGGACTTAATCCCCATGGTTTTGGCAAATAACCACTATCATTTAGTGGGAAGTGGGTGGCATGTCAGTTGTCAGCTGTAATTTCTCCTTACACATACTTTTCTTATTATACCTCTTATACCCACACAACTTTTTGACAGACCATGTTGGGGGTTCTGAAGCAGGGGGGAGCTAAAGAGCTACCTGGTGAGAGAGAATATTTTAATAGGACATATAAAATCTAGTACTTTAATTGGAAAGAAACAGTAATGGGATGTTGAGGTTATTTTCTTCCACCAAATCTGTAAGGACTTTAAGCCAATTTCTGTGAAAAATTGGTGTAGAATTTTGTCTCCTACTCACTTCAAAGATCAAGGGCAAGACATGTAGAATTACTACTAGATTTCATTACAGCTAAGTTCCATCATTATTTTATGCCCCATTAAGGAGAAAACATGGCACCAATTAAATTGACACAATATTTTCTTATCACCTAACATTTTTATATGATTGAAAAATATTTTGAGGCTCATTTTAGATATAGATTTTATTATATATCATACTTTTCTGTTTCTGTGCCTTTCTATGCCCCTAATAAAATTTCAATACCAGCTAATGGTGCCAGACCTTTGCATTTAAGATGGTGCTATTGCCCATCATGAAATCTGTAGCTGTTTTTCTACCTCATGAAGGACTGGGGCTAGGCACTAGGCATCGATCAGCACCAGACCTCCCAGTGCTTGCATTCTTAGTGCCATCTTCATTTTACTGTTCCTTCTCAGAATCATGTCAAGCTCCTCGTCCGTTTTGTGAGAACTTGTCCAGTTCAAACTTTAAAAAAAAATTTTTTAATGTTTATTTTTGAGACAGAGAGAGATAGCGCATGAATGGGGGAGGGTCAGAGAGAGAGGGAGACACAGAATTCCAAACAGGCTCCAGGCTGTAAGCTGTCAGCACAGAGCCCGACATGGGGCTCGAACCCACAGACCGCGAGATCATGACCTGAGCCGAAGTCGGATGCTTAACCGACTGAGCCACCCAGGCGCTCCCAAACTTTATAATAAAAGTGGACACCCCATTCCCTCAGGAAACCCTGCTCACGGCACCATGGCAGACAAAGCAAGGGGCCAATATCAACAGTAAATACTAGCAATACTTAATTCTTTCTTAATTTTTAGATTAAAAAATAGAGTAGAAGTCCTGACATTTTCTTCCCGCACTGGGAAGTGCTTGTTCCACTTCCACTGGGCTGCTTGTTCAACCCACGGGCATTTTGCACTCAACTTTGGAGACTACCATGTAAACAACTATATTAATCTCATGGTATAAACATTTGAGGAACTGAAAAAACTCAAGTTTAAGAGTTTGACTGTGTTTTTTTTTTCTCTCAATTTAATATGGGTGTGAGGCAGGGAGGGGTGGAAGTTCTTTTGGAAATAACTAAAATTATGGCCATATATATTTTTGAATCTTTTAAAAATACACTGTGTATTCACTCCGGTAATTCTGTTGATGCCCAGCTTTAGACCAAAGACAACGCAAATTCTTAAACAGGAACAAAATAATAATTGGCAGCTGTGCACAATAAGGCAATCAAGGGCCATGTGTTGCATCATAAACCCCTAGAGCAAAGAAATGTGCCTGATGTTGGATAATGAAGTGTATCCAAGAAAATAAATACAATGGACTGTGTTATTTTAAGGGTAAGACTGTTATTCCCTCCTGTCAGAAACAGATAAAATTTTATTTCTTAACATAGTGCAACTTACTCAAGAAACCTTTTGGGCTGCATATCCACTGGGGTAAAATACTGAATAACTGCTCACATGTGATCACACCTCCTTACTCCTAAAATTTTGATGCTGCGCAAAATAAACATAATTTTTCTAAAGAGTGAATTTCTAAGACAGAGCATTATAAATATAGCATTTTTAGTAAAGCCCAAGCCAGATTGTTTCTCTTTGTCGGCTTCTAAGGAAGGCTGCAACCACTAATCTGATTACACACCACTGCCAACTTCAGATACCATTGGATAGCCCTTCCTTGAAAGCAGTTCACTACTTTTGTTCCTACCTGAATCTGAGTATAATATCATAAAGATTTCCTAAACTGGAAGAAACCGTAGTAAATAATGTATTTTCCCATACAACTCACTGTCAAGTTTTGGTTGAAACTTTGTAAGGCGAGAGCCCCTATGTTGTTGTTGTTACATTGTTATAATATATTGTTATATTGTTGGGTCTCTCAACCCCTGGGTGAGGATGTGATGTTTGCAAATGGTACATTCCTTAAGACAAGACTGAGAATGGCTTGCCACTTCCTCCCACCCACAATTGTGTAGAGGAGGGAGAAGAAAAAGCCAAGTAAGAATCTCCCAGAAAATAGCAAATGTTAATATTAATCACACTCCCATCCACATCCAGATGGCCCAGACTCATTTATGTGAACATACATGTAATGGAAGTTTTGTAACTGTAATAATTTACAAATTTATGAAATTATTGCAAATTTTTAATGATTTGCAAATATTACAAATAATTTGAGTATTATAAACATTTTGTAATAATTGTAACAGAAGCTGTAAAATGTACCCTTTCCACTTATCTAGAAAAAGAGAATGGTGTGGTGAACACAGCATTGTTTCTGTCAAATCTATAACAGATACTCAACCCCCAGAGTAATCAGAGGATGCAAATTCAAACAGCAATAAGATACTATTTACCCCCATCACACTGTCAAGTATTGGAAAGCCAAATCATACAAAGGTGTGTGGAAATAAGAACCATCATGGACTGCTGATGGATGTCTGAAATCATTTCATGGTGAATAGTCTCATAGCAGTGAGTGCAGTTAAATATGCAGATACCCTAGGACTCAGTGATTCTATTCCTGAGTACATTGTCCTGTTATAATTTCCATGCAGATGCCCACAGACTTGTATAAAGATATCCTTTGCAGGGTTATGGGTGAAAATCAAGGCAGTCTACAGTTCCATCAATAAGGAAATGAATAAAATGGGGCATACATGCAATGAACAGAATACTATGCAGTGATCAGAAGCAATGAGATGTATTTTTTCTTCACTATTTTTGTTTTGCACTGTAGAAAACAACAACAACCAGAAACACACAGCTTTTCTTCACATTTGCACGGATTTTTAGGAAATCACCGCTTTTCCCCTGGAGGAATAACCTTCAGACAAAAGAGAAGTAGTATCACATTGCAAACTCTGCAAATCCCTAAAATCAACTGCTTGAAGACAATCCCCAGGGACTGGGAAGAAAACAAATGTCACAAGAGATGAGAGGAGAACATGTAAGGATGGCAAGCTGGGGAAATGAGCATTTTTAGTGCCATTGACCCAGACCAAGATACCTTTTTCTCTTGGCACCCACGGCCACCACCTCAAAGGGATGATTGTTGGTCTGCGGTCTGAAGAACTCTTCTTAAATGAAACGAGAGTCGCTTTGAGAAGTGTATATACGCACATATATCTTTGATGTATATATCAACATGCATAGATATCTGAAGCATAACTTAAAGGAATAAAACAGATTTGTAGCAAATATTCCTTATGGAAATTTTTAAAAAACATAGTAATACTATACATTTTTCAAGAGTACACATTTTATAGAAACAAATGGAAGTTGGGTTGCAAGGACTTACAGAAAAATGGGTGCTGATGAGGTTGGGGGGGAATGGAATGAGGACAAAAATTAATATAATGCAAAGCAGCCCCATCCTTATTAGTGTGTCATCAATCGAAAAGTCTGATCAACCAGATTCTGGCCTTCTGAGATTTGGCTCTATCACCTCTATGTACACAGCTCTGGAAGCATGGGGGAAATCTGCATTAGGGGTTATATTGTACGATCACTCATTCTATTTCTGAATCACATTTGAAATCACACGTGTTTGGCCTTAACTTGTGCACATTCTTTGAATACTATTCCAATAATAGTCCATGAAGCAGAAGAGCTAAGGAACCACAGGGTCATCTGATCCAAGCTCCGTTTCACAGATAAGAAAGCTGAGATTGCAAACAGTCCAGGGATCTTCAAGGCCTCCTTTTAGTTTCTTGGCTTCTTATTATATGTGAATTTGATTTCAGCTCATTTGAAGAATCGGTTTCCTTTTCTAAATACTATCTTTCCTCTCTGCAGTATTGCTTCAAATTCAGCAAAAACAGGGGTATGGAGAGGATTCAAACCAAAACTATTTTAAGTGTAAGAATCTAGGCAGATAATAAAAACATGTTTTTTAACTTATTTAAATTGTGTGCATCTGCATTTATTTGTTTTCAGATTTTGTAGGTTCTGTGGGTGGTAGTCCAGGAAAAAAACACACAGAGACATTTGCTTTGGGACTGCCCAGCATAAACAGCATTACCATGGCAGATCGGAATGTGTGAGCCGAAAACCAATACAGGGTCAGAATCCAGACCCAGAGGTAGCCTATGCACTTGAAGGTTTCCTGTTGAAGGACACATGCTCCTTCCAAGGATACAGAGATCTTTACCAGGACTTTCAATTCACTACTGCTTTGTGTCCTGGCTACAGCCATCCACTGCCAAGTTGCTGTTTGGGCAACAGTTAATTATCAGCTGTCTGGACTAGCTCACCGTAAACATATTACAGTGTTTCATCGCTCATGTTTTATTTAATTTCACTTGTCATCAAGGTCCTTGATTGGAGCTCTGCGATTTAGATTGGGAGAGGTGGTTTTTACTCCTGTTGAAATCTGCTTATCACTCAGTCCGTGCTCTGCTCCAGAGGTAAAGGATGAGACTCTCTCGCCCACCAAGACAGGCTCTGGTGCTCTCTAGGGCAGCTCCAAGAAGGAGTTGGGCCATTTATCCTAACTGTGATGCTATTGCAAGAAGCTAAATGAGAGACACATGGCGGTTTTCGGGTGGTATAATCTGTCTTCAGTTAATAATGGCATTTCCAGTGTGGGATTACTAATGAGAAGACCCTAGGACCACTGCCCAAACTTCAGATGTCAAGAATCAGTAAACTCCCACATAGGTTTTGCGAACCATGAAGAAAACTTCAAAGATCAGATACAGTTTTCCATGGAGATGTCTGTGTTTTGCCGGATGCTCTGGCAAGGATACAGAGCACTCATATTCAACACACAGAAACACATGTGAACACATACAAACATGGCCATACCAAACGATCCTCGTAGTGTATCGACCTCAGGCCTCCTGCCCGGGCCCTCAGCAAAGCCACTGGAAGAACCTAGAATAAACCCCAGCTCTGACACTCAGGTAAGTGGAGACAGGTGTAAGAAAGATTCTCCACGGTAAGGTGTGTCAGGCAGCCCAACACATGCCTACATGCCTCTCTACGTTCCTCTCTGATATGGACAAGACACATGTGAAACATGCTTCCTCCAAAGGGAGATCACACCCTCCAATGCCTCTCTGTCAGAACTGTGGGCTGTGTTCCCAGCTGGCAAGGGTAGATTTTACCCCCTGACTGTACAAAAGAGCTGAGAAAGGAGCTTCCCACTGAAGACCTTGCCTCACCCATAAGGTTCTTCAGTACAACTTGAGTGTTTCCCTCTTCAGTGGGAATAAGAAACAATAACAAAGTAAATAAAAGTAAACCATGGGACAAAAATTTCATACACTCAGCAAATATATCATGTTTTTAAAAGATGAATTTGCCCAAAGTCTTTATGTCTATCGTTTCCCCTCCCCAGCTCTTCCCCCCACTCCGCCCCAACACACACACTCAAATAGTAGGCATTGCCAGAAAGCGTTATTTGGAGCTGATTCTAACTTTCTAAGAGTATTGGAAACAACTCCTAGCTACTGAGGCCATGATCATCTGCTTTTGCACCTAAGAGAGAAATTATGTGCAAAATATGTGTTAATAAGAGGACTTTCTGTTATCATAGAAACAGCATGACATTGATAATAACTTTACCTTTCACTTTTAAGTGTATAGTTTTGTAATAATCCATAAAATAAATTATATTGGTCAGCAACCCTACAGTCATTTTAGATGCACTGAGCCATTATTGGTACTAAGCAAAGGTGGGAAAGAAAAGGAAGGTGAGTTAGACGTGGTTCTGGCCCTCAAGATATTCTTCAGGGTGTGCTTTAGGAGTAGATGCATACCCGAAATACTGGCACAGTAACAAAAGCATCATAAATAGGAAAATGGTCGAAGGGCTACAGAGGCCCAGACAAGGGAGTATGCAGTCTATATAAACATATACGTGTTCCATATATGTGTATTGGAACAACTGCAAAAAGAAGAAACACAGTTTTTACAATCAAATACTTTCTTTAGCTCCTCTTAAATGGCTTTGCGCAAGCTATCTGGGTAAGTAATCAATATGAATATAGACACCGAAGTTGATTATAAGCTACGTGAGGGCAAGAATGAAGCACCTTTATTCACCGCCGTGTTTCCACCTCAAAAAAATAGTGCTCACGTAAAATTATTTTAAGTGAAATTGCCTAGGAAGTGGAAAAGATATGGGGTATAGAAGAAACTGTGAGAGAGACCCCAAAAGAGTATGGAGGTGGTCTTCCAGTCCAAAGATGTACTTTGCCAAGGGCAAGAGGGAGATGGCTTGGCCACATGGTGCAGGCTTGGTGGAGGAGGAAGGGAGGTTATTTAGGACAAGGGGGCGGCAGATGAAGCAGGATCCCTTTTGGCCCCTCTTTCTAGCACAGAGTTCTGGGTACCCAAGAAGTCAGGCCCTGTGCTTGCGATGGAGGCAAATGATGTCAAGAGGGAAAATCGGGTCGGATTAAGGTGAGAAGGGTGTAGAATACATATTCAGAAAAGGCTCTTAGTAAATAAAAGACCCAGAGCAAGAGGTGGGGGTGGAAGTTTGACAGAGGCAGGGCGGGCTAGGGGAACTGAGAGGCTGAGTGGGAGCGGGGTGTGAGTGTGGCAGAGGATGGGGCTTGTAGGATGGGGCCTTGACTGGAGATGTGCATCATACAGATAAGGGAGAGAGGATAGTGGTCTGGAGAGGACAGCAGCAAGGGAATGAGGCTTGAGGCGAGCTGACCAGCCTCAGAGTTTCCTTGGTGGAAGGCTGCTCTGAGGGTCAGTCCCTGTCAAGCCCCAGTAGGGCAAGGGGAGCAACAGCCCCCAATCAAGTCCCCTCTCTTAGAAGCCAGGAAAAAGCTGGACCTTGTTTTCAGAGGTCTGCATTCCTCTGCAAAGCTTCCTCTGGCCTAACCTTGGAAGTCATGCATCAATTCCACTACCTTCTGGTTATAAGGGAGTCTCTAAGACCAACCCAGATTCATAGACAGGGAATTACATTGTACTTCTTGCAGGGCAAACAGCAAGATCACATTGTAAGAGACTGTGGTGGCCACTTTGGAACATTCAGTCTTCACACACCCTTACTGTGGTGAAAGCAGACTTTTTTCTTTTTTGCTGGTTTCTCAACCTCCATGAGCAAATAAAACCACCTCGGCCCAATTGCTCAAAACTCCAAATTGAATGATAATCCTCACCTCCTCTCTTTCCTGCACTCCTCAGGTTTAATGCATCCTCATCAGGTCCTTTCAACTTCACTTCTGAAACAACTCCCAGGTATATTCACCCCTCTGCACCTCTGCTCGAGCCACCCTGCTGCCACCGTCTCCCACCTAAACCACTATAGTAGCCCGGGGATGATCTCCTTGCTTCCATTCTTGTCCCCTGTAATCCATGTATTCTACAACAGACAGGTTAATACAGTTAATGCTCATACATAAGATCATACCACTCCCATGCTTAAAAACCTGTGACGGCTTCCCAGGGATACGGCCGTATCCCAACTGGGATACAATCCAAATGCTGTCATCTGGCTTCCAGAGCCTTCCATGATTTAGCCCCAGGTCTTCACACCAGCCTCTTCAGGCCATCCCTTGATGCCTTGTCTACTCTGCCCTTACTCACATTTGCTGCTTTCTTTTACTTTCTCAAACTCCCCTGGAGCCAGCATCTTGTGTCACCTTCCTGGAATATTCTCTGACTGTGCATACTGGCTTCTTGTTCTTTAAGAGCCACTTCCTCATGGCTTTTCCAATCTCCTAATAGAAAAGTAGCCTCCCAGGTCACTGTCATATTGCCTGATTTAATTCACTAGTTGAAACACAGTTAAGATATAGGGATATGACAGGTAACTTTTGGGGCCATGAGAACAACAACAAAAAGCTGTAGCTGCATTCATAAGTGTTTTACATTTTCTTAGTCAGACACCACCTACCTCCCTTAAAATGGCAGTTCGTAGGAACAGAAGACTTCTCTGTAGACCAGTTCCTGGAAAAACTGCTGACATAAGGTAGGAGTACAGTCTTCACTAATGATTTAGTACCTGGAAGAGCCTGGTAACTTAACCCAGTACACAGTAAGTGATTAACACATTTCTCTTATAATAATAATTATTTAATTAATCTAAGTGTCTTAATTTGCCAATAGGGGCACTGAAGCCAGGATTAGTAAATCGTTTGCCCAGCGTTACTAGGATAGGTGCGAATAGTATCACGACTAAGTTTAATTGTTAAAATCAAGAGTCTCATCTTTTTATTATGAAAGAAATTTTTAAAAAACCAAACAACTCTTGGGGCACCTGGGTTGGGTGGCTCAGTCAGCTGAGCATCTGACTTTTCATTTTGGCTCAGGTCATGATCCCAGGGTCATGGGATTGAGCCCTATGTTGGGCTTTGTGCTGAGTGTGGAACCTGCTTGAAATGCATTCTCTCTCTCTCTCTCTCTCTCTCTGAAATTAAAATAAAATAAAATACCAAATAACTCTTACTTGTATTGAACATCCATCCACTCTGTGCATTAGCTGGAGCCGTGGGATCTCAACTGTGACACTGACCAGTAGCGTGGCATTGAGCAAGCATGCAGGAGAAGAGGGTCTGATTTCCCTCTCAGGCATTTGAGGATGCTATGAAGCCACATGGAGGCATTTACTCCCTCATTGGGGAAGTTTGGGTGTTCCAAGAGTGTAAATGCCCCTCCCTTACCTTCGTCCTTTTCTTTTGTCATTATATCCCTTTGATCTAGAAGGCTGATTCTTGCCACAGCTTGCACTTCATAGGTGAATGCCCAAGACTGGAAACACAGCTTGAAACACCATTTTCCACCAACTAATCCTTGGATCACACATGACCCCTTGAAAATAAGATCAAATAAGATTGGGAAATGCAAAAACCATTCACAGGCACACAAACATATTGAAAGATTTGAGAAATTTCTCTGCAACGTGTCCTTCACCCTCTTTTTAACACAGATTTTTTTCCTAATCTATATTGCCTTAGAGATGATGATGCATACATATTAAGGTAGATCCAGGTTACTGTCAGAGACAAACTGATTCATGGGCAAGGTTCATAAAATTCAATAAGGTGTAAGGATATGACAGGTTGCTTTCTAGACCATCATAAAGAATAAAAAGGATGTGGTTGGAAAAATAGCTCCAATTCTTCACTCTGTCCCGCATCCATACTCTTTATTATGTGACTTTCCAGCTCTTGAATCTGAAATGGCCTTATGACTTGTTTTGGCCAACAGAATACAGAGGAAGGGACTTTGTACCATTTGTCAACCTAAGTCCTGAACAGTCTTGCATGCTGCTCCCGGCTTCCTTGGAAACCTGTCATCACTCTTCACATGAGCCTGGGCTAGCTCTCCAGATGATGAGAGACAATGTGGCCCAGTCAACCCCATCACTCCAACCAAGAGCCAGCCAATCACCGGACGTGGAAGTGAGACCACCCTAGACTGCGTCAGTCCCCACTGAGCCATCAGCTGATGACAGATGACAGTGTAAGCCCTGCCAAGTTCGTCCGAGCTGGCCAGGTCAGCACAATGCTCAAGCCCATCCATGATATACTCGTGAGCACTAAGAAATCATAGTTGTTTTAAGCCATTAATTTGGAGATGGTTTGTTACCTAGCAATTCAATAATTAATACACAAGGCAAAACTCCCATTTACTCCCACAGACAAAAAAGGAACCCTGAAAAACACAGGACGATGATACGATATAACATAGCACTAAAGCTGATTGAAGCAAAATGATAAGCATTTCCAAGACAGAAGTTAGGTCTTATTCACGTTTATATCCCTACAACCAAACACAATGCTGCGCACATGGGGTGTTCAATAAATGTTTTTGAGGAATAAGATCGTGGTAAATTGCCACTGTACCCAAGAGCTAACTCTGCACAAGAACCAATGGATTACGTGTTACAGTTTCAGAAGGACATAAAAAAGAAGCAGACCTAAAAACAAGGAGAAGTGATACTGATGGCAGACAGTTAGAAATTAATAGTTTTCCTGATCTGAACTCATGATTCTCATGCTCCTGGGATTAGAGGTGGGCGGCCCTTACAGCATCTGCACCGCAGGATTAACATCTGTGTGAACGTGGACATAGAAAAAGGCAGAGGGGATGAATTCCTGAATTGTTCTTACTGACATTCGCGGATATGGTTCCTTGGATGATTCTAGTTCACAGGTGCACTGGCCACACACTAATTGAAAGAATTATTTTCTTAACATTCGGTGTCATCTGCAAAGGCTTTTGTGAAGAGCATAATTGTTTCAACCAGCTGCTAGGAACTGTTTTTATTAATTTTTTTTTAAAAATCAAACAATGCCAAAGCAGAGGGTGTTTGTAATATTTCCCCCTCCACATTCTTCTGGGGGATTAAATGAAAAACAACAACCTACAGCTTTATGAGGCTAAGACCTTTGAAGACCAAGGAATTGGGTTCTGTAAACAGCAACAACAGAAATGTGTCCTTTTTCTCTCTATTTTTATCCTCACCCCATGATAGGCTGTCCTGTGTGCAGCGTGTCTGATTAGTGAAGCCCAGAGTGGCCACATCCTGAATCCCTACACTAGCACAACCTGACAGACTGCAGGTCTGACTTCCACTGTGTGTGCTGCCTTAAACTAGAGAAGATGCCACAAGTTCTATGATTTCTGTCTTTGGGTCACGGCCAGACCCATCTCCAAGGGACTGGCTCTAATAGCTAAAAAATCTCTTTCTGGAGTCAACTCTTCAATGTATAAGGATTTCCAGGTTTTCCCAAAGGCAGTCTGTAAGTCCCCCAAACCTAAATGTCATTTCAGCATTACACCACTTTCTTCTAATTATTTGTTTTCCCTCCCTCTTTGATTTTAAGTTTCTCGAAGTGGTGAGTTAAAAAAAAAAAGGAAAACAGTACAAAAGAGACAAGTGAGAGACCAAAGGAAAAATTATACATGTTGCCATTCTTATCACAAGGGGAAGCCAGCTGTGATCTAGAAAAAGGATCATAAGAACTAAGGTTGAAAATGGCAGACTGTACTTCTAAAAAATGAAAGAAGGTATAGATCGAGATGGAGTATTATGGTTTAAGGCAGCATGGGGCTCTTTGACTATTTGGAATCTTTGGAAATACTTTAAGGTCAAACTAGATGTTCTGAGCAGGGTGTTACATATACTTCCCTGAGGTTACAGCTTTGTTACAACACACAACTGAAAAAACTCAGCATAGTCCTCAAAACGTAATGCATTCATCCTGGAACATGATTTCCTTA
Organism: Panthera onca; assembly: GCF_046562875.1. NCBI lineage: Eukaryota > Metazoa > Chordata > Mammalia > Carnivora > Felidae > Panthera > Panthera onca. Next base: position 76,085,051 of record NC_138343.1, read on the forward strand.
CCTTAATTTTTTTTTTCCTTTTTTCACATTAAAATCAGCAGCAAATTAAATGCAAATGTCTAGAGAAATGAAACACTTGCACTACAAATTTACACACACCAAATCAGAAAAAGAGAAAGTTATAGTCCTCTCGCGGATTGTAAATCCCCAGACTTCTAAATATGTACACTCAATGTATTAAAGAGCAACTTAACCTTGCTTGGAGGACTTTGACTTATGCAATTCCCAACATATGTTTATTCTTCAAACTAAAAAATTGCATTTCCATTGGGTTTAATATTAATATGCCAGTTTCTGCTAGTGCTTAAGCTACTTGTTGGAAATAAGTCTGGTGCTTTAAAACATTACCTAGACCCTTTTAGATAGGCGGAAGCCCGTATAAAGGAAAATCATCAAAGGGGAATGCCAAATTGTAATCAAATGCCAGATTGTTTTAAAAGACAAAACGTAAAGAAGCAATCACATATTCAAAGTCACACAGGGGCAAACTCAGCCATCAAATTCCAATGGGTTTTGCCATCACTCATAGACACCTCTCCCAGCAGGCGATCTTTACAGCTAGGTTATTGCAGAGTGTACCATTTGCTCAACTTTAATGCACCACCAAAAGTCACCACCCCCACTCTACTACATCAACTGAGCTTCACGTCATCCTGTCCCAGATGTTGGATGTATTAGATAAAATGGGGGAAATGGTACACTTCCACTTTTTAACATTTCTTTGTAATTGCTTCACCTAATGTAGCTCTCAATCACCCCATCCTTACTGATCTTCCCAGACCAGAAACAGATGTGCAGTGTCATTGTATACTCACTATTTAATGATTAAAAACAAGGGAACCCAATACGGCAGGACAGGGTTGAAAGTCACCATGTAGATATTGGATTTCCCTTTGTATTTAGAGGAACTGTGTGGAAAACCCACAGAGGGAAGGTAGAATTAGAGTGAGAATCAAAGCTGCCTTTTGCTGAAATTACTTATATAATAGGAGAATGTGGAAAGACTCCTTTAGATCTCCCAACACCCCCTGCTAAGGATTCTCCACTTTCAAATATATTATAAGGACTACAACCCAAGAGTTGCTTTTCCCATATGAGGAAACAAGGAAGATTCCATCCCCCCAAATGTAGTTTACTGGTCAGCCTGAACATTCTGGAATGTTTTAATGTTTAATGTTTTAATCAATAGTTAAAACCCTCATTCTAACAGATTCAGTTACCTCAGAGAAGAGGCCACCCCCCAGAAATGTCATGTGGAAGCCAAAGCCACAGGGAAGCTGGGGCCTGATGGGTTAGCAGCAGGTGATCCAGATGTGCACATCTGTGGCAACCCACCCCCTCCCTCAGGCAATGGCTGGGCTGCATTCTGTCACTGGGGACAGCCAGCACAATGGGGAGGCAGAAGAACAAGGTAAAATGACATTTGGAGGGTTTTTTGAGTTATGATGATATTCTTTGAAATTCCCAAGCGTTGTGAAGGGTCTTCAAAGGGATTCTCAACTCCAGGATTTAGTGCTCTGGGCAGCCGCCCAGGTACCACAAAAATCCCCATGTGTGCACGTCTCCTTTGTTACCCATGTATATACTCCCTCCCTGACGTCAAAGCCATGTTTGCTCAGCTTGTTGAAAATGTGTTTCTTGCTGGCCACATTCTTCCGTTTTCTGAGTCAGTGAGGTTTCTGCAGAGCCGATGGCACTGAAGCCGCTCCCTCCATCGAAGGGACAAGGAGGACACTTGTTTCTGTGTCGAGCCACATGCTCACCAGACAAGGCTTGTTTGTCTAAGAAACCTTGTGCTTATTTTTTGTTTCTGTTTGTCTGGCATCTAACCAGCATTGTCGTAAAATGTCCATCCTTTAGCTTTGTGAATGGGAGATCCCCAGATTCAGTGTCTCTTGGTGGAGACTTGCTCTAAAGATTGGCCTGGACGTAGCTGAGCCCAGCATATGACACACTTCTCTTCCTGCCCTGAAGAGCAACAAAAGTAGGGCTGGAGGAGGATTGGGGCTTACTATGAGTGATGGCGATCAGCCCTGGCCCTTCTGAGGTCTAAAAGCTTCCGAATGCTTGCCAAAGTTTTCACTGAAGTATATGTAGTATAAGAAACTCTAAAAGGGGAGGGAATGACAGTCACCTTGATTATTTGATAAACTTGTTTCAGCTATTTGGAGACTTAGTCATTGACAGCTACTCCAAGTGGATTGCCAAAGCCTTCATCACATCTTTGGTAGATTATAATTGTACTGTAAAGCCTAGAAAGAAGGATCTGTGACTAACAGCCTGGTCTGTCCCATGTAATGTATTAGTAAGAATGGCGTAAAGACAGAATGTCTGTTACATGTCTATGATATGGCAGATTTTCAACATTTATTCTCTGACTTTAATTCTATGAGGTAGTTACTCCCATTTTACAGCTGGGAAACTGAGGTAGAGACAGCTTATATAGCTCATTCAAATTCACACAGCTGAAAGTTGATGGAGTCACAATTTAATCACAGACTTTTCCTACAACATCAGAGTGCTGAAAAAAAATAGTCTCTGACATTATATTCCTTACAGAAAGATCTCATAACTTCATGGCTAGGCTCTGACAGATCTGGTGGTCTTGTCATGATCACAGATGTCACATGGTAGGTAACAAGTAGCACTGGAAGCTTCTGACAATCTATTGTGTGACTGACTATTCCACCTGAGTGCCTTTACCATTTTGTCTCCACACCTCATCCTAGTGACATTTTTCCTCACCTCTAGGACTGAAATAATTAAAAATGCACTTATGTTCAAAATTGAGAATTTAAAGAGACTCTGCCCTCATTGACAAAGGCTCACTCCTCTCTATTTAGCCATTCTCAATATGGAGACCCTGAAATCACAGGGGTATCTATGAATTGTTTAGTTATTTGAATGTTAGTCTGTTTAACCACATTAAATGGAAACCATACCATTACTTGAGAAATATTTTATAGTCTAATTAAAACATCAAGGTCCTCTGGGTTCTTACTAGAATTCTAGTGAAATATGCCTTTCATTCATTAAAATAGGAAATCAGTTATTAGTTTTTAAAATACAGTATATAAGGTAAGGGAAAAAAGTCTTTCCATGGCATCAATGACAGTACTGAGGGAGGAGCTAATAAAATGACTCCTTGGTGGCAAGAAAGTTGGAAATCATTGACATTAATTGCTTCAACTCAGCACTGGCAAGAAGGCAGCTTAGGGATTATACACCATACTTTAGAAACAGGAGATGAGTGATTAGCCCAAGATTGTCCAAAACATTTGTCAACATAAGGAACAGACCCCAGATCTTCTGATTTCAAGCCATTGATGTCCCTTAAAATGTGCTAGTTCACTTATTTTGTGTGCAGAGACTGTTGCCTAGAAAATTATTCAAAGTTCAGAGAGCATGGTTAAATTTCCAACACTTCTGCAATTAGGTGAGCATGTGTTATACTGTAGGCTTTTAAAGATTCATAGCAAAGTGCAAAGGGACACAAAACTCTCCCAAATTAATTGTACATTACAGGAAAATGTTTGGGCTAGACACCCTACACAATTTGGCAAAGCATCCATTTCACTGGCCACAGAACTTAGACACAATAGATAGGTAGAGACACAGCCCCCAAAGAGATTTGTCAATGAGGAATTAAGAAGCAACATCTCATTTTCAAGGAAAACTGTAACCCATGAATAATTTATAACTTCAAACATGGTTTATTTGGTGTCCTGTTTTCCCCAGTCAATTGCTTCCCATATGGAAATGAAGGCTCTTAAGAAGAGTCTGCTACTTCGAATTTTCACCATATTTTCTGATGAAGAAATGATGGCAAGATACTATGAAGAAAATTGGATCCATGGGCCAAAGTGACAACTATAGGCAAATGAAGCAAAAAATTAAAGGGTGAAAACCTTACTCAGTTCAGATATTAAGTCTTAATGCAAAGAAAAAGCTTTCCACAAATCTGTAATGGACACCAATTTAATCCCCTCTGTTATTAGCTTTTGAAACTCTTATCACAGTGTATTTTGGCAGCCAACCCAAACCAGGATGTTCAGCTTAATAGGTTTAACCTGAATTTTTAGGATTTCCCCTCTTCTGCCATTCAAAGCATACAATTAAACCTCTGGTGAACCACTGATAACATTTCTCTAGGCCAAATTTGCCCTTGGATACAAAAGCAACATTCCTGGAGGATGATATAACGTTGCCACTGGGCCAAAAGGAAAACATGTTGCAGAACATTTTTTAAAATGACAAAATATATTGTTTCAGGATTATGTGCAGCAACGTGCTCCATCACTAACCAGATATTAGGCTGCTGGGACTGAAATCACATACTTTGTGGCCAGAGGGGTGTGTGGTTAGTAGGGATGTCTTTGTGAGATCATCTGTCCCTACGTCGTCACACATAGTCTCTCTCTATCATTATAGAGGGCACGGTGAGAAATAGAAGTCTAATTCAAAGATTGCATGCTAACATGTGCTGTTCAAATTCCCTTCTGACAGTTACAGAGAAACAGGAGCATTCCCTATCAATACTAGCCTGAAATATTGGATCAAAACAAACAATACATTCCTCCAGCAAATATTTATTGATTATCTAAACTTCCTCTGGCGTTATATAAGGAGCTAGGGATATAGGTACCTTAGTGAGCTTTCAGTATTCTGGGTTACAAAAATATCAATCAACAATTTGCGTGGATGAAGGGCAAATTGTACCTGTGATAGGAACTATGAAGAAGATACTGTGAAGAAGAAGAAGATAAAACTCAGCATGCTTTAGCTATGTTAGCTTAGATAAACTGCCTAATTTCTCTGGGCTTCCTTTCCTTATTTTTAAATGGAGTTAATGCTGGTCCCTGTCTCAGAGGATTGCTGTGGGGGATTATATGAGATAATCAGTGTAAATGTTCATAACAGTGCCTGTCATATAGTATGCTAGCTACTATTACCTCCACTCTTACTATTTTCATTAGTAGTGGTAAAGGAGGTGAGAAAGGCCTTCCCTAAGGAAGTGAACACTAGGGTGGGAGATCTGAGGATAAGCTGAAATTAACATGGTAAGGAAGAAAAGGACAAGATTTCTAAATAGAGGATCAGCAGGTGCAAATGCCCTGTAGAGCATAGAAGCATAGCAAGGAGAAAGAACCCACAAAAGACTGGCACATGAATACTGAGATGTAAAGTGAGGTTGGAGAGGTGGACAGTATTGAATGGATATACTTAACTCAACTAGGATATTTACTGTGGATTTGTAAGCACCTCAAAAGTGGTTTTTCCATTTGATGTGGGAATCCTATACAATACTGTGTTGAGCAAACATAGCATAATTCTGCTCCTATAACTCCAGAGTGGACCATTTATTCACTCATTTACCCATGTTACAAACATTCAACATTTACTGAATTCATTCTGTGGGTGTCAAACATGGTGAGAGGTACCTGAATTACAAAGATGAATAAAATAACATCACTGCTGTAGGGAGGGAGACAGAAATATGAAACAATAAAACAACTTCTAGAATTACCTAAAAGAGAGAGGGAGAGGTTTCTATGAAAGACAGGGGAAAAATCCACTAACTCTGTGGTGAACTGGGGAGGGCATTAAGGAACAGATTTTGAGACATAAAGAGTGAACAGAAAGGAAAACACAGGAGGGAAGAAGGACATGTCCTGAAGGGGAAACAGCGTGCAAGAGTGTGGGGTGAGCAACAAGATGATGTAGGGAGAACCTGCAGAAGGTGAGGTGGGGATGGCCAGAGAGGTCCAAAGGATGAGGGTTTTCTGTAATTTTGTTCTTTGGCAACCTGGAACTGAAAGACTAGAGCATAGGCCTCATCACTGGAGCAAACCAGGATCCTTCTACTTTCGGACGATGGGTCATTGGGACAGAGGCTGTGAATGCACCAAGATGTACCACGCTCTGGTGATGCTTATTTCTCAGTTTTACCATCCCAGCTGCCTCCTGCTGTGGGGAGGCTGAAGGACTGAAAAGGACAGAATCGGATCCCAGCATTGTTACCAAGAGGGAAAGACTCAGAATCGCTGCAAATTGATACACAGAATCATAGTACAAACCTGAAGGCATCCTATAAAACAGTGTTTTTGAAGAGTATTTGATGTCATTATCAATGACATAATGCTAACTCACCAAAACCAAGACATAAAGCCATACTTGAGTGAGAGACTCCAATTTGGTTACAAATGTAAGAGGTATAAAAGAAAAGCTGAAAGTAAAAACACCAAAATGTTCAAGGGTATTATCTCTGAATGTTGAGATTATGAGTATTTTTATTTGCTTCTCTTTGCTTTATAGGATTTTCCAAATTTTCTCAAAAATCTATATTGATTTTATAGTCAGAATAAAACATAATAATTGCAAGTCCTATTAAATAAACATCATCAGTAGTCAAGATAAGGTGGAGGGAATATAGTAAGGAGACCCTGGGCCCACCAGCATATGAGTCTGTGGCACCAATTATTCAATGGCTTGTAACTAACTTTAATTCATGCCACCAAGTCACCCCTCAACATTTATTTAATTTCAAATATAACATAGATGATTAGTGGAGGTAGAAACAATAAACCCTAATCCTAAAATAATTCATATAAAGCCAGAGGGGCAATACACTGTAAATGATTGATTTAGCTCCTTTTCCGGAAACTTAGTGACTTTCTCTCTAATAGAGGAGAGGACACTATCAGCAATGTAGTGAAACCACATAACTATAAGAAGTCTAAAGGAATATGGAGTCTTCCTACTGAGTAGAGAGCAAGAAAATGTAGTCACTTTTGAACAAGCCCTGAGGCCAAATGCAAGCATGTCAATTATGGCAAGTTTCAGATTATAGAGTACTGTAGTACATTTGAAGCAAAAGTGATTTCCTTGGCCAAGAATGGGCACATGGGCATGTCTAAATCCCTAACCCATGGCTCAATTGTTAACCCTCACGTATAACATGTAGCATCGTGCTCCCTTGAATACCTTGTAAACCCAATTGTGCATAAATTATCATTATTATTTTTAAGAGGCGAGTTGTTTTGGATAAAATAAGAAGGAAAGCCAAACCAAAAGAGAAAGTGGTGGGGCTAGGAAAGGGAGGAGAGAGAGCAAGAAAGAGAGACAGCAGGAGGGAGGCAGGGAGGGAAAAAAGGAAAAGGAAAAAAAACTTGAGCACATGCAATTGCAACAATTTACTTAAGACTGGGAACATGAATTGGAGAAGTTTTACAAAATCTGAATGCTTGGCAATCTCCTGATTTCAGCTAAGGTCAGAAGATCAACATCATTTTGAGTAGTAAAATTCATCAGCTTATAAAAGTACAGTAAAATAAGACACGGAGCCATGAAAGAGGGAAGGTGCATCTCCCATGTCCGATTACATCCACCCCTCTACCTCGCAATCCTTCTTGAGTATAACCGAAGCAGCTTTTCACCTCATTCTCTGGCACTGTTTCTGTCTCATTCCCTTTCTATCATATCAAAAGTACACTCTGTCTGGCTTCTCCAGGATGGCTTCTCCCTTTCCTTAATTTAACAGCACTATCTGTGAACCCCAGAAAAATTTAGAGATGTTTCCCAAGGGAAAGGTAGAAAATTTATGTCTTGTAAGCAAGGCTTTAATTTTTATAACACAGAATCAAAATGTTTACTGGAGTCAAAGAATTAATAGCCTAATCAGCTAACTTTTCCTTATTAGAAGTACTTGGGGCTGTAACTTGAAGTGAAATCATTCTACTTATCCCAATGCCAGTTCCAGCTTGTTGACTTTAATGGGGAAGTATAACACTTGGAAATGTGAAACACAGTGGGTAATATTTATATGAAATCTTCAAGAACTATGGTATTCTGCTCATGTGGAATACTATGGCATTCTGCCTAGATCAGGGAACAAACAGATTAGCACATTAACACTTTTAAGAAACATGCGTATAATTTGCTTTGAATGTGGTCTCTGACTTCTAGAAGGAATACCTAATGATTTTCAAACTGACAGACTACTTTATAAAGCATTTCTTTAAAAAAAAAGTGCTGCTTGCTAAGAAGCTCCTAGCATCAGCATTCTAGAACAAGTATGAACTCCCCTTTTGGACAGGAAAAAGGCCACTAGAGGAAGTTCCAAAGAAATGCCCTAAAACTATGAGTAAGGTAATTTTAAATAGTTCTTAGGCTGGTCTTCAATTATACATTTTTAAGTATGTCTTACATGTGGGTCTTTAATGCCAGGAGTATATCTGAATACTATATTCACATCAATTTATGTAATCCTCACAATAGCCCCACAAGTCATGAATTACCACTACGGTCATTTTAGAGATAAAACAATGGTGGCATAGAGAGGTTTAAAAAAAAACTTGTCAAATTCACTCATCTAATAATTGGAAAAGCCTGAGCAATCCAACTCCACAACCTGTGGTCTTAACCACCATACCATACTGACTTTATGCATGGATGGGCTGAGAGCTTGAATGTTCAAAAAGATCTTATAAACAAATAAATACAAATATCATTGTTAACAGCATTAAAGGTCCAACTTTTCTGGGGTGCCTGGGTGGCTCAGTCAGTTAAGCATCTGACTTTGGCTCAGGTCATGATCTTGAAGTTTGTGGGTTTGAGCCCCGCATCGGGCTCTGTGCTGACAGCTCAGAGCCTGGAGCCTGCTTCAGATTTTATGTCTCCCTCTCTCTCTCTCTGCCCCTCCCCTGCTCATGCTCTGTCTCCTTCTCTCTCTCAAAAATAAATAAACATTAACAATTTTTCTTAAAAATGTCCAACTTTCCCCTCCTCATTTCTTTTGTAAGTTGGAGAGACTGTATTTACCATTTAATGAGGCTCGAGCTAAATATGTTAAAAAGTTGCTATACACTGGTGGATTGTAATTTTGCTTATATACAATGCTTGCAATACTAGAGGTAAAATATTAAACAGCTGATGGGAGATTTAATCCTTAAATTGGTATAAAAATTCATCAGTAGTTTTGCTTTAAATGTTAAAATAAAAATTTTTGTTTTCTTTTATTTCCTATGTAATTGTCCATCAGTTTCCATGTCTCAAATGCCAGTATGGAATTAGAATTTAAATGATCCATAATAGATAACCCACTGCATGGTGGTGGTCGTGAAGAAGAAGAAGGAGAAGGAAGAAGAGAAGGGGAAGGAGAAGGAGAAGAAAGAGGAGTGGGAGGGGAAGGAGGCAAGGGGGAGGAGAGGAGGAGAAGAAGAAGAAGAAGAAGAAGAAGAAGAAGAAGAAGAAGAAGAGGGGGAGGAGGAAGGAGAAGAAGGAGGAGGAGGAGGAAGAAGGAGGGGGAGGAGGAGGAAGGAGAAGGAGGAGGAGGAAGGATAAAGAGGAGGAGGAAGGAGAAGGAGGAGGAGGAAGGAGAAGGAGAAGGAGGAGGAAGGAGAAGGAGGAGGAGGAAGGAGAAGAAGGAGGAAGAGGAGGGAGAAGAAGGAGGAGGAGGAGGGAGAAAGAAGGAGGAGGAGAAGAAGGGAGAAGAAGGAGGAGGAGGAGGGAGAAGAAGGAGGAGGAGGAGGGAGAAGAAGGAGGAAGAGGAGGGAGAAGAAGGAGGAGGAGGAGGAAGGAGAAGGAGGAGGAGGAGAAGGAGAAGAAGAACAAAGAGGAGGAGCGGGGAGGAGGAGTGGTGGTGGAAATGTTGGTGATGAGGTGATCAATACGGAGGGAGATGAGGGTGAATTTTGATAGGATAGGAAGCAAAGGTGCAAAAAACATACAGAGATGGAGTAGACAAAGCAGACCTAGGTCCACACCAACCTTCAAAACACTGAAGAAAGCCCTCTCTCTAGGAAACAAGTCAGGATTGATAGCTAAAGAGATCATTGCGAAGTTTTAGCATCCAGATGTTACATGCATATAGAAATATATCTACTTCCAGGAGAGAAGGTTACTTTATCAGCATTTTTTCCCTCTGCACTGCCGCCCCTCCAAGTAACATTTAGATATATTACTTGTATTGTTTCTCCTCACAGACTCAAACTGACTCAGATGAAGGAAGCTATCTAGAACACCACTATCAGTGAGGCTTTTGATTCAAGTTAACCAAATGCATTTTGGCATAGGAGAAGACAGGTGGATATTATTTCTTCCTAGAGGATTTTTTTCTTGCTTCTGTTTTATCTAGCAGAGCTGTTATTTCCCCCCTTAGTCTCTGTCTTCTTCTGAGCATCTTCTTCCCATACATCATATTCTACTTGGTATTTAAAGAGACCACACATTGAGGTCCACACATTGAAAATCAGAAATAAACTAAGAATACATGAGAAATCAATATAAGGCCTGCAAACTTAACCAGATGTCTAATAAACTCCATACTAAAAACTAGACCATAAAAGATTGGATTCTTCATCAGATTTTCCCTCTCTGACACCTCAACTGATATGCTGGAGCATTCATTCTGGGTAATTAGAACCAGAGCATTTGGAATATAATTTTTCTCTCTCTGTTCCAATTCTCATCTTCATTTTTGTATGAATATTTGCAGCCCATCTGTTTACTTTCTTTGATGAATTATTGAGAATTATGTGACTAATTACTGCTCCCTTTTCCAGCCTTAAAATAGCCAGTCAAGGGTCCTGAGAAAAAAAAGAGAATCATTGCAGATTTGTGTTTGAGATCATTCCTTTCAGAGTCTCTGAATAACAGATTCCTGGGTGGGGGGCGGGGGGTGGTGAGGCTAGAAGCAGGAAGTACAGGTAGGAGGCTGTGGTGACCCAGATAAAGCTGATGAACTGTGGAGACACAACAGTAAAGTAGGGATGGGGAAGATAGGAAAGGCATTAAAAATTAGATTTAGCAATTGACTGAATATCTGGTTAAAGGAAACAGAGAATCTGGAGGAAGAGCAAGTTTGGGAACAAAAATAAAGATCTCATTCTCAAGCAAGTTGAGTTTGTGGTCCTCGTTGATGAATCAGATACAAAGGTCCAGCAGAGAGTTGTTATTAACATGAAGCTCCTGGGAAAATCTGTGGAGGAATTACAGACTAAGTCATCAGTAGCCTGCAGGTGTCTGGGATGATGAGAGTAGCTGAGATGACTCAAGGGGAGCTCGCAGTGTGAGCAAGTAGTAGCTCAAGGACAGAACTCTGAGCAAGAAAGATTTAAGAGGGAGGAAGGAACAAGGTGCCTCAGCATGATAATGTGCCAGCTACAGTCTATTAATATTCAGGACTGGTTTCACTCTTCTAAGCTGTACTGCAGGGGCTGAAAGTCTAGAAACTACATCTCTCCAACTCCCTGGACAGTAATGTTTCATTTAGATTCTGTAAATAGAAGGCACTTACAGGCGAATTAGAAGGCAGAGAAGATGTGGTTCCCTGAGGGCATGTACACGAGCATCAGTAGGTAGTGGTCTTGGAGATCTACCAGAAGCTTCTACCAATGTCTTCAAATTATGCATTTCACTCTGCAGGCAGCTGACTTTTTGGCTGTATTTTACTACAACTCTGTAAAGCTAGTAGCAGCTTCTTTAATCTGCTCCCCAAAGTGAATGCCTCTAATACCCTATATTAAATCTCTTCCTGCTCAAAATACTCACAACACAGTCTGTCTTCATGAGCAAACCTTTGCTAATATAGAAAGTATAGTGTCATAAAGGTATAGAAAAAGCAGATTGAGAGTATGTAATATGTGGAAAAAAAGTAGAGACAAGCGTATATGCACACTTTAAGGGGTTAAAAATACCCTTATGAGAGACAGAGGCAACATATCAGATGACAGGTCAAAGGGGAGATAGGTCAAAATCATGAATGAATGTGAGTGTGTGTGTTTTATGACAAGATAGACCTGAGTGTATTTATAAACTGAGGCAAGAGTCAGCACAAAGAGAGGAGATGAAGATATATGAAAGAGTAACCATGACTAATGAAATCAGATCCTGAAAAGAGGAAAACTGGGAGGGGATATTCTATTCTCCCAGGACCTTGGCAAGAAAGAGTATGAACCAAGAAGTGAAAAGAGGTTGCATTTGTCTCGATGAAGTAGGTTCCAAGTGCAGAGAACATCTGGGTTTGGCCACCCAGCAGCCATATCACCTTCTTTCAGTAACCAAACCCTGATTTCCCTTGGAGAGCCACTCTTTCCCTTCTAAACTCTGTGACTCTGGGGTGGAGCTCACCATCCAGTCCTGACCAAATTGGAACATCACATTCCACCATTTTTAGGAACTGGTTAGGCCTGTGTGGCAACTGGAGCTAATAGCACATGATGGGATATTTGTTGAGGCTTCTGGTTAAGAGGCAGGTAAACTTTCCCACCAGCGCTTCAAGCAGAGAGGATATGAGTTATCTTGTTTCCATGGGGGGAAGAGCCTCTCTGAGAATGGGGATAAACAAGAAGGAATGGAACTAAGGGGGAAGACTGAGAAAAACCACACCCTAGTGATATAGATCAAGGCTTTGTTCTGAGCTTCATTTGAAGCTAGGTCTTTTCTTGGACTTTTCAGTTAATTTAACCAATAAATTCTAGTTTTGCTTAGGCTAGTTTGGGCTGGGTTTTCTCTCATTTGCTAAGAGTCCTAAACCATGGAGTGAGGCTGTCTGCTGAAACTGAAGGAGGATGGATATATGTTTAAAAAAAAAAAACGAGGGGGGCAGACTGATAGCATAAACAGCAAAGGGAAGGATCTTAACCAATAATCACCCAGTTAGGCCATAAAACATAGTTCAGTTTGGCTGAACTCAACCATACTAATGTCAAGCCCAAGTCAATAATTTGGTTTTTTAATGTTCTCTGTGGCAACTAAAGGAACTGATTTTTTTCATCACTTGCAATTGCCTTTGTGAAGTATGGACCGCCTTTGGCTGGGCTCATATGACACCTAACATCTGGATGAAAATTGAAAAATGTGATGTCAGCCATGTGTTTTGTCAAACACAATTACAAACCCCTGGGTAGTTAGAAAATATCTAATAATTGTTTCAGATTTCATCTGAATCATGTGTACACGGCATTTGTGACTCCAAACTTTCACAGAGTGAAGGAACATAATCTCTGCACCCACCATTCCTCTGTTTTACAAGTCAGCCCCCAGCCCAAATGTGATGTCAGCTTTCCCCCACTTAATATTTCCCCCGTGTGGTGTTTCCTCAATGCAAATGCATCAAAATTTCAACTCCATGAGCAACTGTTCATGCTGGAGTCATAGGTCTTATATTTCAACTTTGTATTGCACAAATGGCAGTAGAATTTAGGACATTAGAGTTGGAAGGTGAATGTGGCTCTGGAAAGGCAAAACCAAATCTTTTATTTTACCAAGAATGAAGCTGATGTTTAGGAAGGTTAAATGATTTGTGTGAGGTCCCACTGCTAGTTAGTGACTGAGCTAAGACTTGAACCCATGGCTTGTGACTGCTACCACTATACCATACAGCCTCTATTTGTCAGAACCTATAAATTTTGGTCACATTATTATTTAAAAAAAAAAAAATTTTTTAACGTTTATTTATTTTTGAGACAGAGAGAGACAGAGCATGAACAGGGGAGGGTCAGAGAGAGGGAGACACAGAATCTGAAACAGGCTCCAGGCTCTGAGCTGTCAGCACAGAGCCCAACGCGGGGCTCGAACTCACGGACCGCGAGATCGTGACCTGAGCCGAAGTCGGCCGCTTAACTGACTGAGCCACCCAGGCGCTCCGGTCACATTATTATTTTGCAGGAAGGTGTACTTTGTGGCTATGAACATATTTAGTTCCCAAAATATAGCTGCCCAAAATAGTATCAGTCATCCCTAAAATGCCTCCTTCTAAACATCCAAAAAAGTTGAGTCTTTAGAAATATCAAAAGTTTCTCTACATTATTAAATAGCTAAGCACCATAGCTATCATCTGTCTACCCATAATTCCTGGATTTATTGTTCAAATATTTAATGCCAACTCACGTGGCCACTACATTTAAAGGGAATTTTACATGAATTATCTCATACGTGTGATTCTCTTTTTATGTTTCTGTAACAATTTTATTTTTTTTCTATTACCTTGTGGAATGGAATGTGATATAACAATCACATTCATGCAGTATGATCTCATTTGCAATAGACAGGTCAGGCTTATCTTTATTTTATATAAATATATTAAAAAGGGAGTTTAAATCTCTGTCTTCTGAAGTAAGTCTCCATGCAGTCTGAGAGCACAAGGCCATTTGTTCAAGCCTTAGACTTCTTGCTCATTAATTCATTCAATTAGAATTGTGATATGACCAAATGTTCTATAACAAAATTTTCATTACTATGCTTAATCATTGCCATCAGATGGAATGTTATAAATTCACATAAACATGGTTCTAAGCTAAGTACTGTACAAATAAGCTAAATATATATTAAATATAATAATATTATATGTACAATATACATAATATACTTAATATAATATTAAATCAGTAGTGGCAAGAATATTGTGGCACGGTGACATTTAACGTGAACTTCAAATTTAATACTAAGAATTTTCAACCTGAAAGTTGAGAGAACTGGTTAAAATCCTAAATTTACCATTTATTATCTATGTCATGAGAAGCATGTCACTTTTAGTCTCCCTAAGCTTCATTTCAGAAAAAGCTGCCTATATTCCTAAAATTAGGTTTAGATGTGAGTGATAAAAAACCAAAAGTGACAGTGATTTCAAAAAGATAGACATTTATTTCATTTACTTAGAAGAGAAATCTGGAGGTGAACAATCCTGGGCTGGTATGGTACCCTATGAGAATGTGCTCACAGACCTCCCATTACACGCAGACTTTGTAACTGACCACATACACACCTCTCGGCAGCTGCTCCCAGCCAGTGACTGATGGGACAGCGGACTGTGGCTGGAGGACTCTGAACTGTTTCGTGGAAACTTCGTTAAGAATCCTCCATTCAGCCTTCTCTTCCTCCTGTCTTCACAGGGGATCAGACTGGCAACGTGATCCCCCAGCCTTCTCCAGCCCTCCCTATTTTCTCTCATACAGACCACTTCTGTCCATAAAATCCTTGCAGATTTAATCCTGTCTTAACATCTTCTTCTTGGAGGATCAGGATTAACAAAACATAATATCTCGTGAAGAAATATAACTCGTGGGAATTTCTTGATTAAAACGACTTTTTTGGCAAAACTAAATTTTCAAGCATATCTTCAAGGGTCATGTTTTATGTCCACATTCACCTCCAAAGAATCCAAGTTCTCCTTGTGGATTTTTAAAAATTAGGACAGCAACTAAATACTTCATATCATGATTTCTTTTTAGGTACAATGGCAACAATTTACTAAGCTTATAACTATAGAATTGGTGTAAGTACTTGCAGCAATATGTTTGAAATTCAAGATAATATACATACACATTTGAAGACTCTATTACCAAAGGCCCTTTAATATTTAAACTCTTTGTTCATTCATTTGAACACTATCAAATATTGCACTCTTACTATGTGTTGGATACAAAATTAGACACTGCAGAGACAGAGATGAATAAAATCTATCTGCCCTCAGGGATCTTGCCATCTAGTCACACTCCTAAAAACCAACTATCAAGCCCCCTTAACCACAACCTTTCCTTAGTGGCAATCCGACTGGGGAAGGACCACAGACTGACCCCAATGGGGCCTGGTTGCTAACAGACCACTGCTGTGCTTCCCCGGTGACTCCAAGACCATCTGTCTATGTACAGAGCAACTCTACAGTCATAGAGAGCAGCTGCATAACTAAAGCACTGCACACCTGAGCTTTTTCCTTCAAATGCATCAAAATAACCAAATGCATCAAAATGTTGGAAAGAAAGCTTGAGAGCAGGGGGCCGGGGAAGAAATAATAAGCCAGAAGTTAGATCTAGGGTGGCAGAGAGAACAACCTGCCCGTTGGGGTCTGACACAGAAAGAAGTTTGACAAGTCATTAGACATTCTACAAATGCCAAGGGAAAGTACTGGGAAACAGAAGGTCCCAGGAGAAACACTGGAAGAAAATGTAGGCTTGTTTTGTTTTGTTGTTGTTGTTGTTAATTTTATATTTCCCAAGAATCATTCTAGCATGTTTGGGGTATTGTCCTCAAGTTCTTTTTGCCAGCTCATATGACAGCAAAATGCTGAGCTTCCAGATTCCTCAGAGCTCATCAACTCAAAACTTCTTCTGTAAAAAATTGAAAACATGTAAAAGTAAATTCACTTTAGCTAGTTGCCATTATTTCTGAATAAGTCATATTTCTGAATAGATATATTTTATATTGGATATATCAAATATGATCATTTTATGAGCAAAACAAGTTGTTTTAATGTTCTCAAGTCACTACTAATGTGACTTTAGCTCTGTAAAAACACTCCTAAAAAGTAAACATTGCTTATGTTTCAAATTTTGCCAAAACGTCTTTTCTTTCCCAGCTTAGTATTTTTACAGAAATTCTATTATTTTGTACAGGACCACTTATGGAAAAAGCAAGCCATTGTGAATGGCAAGGGTCCAAGGAGTAGGAAAAGCTCAATAAAACTAAACAGAATCCTGAGAAGCCCTGAAGTTCCCTGAAGAGAGACTGTCATATACCTGTTTTGTGGCTCCCCACAACTCCGGGGAGGAATCTAGATGCCCGGATTCCCTTGAATTCAATGGATGGAGGATGGAGAGCTGAGTGGATAAGAACAAGGAAAGGGGACAGAGAGAGCTGGGTTGAGGGACAAGGCCACGTTAGAGCACTTATTATTGGAGGAAAACTGAAAGGAAGGGTCCTAGAGCCTAGGAAACTGATGACCTTAAAGCCAGCAAGAAAATACACAGCAGATTGCCTTTGTCTTAAAAAATAAACAGTTGGAAGAGGCAGACACCTGAACTAATGAAAACTGGTTTCTTATGACTTGCTCTTAGGAAATGAAAATAGCTCACATACATTCATGGTAGATACAGATGTCTAGGAAATGAATTAATTGCAAGTTAGCCCTGAGGGTCACTATGACATCACTGAAGGTGGAGTGTGCAGTAGGCACACACACATTGGGACACTCCACTCTGACAAGTCCTTTCTCCTCGCTAAGGAGCAGCTTTCCCAGACTGGTGCTCATGTGGTCCTGGCCCAGGGCTTCAGTCTGACTTTGCGTCGCATCTGCCTTAGGATTGAAAGAGAAACTATCTGAATTCTGTGGCAAGCTGAATTCTGGAGGGCACTGCTCAGCTGGGCCAGGAAGCTGAGGCATGTTGAAGGTGAAAGGCAAGGCTGAGAGCTCAAACATCACCTTCTCTATCAAGCTAGTCAGAAGGAAGCTTTTCTTTCCTCAGACTTGAGCAGTTTGTGCATCCCTTTTCTCATTTCTCCTAATTAGCTTGCGTTCATTATTTTTGAGCTTGCCCTTTCTCTCTGAAAAGACCCCAAGTTTCCTGAAGGCCGTATCCACTTGCTTCACTCGTCCCCTGGCCCACAGTGGGTGTTCATCAAATGTTTGCTGAAAGGAATCAATGGCGGACAGAAGAGTGGGATGTGTCATGGCAGTATTTACATCTACTGTCTCTATTTCCCTATCACAAACTCTCTCCTCCTGGGTTGTTTTCTCTCTCTCTCTCCCCACTGAAATCTCCCTTAGAAAGGTTAGAAAACACTCCCAGGCAGCTAAATCAGAACGCTTCTAATCTTTGCCACGCTTCTGTGTGTCTTCAACATACATTATGACCTTCCTTCATTATTTTAGTGATATCTCACTCTCTTGGCTTCTGTTGCCTTCCTTCCTCTTGGATCATTCATTCTCAGTCTTCTTTGCCATCTCCTTTTTCAGTATTAGCTAAAAACCATCCAGAAACATCAACTTTAATCAATTTGAGAAAATTTTATTGAGCACCTATTATGGGCCAGGTATTACGTTCATGTCCTTGAAAAGAGAATTGGCTCATCTGACTTTAGTTGCTGCCCCCATTAGAATGTGCTGAACCTGGATGCCAAGAGGGGACAAGCTCTTCTTGCCCAGTAAATGTGTTGCTGGCAGAAAGGGGACCCACACTGTGGTTCAAGAAACAGGATGACTTGGTACTCTAACATTTCTTTTAAAAAAATTTTTTTAATGTTTATTTTTGAAAGAGAGAGAGAGACAGAGACAGAGAGAGACAGAGCATGAGTGGGGGAGGGGCAGAGAGAGGGGGAGACACAGAATCTGAAGCAGAGTCCAGGCTATTAGCTGTCAGCACAGAGCCTGATGCGGGGCTTGAACTCATAAACCATGAGATCATGATCTGAGCCAAAGTTGGTCACTTAGCCTACTGAGCCACCCAGGTGCCCCAGTACTGTAACATTTCTAAATCATGGTTTCTGCCTCCTTTCTTTATTGTCTTCCCCCTTAACTACTCTTCCCCCGCTGGATACTACCTACCTACATGCTATTCTTCTTACAAAATTGCCACCCTCCAGTCCCTTTTCCCACTTTTCAGGTTAAATTCCATTTGAAAAAATTCCATTTCAGTGAAAACCTCTTTACAACAAGTAAGTGATTTCCAAATCCCAAAGCATTGCTGAAATGACCCTTTCTTCTGATGACATTTCCTGATTCTCACCAAAAAAAATTGCTTTCTAATTTTGCAAGCCATTTCCTCTGTAATTCTTTCTCAATTCAGTACAACAACCATTGCAGACATCTCCCATAGGAAAGTCTGTGTGCAGTAAACAAGTAACAACACTACAGAGTTTCTGCCCTATAGAGGCTCCCTCTTTGGCAAAGGGAGTAAGACCAAGTCCAGAGAAAGAGTCAGTTCTTCTGCCTAACATTTCCACCTGCCTCCAGAATAAGTGCTCCCCATTGAGAAGCCAAATCTTTTCTAAAAGAGTTGAAATATAACCCCCTCTCCCCCAACTACACAATTTCTTGAAGAGCCAGGATGAGATCCCCCTCTCCAAGGCAGCACCTATGTGAACAGGATCCAAACAGCTGGCTCCTCTGACTCCAAAATCAAGCTTAGTTCTCTGCTGCTGCCTCCAAAGAATGGCTCTGGTCTTTCCCTGCAGACCAGGAGAGCACTTGGGGACCTCCCTGTGCTTGACTTTGGGCCAACCCGAAGCTTTCCAGGATGCACAGCACCTGGATGAATGGGTGGAGAAGAGAAAGGAACAAAGATGGAGCCCAGAGGCATTCTAGGGTCCATAAAGAGTGTCTCCAACTTTTTCTCAAATGGCTTGAATTTGGCAAATCCCAAAATACTCTTTGCCAAGAACTTTTTTGCCTTAATTTCTTAAACCCATGTGAATTTCAAAGGAAATTTGGTCCGTATGTTTCTGATTCATTTACACTTAACTCATCACAAAGTTGTTGTGAAATAGCCATTTGATGTCCAAGAAGCCTTTAGAAGTCCTTTCCTACGCCTTTTCTCCCTTGCCAACGCTAAATACAATTCCAATCCAGAATCTCTTCAAGTTGGATCTAAACTCAGAACTGAAAGAGAACTCTTGTCTTGATAAAACATTCTTGTCAGCAAGTAGATGATTTAAACCCATGGGAAGCAGAATTCCCTGAAGCTCCTGAAACTTCCTCCAATTCAGGGCTAGTTTTATCCTTTCTGAACTCATGTTAGATCAAAAGCAAAAATGTTGAGATATGAATGGACATTGCACCAGGCTCCACTTCAACCTCAGCAGAAACCCCATGGAGAACAGTTGCTCCAACGTTTGCTAACGGATATTTCAGCCTCAAGTCTTCAGGACAGTCACTTCAGGTGTCACTTCTGAGTATTGAACTTTTTCAGCCACAAGAGACTTTGATGTCTCCAAATTCACCCACTCATATCGAACACGCAAAGTAGCCCGGCCATGAGTTGTAAAAGGCCAGGACTAAAGTAGGTCTCCACTTACCTCATACACAATATAATTCAAACATAAGCCAAATTCAACCTGATAGAGTTTAGGAGGAAAGGAGGTATCAGAGCTGTGATTTCCAGCTGGTCTTTTGGTGTGGGCATTGTGATGTCGGTTTCAGTATCAAATACTAGAAAGGAGACACATGGGGATCTGGATAGGTCTTCATAATTGCTCAGGGCTCTGTGTACACGGGTGAACTCGGAAACCTCAGGCATCCTAGGGAAAGTAGGCATTGCCTGCCAGCTTGGAGAGGAAAGTGAGGAGGAAGCACCGTAGGCACTTCTTGGCTGGGTGTTCCCTCAGGCCTAAGTGCTGCCTCAGCGTCCTCATCTTCCTTCCTGCCGGTGAGTTCCAGAAGAACAAAGACTCTTCAGATCCTGTGAGATCAAGACTGGGTCACTGCGGGAGAAGAAATCCCTCCCAAACAATCCCCTCCTTCACCCCTGTGCTACCCACTCCATCTTTTCTTATTTCCTGCTTATTCTAACATCATTTTCTTAAGCATTTTTAAACAATATTTGCATTTAATCATCTGAAAAAATATCCTTTATAGCAGCCTCAGAGCTCTTTCAAATACCCCTCCACGAATCTAAACATAACTTGAACCATTTCAAACAACTCCCTCTTGGCTCAGTAAAGTTGCCATGTTTTTTCCCCTTATTTTAAATTGTGCAAACAATTAGACATTTTGAAAACGGCATACATCAAGTAAGGCAAGTCAGGTTTTAATTACTTTAAAACATTTATAATCCCTGCTGTCAGAATCAGCCTTCTCCCTTTGGGCACATAACATTCAAGCAATGTTGTGATATCTTTCTGGCTTGACCTAAATATCTATTTACTTTATTGAGCCAATACAAAGCCTGATAGGTCAAAAATTAGGCACGGGTGGTTAAAGAATAAATACCTGCTACAAGATGCCAGAGTTAAGAGGAATTGTAAAATTAAATGCATCTTTAGAGGTTTGTAACTAAGTTCACATTTGTATTTAAATACCAAATAATCTTCCAATTTTTATGCATAGTTTTCAGTCCTTGTAACAAAAACATGATGTCGCACTCATGCTGCGAGCACTGTGCTCGGTTTCCTTGTTTACATTCACAGCTGTAAACACAGTCTTATCCAGGCTTGCTTGGAAGCAAATTTCCCATTGTTTCCTGCACTCACCATGTTGAGAGATTTCTAGAATTTTTCTTCACATTCTCATTCTTTATGCATTGGCCCATAGGTGCCTAAGCTTTTCAGGATTAGACCACACTTCCAGCTACCCAAATCCTCATGCAGGCTTACCATTTCTTCATTTTAACCCCTCTCAGATTTCAAAACTAAGTTGTACATAGAAAACTGTGCCAAGTATTTGGTAAACGTCATATATGCAAGTGCCTTCACTTTAGTCCTACTCCATACTGTATGCCATCTTCTCAGCTACCTAAACCCCGTCCATCTTCCCAGGCAGAGCTCAGCTCTCTCCAATGTCACCAGAGCCACCCTGGCAACTCCAGGGAGAGGGATTTTTTACATAGAATTTTCAGCTCTCTTAATTGCCAAAACAAAAGGGACCCTGCTTTAAACAGTATTGGCTTTAAACAGTATTAAAACAGGCTTCACTGAATTGATCAGAAAAAGGCTGAAAGAGGTTATTGAAGAAGAGACACAAAGGAAAGAAGTGAGAAATAGGTGATCATTGGAAGGAACTCAGAGAAAAGGGGAGACAATATTGAAAAGCAAATACCAGCAAAAAACCATCAAATATATTAAATACAAACAGGGAAAACAATGTGAATGGGAAGCGAAAATAATTAAATTCAGAGTGGTTCTGCCTGTGTAGAAATGTGTATTCCAGAAATAAAATTCCCCAGATGCACATTTTTGTTACCAACTAATAATTACATTGTGGAATTAAAGTGCTCTCTCTTTCTCTCTCAATCTCTCTCTCTCTCTCTCTCTCTCTCTCTCTCCTGATTTGCTACCCTCCTAAGCAAGATGATGTCACTGAGTGTGCCCTATGGCTGAGAACAGTAGCTAGCAATGTGCACCACCCCCTATCCCCAAACTCCAGGTACGGGGTAGACTCTCCCTCCTTGGAGCATTGAGTCACTAATCATCACAACTGCTAAAATCTCACCCATTACTTCACAGACATCACTAAGGTGGGCTCCCTCTTCAAGTCCCAGCCATGGTCAGCAGGCAAGAGGGCACTAGCATTCCAGAATCTACAGCCCATCTCTGCACAAGCTCTTGCCACGAAGTTCTCAAGCACTGGGTCTAGGATTTACAGAAAAGGTAAAAGCCCCTGCCCCTTTGTTGCCTCTCCATATTCCACCCAGATGGGGTCCTCTGCCAGGGATCACATGTTGCCTATCTGGCAAGTACATAAGAGCCTTTCTCTCTGTCCCCTGAATGATCGTATCTTTAAAAATAAAGGAGGCAGCTGTCCCCTTTGCACTGTACTCCACTGATTCAGATTTTATTATAGGCTTTGTGTTTCTGGCTCTTTCTTTTGACAGAGGGCTATTTTTCTGATTATCCTTCCACTTATATCTCTTTGTTTCTAAAACACAAGAACTACTTTTATACTTCTATTTTATTCTTTGTCACTCTCTAAAATAGATAAAAATATACTCCTGAGGTTCTGGTACTGAAACAAATATCCAAAATTTTGTAGTCTCTGAACTCAACAAGAGATTTTTTCTGTATGTGGAGTATTTTTAGGGCTAAGGATAATACATGTGCTTTTCTAATTTTTAAAGCCAGAATGATGCTGTTGAGGTGGTGAGGGACAGGCAAGAGGTTCTCCTCCTTTGAGGCATTGTCGGCCTTCCATAATGTTGTTGCACTTCATAAATGCAAAGAACCCAAAGAAAACTCCAGAAAGCACAAGTGACGCTTTACTTTTACATTGAAAGAAAAGTAATTTTTACAATGTTGAGATGAGACAACCAAAGATCCTTGAGTGACTTGTCAGCCAAAGAATGAATAAATAATATCTAATACACTTGAATATGTTTTAGGACATTTTTTAAAAGTTATGCATTCAGTGTAACCTATTAACCAGAAAATCCTGTTCCCTGGCCATCCTGTATGAAGAAAAAGGAGTCACATACAATATTCAAACTAGCAGAGAGGTGAAACCCTAAGTAGGGCAGCCCAAGCCAAAACCCTAGTTTTTTTGGGGAAACTGAGTGAAAAAATAATAGAAAGGAAGCAAACTGAAGAGTGGGAGAAGGGTGACTGGGAGCTGTAGTAAAAATTGGAAACGGATGAGAACAGCAGCAGGGTGTCTCTGGGACTTTCTATGGTCGCCTGAAAGCCATGGGCAGCTCTTGTGAAAAGTGCACATGCACACAACATTTTGCAAACAATGTCAAGGAGCTCAGAGATCCCTCAGAATCTTCTATGGCACTCCCTATAAATGATAACATAAACATCTTAAGCCTACTGTATTATGGAATCAAGATATTCGGGAAGCAGGAAACTGGTTTAAAACAAAGACAACTGTACCATCCAAAACAAAATTATTTCCGAAGATTATTTTGTTTCAATGAAGGGAGATGGGTCTGCTATGAAATCCTGTGCTAACCCCAGGCATAAATAGCCCTCTATCTCATTTCATTTTCTTCAGAGACAGTCTTTTGAGGATAAGGCCATTCTTCAAAGTTTTTAAATGTGAATATCATCTTAAATTTTTTTGATGCCTCTAACTCAATAATTTCATATGGTAATAAAAATAATTTGTGTTTAAGTGCTCTCCAAGGATCCTGTTCCAAGCGCTGCAATTCCTTTCGTTTGGCCTAGAGCCTTGGTGACATTTCTCTGTTAAGGGTCTCCCATGGGTTCCATCTGGATCATTTGAGTCTCTGGATAATTAGCATTTACTTTATGTTGAGTCAGTTTCTAGTTCCATCATTGCTGTGTCAGAGGTGGAGCCAGATGCCAAGTTTACTTGGGGGATTGGGACTTCAACATTTCCGACTCTTGTGCCAGAGGGAGCTACCTTCTAAGGGAACACATTCCAATAAGAGCAATCAAACTATGGAAAAATGTTCAGCCTCACTCGTAATTAAGGATCTGTAAGTCAAACCAGTAATAACCTACTACTCGACAGCATATTTGAGAGATAAAAACACAACATGATTCGCAAGGGCTGGTGCCACTGCACTGTGGTACGTTGCTTACCAGATTGAAGCATATTTTAGTAACACATAGGAAGAACAGTAAAAATACTTCTTCCTTTTGACCCAGAAATTCCATCTTTGGGAAAACTTGAAAGGAGGGAGAGAGGAGAAAGGACATAAATCAGATTGTTTCCATAGTATCACGGGTACTATGGAAACAAGAAACAGCCTAAACACTCAGTAATAAGCAATTGGTTATCTAATTATGGTTAGTCCACAGGGGACATTGTGGTCTACACTGACCATAATAATTCTACCCCCAGGCCAGTAATTGGCTTATAAAATGGCCATAGGACTCGACTCTGGCCATTAAGATGAGAGGAACAGTTTTCTCAGGAGTTCTGGGGAAAGGTATCTCTGCTTAAGTAAAAGAAACAGGAAGAGACAATTCATCCTCTGATCCTGGGCACGGTGCTGGATGTGGTCCCTGGAACTGCTGCAGCCATCTTCAGAAACACCTGAGGGGGAAATGAATATGGAGGAGAACACACCAAAGAAATGGAAAAACCGGAGTCCTTGATGACAACACTGAGTTACTAAATCAATCAACCCAGAGCTGCAACTTCCATTGCATTTGAAATATTCCACATCTGTGAAATACTAAACTTTCTTACAACTTAAGCCAGTCGGAGTTGAGTTTTTCTGTAACTTGCTGCCAAAGAATGTGATAGGATCAAAATTAATTTAATCTTGCATGGCCATCATAACAGCGATGACTAATGTAAACCTATGGAAGTATTTGTCAATAATCTTAAAGAAAACGGGGGCACCTGTGTGGCTCAGTTGGTCGAGCGCCCGACTTCAGCTCAGGTCATGATCTCACGGTTCGTAGGTTCGAGTCCTGCGTTGAGCTCTTTGCTGACAGCTCAGTCTGGAGCCTGGAGCCTGCTTTGGAGGCTGTGTCTCCCTAGCTCTCTGCTCCTCCCCCACTCATGCTCTGTGTCTCTCTGTCTGTCAAAAATGAATAAACATTAAAAAAATATTAAAAGGGGCGCTTGGGTGGCTCAGTCGTTAAGCGGCCGACTTCGGCTCAGGTCATGATCTCACGGTCTGTGAGTTCGAGCCCCGCATCGGGCTCTGTGCTGACGGCTCAGAGCCTGGAGCCTGTTTCGGATTCTGTGTCTCCCTCTCTCTGACCCTCCCCTGTTCATGCTCTGTCTCTCCCTGTCTCAAAAATAAATAAAAATGTTAAAAAAAATTTAAAAAAATATTAAAAAAAAAGAAGACAGTAAAATCCCCAAAGTACCTCCAATATAATTATAACTGCCTAAAAGTCATGAGTATATCTATATGTATGCATAAAGAATAGTATTAACAAAAATAGTTATATCAGAGTTAAGGACATTAAGAGTAAATCATAAAATATTTTAAAGTTTTTAATTGATAGTATTTTAAGTGTTGCCTGCTACAATTTTTCTTCACATCATTTCTCAACATGGTGAAAAACTTTAGGCTAAGGGGCACCTGATTCATCCCAATTTCAAGCACAGTTGCCAGAATATTTTTGATTTTAAATAAATCAGGACGAATTAGGTTCTGTTGCACCAACCACCGAAATCTTAATGCCTTACAACAACAAAGATTTATTTCTTGCTTAGGCTACAAGTCCATTGGGGTTAGATGGAGCAGTGAGATAGCTTTGCTCATCAGAGTCACTCAGAGACTCCAACTGACAGAGCAGACACGATTCCAACCGTTGATTGTCACCATGCCAGAGGTTAAACAACAACAACAAACCCAAAAAAGAGACGCAAATTGCACACAGGGTTTTAATGCTTCTGCCACATTATTTCCACTCACATTTCATTAGCCCAGATAGGTCACATGGCCATGCCCAAGTTCAAAGGAAGAGGGAAAGTGCAATTCTCCCATGTGGCTGGAAGCCCCAAGTATTTGGAAAATAGTCTTAATAATGACTACCACAGGGTTACAACAAATGGCTGTTAGATGCATGACACCATTACGTGTACATGATGTAGACTTAAAAAAAACAAAACCCAGAGGTAAGGGAAAGATGAAGCGTATAGGTAGTAAAATTAGTATATTGAGACACAAAACATTTCCTCACATGTTTTAAATACATGCTCAACTTCACTCAGCAATTGCTTCTGCAGGTTCATATGGCTGCATAAAACATGTGGTGCAAGTCTCAGCATATTATAAGTATAGTGGAGACTTTTATATCATTCCTCAAGTGCTACTATCAAAGACCACCAGACAGAAAATAGATTAATTATTACATAATATCTCCTGTGCAACATCTGCACGCATCACCAAAAGCAGCAAATGATGAATCTGCCTGATAGGACATACCTAACACTTTTCTCTACTCCCTGCTACCTTTCTGCACTTTTGGAAGTTTTTAACATCCTGGTCTCAGATCAGGCATAAATTCTGAATTGTGAGACCGAAAGTCTACTTACCATGGTTCATTCCTCATCTCCTTTTTCTCTTCTTCCCTTACCTAACTTCATTCTCCCAAACTGCACTCTGGATTCCCCAGATCTGAGCACACTTTTCTTTTCCCATTGCCAAACTATGACCCACCCACAATTAACTGTTGTTCTTCCTCAGATGCTTTCTCTAACAGCCCCTAAAACCCATTGGGCATCATAGGCTTCTCTTAGTGCAAACTCTCAACCTGAACACTAGGTTCTCTCCTCCTTGTCATGGGAGGAACAGGTGGGGTTCCTTCCCAGGGGATTCTGTCTCTGAGACAGGTCTGGGAGCATATTCCCAGGAGCAGGATGGCCAGGCCAGGATAGACTGGGGAGATGGATTAGCTGCTGGATGGGTGGGAAAGGATGGGTTTTACTATCCCCCTTTTGGCCTATTCTTCATCATTTTATGAGTGTGTGTGTGTGTGTGTGTGTGTAGTAAAATCATTTATATGTAGTAAGATTTTACATATAATATATATATATATATATATATTTACATATATATATTATATTACATATATTATATGTATAATCTTACCTTTCCCCGACTATAGCAGCAAGGAATTTTTAAATTATAAGTACCAGAAACCTTCACTTAAACTGCATTTAAAAAAAAAGAATTTATTTATTGGGTCATAAAACATTCAAAGGTAGGGCTGGTTCTACACAAAGCTTAATCCAGGGGCTCGAATGATGTCATCAGGATGTGATTTCTCTGCCCTCCTTTCTCAATTCTGGTCTTTGGCAGATTTTCCCTCAAGAGTGGAGGAAGGATGCTTGGAGCTCCGTGGGTCACTTCTAGTTCTCGGCAGACTAAGCAAAAAACAGAGCTTCACACACTGTCCAAGACATGTGCCTCCCCTGATCAATCCATCAGTAACAGGCCCAGAATACTGAATATGCAGATGGAATGAGGCCAGACAGGCTTGGTCCTGGTGGGAGGGTGGGGTCATGTCTCCCCAACCCAAGGTGGGGGAAGAGAGGGAGGCAATGTTATGGACAGGTAATGTTATAGACAGGTTATAGGAAAAAGATCAAAAGGATGCCAATAATCTTGACACAGCTGCTCATGCTGCCTTTCTTTAGACTCTGCTCATTACCTTTGATCCCTTTAAAAGTGAACTTTCTTTTGTTTCAGGAGGGTTAGTGGGAGATGGTCTTGTTGTTTAGTAACAGCAATGGCTTCATGTGTTGTTCCTCCTAAAGCCACATTTGTATTTAAAAAAATTTTTTCAGCATAGGAGACTCTTAAAAACTGAGAACAAACTGAGGGTTGATGGGGGGTGGGAGGGAGGGGAGGGTGGGTGATGGGTTTTGAGGAGGGCACCTTTTGGGATGAGCACTGGGTGTTATATGGAAACCAATTTGACAATAAACTTCATATATTGAAAAAAAATAAAATGAAAAACAAAAATAAATAAATAAAGAAATAAATAATTTTTTTCAATGTTTATTTTTGAGAAAGAGTGTGAGTGGGGGAAGGAGAGAGAGACAGAGAGGGAGACACAGAATCGGAAGCAGGTTCCAGGCCTCTGAGCCATCAGCACAGAGCCCGATGCGGGGCTCAACCCACAAACTGTGAAATCATGACCTGAGCCGAAGTTGGATGCTCAACCGACTGAGCCACCCAGGCACCCCAATCTGTTTTAATGGGGAGCTCCTGAAGACCCAGTGGATCAGAAGAAAGAGCCCTAGCCTGGTCTTCTAAACACCTAGTATCCGGTCTCAGCTCAAAGACCTCAAATAACTCACTTCATGGACTTGATTTTTAATTCACAAATAAAGGGAAATGAATTATATGATCCCCAAAGGCCCATCATCTCTGGATGCTACAATTTTATTCTATGACATTGGGATAGCATTGCAAAAGTTACTTGCTTAATGTTCCATAGCTGACAAAAGGTATCCACATACCCTTCGGATTCCAAGTGAGAGGCTCTTTCCAGTACATCACGGTTGCCATGCTAGCATTGTAGAAATACAAAAAAGGAGGGAGATGCCACATCTACTGGATTTGAGGGGGAAGGGAGAAGGAGGAGGCACAGAGACACCACCACATTTTTTAGGTCGTTAACAGAGATGGCATTAAAATTGGCACATAAAATTCTGGCTATTTTCTGATTCATGTAGTGGACACGTTTGATTTTAGATATATCTGGATAATGGTGGTCATGGGATAACGATGTAGAATGTCCAGGAGACCAGTGAAGTGGAATTGCAGCTTGGCGGCTATGACAGGGCTAGGAATGTGAACACCTCAATGGATTGAATGGAGAGCATGATAGAACTTAGAAGGGTGACTGAGAGAATTGGGGGCAGTGAACTCAGGTGAACCAGAAAGTTCTGTCTCACAGAACTTAGCAGCACAGGGAGAGGACAAGGGGTTGGGAGTGGGGAAGACTTGGAGAAACGTGAAGGGAGCTTAGAAACACAGTTAGTGAATCAACATTTCACTAATCAACATTAGTGAATCAACATTTGGGTTTTTAAATTTTCCCAGCTCCGCTGATGTTAGGTGGTGTTAGGTTGTACAGACTGCCCCTCCATAAGCATGTTAGAACTCAATGTCAAGGCAACGAGACAGAAAACTAGAGCAAACTTCACAGAATGTAAATGAAGTGGGCTTTTGCATTTATTTTGGTCCTCCAGGGCTTTCTCAGGAGACTTTTAATCCCTCAAGGGCCAGGATCTCGTCATGAACTCCTCTTTAACTCTTCTCTTGCTTGGAGAAATGTTGTGGGGCCCAGGAGATCCAGACTCAACCAAAGTAAGGGACTATCTCCTAGACAAACCCTCCAGGAGAAAGGAATTATTAGGGGTGAGCAGAATCTCTTCCTCAAGAGAAAAACATTCATTTCCACAGACTTACACGCAGTATAAAAAGGCAATGTGGCATGATCACAAAGGGAATTATAATTTCTTGCTTTATATCAAAATAAAGCTGGGGCAAAAACTATTATCTCACTTCTTATGTAAAGTATGCCATTTGGGAGGAAGCTAGGCCCACTGCTGAAACAGTCTGCAAAACACAAGCCTCTGAATGGCTTTTTCTCAAAGAAACGGAAGAGACAGAATGGACACTTGCTGAGGGGGCAGGAGGCCCCTCTGGGCTGCCCTGGGCCTGTTAACACCCAGCCCTTTGCCCAAGAACCTTTGGCTGTGCTTTGTGCTGCCACCTAGTGGAAGTAGTTGGTAATTCCAAATGCTTGGGACCTGCCAGGAAAGGAAAACTTCCTGCTTCCCAATTAAAAAAAAAAAAAAGAAAAAAGAAAACATCAGCCAGAAAAGACTGTCCGGTCCGGAGTATCCGTAGCGCAGCAGCAACCAGCCTCCTGACAGCTGCAAACACATCCCTTGTTAGTCCGCTCTGTAGGCCTGTGAGGCCCAGAAACACTCCTCATGCTGAGCGTTGGAGAAACAAGGCAGGCTCTGCAGAGGACAGCAGGTGAATCCCTGACCCCTCAGAGACATGTCCTTTGCTGTGGTTTCAACCCTGGCAGTAAAACTCTCTCTTTTTTTTTTTTCTCTCCCGGATCTGGGCTTTGTTATGCTGCAGCCCTTTTCAGCTCAGGACTCGGTGATGAAACAATCAGTGACCACTCAGTAGGCAAAACACACCCTCCTTCACTTTGGGGGAAAGAGATGTGACAAGTTAATGAGATACAGCCCAAGTCTCTTCCCCATTGCATCCCATGCTTCTGCACAGACGGTCAAATGCTAACAGGAGGCCAGGGAAAGCCGCTGCGTGCCCGGTGCTGGCTGACTCTAATTGAGGTAGGCATCAGCACAGGCGGGAGACCTGCTTCTAGCTGCTGTCAGGGTGGAGCCTTTCATGTCTCTCTCCTGTAGTTGGCTTCTTTGGTGAAGTATCTTGAGGGCAAATCAGCTTGTTGGCTCAGCCAGGTATCAGTTTAGAGATGGCCTGTTCTCCTTGTTGCCAGGGCCACCTCACTGCTGCAGACCAGCTCCCTCACTAGGGGTGTATGGCAGAGAAAACAGAAGGACCTCTGCAGCTGGTCATCGAGCATGTCAAGAGACAGGATTAACAGATGGTTAGAAGACGGGAACCAACGGTTATTCCAGTTTCAGGCGGGACCCTCAGATATGTTTTCCCCGCTGAACAGAAATGTTCCATCACTTACTTAAATAATTTCACGGAGACAGCTTTGAGATGGAAAAATGAAGAAAAAAACCCATGTGAATTCCATATAATATTGCCAAAGGCAGCGCACTATCTATTGTTTTAAGGAATAACTGACTTTTAAAAACCTCCATTCGATTTATAAATCAAAATCATTTTTCCCTTGAGAACAATCCAGAAAGAGTAAAATATTCAAAGCACCAAACTTTCAAAAGACCTGTTGGATTTAAAGATTCTATCCAAGAAAATAACCCTGGATTACTTAAATGGCCATGCAGCTCTTCAAGGCTCAGATGAAAGACACCATCAAAGTACAGAGTGTTATTAATAACTCTTGGTGTCCAGCCATCTCCTTCCCCTGCTCTTTTGGGCAAGCATCCGCCTCGTTCTATTTTGTCGTTTTATTTCCTTATGTAGTTTTCTGACATCTGCTCTCAGGCTCTCGGAGATGATGGGGAATTCTGCTTAGAGATGGAGCCACACAAGAAGGGGAAGGTAAGGCAGAATCTCTGTAACCGGATGACCCCATTAAAGGATTCTGGAGAACTACAAACACAGCATCCCCCGCCCCCAACCACCACTGGACCGGAGGCCAGCAAGACACATCACAGAGTTACTCCTCTAACAAACGTATAAACAGAATAGCCACCCTGTGAAGAAGATTCTGTTTATTGTGCTGAATCAGACACTGTGCCTTCTGGTTGAAACTGACCTTGTCAGTGAGTTGCCTGTCATCCCCTCAGACCCCTCTACCACATTGGCCAAGACATACCTTCCGGTTTGTGTCCACTCTCCACAGCCAGCACCTGTGTCACTCATCGAAGGGCTGTTCTCAGGTGCCCACTTTGCCCGCTTTGTAAGTCAGGAGCCTCGGATGTGATGGGTCTCTCACCTCAGGTAGCCCTTAAGCAGTAACAGGCAGGTGCGAGGGCGTCAGTACTCTCGCTCCCTTGGTGCTCGTGGAAACCACTCCGATGGGTAAACTATGTGATCTTCAGTGCTTCCCTGCAAGGCTGAGCCAAAGTTACTGCTGTGGTTTTAAAATATGTCCATAAATTCTTTGACACTCCTCCCTTCAAAACATGGAGCCTAATTCCCTTTCCCTTAAATGCAGGCCAGACAGTGACTTGCTTCCAAAGAATAGAAGATGAGGGAAGTTATGCTAGGTGACATCCAAGGCTGAGTCATAAAAGGACTGGCTCCTGCCTGGCTCTCTCTCTTGGACTCTGCACTCGGGAGACACCCACGTCGTGAGGACAGTTAGGCAGTTTGGGAGGGCCCCTGTGGAGAGGAACTGAGGCCTCCCACCACCAGCCAGCACCCACTCACCAGCCGTGTGAGTCAGCTGCCTCACAAGGCATCCTCCCACCCCAGACGAACCTTCAAGGGATGCAGCCCCTGAGGACATCGTGCTCGCAAGCATGTGAGAGACTGTGAGCCATCGCTGCCTGGCCATGCCTCTCCTGACATCCTGACCCACTTAAACTCTGAGGGAATATAAATGTATATTTGAGGCAATTTGTTACACAGAAATATAGAAAGGATAGGGTTTCTCTCCAGGGGCCTTTGGTCAACACTGTGCCCTTGCTAGTCTCTTACCCCTCTAATCGTGCTTTCCTGTCCCCTGTAGGTTTTCCCTGGGAGCATGTCCTAATAAATCCCTTTCACAAGAATCCTCCTCTCAGAACTGGTCAAAATTTCTCATAGAACAATTCCAATTCAGGGTCCTTTTTCCCAGCCCAAGTTCTTTTCTACCCTGAAAGAATCCTCTTTTCTAGTCTGGTTCTACCCTCTTTCTATAACTATCTTCATTCCCTTCCTTTGCCTCGCAGACCTTTGCAACACCGCTTTCCTCAGCTCATGGACCTCAGCGGGGCAGGAGGCTGAGGTGATGAAACCAGGTAAAAGGGGAGAAGGCCCTTACACCCACCAGCTGGTGACATGAACATTTAACCACCTTGGCAGAGAGGCCCCACCACACTCCTGCATCGTCAAAGTGCCCTGTGGGGGCCACTGATCTGCCGGCAGGATGGAGGGATTCCCCTGCTTCCCTGCTGTGACCTGGGTGGTGGGAGAAGCTGCAGGTGCTCAGCCCACATCGGAGGCAGGCAGAAGTCCGTGTTCAGATGGAGTGCTTTCCTGGGCATTTTGCAAAGCAACCTTGTGAAGCAATGTCAGCTCCTTTTACAAATAAGCTTAAGGGGGAACATAGGTTCTACAAAGTCCATCCTCAGTCCATCTCTCTCCATGAAGGAAAAAACAAAGACACAAATAATCTTGGGCTATTTGCAGCACAGAAACTCATGGCCTTGGGAAGCAATACCACTGTACTATAGACTATGCCCAACTGTTGGACACAGCAGGACACCCACTGCCGGAGACCAACAAGCATGAAACACACATGGACAATTCACGCGAATATTGTCTGAGACAGAGAGAGAGCGCCATTCCCTAGATATGCTTCACATAGGAGACTGTTACTCAGATTGAGCCAGTTTTTAAATCCCTGAAATATGTGAAAAATTAATTTTTATTCTTTCCTTTATATGATCATTTGCCTGCACTGTGTCTAAACTTATTTTTCTACTCTCAATGAAGAAATAAATAATCTGCTAAGTGAATTGATAGGATAGAAAGTTTGTAGGGAGCATAGCTGATCTATTTATAAGAAAAAAGCTTTCAAGAAATTTTAACACATTTAGAGGTTCCTGCGTGGCTCAGTCTGTTAAGCGTCCAACTTTGGCTCAGGTCATGATCTCACAGTTCATGGGTTCGAGCCCCACATTGGCCTCTATCAGGGCAGAGCCTGCTTTGGATCCTCTGTCCCCACCACCCCTCCCAGACCCCCTTGCTCCTCCCCTGCTCACACTGTCTCAAAAATAAACATTAAATATATATATATAGAGAGAGAGAGAGAGAAATTTTAACATATTTATATTTTATTTGTAAAATGTAGTTTCAGGAGGAAAGAACACTGTTAACAATTGTCCAAGTATATATACAAATGTCCAACACATCTGGACAATATGTATTTTAAGTAAATTTTTATCCTTTTCAAAGTTCCATTTTTTTTCCCCCTCCAGGATATTGTATTAGTTTGGGAGGGCTGCAGATGAACAAAGTACCTCAGACCAGCCTAAACAGGTATTTATTTCCTCACAGTTCTGGACGCTGGAAGTCCAAGATCAAGTTGTCAGAGGTGAGGCCTCTCTCCTTGGCTTGCTGATGGCCATCTTTTCCCCGTGTCTTCACATGGGCCTCCTTCTGTACCTCTGTGACTTAATCTCCTCTTCTTAAAAGGACAGCAATCCTATTGGATTAGGGCCCACCCTAACAACCCCATTTAACCTTAGTTATCTCTTTAAAGACAGAGTTTGTATTCATTCGAACTAGCTTTCCCTCTAGGGAATATATTTTTTTTAATATATTAGATAACTAATATATTAGTTATATTAATATAACTATATTAGGATATACAAGCCCAGTGGCAGGGGGTGGTGGGGAGTGTCATATTTAGAGCAAAAAGAAGAAACATGACCTGTAGAAAATCATGTCTTCATAATCTCTGGAAGTGGAAGGTAGTGGGGGAAGCAAATTTCTGATCTGAAAACACCTCTGGAAATAGTATAACCAGTTCTTTCCTTGGGCTTTCTTCTGACTTCCAATCTCCATGAGGATCTAGGCAACAGCACTGAGCCTTCAACATCACCCTTCTTCCTCATGAAGTGTTTGGATTCACTAACCACGGTGTAGTCAATCCTGTCCCCTATTGGCATGGTGGATGTTTTAGCTACAACACACTGCCACCTTTATGATAAAGGAGGGAAAGCCAACTGTCCTGTAGTAAGGCTCATACAACTAAGCCAGTTTAGAGTGATGGGCAAGGCAGACCTTGAGAAGGAAGTTGGCCCAGGGATGAAGTTTAGAAGTCTCTGGGCACCTCCACCCCAGAAATTCCTGGAACAAAGTTTACCAACCATGGGGCTCAGTCTCTGATCAGTTCTAGAGGCAGGTCTCACTCTACCTGAACAGTTTACAAGACAGAGTTGTTGTTGCAAGAGGAATCACCCATTCAGTTAGTTGGTTGGTTATTTCTTCATACAACAAATATTTCGTGAGAATTTTCTAGACTTGGGTCATTTGCTATGTATGAAAGACCCAGAGGGAAACAAGACACAGCCACTAGTAGAGTCCAGTTAAGAGTCCAATTAAGATAATTATTTTTATGGGGCATCTAAAAGAACACTTCACAAAGTTCTGCAGACTTTGTCCTCACAAAGTTCCTTCCTCTCTGGGAAGGAACACATACAAAAATGTTCTACCCTTAGGGAATCATGGCCCTCCAATAAAATCAAGGTGTCAACAGGGATGATCCATTCTGGAGATTCCAGGGGATAATCTGTCCCTTGCCTCTTCCAGCTACTAGAGGTTGTTAACATTCCTTGGCTCGTAGGGACATCATTCCAGTCTCCATTTCCATTGTCATCCTTGTGTTTACATTTAGGGCCCACTCAGATAATGTAAGATGATCTTCCCATTTCAAAATCCTTAACTTAATCATATTTGTAAAGTTCCTTTTGCCATGTAAGGCAACATATTCACAGGTTCCTAGAATTAGGACATGGGAGTCCTTGGAGAGCCATACTGTACTATCCTCCCCTCTTCTGTCTCACCAATTTCTTCATTCACAAGCCAGGAGGCTCTCTTCTTAGGCATCTAGTGTTGGTCCTCTTGTTCTTTTCATTAGAAGTTCCAGATACAAAATCAAGAAGAGAAGTCTCTACTAGGCAGAAAAGGGCTGCAATGATTGATCCATAAAGTTGAGCCTCTGGCAAAAATGGGGCAAGTTGACTTTTAACCTGGATACTTTTGGAATCTTTCCCCAAACGAGACATCAGCTTGTTTGCCAGCTTCAGGGACTGAGCCAACTGTGTAGTCCCACAATGAAGAACACATATGTCCAACCATACTGACAGATTCTACAACACTTCACCCACAACCCGTCCTTCAAGCCCCTCAGAACTCAGGGGGAAGAAAACTAGGCACAACTAGAGAAGCAGCCATTTTCTTTGGTGAAGACATGATGGAAATGCTGTGGGCTTTTTTTTTAAATCAGTTTTATTCATCTGAGGACAGGACACAGATGCATCAGTATGCTTCCTGATCCACAAGTGATATCCAGACCAAGGAATGTATAAAGTTGTATGGTGGAAGCTGAAAATATCCAGACTTGTGAAAAACACAGAACAGGAAGGCCAAACTCCCTCTGGAGATGATGAGAGAGATAGTAAAAACTTGAATTTTGACACGGGTGAGCACACATGGGCATGTGTGTGCACGCACACACACACACACACACACACACGCACACGCACACACACAAAATACTGCACAGAGAGGGAAACCACCAATGTGATAAGAACTGTGAGGTCTGAAGAGTCTCTGGTGGTAGAAGGGAGCCAGATACCAGCTGATAATGTTGCCAAACCAGTAGACTATGTAGGAAGACATGACTAGATGCATCAACAAGAGGCCTGGCTGGAGAAGGTCCCACAGGAGGTGTGGGACATATTAGTGCTTTGAACTCAAGGGATCAGGATTTTTTTTAACAAGCTTTAAAAAACAAGACGAAAGACATCATATGGTAAGGTGCTAGGCTCCTATTGTTTCTGGGCTTGAGTCCTAAAAATCAGGGCCAAAGGGAAGAATTAAGTGTGGTTTAACACACACACACAAACACATATGCACTGATTTATATATATATATATATATATATATATATATATATATATATATTGTGTCTGCAGAGGATTTTGCAGCCCAGGTTGCCTATGGTGAGAAAACAGAGACTATTTAAATAATCCTCCAGGGAAGGAACTGAAGGAGACAGATGTTTAGCAAGTCGGAAGCATAACACGTGAGACCAGTCCACCCCTTCACTCAAAGGAAATCACAGAGCTCCTCCTTCATTCGGATTTGAACCTCTAATCAAAAAGCTTCCTGGCTGCTTCCATTCTTTCTTGGCTTGACCTTTATAGTCTGTAATGTTGCTCTGTCCTTAAAAGGGATATGAGGTTTAACAGTCATCTGTGTGTGCCTGCAATAATTTACTGCTCAATTTCTTCATGTGAATTGTGATTTTGAAAAGGCTGGATTCATTTAATCTCAACATCAGGACATGTTGACTTTGGAGGACATGGGTTCGTGTCCCAACAGACTTCATCATGCCTTGGTGGCTAAGAAAAACTTCCTTTCTTGACCAATTGTGACTAAGTCTGGCTCAAGGAGTCTTGAAGAATCCATCAACATGTGGCTACATGTTAGCAGAAGAAAATATGAGCTAATCTTGAATCCTTAGTGAGCATTTTCCACAGAAGAGCAAGGGAGGGAGGAAATGGATTTTCTTGCCTGTTTACTTACATTCTCACTATCTAGGTGCTTTCCATTCATTATCTCATGTAATCCTCATAAGAACTAAGGCAGGAATATTTTTAGATGAGCTGTGAGGCTCAGAAGTTAAGAAACCTCTTTATCATCACACAGCCAGTTGTTTTGACACCAAAGCCCAAGTCCTTTGCTTTTCAGTCTTTATACATGTTAGAGTCTTTCTAGCCCTGCAATGATTTTTCCCTGCAATGAATTCTGGTCATAACCAGTCATGATACAGTTTTGTTTATTCAGAACTGTAATGTCTAGAGAAAAGAAAGTATATCTAGAGTGGCCAAATAGCGGGCCCCAAATAAATAATTGCCAATTGAGTAAAAAAATGTTCGGAATTGTGTAGCTATCTACTGTCCGGGATGGAAAAACATGCCATTCTATGACATTTTGACATCAACATTTTTTATTTAAAGTTCCCAGCTCCTTTCTGTTTCTCCTCTCAGTTCTCTCATCCCACACTCTGCTGCAGAAGAGGTAGCCAGCTGGCAC
The DNA here is from genome assembly GCF_046562875.1 of Panthera onca. NCBI lineage: Eukaryota > Metazoa > Chordata > Mammalia > Carnivora > Felidae > Panthera > Panthera onca. The sequence continues at coordinate 76,122,532 of NC_138343.1, forward strand.
TCATGTGTGGTGCTGCCATGGGCAGGCCTAGCTTAGTGATGACAGCCATCTTCTGAGCACTAGCAGAGGCAAACAGACTCCCACAGGGGTGACATGCCCACATGTCACACTTACTACTCTCCGGCAAAATCCAGATTTGCAATGGCAGTGCCTGCTCCCATTTGTAAAGCTGCAGTGTCCTTATTTCCTGAGAGGCACAGGGTATTGAGTGGGTATTCCTTTTCACATCATCATAACAAATATCTAGGAGAGTCTAGTTTATACATACATACACATGCACACACATTTCTCTTACACACTTCAATAATTTAACTTCAATAAAATTTTCAGGTTCTTACTTACAGATTCTGAGGCTTTTAGATGAGCAGTGACTAACTGGCAGTCTTGCTCACTAATACAATACCCCCGGGTACCAGCTTCCATGTGGATTCAATTCAAGGGTAGAACAACCACTGCATTTGGAGAAGATCAAGTATTCTCTGCACACATTTGGGAAAGAGCCCCCAGTAGCCGGGGAAACCAAATCTGATGGGTAATAAGACTAGCCAGATTTCCAGGTGATAATTCAAATTACCTGAGCTTCCCAATTCTGCAAAAGTAGCTATAAATCAGGCAAGAATCCTCCTGTCCCAAAGACAGAGCCCTGACAACTCAATGGAAACCACCACAGTAATCACAATTTTTCAGAAATTTAAGACCCAGACAAAACTCAGAAGGATAAGGATTTTACTCAGTAGGAACTAAGAGAAAAAATAGGCTGAGTTTTTTTGTTGTTTTTGCAAAATAAATTTTCCATCTCTAACTGTATCCAATATCACAAAAACAATTTTTCTAATTTTAGATATTGATGGAGATACTGATGGAAAAAGGAGACATGGACTCATGCATTAAATGCACTAAACCCATCCCTAGATCCATACTCAGGCCTCCAATGAAAACAATGATGGACCCATCATCCATGCATCCATGAAGGAACAACCCTGAATATCCTGAAATCAAGAATGCACCCACAGCAATGTATTAGCATCCCGCTGGCTGTTTATTGACAACTTGGCATGTTCTCTGGTGGTGGGGCCACTTTAACATCCTTAATTGGTAGATACACATTTTCCACACCACTAGAACTTCAAACAGCAGCCTCTACGCCCTTTCCACATAAACCCTAACCACTAACATGCCTCACAAAGGCCCACTAAAATATGAATCTACTTGGATGCATAGTGAACTTAATTGCTAATATTCCTTGGCAAATCAGATACACTATTAACAGCATAATAATGAGTATGCATAGAGGCTCCCCAGCGCGACCAGATGCGTGTGTAAAATAAATAAATAAATTAAAACTGCCACGCTAAATAAAGTTGTCCTGCCACCTCAGGTTACCATCTGTTTCTAGTTTCCTCCACAGTTTTCCCTGAGCCTATTTTCTCAGCTCCAAACAACTCCAGCTGGCGGGCCTTAAGATGCAACGTGGACGGCCCGCAAGAGCCTGGGTTACCTCCGGCTTCTGTGAGCTCAGATTTGGATGTTACCTCCACAAACAAGACCCCTGCCATCCTGCAACTTTTTGGTCTCACACTCTTATCAGTTTAAGAAAAGAAAAAGAAAAAAAAAAACGAGGGGTGTAGGGGGGGAGTGAAGGCAAGAAAGTAAGAAGGGGGGAAAAAAAGAAAAATTAAAACATTTTCCTGTTGGGGGGATGTTAATAATAGACAAGTGTTAGATTTGGCAATAAATTATTGTCCAGATGAAGGGAAAACAATTACAAATTAGAAACAGATTTATTCACACTCACTGCATTAATGAAAACTTAAAAAAAAAAGAAAGAAAGAAAGAAAACTAAACTGTGTGTACTGTGTGGAAAAAAATAATGGCCCGGCAGGCCTACTTTTTATTAACAACTCATCAGTAAGCAGGTTGTAATTCATAACAAAGAATTCACCCCAAGGAACGCCACATGACTGTGAGCTTTTTGAGTTTCCTAAGAAAATACATATGTTGTTCCACTTGGTTTCCTTTCAATAAAACCCACCAGTTAGCACTTCATTTTCAAGCTGTTCTGACAAATCAGGTGAGTTAGCTTTGTAGAAAAAACAGAAGCCAATTTTTCAGCTGAGAATTTTAGGGAATTTTTTTAATAACTTAAATAAATTTCCCAAATGGCAAGGAAGCCATGATAAAGGCTATGAAATGAGTTCATTTGGAACCGCTTGAAAGAAGGTCTGTTTTAATTCACTTCATTAATTTTTCCTGAGGAAATATTTAAGGATACATCCCTTGCTGCTAAGGTATGTGTCTGAAGGGAGGGAAAAAAAGGAACTGTATGATTTCTGTGTTTTTATAATCCCTCGAAACATGATTAAAGATTTTTGGAAAGCCCTCTCAGCAGCTCCAGTAAGTAGAATACGCTAAAATGATAGCAGCAGGGACTTCCTGCTTTCACATACTTACTAAACACAAATCTCAAGACTCTCTGCAATATGGCCACTGCCCATGATTCAAATCTGACTTCCCCACAGGTTACCTTCCCTTAGGTACTACCTAGGTACTAGGTAAACTAGACCTTTTGATGTTCCCAGGAGAGAATTAGTATATGCTACCATTCTCCCTGCAGCTAATGACCTCCTTTCTACCTGACTTCCCCATATCTTCCAAAGTTTTCACCATCCTTCAAAATTCATTTCATGTCTACCTTCCAACTAAATTTCCTCTGGTCACTCTACATAAGTGAACAAAGCAAATCTCTCCTTGAATCTGCATAACACAGTGCTCATTCCTCTGTTACTACTCTGTCTTGTATAAAGTCTCATGTAAAGAAGTTCTTCGAGAATTCAGTTTTAGGAAAAGGTTTACATCGCCAGTGTGTGTTAGAGGTGGTAACCTGACCAAATAGTACATTTCTTGGTCCTTTGTAGTTATTCATGGTCATGCGACTAGTCGTAGCCATTGAGTTGTGAGCAGAAGTGACATGTTTTCTACTCACTCTCCCTCCCCCACCCCCCCACCACAGCCCATACAGAAGCCTTGGGTTGAAATGGTAATCCGCAAGATGGAGATGGCCTGGACCCCTGAGTCACTATGGTGCACTGTTCTGGAGAGCTGCTCAACCTGCAGCCTATTTATAGGATAAGAAATAATAATTTGTTGTAATGTAAACCTCTGAGATTTGGAGCCAGCTTGGCCCAGCCCATCCTGATCAATTTATTGTAGACCTAAGTATTGATAGTAAGATGTTTCATTTTTAACTTTGGATGCCCAGAAACTCAGAATTTGAGGCTCTGGGTTGACCACGATTGTCACTATCTGTGTTTCTCCCCATTCTTATATGTGATTGTAATTTTTTTAACTTAAAATTTCCTAATATGAATTTAACATTAGTTTATTTTTTTTTCTTGTGAGGGTCTTCTTGTGAGTAGTTTTATATACACCTTTAGGATGAAGCATTACATATATATATATATATATATATATATATATATATATATGTAATACTATATACATAAATACGTGTGTAGATGTATAGTATATGTATATATGGAGAGAGAGAGAGAGAGAGAGAGAGAGAATTAATACAGTTGTTTGTGTATGTTTTTGTTTTACTGTTAGTACTAGACTATAAATTTCTTCAGGGTAGGGACTGAAATCTACCTATCTTTATATCCTTCAAAGTTGCTAACATAGTGCCTTGTCTAATAAATCTTTTTTGAGTTAAATGAACTATGAAGGGACTGAAGATGAAGACAATGAAAAAACTTCAGGGTCACTATGTCTGGTTGTGCAGTTTGTGCACTGCACAAAAGTACCTGCTGCAGAGACAAGAGGGACAAGTAAGGGCTGAAATCCAGCCCATGCTCTGCCAAGTTTTATGCCCTGGCTGTGGAGGAGAGAGTCCTTTTTGTAATTTATCACCTGGAAAGCACACTGTTTTGTACTTTATTCACTTAGAGGGAGCATCCTTTTATAATTTGTAGAAATAGTAGTGCTAGCTAGCTTCTATCCACTGAATATATGAAAACACCTGATTGTGGAATTAAAAAATAAGGCAAGAAGTATTGATAGAAATAAAAAAGAAAAAGATAAAAAGGAAAAATTCACCAAAATGAAGATGTAGCCACCCATCAGAATTATATATCACTGGATGGACATACCAAATTCCTTTTAAGATATTCCAAATTCATTTTTACCTTGACTATTATAAAGCTTCTCTGATCCATAAAACCAAAAGAATATATAATACTTTTGGCTAACCTCCATGTTAAAAATCTGAAAAAAAAAAAACCAAAAAACCAATGATACGCTGTTATGAGGGAGGATATTACCAGAAAACCTGCATTTGCCCACATGTTTAATGTATCAGAATGTTTCTATTGTTTGGTTTCATCAAATAGCAGCACCTTTTAAACCCATCCTCCCCCCATCCCCACCACTCCCCCTTGATGTATGAGTAACATGCTGTTGTGCTGCCAAACTACAAGCACATGGCTGTTGAAGGTAGCCAAGGGAGGAAAGGCTTCCAGATATGTGGAATTCTCCCAATCCAGAAACTTCCCATATGGCATGGGTGACATACTGCACCCAGGCACTGTAGCACTGCTGCCACCAGACCTCAGCACACTTTAACAAAACCGGTCCCGTGTGATCCTGGTTCATACTATTTGGGAAGGATGCTCCCCATTCTATTAAGTGGTTGTTGACAATACACTTGGAGCTGTGGTTCTTGATGAGATTTATACTAAAATGTACAGGAACTACTAAAATGATTCAGTGCTTAAGCAAAAAGATTGAAGTCTCCAACCTTCTCAGCTGACATGCCTCCCCCTTTTTGAGATGACCCTCTGACCCCATCTGTAAGAAAGGAAGAGTATTGGTCCAAGGGCCCACCATGAGATGTCACCTGGGAGGACATGGTCCACAATCACAGCCCACATGGAAAAAGATATCAGTTCTTGTTACTTTCTTTTGGACCAATGGCCACTATGAATGACCCCTTGGATAGAAGTAAAATCCTCTGTATAATTTACAAGGGCCCACATGGTCCATGCCTACCTTTGCAGCCTTACCTTACATCACTATCTTCCCCACTCTCTCCAGCCATGAGGAAACTCCTTGTGGTTTTTCTAATGTCCCTGCTCTTTTCCTCCTGAAGTCTTCACACACTGAAGCAATCCTCCTCCACTCTCTCTCCCTGTCCACCTCCCCTCACTGAATAGCATCTTCTTGTCCTGCAGGCCTTGGCTTATAAATGTTGCTTCCTTCAGGAAAGCATCTTGTAGTCTGGGCTATATCAAACCCCTGTGTCCCCTACACGTCTCCTTCATGGTGCTCAGACATCACCCGTCTTCTCTGCAAGCTCCTTGAGGGAGGGCACTACCTATATCCTCTCACTGTTGCATCACTAGTGCTAAGCTCATGCTTGGTCCTCAAATACTTATTGATGAATAGATAAAACAGGCAGGTGGGTGAGAGTCAGTGGAGTAGAATGGAAATTCAACAGCTCTCTCATTCCTATCACCCCAGTTATGAAATGTAAAAGAAATCTGCCAACTGAAAGAAGTCATTCCCTGCATTTAACATGAACCGCATTTTCTGACAGTGTCCTACAGCACTCCATGTTCAGAAAGAAGACACAAGTCTATCTTTGCCATGAGATTGTCCAGACTACAGTATGAATTACAAAAGGACACATATTGGTAAGTAAACCGAGTAAAAAGAAATAAACAAATACAGCCTTGATCTTTCAGTGAAAAAAGGCATGGCCCTGCTGAAAGAAGCTGTTCAAACTATCTACTTACTTGGGACTCCATAGGACCAGCCATCTCACCTTGAGGAGCAGCCATAGCTCAGCACTGGATAGTGTCTGTCTTCTGAGGCCCCACCCATACTTTGTGTCTCTGTCTTACTTCTTTCTCCCATCCATGGCTTTGATCTCTGCTTCCTGCTAACAGCCCAGGGCCACCCTTGTTTGGATGACCCACTTGGGGCCACTATTATAATAACTTCATCTTGATCCATACCCTTGATTACTAATATCACTCCCATTTCTAAGAATTAAAGGCCCTCTTGCCACCAGCCCTAGACCCACTGGAGCCAAAAATGCCAGCCTAGATCCTAAATGACCTTCCAGAGAAGGGAAATCAGACCCAAACTACTCACAGGTACACTCTGGTTCTAATTTCAGGGATCCAAATATCAGTTTGTCCAACTCATTGTCCCCCCTCCTCCTCTATACCTGTTAATCCCCTTGGTTGAAGATGTCACTGTCTACCCAGCCTCTTAGGCAATAAATTTAGACTCATCCTGAGTTTCTTTTTCTAAGAAGCCTAAATTAGTGTGTAAGTCTGATCAATTCCACCAATGAGCTATTTTCCATTTCCATGTTCTCTTCTACATCATAATGCCAATCTAAGCACCTGCTTGCTGTATCCAACCTAGGCCTCTGTGAACACTGCCCGCCTGCACTTCCTTCTGCCTGCAACCATCCTCTGCAATATTACCCAAATTGACTCATAGTTGCATATTAATCCCTTCTCTAAAATAGCCCATTACACACGGCTGCAGGACAAATCTTAAGTCCCTAGTATTAGCATTCAAGTCTCTCCCATTCAAGCTCTGACGTCTTCAGCCACTTTCCCCCCACCCACATGTCTAATAGTTTGTCATATCAAACTATTTGTCTTTGTTCACATCCTTTTCTCTGCCTGGAATTCGATTCTCTGCCTCATTTCCCTCTCCGCCTCCACATCATCAACAATTTTCCTATTTTTCAAGCCCCATACTTCCTCTCCAACTCTTGCACAGTAAGTTACTCACTCAAACAGCATTCACTGAACACCTGGGGTTCTCTCTGCTCCCATGGCTCTTCATCCATGCCTCCGCACTAATATTTGGTGGGTTGTGTTTATTGTTTTTGTTGTTTACCTTCCTGTCTCTGGACTGAATTTTACTGGACACAGAGCATATCTCATTTACCTCTGAAACCACAGCACCTGAAATGATGAGCACTTATGATTCTTTGCAAGTATGAACAAATACTCAATTTAGTCTTTGATTCATTGAAAATCTCAGCTGAGAAACTTGAGCCCTGGTATACACCAATCACACTGCTCCCAGCAGCATCACCACACAACACCAATGATGACTGCAACCATCTCATTATTTACAGAGGATGGTTGAAAGAGTATTATTGAACACCTCATCTCCTACCACCTCATCTCCATTCTGCTCCTGCTGCTCCTGTTTTTCCCCTCTTGATTAGAGACCTTGGGAGTTATCCTTGACTCCTTCCTTCTTTTCCTTTATCCTATGTATTAGCCTTCAAATAATGCCAAGTCCATTTCTGGCATATCATTTAAGCCACCCCTTTCTCTAGTAGTCACTGCTACTCTTCAGGCTCCCTTGCATGTATTTAAATCCAAGATGGTTTCTTTTTTTTTTTTTTTTCTTTTTAGCATTTATTTTTGAGAGAGAGAGAGAGAGCAGGGGAGGGGCAGAGAGAGAGGGAGACAGAGGACCTGAAGCAGGCTCCATGCTGTCAACACAGAGCCTGATATGGGGCTCAAACTCACAAACCATGAGACCATGACTTGAACTGAAACCAAGAGTCGGCTGCTTAACTGACTGAACCACCCAGGCGGCCCAATCCAAGATGGTTTCAATAGCCTGTTTTCCCAACCCCTGGCTTGCCTCCCCCACCCCCTACCCCCATGTTAATCAAGAGAAGCCACACAACCTCCAGAGTGATCTATAAAGATGCAAATCCCTCTTGCTCCTCCCCTGCCTAAAGTCCTTTGATGGCTTTCCAGTGATTTCAGGACAACACCCAATCTTGATTTCACTATAAAATATGTATCCACTCATGCAACAAACATGTATTGAGTGTCTACTACGTGTACTGCTAGATCTGAGAGAAGCATCCTAGGAAGTGGCGACAGCTAGTGTGAAGGCCCAGAGGCAGAGCCTGCCTCAGCCTGTTGGAGAGCCAGCAAGTCAGCCAGCGTGCCTAGAGTGGGGAATGAGGAGGAGCAAAGAGAGGGAAAAGAGGTCCGAGAAGAAATGGGGAAGATCACACGGGATGCCATAGACTTGGCTTGTACTCTCAGTGAGGGGGTTATTGGCTGAAAGATCTGAAGATTACTTCCGTTTTACCAATTTTACCAGGACAAATCTGGCTTCCCTGTTGAGAGTACACCAGAAAAGGGTGAAGGTGTACTTGGCCCACTCCCAGTCCCATCTCTCAACACCCACTCCTCCCCGCCCCACACCTTATTCTCATCCTTATGATTTAGCAACACGTGTGATTGCAGTTCCTTAAATGCACTGTTCCATGCCCCTTTGCCCTTCCACATAGCATCCCTGGGCCTGGAATAACTGTGTCCAACCTCTGGGCCCGCAAAATTCCTGTGTATTTCATCAAACCCAGTTCAGAATTGCCTCCTCCAGGACGCTGCCACATTCTGCCAAAGAGGATTAATTTTTCTCATCTGAATCTCATCTGTGCTTCTATTGACTGCTCTTACCTGTCTATACATTTGTCTTCCCTACTAGACTGTGAAAAACTTGAGTTTTATTCATCTTTAGCTCCGCAGAACCGAACGAGTACCTGCCACTTCATAGGGGTTGACTAGATTTTTGTTCGATGAAGGAAAAGAGGAAAGAAGGTGCAGGGTAGGCCCAAAAGCTAGTCTGAGGGCCCGCGGGCATGCTGTCTAATTTTTGGGCACTGCAGCTGTACTTTCAGCCGGGCTGTGATGGTTTGGGAGGCTGGGGTGGTGAATGAGGGCAGTGCTCAGGATCGAATGTGCTGCACTGTGCCATCCTCCGTGGTCATGTAATAGCTTGTATAACAGCAGTAGTAATGGAATGTGTCTGGTTCAGGTGAGGTGGGTCTCTGACACACATCCAGACTGGCCTTAATGAAGAACCACTCTTTGTGTAGAGGCTGGGATTGGAGGTAAACCGAACTTCTCCAAGTCTAATGTGGCCTTCATTTGCTTAGACTTCTTTCATAACCGTGCACAAGCCGCAGGTAGGGTTTTAGGGGCTCACAGACTTGTGCCCAGGCCCACACTGAATTTCCTCTATATATTTTATAAGGCATTCCAAACTCAGAGGTAAACTTTACTGTATCTGACTGGATGGTATCTGTGTCAGTCCTTGCCATCAGTCTGAATTAGTAACACCTGTTACTGCAGTGGCCCTACTGCTGGGAAGAGGGAGGGAGAGAAATGAGGGTAACACTAGTGACTGGATGTTGCTGAGCTTCTCCAACATGACAAAGAGGACACTCAGAAAACATTTTACGTTGCACCTGCCTCAGTAGTTCATGGACTGAAAAGCTGCATCTGGAGAGGCTGTAAGTTAAGAACCTTTTGGTTCTTATTTTGTACCAGCCAGCATGGCCTTCGTCTAGAGTCCTTATGCATTCCAGTAAGTGACACCATTACAGTAAGAGGACATACTTTCTACCCCAGCAGAGTCTATGCAATGACCCCTGACATAGGACCCAGTCACTTCAGGTGCAGTGATTCTGTTCACAGGGTTTCCCTGGTCAACAAAACCTCTCTTTGTGATCATAACCTATCCAAATATTCCAATCCTCTTTCAAAACCAGTTGGATCTCCATCTCCCTTCTCCACTTTCTGAGGCTATTGAAAGATCCACCAGGCTCCACTTAGGTCAACACGCAGGCAATGAAATCAGAAGAATCACACACTTGCCTCAATCTCTCCACTACTAGAGCCTGTGCTGGTTCTATCTACCCTTCTGTAACCTCCTGTACAAATAGACCAGTGGCTCAGGGTCCTCTTTCAGATCTACTGAATCAGGAATCTGCGGTTCAACAAGCTCTCCAGGTGATTCTCATACACACTGAAGTTGGAGCACCTCAGTACAGATAACGAGAGATTGTGTAACACCCTACGGTCCTCTGAATCACTTTGTGGGTTTTAACTTTCTTGTCCATTACCTTTCAGAGAGAATGTCTTATACATCTGTCCAGAGCTATGTGCATAGTGAGCGCTCAAATGTTTTTATTGAGTTGATGAGCCACTCCTTAACAATACATTTTCTGGATCCCTACAGCACTTGACATGTACTGGACATAGACTAAATCTTTCTTATGTCTTGTGCCCTAAAATTAGATCCTGTTTCTAAAAAAGAAGTTGGCCTCCTGAAAGCAAATTAGGATAATCTACTGCCCTCTAATAGCTACCTGAAACCCACAGCCTCTCATGAACAACCAACTATTAAGAAGGCATAGGAAAATAGACCAAATGACCAAATTGCTACATGGCTGAGAACAGCAGTGCCCCAGTGGAAGCCACAACAGCCTGCCTCCCAGAAGAGAAAGCAGTGGAAAGCTCTTAAGTCTTGGTTTGGTGAGATGGGGGAAGGGATTAGGAAGGGGAGACTGATATGTTTTTATGCTGTTGGGTAAAGAAAAATTCATGTCCTACCCTTAGCAATTTCTGTAAATTAAGACAAAGGATATCATCAAGTTTTTAAAAAGTTGCTGGAGCTTGCTACCCAGAGCTCAATCAACAGAGCTCAGAAACAGCTGGCTTTGACAGTGAATTCCAACCTATGATACCCAAAGGTGCTGACGTTGATGTGACAGAAGCTGCATGTTCCATTAAACCTCTTCCAGCCTCTCTCCCCAGGGGCTACAGCAAGACCTTGTTACGAAAGCCCTCTCAGGTGTGGAACACTTAAACCAAGAGAAAATCGACCCAGAGCTAATAGATTAAATGAAGTTTAGAGTCTAGATTTTGCCCAAATGAGGGAAATCTGGTTTACCATTTTTTGAAGAAGAGGACACACACATGTAAAGACAAAGTCATAATTATCCACTTTAAGCACACACACATACACACACATGCACACACACACACACACACACACTGGAATCCTTTATTTTCCCTAAAATCCCCAGATGATTAGGATATTCTATAACTGTTAAACTACTGATTCTTTTGCATCTTAGTGTGTTCTTTAGGATTGAATTTCTTTGCATTTTATAAAACTTTTCAATTCCACAGAGTGAGACTTTCCATAAAAAGAGAAACTAAAAATTGTTATGATCCATTTTCATTTTCCAGGTGGGGACTGTGGGAATTACACTCATCCATTCATGGTCTTACTCAGGATCTCCTATCTGCTCTGCAAAATGGCTGTTGGCATCCATGGTGGGGCAAGGGTGCCCATGGGTAATGCAGCATGGTTGAGGACTAACAGGTAAAAGAATCTGTTCTCACCTCTAGGAGCTCACAGTCTAGCAGGGAAGACAAGCAAGTTAGCTCTAATCATAGAACAACTCTATGTTCTATGGTGTGGGGTGAACACAGAGTGGCACGAACATAAAAGCACCTGAATGACCCTGGCAAGAGGAGATTTCTGAAAAGAGGACAAGAACACAGCATTGTGCAAACGGGGAGCTACAGGTAGGTGCACAGAACTGGGTCAGAAGAGGAAGCCTGGATCCCCTAGAAGAAGACTTAAAGGTTAGTTATAACGGCAAATAGTAACAGTGAAAATGGAAGAAAAACATTCATGGAAAACCCATCAACAGGGCTGAGTGGCTTGCTGTGTGTCAGGATGAGGAAGAGAGCCTTTTCTAGGATCACAGCTTTCTGGAATGGTGGCTCTCTGCCACCTTCTCATGTAGTGGGAGGAAAAACTCATAGCCAAGGAGATGAGAGCAGAGGACATTCTACCAAAAAGTGGTAGGAGATGTGCCCCTCTGCATAAAGCCTTCAATTTTCCTCTGCCCAAAGTCTCTACCTGTTCACAAGAATGTGGCCGTCTCCACTAACATCCATGCTGTGGTCACACTCCATCTTCCTCCTCTTTATTCTAGGAAAGCTCATTAGTATCAGAGCCCAGCTGAGATTATGTGAATTCACTAATTCCCAGCCTGGAAGATGGTCTTTTTACATCCAACTTGGGCAACAGGTACATTTATGTCACTCATAGCACTTCAGCATGGCGGATTAGTAAGAAAGGCTTACAGTTTGTATTACTCCACACAGAATGCTTAGGTTGGGTCACTGGTGGGAAGCTGTACCTTTAAATCATTTTCCCCAAGTTTTCCAAACCCTGTTTCTCAAAAGTTCATCTACTCAGGATAAGTCAATATTTGTGATGTTTTGTAGACGTAGTTACAAGCATGAGAAACCAGATAATTTATCAATGGTCATTTAGGCAGATAATGTCTGACCCAGGATCAGCATTCAGAACTAAGTTACTGAACTTCATTTCTGTGTCTGCAGAGAACAGTACACTCAAGTGCTAGATTGTAGGACCTAAGAGAAAAATAAAATATTGAGAGAAAAAAATAAGAATAATATATATAGTACTTATGAGTCTCATTTATACATGTTTAACAGGATGGAGTTATCTCTTTATCATAGGTTTGGTGCACATATTCTACATGCGAAAGACATTGTTAATTATAGAAAATTAAAGAACACAAATAAGAAAACAAAAAAGAAAAAGAAAATTACTATAATTTCTATTTTTCACATCTGACATATGTGTGTGTGTTAATGTATTTGTACATATATTTTTACAGATATGTAAACTACTACACATATTCTTTGTTCACGCTTTTATTAGATAAAACATCCAACATCCTTCTATAGGACTAAAGATTCTTCTCCAAGAAGATTCTTATTAATGGTTATATGGTACCAGATTTTATGGAAGTACCATAATTTATTTAACCTATTAGATAGTTAAATTGCTTCCAGTTTTCATTATAAATAATTCTTCTTATCCATTTATACATGGAATTAAATGTGTATTCATTTTCTTTGTTTCTTTTCATTAGAAATATTTCCTTCATTACCAATGCCTAAAAAGCTGCTCACATTTAATTAATTGCTTCATTTATGTAGTCCCAATTAAAAAAAAAACACTGGGTAACACTTAAATTATAATTTTCTTTTCTGTTAAGACCTTTAAGTTTTTACTTTATGTACCTTTGCCATATTCTTAAAGTAATTTACAATGTAAATGCATGGGTAATTGGCTCACAAAATTAAAGGCAACAAATATTGGGATTGTCTTGGAGACACCTTCAGAGATTACCCAATGATCCAAGTCCCTGATACCTGACAATTTGTAATGCAAGTAAGACTAGGATACAGAGAGCTGTGAGGTAGACCACCTGTGCCATCAGAAACTATGGGGAGAGGTCTCTGCTGGATGGGAGGATAAGAGAATGCCTCATGGAGCAGTAATCATTTGAAGCGTTAGATTTCATATGTAACATAGAAGAAAGTCAACACATTATCAAGATAAATTATATGTAGAATTTTTGACTCAGTGCATATGTTTTAAAAATTTCAAATCCAAAATGATTTATTTGAATTTTACTAAGATGATAGGAACTGGACAAAATAGAATGTTTATTTTTTTTTTAATTTTTTTTGACATTTATTTATCATTGAGAGACAGAGAGACACAAAGCATGAGCAGGGGAGGGGCCGAGAGATGGAGAGACACAGAATCTGAAGCAGGCTCCAGGCTCTGAGCTGTCAGCACAGAGCCCCACGTGGGGCTCGAACACACAAACCATTAGATCATGACCTGAGCCGAAGTCGGACGCTTAACCGACTGAGCCACCCAGGTGCCCCAAAATAGAATGTTTATTATCAGAAGGAAACTTGCATTTGAATTCCAGTGAGGCCCAGTTCCTCCACAAAGGATAGGGAAGAAATAGAAAATCTAAGGATTCCATTAAATATTAATCGGTACTATTCTCTAATTTTTCCTTGGAGGAAACTGAGGTCTCCAGAGGCTATGTACCTCATCTCAGCTCTAAGTCACACATCCTGGGATGGCTGAGCCAACACGAGAATCCAGGGATCCAGATTCCCAGTTCTGTGCTCCTTCCATCACTCAATGTGGCTTTCCCAAGGGCTGCTAAGCAAATTTATTAAGGGCATGGATTCCCAGTCTAACAGGTGCAGAAATGTGAGAGGATTCTTCACCTGTCACATTGACTTGATGAACCTTTTCCTGCAAGTCTGTTAGACTGAGAAGTTCATTCAACATTCATTCCTTCAACAAGTGTGTACTGAGTGGCTATGATGGTCCTGGCATTGCACTAAACACTGGGGACCCAGCAGGGAACTAGCCAGACCCTTGGAAACATGCCTGTCCAGACATCGGCGTCTGCTGCTTGACTTGGGGAGGCGTGGGTGGGAGCAACCAGGTGTTGATCTGGCTCTAGGGAAAACAAGGGGAGTTCAAATGTAGCACTGCAACCTGCCATGCTCTGTGCAGATCTCTACTTTGGGATCAATGATCTGGAAATTACATTAAACATGCAAATGATATTCCCATACAAAGATAGAAAACCATGCCATTCCATTACATGCCTCTCTGCAGCCCACTAGTTCATCTCTCCCACAGTTCACACTCACTCTGACTTTGTCCAAGATCAACAGTTCTTCCAAATGATAGGTTGTTTGCTTGGCTCCAGACTTTAGGCTGTCAGTTAGCAGTCAGTGACTTTATTGTGTTCCTTCAGTTCTTCAATGAGGTGAAAACTTCTCACAAGCCTAAGGGAGCTTCATAGAATTCAAGAGCAGAAAGGACTGGAGAGATCACTTGGTTCTCCTGCCTCTTTTGACAGATGTGGAAACTGAGACTCACAGAATTGTAGTGACCCACCCAAGGCCACACAGCTGAGACCTAGAGTTGCTGAATCCAGGGGATCCTGATTCCCAGTCCCGGTTGTGGTCCTTTAATAAACCACACTCCCACTTGAGAAAGGGTGCATTTGATCTATAATCTCAGGTTCATAATATCTATTTACTCTTTCTCTGGGCTCTAGTTGAGATAATAGACCTAATCATCTAAAAAGCAAATCATATCAGTATATAATTGGCCCTTGAACAATATCGCTTTGAACTGCACAGGTCCACTTATACATGGATTCTTTTCGATAAATACAGTATAGCACTGAAAATGTATTTTCTAATACTCATGATTTTTTAAGTAACACTTTTTCCCTCTAGCTTACTTTATTGTAAGAATTCAGTATATAATACATATAATATACAAAATACATCAATCGACTGTTTGTTATGGGTAAGTCTTCTGGTCAATAGTAAGCTATTACACAGGCTTCCACCTGCACAGAGAGTTGGCACTTCTAGCTGCCATGTTGTTCAAGGGTCAACTGTAAACAGTAATGAATGGACATAGCAAAGCAGGAACACTTTATATCAAGAGTAGTCTCACCTCAAAATTATACTCCTCCTACTGTGCTGGCTGCTCCATTTCAGTCTCCTTTTCCTGTCCTCTTTACCTCCATAACCTCCAGTGGGACAACAGAAAACAGATATTTGGTTTGTTTGTGGTTCCTGGCACACAGCTCCTAAAGCACTTGGGATCTCCAGAGTGATAAGAGCATCTTCTATATGATAATGAGATGCCCGGTGTGTGTGAGCCCCTGGGTAGTTTCAGGATGATGGCTGGTTTCTGGGAAGACAAAGCCATGATGACAGGGTTGGAACATCCAGCCTCATCCCCCAACCTCCAGGGAGGGGAGAAGAGCTGGAGACTGAATTAATCCCCAATGGCCAATATTTCATCAATCATGCCTACATAAGTAAGGAAACCTCCATAAAAACCCCTAAATGATGGGGTTTGGAGGGCTTCATTGGTAAACACATCAAGGCACTGGGGGCACGGTGGCTCACCTGGAAAGGGCATGGAAGTTTCACACCCCTTCCCCCAACCTTGCTCCATGCATTTCTTTCATTTGGCTGTTCCTGAGTTGTATTCTTTATACACTGGTCAACATAATAAACTGTTTTCCTGAGTTCTGTGAGCCTTTCTAGTAAATTCTTAAACCTGAAGCAGCAGGAGTTGTGGGGACCCCAAATTTGTAGCCAAGTCAGGCATAAATGTGGGTAATCTAGGTACCCAACACTTGTGACTGGCCTCTGAAGTGAGGGCAGTGTTGTGGGGCTGACCCCTTAAACACATGAAGTCAGACACTAATTCTGGGTAAGTAGTGTCAGAATTTAATTAAATTGTAGGATATTTTGTTGGTGTCTGAAGAGGGGGAGAATTGGTTGTTAGTATGGGAAATTCCCACATATTTGGTGTCAGAAGTGTTTTGAGTAAAAACAGTTCATCTCCTAACACTGGAAATGCCAGAACGTGTCCCCTTATCAGCCTGTTCTCTTCTTTGGCCATATTGACCCCCCCCCCCCCCATCATTTCCTCTAGTTTCATCACTTTGAGTGTCATCTGCAATCCCAAAAAACTCCCAAATTTAGGTTACCAGCCCCAGTCTCTCCTCTGAATTCCAAACTCCCTTGTCTTCTCCATGTGGATAACTAATAGGTATTTGAAACCTTTTGTGTCTGAAATTGAAATCCTGATCCTTAGGGTCCTCTTAACTCCTTCTCTCAAACCCTACATCTAACCGTCCATCAATAAATCCTGCTGACTCTGCTTTCAAAACATATCCAGAATCTACCCACTGGTCCCCACCCTCTGCTACCACCCTGATGATCTTTTGTGTAAATTATTGCAAATGTTTTTTATTGGTTGCCCACTTCATCTTTTGCCCCCTTAAGGCTATTTACAACACAGCAGTCAGTGACATTGCCTGATATATGTTGGGTTGTGTCACTTTTGGGGTCAAAATCCTTTTACACCTTCCATCTTCCTGTGAGCAAAAGCCAAAGTTGTAACGATAGCCTAGAAGGTCCCCATTGCTTCTCTGAGTCTACCTCCTACTACTCTCTCCTTTACTTTTTTCACTGTAAGCCACCGGGCCTCTTTTTTTCTTTGAACCTGCAGGATTTCTGCCTCAGGGCCTTTGTACTTGTTGTATTGTTGTTTGAAATGCATGTGCCCCAGGGGTGCCTGGGTGGCTCGGTTGGTTAAGAGTCTTTGGCCTAGGTCATGATCTCACTGTTTCTGAGTTCAAACTCCATGTCAGGCTCTGTGCTGACAGCTCAGAGCCTGGAGCCTGTTTCAGATTCTGTGTCTCCTTCTCTGTCTCTGCCCCTCCCCTGCTCATGCTCTGTCTCTCTCTCTCAAAAATAAATAAAAGTTAAAAAAAAAATTATGAAATGCACGTGCCCCGTATTTACATGGTTCTCACACCTCCCTAAAATCTTCAGTATCTTCTTTTTAATATTTTTATCTACTCATTTAAAACTTCAATGTTCCCTCCTCCCTCAACATTCCCCACACCTTTTTACTATCTTATATTTTTTCTATAGCTTTCACCACTGATAGACTACATATTTTGCTTGCATGTTTTATTA
This sequence comes from Panthera onca, assembly GCF_046562875.1. NCBI lineage: Eukaryota > Metazoa > Chordata > Mammalia > Carnivora > Felidae > Panthera > Panthera onca. The sequence goes on from NC_138343.1 coordinate 76,139,829, forward strand.
ATTTTCTGGCTCCCCCCCCCTCTAGAATGAAGGCTATGCAAGAACAGGGATATTTTGTCCATATTGTCCATCATGTATTCTTACTACCTTGAGTAACATTAGCTTAGTAAATATTTCTTGAATAAATTAATATTCTATAAATTTTGTATCAATGTCTTATGCTAAAAAAATTCTAAAATTTAACCTTTGGATAAAGGTAAAAAGCAAATAAAACAATTTACAACCCTGCGAGTCTTCTTCATGTTTGAGATCTGGTTTGAAGGTATTACTGGTGGACATTAGTAATGGTAGCTGCTGCTTAACGACAAGAGAATATACTGGGCCAAAGGTTACTGGTTCAGAAACTTAGACTAAGACTTACTGGATCCAGAAAATTACAAATTAAAGTTCAGTGTTATCCTGGACTAAAAGTAAAGGAAGTTGGCAAAAGAACTTTATGTAGTGCCAGAAAAAGATTTCTTTAAGAAAATAATAAAAAGTGTAAGTATGATTTTTCAACCAAAATTTAACCCTACATGTTTCAGCTCTCCTGCCCACCCCCACCCCTTTGTTTGGCAATTTGTTTAGTGAATTTAGATTACTAAAGGGGACTCTACTGGCCAGAAGGAATGCAGTTTCCCATCAGAACTGGGCTATTCCATTGCCCTAGGGTAGCCCTACAACCACTATGCCTTGCTGGCTAACCCAGCACTTGCTGGCCTCAGGCTTTTATTTATATTAGGAAAACTGAGAGGAAAGAGAATATGTGAGCACAGAGAAGTTGAGGAGAGAAGTGTCGAACTGGAATCTCTGCAGTGATCCAATGAGAGCAGAAATACATTTTGCATTTACTGGAGTCCTTGGTGACTCCAGTCCGAGAATCCCTCTGTAATTCTCTAGAACTACTTTAGGAGTTTAGTATTATTTGAATGCTGTTCCATGAGACACTGGTCAGGGAGAGGAGACCCAATCACTTGGGCCTTGGAAGAGCAGGTAAAGTGAAAGGTTCTGCTAAAGGAAAAGGCAACTAGTAGATAAAACAAAGGTGTGGCTTTGGCTTATCTATAATTCACACTGTGGCTTCCTTGTGGAGTTGGTCCTCAAATTTTCAGCGGTCAGTGGATTACTGAGAGACACAAGAAGTAACATGGATTCATTACAGTCCCCACTGCACCAGAACACCTCTGCTTAGACATCTAAAAGACATTTCAGACATATTCAAAACAACTCCCGACCTTTTCACCAAAACCAAGTCCTCCCCCAGCCATTCACCTCAGCTGGTTACAACTTCCTCCTTCCAGCTGCTCAGGTCAAAAGTCTTGGAGTCATTTGTCTTAGTCTGCTTAGGCTGTTACAATAGAATACCACAGACTAGGTATCTCATAAACAACATGAATGTTTTGCTCATGGTTCTGGACACTGGAAGTCCAAGATCCTGGTACCAGCACAGATGGGTGAGGGCCCTCTATCTGGTTCACAGCCAACACCTTCTCACTGCATCCTCACCTGGTAGAAGGAGCTGGGGATCTCCTTGGACTGTCTTTCATAAGGGCACTAATCCCATTCATGAGGGCTCCACTCTTATGACCTAATCGCCTCCCAAACACCCCCACCTTCTAAAACCATCACACTGGGGGTTATAATTTTAACAAATGGATTTTGGGGGGGACACAAACATTCAGAGCAAAGCATCATTCTTGATTCTTTTTTCTGCCATACGCCATAGTCAGTTTGTTAGGGAATCATTAGCTCTTCCTTCAAAATACATTTGGTATTGGATCACTTGTCACCACTCCACTGTTCCCACCCTGGTCCTAGCCACCATTATCTGTGCTCCTGTCTCCCATCTAGTCTCCCTGCTTCTACTCTTTACCCTATTTAATGTATTGGATTGTGTCTACCAAAAATATACATTCAAGTTCTAATAGCCAGTACCTGTGAATGTGACTTTATTTGGAATTAAGGTCTCTGCAGATATAATTAACTTGTAAATTGAGATGAGGTCATACTGGATTAGGATGAGCTTTAAATCCAACTACTGGTGTCCTTATAAGGAAAGCACACAGAACAAAGAAACACACAGGAGAGGAGGCCATGTGACAACAAGACAGACTATAGTGTTGCACTGCAAGCCAAGGAACATCAAAGACTGTCGGCAGCCACCAGAAGCTGGAGGATGGCAAGGAAGGATTTTCCCCTAGGGACTTCAGAGCGAGCATGACCCTACTAACACCTTAAGTTTAGACTTCTGGCTTACAGAACTGTGAAAGAATAAATTTTCGTTGTTTTAAGCTACTCACTTTGTGGTGCTTTGTAACAGAAAACCTAAGAAATTAATACATTCCACTATAGTCTGTTCTCAACGTGGGAACCAGAAAAGTTCCCTTAAACTGTAAGGCAGATCATACTACTCATTCACTCAAAAATCCCCAGTGATTCCCCTCTTTTCCCAGAGAAAAAGCTGAAAACCTTACAAAAGCCTTGAATGTCCTACATGATTATCTCCCCAGTTACAACTGTAATCTCATTGCCTACAATCTCCAACCACACTGGCCAGTTGCCTGTTCCTCCAACACTCAGGCACATTCCTGCTTTAGGCCATTTGCATTGGTGACTCCCTGGCCTAGAGCATTCCTTCCCCAGCTTTATGCATAATTACTTGTCTCACTAGTTTAACTAAATGCTAACTTCTCAGTAAGATTTAAAATGTATGCGTAAAATTGCAAATCTCCCCCACCAGATCCAAATTCCCCTTATCCTGCCCTCCTTTTTCTATCTCTGTATGGTACATTAGAAAGCAGTAAGTGCTATTCAATTTATTTAATCATTTTGTTTCTTTTCTATTGCCCATCTCCCCTAACTAGAAAGTAAAATTCATGAAAACAGGCATCTTTATCTCTTTTAAATAATATATCCCTAAAAAAAGTACCTAGCACATTATAAATGCTAAACCAATATTTTTAGGATAAGTGAACAGGAACAGGCAATATGACATAACGACATAACAAATATGAGGGTTTGCTAACTTCTGATCTCTGCTATTCTCACCCCATTTTTATTTGGATGATCAAGTTTTTAGTGGTTAGATAATTTTTGAGAGTCCCAGCTAAAAGATAATAATCCTCACTTTCTTGTTTATAAATAGTGACTATTTTGAGCTACCCTTGGTGTCTTTTTCAGCAAAAACTGCCAGCAAGGGACACCTGGGTGACTCTGTCGGTTAAGCATCTGACTTCAGCTCAGGTCATGATCTCATGGTTTGTGGGTTCGAGCCCCGAATCAGGCTCTGTGCTGACAGCTCAGAGCCTGGAGCCTGCTTAGGATTCTGTGTCTCCCTCTCTCTTTCTCTCTCTCTCTCTCTGCCCTTCCCCTGCTCTCTCTCTCAAAAATAAACATTAAAAAAAATTAAAAAATAAAAAACCTGCCAGCAAAATGAACTTTGAGTAAATGCCAAAAAAAAAAAAAAAAGAAAAGAAAAGAAAAAAGAAAGAAAAAAGTAATCTCCAACTACTACTGTTTCCAAAATATTCCTGTTGAGGAACAAACTGGGTAAAGCACATGTTAACTGCTTCAAAGGCTCTAGTAATGTTCCAAAAATAATGGCAGCACACTCCTTTCCATCCTAGTAAAATGGGCACACAATATCCTCTATAATTTCTATAGTTAGAAATTACTAAATAGCCTAAGGGTGCAGATTAAAAGTTCTAGGCAATTGGCGTCGGTGAAATCATCATAGACTAAAATACTTAATCCTTTGCGTCTAAATCCAAATTGCAAACTACCCAGGAAAAAAAATGAGATCATATATCTGCTACTCAGATCATTTTCCTATCTGCCAACAAACACCTCTGAGAAGAATCATGTGTGTGCATGAGATACACACACACACACACACACACACACACACACATACACACACACAAGCACACACTCATTCTAGCAGCCAAGTCGCTTTGAAGACGTTAATACATATTAATAAAAATGTAAAAAGACACAGATGTTTTGAGTTTTAGACAAACTGTGTATAATTTTTTACCATTTAAGTCATTGAAAGTGTTGCATACAAAATTGAATGAAAACATGGCCCAAAAAAGAAATGTAAGTAAGCTAAGAAAGGATGTTGAAAAATTTGGGTTTAAAAGAATTTATCATAAATGATTAGTTATCTTGTCTGGTTGCACATGGAGGTCCTCTGGTTAAAAGAGAGTTATCATATGTTCCATATGTGAATTAGTAATTTAGACTATAATAAAATGCACTCAATACTGAGTACTCTAAAAAGAACATGGACTTTCTTTGATGAGTGAGTTAAACATCCTTCAAGATAATTCTGGGCCTTTTGACCATAGTTAGCAGGAGATGTCACTGTGCCACAACTGTATGCAAGTGCCAGCTAATAGAATTCTGATAAATAACAGAAACATTCATGGTTGATGGCTTATCCAGAAAGATATTTACCTTATAATACAACTCTTCCAAGTTTTATTAATGTCAGGACTTGGAATCCTCAAAGTGCCTACGTAAATACAACCCCAGAATGAGCACTAATCTAATTCTCTATGGCATGTGGCTTCTAGGCCTCTTCTTTACACCTGCTGATGCTATTAGAAAAGGCAGCCATTCCCTCACAGCCAAAATGCCTCCTGTCCAGTAGCTATTTGAGATCCATTTCAGTGGCAAAGGGCATATGACAATTAATGGGTGTTAAAAATAAACCAAATGGGATGGAAACAAATTCACAACGAGAATGAACATGTTCTTCAAATGTCACAATTTGAATACGCACAAGAAAACTTTGGGGCCCAGCTACTGAGCATGCCACTCTCCTTCCCTGGGAGGCCACCTATTATCACTTCTGTGTTCAATCCCTTGGAACAACGTCCTTGTTAATGATAAGTGATCACCCAAGTTAATGATAAGTGTTGATAAGTGGTAAGTGCGGCCAAGTCTATAGTCTGGGCTGCCATAAAATGCACACCTAATCCACTTATGAAAGGGCAACACCTAAACCATGTCAGCATGATAAAACTCCATATAGCTAATCTTAAAGGTTTCTCTGAATTTGAAAAATCCATATAGCTAAAATGTAAAGAACATCCATGAAAGTAAGGATTTTATTGCCTTTATTCTGTATCCACCCCTGAGAATGGTACTTTGCACGTAGTAGGCACTTGATAATATTTATTGAATGAATTAATGGATAGTCTATTCTGCTGTAAACACCTCTGCAGTGGTAAGAAGTTTGAGCCAATATAGAAATGAAACTTCTCCAGTATCCAATTAGCTGCAATGTACACCTTATCTTAATGTTAGTTCTTCTGAGGTAGCAGTTCCAAAAACTCCACGCTGATTGTATACTACTTTGGATTTTCTTCTGTTCCAAGGAAATAGCTCTGATAAAGTCATGCACACTAGGGTCTGCTTTGGGACTAAAGGAACAGGCAAGTCTTAACACAAACGTATCAATTATAAAAGCAAAATTCCATAATGGTAATAGATAGAAAAGGATTCTGGCAGGTTAGCCTCCCAGTGGCCCTCAGAGTATATATAACACTGGTCCTGTGGCCCTGTTTCTCTGTACAAATAGTTTTGTCTTTTCTCTTTATCTTGCCCCACAGAGGTTGCTCTCCATTCCATCCATGGTGCAAACCTTCTTAGATCTCATTTGAGCTATCACAGTGTCATCATAACTGCTCTCTCTATACCCAATCTCCCCTCCCTCCAGCTCATCTCTTATGATTCCATCTTTTTAAAAACTCCCAGTTCATATTCCCAATATGAGGTCCGAACACCTCAGCAGGACCCAGAAAGCCCTTCACAAACATGCTTGAATGTAGGCTGATCTCCTGGCATCCCTCTCTACCCGAACTCCATAACATCCTTACCCCCAAATATATATACATGGTGCTGTAGCTACACGGCATCTCCCCCAAACCCCTGTATACTTTCCAGTCTCCCTGTCCTTGCTCAAGCAATTCCCTCAGCCTACAATGCTTCCACATATTGCCTACCAAGAGCACTCAGAGTTCAAATATCACATCTTCCCTGGATACCCCACTATCAACCATGCCCTTACCATGAACCCACCCCCTCCCCACAGGCCGACACAGAAACTCTCAGAGACAACCTAGCAAAGTGTCTGATTCTTCATCGGCAATCTCAGAGCACTTTCATGATACCTCTAGTGTGGTAGGTTGTCTCCAAAGATGGTCACCAATAATGCCCCACGCCTGTATGCACATGCCACTCCTCCGGTGTATTTCCCACTGCTTGAATCTTGGTTGGCCTTATGACCTAAACAGAATCCAACCTGGAAGTAACCCTGTGCCACTCCTGGCACTAGGCCTTAAAAGAAACCAGACACCATATAAAAGAACATGGACCAGACTTCTATTTGATAAGACCATGTGGATGAGAACCAAGGGGCCCCAAGCCATTCTAGCCACCCCAACTCAGGCACCAGACATCAGTGAAGCATCTTTGGCATTCCAAGTTCCTAGTTAAATGCAGCCATATGAGTGACCCCATTCCACACCATTGGACACAGAACCACCCACTTGACGATTGATAATTGTTCATCCTGTGTTCATCTGTTCCCTTTCACAGAAAGGAAAAAAATTTCTAAATGTACTGTGTGCCCATGGTTTTCCTCTCCCCTACAAAATCAAAATTCAATACCAAAATGCTAGTCAACCTACCTTTCTAATTGTCTTCGTTCAATAAGATGTTGTAACATTGAAAGTTCTTCTAAAAAATGTTATCTTATAGACCCAATAATTGGTGAAGTTGTCCCCTGGTAGCACACTAATCTTATCTGGGTTTGTCAGGGAAGGAGATGCTCAGAGTAAGTAAAATTCCAGATAGCCTCCTCCAGCACAGATATTACTTGGAGAGTTTATAAATTCTCCTACCACAAGGAACTAAGCACCACTGCATTAGGATGAATGAATAAAGCCTGACCAACCCTTGTTGGGTGAGTAAATGAAGAGCTTTAGAAGTTTCTAAACCTAAATTGCATAATGACTGATGGTTGTACACCCAGACCCTGAGGGCTCACTGGAGAAAAACCCTTCAGTGACTAAGAATTCCTCCATGGAAAGTGGTAGGTATAAAGCAAAATCTACATTTACTAACCTTCCTACTGAACTTTAACACTATTTACAGAGACTGAGATTGTGGAGAACTGGTCATACCCACCAGGCTCCTTTTAATCTTTGGCAGCTTGACATTGGAAGGGGCAAAGCTTTCTAGCCACACTGATTCTGATCATATGAGGTGCTATCTCTGAGTTCCCTGACATATGCAAAAAAGGTTTACTCCCCTCTGTACAGATTTGATATGTTTCTACTTTCACCATGATTCATTCAGTCAAGGTTCTTATTGACTCCATGAAAGGCCTAGTTCCTAACTTGATATTAACTCATTTATTCATCCATATATTCATCTGCGCAGCATTTATTAAGCACTTCCTATGTGTCAGGCCCAGATTAGACATTGAGAATAGAAATATGAACATGACCAGCTCTCTCATTTTGGGGAACTCACAGGCTAGTGAGGAAGAGAGACAAGTGAACAGCTGATTGAAATAGAGCTGGGGTCAGCAAACCACAGCCTGTGGGCTACATCTGACCTGCTGCCTATTTTTGTATGTAACATATAGGAACATAAACACATTCATTTGCTTTTATATTGTCTATAGCTGCTTTCTTTTTTTTTTAAATTTTTTTTTTAACGTTTATTTTTTGAGACAGAGAGAGACAGAGGATGAACAGGGGAGGGGCAGAGAGAGAGGGAGACACAGAATCTGAAACAGGCTCCAGGCTTTGAGCTGTCAGCACAGAGCCTGACACGGGGCTCGAACCCACGGACCGTGAGATCATGACCCGAGCCGAAGTCGGATGCTTAACATACTGAGCTACCCAGGCACCCCGTCTATAGCTGCTTTCAAATGACAACAGCAGATCCCAATTGTTACAATACCCTGGGGCCTACAATTCCAAAAATATTTACTATCTGAACTTCGGCAAAAAAAAAAAAAAAAAAAAAAGATTGATGACTGCTGCAATGTGGTGACATATATGACATACGTGTCATATGTGACATATGTGTCAACAGTTCACAGAGGAGGGGGTGTTACCAAGGAGTACTGCACACAGCAGGAAGCACCAAATCTCATATTTAAGAGTGGGAGATCCGTCAGGAATAATAATAAAGGCAGAGGGACAATAGGCCAAAGGTTAGAGGTGAGGGATTAAGGGGTGGGAGAGAGGGCTTCTACCAAATGGCTAGTAATTGATGGGGGACAAAGGGTGGTGGCGGATGAAGCTGAGGAAGGAGGAAGAGCAGATCTCCGGCCATGAGTAGGTCATGCTGGATTCTATCTGGTCAGACATGGGATTCACTGAAGGGTTTGAAGCAAAAGAAGCAACAGAAAACGGGCTGAAAAGAGGTGAGCCCCCAAATCAATGAAGATTACATTGCAACAATGTAAGCAAAAGATAATGACTCAGAAAAAAAAGGCAGTGGAAGATGGATGGAAAAAAAGGATTCAAAGGTCTTAAGAAGACTGAATTAACTAACATAGAAGCTTTATCATATATATATTTAATGAACACTCTATATGGCATAATATCTTCAAGTTGCTGAGACAGGTGAGATTGCTGTGTTCAAATCCCTCCCTGAAAGGCTCAGGCAAGGACCATCATGTACCTGTTGGGCTCAGAAAAGAAAATCTTCGATTGGTCTCCTTTATAATTATAACTAAATATTGTACAAGGGCAGCTGGTGAAATGCTACGGGTGAGTTGATGGTTGGTCACAGGGACACCTTTACTCATTTGATTATTTGTGCCTGCCTGCTTTTCAGTATGAGGCTAGCCAAACAGGGAGGCAGACAGGGTACCACGCACAACAAGCGCAGGCTTTGTATCCAGACTGACCTCAGGTGCAAGTCCTGATGCATTCACTTAATTGCTCTGTATCTGTGGGCAAGTTAAGTTAGCCTTTTAGGTTTTTTTTTTTTTAGTGTTTATTTTTGAGAGAGAGACAGACAGAGCATGAGCAAGGGAGGGGCAGAGCGAAGGAGACACAGACTCAAAAACAGGCTCCAGGCTCTGAGCTGTCAGCACAGAGCCTGATGAGGGGCTCAAACTCTCAAACAGTGAGATCATGACCTGAGACGAAGTCAGAGGCTTAACTGACGGAGCCACCCAGGCGCCCCTAACTTAACCGTTTTAAATCTCAGAAGCCTCATCTGTAAAATGAGGATAAGAATAGCCAAGTAGGTATCACTGTGTGTTGGTAGAAGATTAGCACAGCACAAATGAAGGGCCTAGCACAGGGCCAGATACGGAGAAGTTCCCTAGGAATGGCAGCTATAGTGATTTGAAATGAACACCAGAATCCTTTAGATCTCAGCCAACTGCGAAGCCACATCCCACCTCCATCAAATAGGTGAAATCTCACTTTTGCTGGCACCTAACATAACTGTGACTGAATAACTCAGTAACTGTGTACATTGTTGCATGTCTGTTCTCCCAAACAGAAGGCACTGAAATATCAAAGACCATGTCTCTTTTGGCCACTGCTGGATGCTCAGGGCCAGCACAGAACTGGTGAGGGCACCAGGTATATTTGTTGAACAAATGAGAGATGGGGTGGAGGGATGGGCTGGAGGGAAGGAGAGGGAGAGAGGGGGTGGGAAAGGCAGGGAAGGAGAGGGAAGGGGGGTGGGAGGGGCAGAGAAGGAGAGGGAGAGAGGGGGAGAAGGAAAGACACAGATTCTCCCCTCTGCATTCTCCCTCTGTTTCTCAGTATCACTGCCCCAAAAGTTGACTCTTCAGAAAGGGAGGAGGGTGGGGAATTAAGTGGGTGAACACTTCTCCCATCCCCAAAGAAACTTTGTGAGGTCCAAGGTGTTCAGACCCTCTGCCTGGCTGGAAGCAGCTTTCATAGGCTTCATTTACCAACAGGCAGTGAGCATCTCAAGAAAGGCAGAATCCCCAAGCCTGGGAATGGGGCGGGGGGTGGGGGGGGTGGGTGGGGGCGGGTAGGTGCTGATTAACCAGGAGTTTTGGCTGGCAAGGGCCAAGGCAAAGCCTGGCAGGGTAACACAGCACCTTAAGGAAACCTCAGAGGATGTTGTCCAGAAATTCATTAAATTTAAATCCTCTTATGAGCAGCTTACTTTTTTACAAAATTTGGGCTTTTAGAAATCTCAGTGGAAGGCCTTGGACTTAGCGATTTGGGCCCATAACAAATAGATCCTAAGGCAGAAAACTTAAACCTAATAATGTTTAAAGCACCAAAACAGTGTTTAACCATTTTAACAGAAATCTTTCTAAAATGTATTATGACTCCACCCTTGATAAACAGAGTGCACATGTCACATCTTTTCTGGTGATCAGGGCCACAGAGAACAGTGGTGGTGACTGCTGAGTTGTGGGCATTGTTGATTATTTATTTCTCTAAGGGGTCCCAGACTTTAAACTGTTCTTATCTGTGGTAGTTCCGACTGTCTTTCTGGACATTTCCCTCTAGGCAGCTACAACGAGGCCCATAAAATGGTTGCCCTATACCAAAAGGCACCCAAAAAGTGATACTGTTCTATTTGATACTTCTATTCTACTAACTGTGGCTGCCTTATATCTTCTACTGCTGCATCTCAAACTGCCATTGAGCCTTTACGATTCTTCCCACTCCTTCCATTACCTGTCTGCTGCCCCCCAGTCTCTGCTTAAAGCTAGGAGAAAACTAAAATATTCCAGAACAAACTAGATTACCCACTGTAATATGTAAAAATTAAGTCCCCTGTTTCCTAGAGACATTGGCATAAGTGCATGTTTATATATAGGAACAAAGGGTTATCTAATACGTATAGAAATATCTATAGATATATCTGTATACAAGAGTTAGTATACACTCACATCATGTCCCCTCCTCTGACAAAGAGAAGCAATTACCCAAGGGGTAATTAGGCATGGACCACATGGGAACTCTCTGTGCTACCTTGGCAATTTTTCTGTAAATCTAAAACTATAAGTAGTTTCTTCAACAGAAAAGTCCCAGATATCCAAGCTTGGGAGGGAGGGTAAAGTACTCCACTCCTACAGACTCTGTTATCCTGGGGATGGGCCTCTTGCACATCAGGCACACTCCCAGTCCTCGAGGTGCTGGCCCTCTGACAGTGGATGCAGGCAGCCCTCACACACTTAGAATATGACTCAGGCATTGAAGACTTTTAAAAGGCTGTGCAGGGGCGCCTGGGTGGCTCAGTCAGTTAGGTGGCCAACTTCGGCTCAGGTCATGATCTCACGGTCCGTGAGTTCGAGCCCCGCGTCAGGCTCAGAGCCTGGAGCCTGTTTCAGATTCTGTGTCTCCCTCTCTCTGACCCTCCCCCATTCATGCTCTGTCTCTCTCTGTCTCAAAAATAAATAAATGTTAAAAAAAAAAAAAAAAAGGCTGTGCAAACAATTATTTCCCACATGCACTCGTTTCCAACTTATTCATCTGCAAGATAACAAGGATCAGATTAATCAGGGAAGAAAAGTCTACCAGAAAATGACAAAAACTCTTGTAATATTAGGAAGCCAATTGGTTGGAATTCGTTAAGGAAAGACCACTCCCTGCAGTTCTCATTTACAAGCTTCTCAAACTGGCTCCTAAACTAGCTTCCAGCTAAGAAAAATGTGTTAAAGCATCAATAAAACTGTACTAATAAGCCCTCCATAACCAAAACCTAATTGAAGCTTATAAACAGAGAGAACACCAAGTACTCCTTACAAGGCAAAGGGAAAGAGGTTGGTCTTCCATAGCCAGCAGGGCTATGTGGTGCTGTTGGTTTCTCCCCAGCCTCCATGGGAGGGGAGACTAGTAGGTCCCCTAGACTGTCTGTGTTCTCCAGAAATCTTGTCAAATCGTGGCATGACATGATTTGGCTGATGCATGGAGGCTGGGCTCTACTAATGAGTAGAACTCTAGGTAGATAAGTGGGATTCGATTCTGCTCTTTTCTGCCTTGATTAAACCAGTTTGCTGCTGTAACCAACAACAATCTCACACACAAATGAAGAATGGTAAAACTTTCATTCTTACCCACCTAAGTGGCACATTGTGGTAATTAATGAAAACATAACCATACAAGCATAAAGAGGCTTTCTTTAAGGCTTTCGAAGTATATAACATTTTTTGTAGAATTCTTAGAGAAGTTAATCAGGGCTTTAGATTCAGTGGATGGGTCTTTATTTTAGCAGGATACTTGTCAAACATCCCTCAATCCATGCTTTTGCTACCTTCACTTCCTCTGGGAATTAGCTGCAAAAGATCTTATTTGTAGACCTAAGCCAGATGCTTTTCTTTTCCGTCTTTCAAGCCTTCCTCCTCCTTGTCTAACCTTTTCCCCAGTACTCCTGGGACCATCTGATATACTGAATTAACATTCTTGCCACAAAGACAGATTAAAAAGTCTAGTGGACCAAAAATGTCATATAGTGTATCTTAAATAGTCCATGGATTGACTGCCTAGAAACACCAAGAATTTCTGGTGACTTTGGTCTACATCATGAAGTCCCCTTATCCACAACCAGATATACTTAATTTTATTCCTGGGCTGGCATGCAGGATCTTGTTATTATTCATGTTCTTCTGAAGCTCATTTCCAGAGCCTCATTCTGAGTCTCACTGTGGGAATACATTCCATTGATCAGTAGCTCACTCTATTTCTAGGGCTAGTGCACATCCTCTAACCAAGCTCTGGTTCGTAGAGGTGGCCAGGAAATTTCTCTCATGGCCACCCACCTACAGCACCATCTTTCCTCTCTGCTATTGTCATTTTAGCTGCTCAGGGAGAGGTCTCACCCTTACCCTCTGACACTTTTAATTATACATATAGGGCTCCCTTGTTTCCAGTTTGCTTAATATAACTTCAGGTAGAGTTGACAGTGCTTATTTAAGGAGTAGAAATAGCCATTATAAAAGGAGGGGTTAAAGATAATGGAAAAGGGAAGATCTTTCAACAAAGTCTTGGAAGAAACAGAAGGGACTTGGTGTTTGGAGCACAGGTGGTTGAATTGAGAAGGAGGGAAAGAAAAAAAGAGGTATAGGGGTAGAGTGGGGAGGATATTAAGATAGTTCATTCTCATAGAATTTTTTAAAAATTTTTAACAAAAAGGAAAAGTATCCCTGCTGAGATTGCATCTGAGCAAGAATTATGGGGGAAAAAAGAGTAAATTAAGGAATAAGGGTGAGAATGGGATAAAGAACTACATAGGGGCAAGGGTTAGGACTTCTATCACACTGCAAGGCCCACTGAGACTGGCTATAACTGCTAAGAACCTAGAATGGCACCTTCTAGCCACTCTGGGAAGCTTAATATTATCATATAGACTTTAAGTGTTTCCATAAAGTTTCTTTAAAGGGATCTGTGACCCAAAAAGTTAAGCTCCATTGCTCTAGACAATCATGTAACCTTTTCTGACAGAAAGCTTCTATCCTGGAATACCTTTCAACCATAGAAGAGTAATGAAACCACCTCTATCTGGATTTGAATTAAAAGACATAAGGTACTAGGGGAAAACGTTTACATTTTCATAACTTTCCTTCGTCATGGGTATTACTTTGGTGTGTTGCCAAGCACCAATCAACTCTGGGTAGTGCCTGTGTTCCAAAACAATTCTGCAAGAATATATTATTCTATGAACAATAAACTATTGTAATGTTTCTTAGTTCCAATATCAGACCTAAGAGAACACCACATCACTTGTTCACTTGATTATTTTCTCATGAACCTGGAGTATTTGATTTATGCTCAACTATTTCTACATCTAAAAACATTTTGGTATTTTATAATCAAATTTTAATCTTCCAAACTAGATGATTCAGGGAAAATACTTAATCCATCAAAATAACTCCAAACCATGTGCTTTTCAAATCGCCCCCAAAATGACATATAGTTTCCATCACGTTTGGATTGTACAAGGCTTTGCAATTTATGACCATTGGCTTATTTCCAGTTCCCTGAGTTGTCAATGCTACATTAATGCCATCCTCCATAGGACCCCTGGCAGGATTTCACAGTGATATCTGTGGGTTTAGATTAGTAGGAATAACTAATGAATTTATTAAATAATAGCAATCAGTCTTGAACCTTGTTTCCAAATGCCCGTGTAGTTCATAAGAATTCTATCTCTGAGTAGGAAATAAGCTTGATGGAAAGAGAAACTAAAAGTACTAAGTGCTCACTAAAGAGCTATACTTTGTATATATTATCTCATTTAAATTCAAGGAATTATTTATTATCCAATGAAAAAAAATTATAGTTCAGAGTTTTATAGTTTACCTAAGGACACAGGGAAGGGTTAAATCCCAGGTCATTTGACTTCTTAAGCTTATGATTTTTCGACCACTCCGTTCTGTTGACCCCTACTAATAACTGTTAAAAGTAGAGTAAACCAATTCCAAAAATCTAAACAATTTCTACTGCGATATGATTTTATATATACAGTCACCATCAAATTTACACATATCCCCACTAAAACACAGGATATGTATTAATTTGGTCCACCAAGACAGTAACAATAGGGAAATATGTCTTTCCCTAAACCACAGGTAAAAAGAATATACAGAAATAAGTTCTAATAACTTTCCAGACTTACTTATACTAACTGAAAAATAGAAGTTTGGGAAAACAAAAAGCATATCTAATGCTTAGTAAAAGCATACTAAGTGACTAAAAACAAGGAAAATTATCACAAAGTAAATTTCCCTACAAAGATGGCTTTTCCAGTGTAAGTAGGGTTTTATTGTTTATATTGTTGAGAATAAATGCCCTTGCTATAGTTCTGACTTTAGCATGTGTGCACATTATTGAATATAAAACATGTATAGCATGCAATCTCTTCAAAATAAAACTATGCCTTCAGAAATTCCTTTTCTGGATCTTATTCGTTTTTAAGAAATACATTTTTAACGAAATAGAAGGCTTTATTATTCAATACAATTAATTTTTCAATCTATCCCTCAAATTATTCTTCTACCACAAAAATGAATACATCTTTATCAATAAAAGATACTTTTTAAATGTTTACTTCCTGTTAAATCCTTCCAAATATTTTTCCAGGGATGCCACAGGTGTGGCTTCTTTTTCTTATTGTTTTAAATGCATTTCTACATCTTGCCTTAGCAAAGAAGCAACAATAACAAAAACAATAAACCTGGCTCAAGGAGCAGTGCTTGTGGTTGGTTAAGGCCTTTGAGTTAAACAGGTAAAGGTCATTGCTTATGAAACATGTGACTTCTACAAGTTACATAAGCTCTCTAAAGTTCAACTTTCTTCTCCCTGACCTAAAGATGCCAGTACCGTGCATACTGAATCATCATGAAGATAGCATGAGGCATGTGAAACATGCCTGTTATACCCGTCTGTCAGTCGATTAATATTGGACACCAGTTGCTCTTAATTTCTGATGGGTAAAGCCCACTCATCTGAAGACTTGGAAATTCCAGGAGACACAGTCATATAAGCATGTTCATGTCATTGTCTACATGGGAGGACAATCATTGGTCGGACATCTCCTGCAGAAACACTGTTTGGGCACTACCTATGAATGCCCCGAAATTTTGCAAACAGTTCCACATTCACATAATGTGAAAACATAAAAAGACACTGATGTTTTCAAATGTTAGAAATCTTCCTAAGTTTTTTCTCTGTCTTCACTTATCAAATCATTTGCTCCTCTTTTTCATCAAACAATTAAGTCATATTTGCTGAGTGCTAGGTTTAACATTTTAGATGAGAATTGTATGTCTTGGTCCCAATATTAAAGAGCTTGGAATCTGGGAGAGGCAAGAACCATGGCAAAAAACAGTAAGAATACAGTTCAAGATGGTGGATTATTCAGTGTCACCCTGAAGGATACTAAGGAGTACGCAGAGAGAAACAATTGCAGGTGGGAAAAATACAAATTATTTACAACACCTGCCCTCCAGACTGCCTGTCTCTACCTCTCTGAGAGTCAGCAAATCCACTAGGAGGGAGAGTGATTTGTTTCACTTGGGTCCTGGGATTTTTAAATTTAGGGAGTATGAGCAAACGTGCTCCAGACAATTTTAAGAGAATAGGGAGGGTAAGCGAGGCTACTCCTTAGTTCTCTACATTCCTACCCAACTCCCTGTGTACAATATTCAGCATTTCCTCTCACTGCCAACTTCTGGCTCACCTAGACTCAAGGGAGAAGGAAGGGGAGCGGCTGTGTCACGTTCAAAGAGTTGCACAGTGCTAGCTTAGCTTAAAAATAGCCCATAAGGATTTGAGTGACTTGAGTCAGAACACCATTTTCAGCCATTAAAAATATAAATCGTAGGATTTTACTCTCCTCTCAGGTTGTTTTCCAAAATGGCTTTTTGTGCCGCATGATGGTTACCTGAAATCCCCCTAACGGAGCACCATTTGGAAGCCTATGCAAACTTTACTGCTCCTCCTAGAGTCTCCTGGGCTTATACTTTCTGCAAAAGGTGCCTCTAGGAGAGGAAGGGAGTGACTGCACACAGTTGGAGTACGACAAAGAGCTCAGTTTGGGCTTATTAATAACGTGTTGATGTATTTCTCAGTAGAAACTTCTTGTTCTTCAGTTGTCCAATTACACCCCTTCTTAATAGCTTGAATTGCCATTTTATCTATAAAATCTGAAAGGCACTAGCTACAAGAATTATTCAATGGCAAGGAAAGGAAGGGAAAGATTGTCCTGAAAATGGGAGGGAGGTGGCTCAGAAGATGCCAAAAAGAAGTTAAGATGCCTTCATTTTTAAAAAATTTTTTATGTTTATTTACTTTTCAGAGAGCGAGAGAGCACAAGCAGAGGCAGAGAGAGAGAGAGGGAGACACAGAATCTGAAGCAGGCTCCAGGCTCTGAGCTGTCAGCACAGAGCCTCACATGGGGCTCAAACCCACAAACCTTGAGATCATGACCTGAGCTGAAGTCGATGCTTAACCAACTGAGCCACCCAGGTGCCCCAAGATGACAT
This sequence comes from Panthera onca, assembly GCF_046562875.1. NCBI lineage: Eukaryota > Metazoa > Chordata > Mammalia > Carnivora > Felidae > Panthera > Panthera onca. Next base: position 76,156,825 of record NC_138343.1, read on the forward strand.
TTTAGAGAATGTCATAATAATGATGAAAATTACCACTTTGATTTCCATAATTCATATCTTTGTATTTCAGACTCCTGCCCAGGAATCTCCAATTTTTAATCCTTTCTGAACACCAGCAAAGAGAAAGGTTATTATTTCTAGTGAGTAAAATCCAAATAAGAGATTCAGAGAGATAGAAAGCAATTGACCAAAGGTCAGAAACACTGGCTGAGCCAAGAGGGGAAGACATGCTCAGTCCATGCCCTCTAGAGGAGCTTACAGAATTTTCCAAATAGGTTTGTGATGTGCTTATGTATGATGGGTTACAATTCATGCAGGGAATCATGCTATCCCTACTTAGAAGAGACTGTATTTAAGAAAAATAAAATGAATTGATCCACACATACCCAGGCTACCCTATAAATATGTAAGTTACTGTATGAGATAACTAATGAGTAACTCATAGAAAAGGCATTTTAAGGGTGGGAGACAATGGTGAGGCACAAACTGGTTCATGAAATAATTCATGAGGTCCTTTTCCCAGTTCAGCAGTGAACAGCATACATATCTTGTCTTCTAGGTAGTTTCTGTGTGGGCAAAGCTCTGAATATAAGCTAAGGGGTTCTATGAGGAATTGTTTTAGTCTTTAGTGTTAGATGGATGTCATGATTCAGTGCTTGATGACTATATTCTTTTGTTCATGGATTCCTTTCATTCATGAGTGACTGCCAAGCTCTAGTGCCTGTCTCAGGTGCTGGAGAACTTAGCATCTGCCTTCATTGAGCTCTCAGAGGGAGACCTGAAATACCTGCATCTCCTCCCGGGAGAGCCTAGTGATTGAAGGAAGAGCTCATCTGCGGGAGCATTTTTACCTAATCACTCACTAATGGGAACATTAACTCAGTACCCTGCCTTCCCTGCAGCTCCCTGTTTTGTACCTCCCAGTTCTCTCATCCTGTACCAGTGTGTATGTTTGGAAGGGTTTACAATGAGACAAAAGAAACCTTCAGATAGTAGCTGAGCTGAGACTCTCCTTAAAGTATGGTTCCTAAATACATGGTTCTTGGCCAATCCTTCCTTTCTGTCTCTCAATCCAATGTCTATCCACTTTTCTATCCATTTATCATCTCCAGGCATATTTTAAAAGTCACCAAATCTGTGACAAGTCTTTATTTCTAATTAAAGAGAGGCTGTCAATCATTCAACAGATATTTATTGAATGCCCACTATTTGCCAAATGCTGAGATTTCACAATCTTCTCTACTAACTTCTATTTGTTTTTGTTTAAATATTGGCCAGGTAGGGGCACCTGGGTGGCTTGGTCGGTTAAGCGTCCGACTTCGGCTCAGGTCATGATCTCACGGTCCGTGAGTTCGAGCCCCGCATCGGGCTCTGTGCTGACAGCTCAGAGCCTGGAGCCTGTTTCAGATTCTGTGTCTCCCTCTCTCTCTGCCCCTCCCCTGTTCATGCTCTGTCTCTCTCTGTCTCAAAGATAAATAAACGTTAAAAAAAAAATTTAAAAAAAAAAGTATTGGCCAGGTAGGTACTAATAATTACAAAGTCTCAGCTCCAATCCTGATATTAGGTATGCTAATAATTAGCTGTGTGACCTTGGACAATTTACTTTATCTCTTTGGGTGTCAGTTTCCTTTCTAAGATGAAGAGAATATTATACTGCTATGGGCTGAGTTGTGTCCCCCCAAAATTCATATGTTGAAGCCCTAACTGTGACTGTATTGGGAAATAGGGCCTTTACAGCAGTGATTAGGTTAAAATGACGTCGTTGAGGTGGGGACCTGATCCAAGCTGACTGGTGTCCTTATAAGAAGAGATCAGCTCCCAGATAGGCAGAGAAAAGACTGTATGAGACACAAGAAGGCGCCATCTACCAACCAAGGAGAGAGGCCTTAGGAAAAACCAACTCTGCCAACACCTTGATCTTGGACTTCTAGCCTCCAGAACTATGAGGAAAGAAATTTCTGTTGTTTAAGCATCTAGTAACCTGTGGTAGTTGGTTACGGTAGCCCCAGCAAACTGATACACATACCTAACCACCCTTGCAATTCTACCATCCTGAGATCATCTCTCCCTTCCAGGGAAGTAAAAAATATACTCTACTTTTTCAAGGTGCCTGGGTGGCTCAGTCAGTTAAGTGTCCAACTTCAGCTCAGGTCATGATCTCATAGTTTGTGGGTTCGAGCCCCATGTTAGGCTCTGTGCTGACAGCTCAGCGTCTGGAGCCTGCTTTGGATTCTGTGTCTCCCTCTCTCTCTGCCCTTCCCCTGTTCATGCTCAGTCTTTCTCTCTCTCAAAAATAAACAAACATTAAAAAAATTTTTTTCTGTTTATTTTTAAATTTTTTTTTTAACGTTTTATTTATTTTTGAGACAGAGAGAGACAGAGCATGAACGGGGGAGGGGCAGAGAGAGAGGGAGACACAGAATCGGAAGCAGGTTCCAGGCTCTGAGCCATCAGCCCAGAGCCCAACGCGGGGCCCGAACTCACCGACCGCGAGATCGTGACCTGAGCTGAAGTCGGCCGCTTAACCGACTGAGCCACCCAGGCGCCCCTAAAAAAAATTTTTAATACTCTAAGTAACAATAAAAGTGTTTTGAAAATGTATTGCATCTTGTTAGTTCTCCCTTAACTGATTAACACTAGCAAACCGAGTCCTACAGGAGGAATTTTTAAAAATTCTTTTTAAGGATTAATTGCTCTGCAGTGAGAACAACCTTCAAGTACACAGATTTTAAAATGTTTGTCTCTCCACAAACAACTGTATTAAATGGTCCCTGAAATTTTACGGAAGTACTGAAGCAGAACAGCAGGTTCCTCTTAGACCCCATGCAAGCGACTGCAGGAAGAGCAGGCGTCCAGGGTGGCACCCTGCAGCAGAAGGGGAACAGAATGTGGTCCTCCTGGACCTCCAGTGAGGTTCATATGCACTGAAAAAAGCTGATCAGCCATATCTAGTTGAGGTCTGTGGTTGTTTTGGGGGTGGTTGGGTTATTTTTTAACACCAGATTTGTCCTCCATATTTCACAGTGCTTCCACTGGTAATGCCTCAGGAATCTGAATTTAAACAAAAGATACCTCAATCATTATACTGAGTGTCAACTTGCAGATTTCTGAAAGTTTGGACAGGCTGACAAACTTTGAACAAAGGTGAAAAAAACTAACTCTAAGACAAAGACCTATAAATCTGAAGGAAAGGGAGGGTGGCCTGGGTAAGGGTTATGGGGGTGACATTTTTCTTTTATTAACTGCTAGACAGGAAATGAGGCTTAAAGTATTGAAGGGATGATGAAGGAGAGGGGAAAGAGGGATCAGGTAAATGGATTGCAAAAACAACCACAGCAAAGGTTAAAGGGTGCGTGCTGAGAAATTGGTTTTAGCAACTGATTCGGTTACACAGAAACAGGAGCCAATAATCTGGGATCCTCCGATATTAACTTGTAACTCTTTAATTGGTATACTACCTCAAGTGAAACCATCGGAAAACCTGGTGTTCTTCTCATTCCTCAAACTTACATTAATATCTTTGAATGACGGTGAATGTATTACTTGGTGATCATTCCTGAAAACCATCACTTCATTATTGCTTTGTTTCAGGCCTTCCCAAATGTTATAACTACCCATCCCCAGGAGAGCAACTGCAGCAAGAAAACATCAGTGGCACTGTCATAACAGTAACATGCGAGAGTGTTTGCATGCCTTTGTGATTGCTTGTCATGACAGTAAGACTTGGGGATTTTAGGAGAAAGGGTATTACAGAAAGGACTGGGTTCTATCACTATGGTAATAAGACCAGGTCTATTAGCTGGTCATTTAAAAACTTCCACTGTGCTTGATTGCCTTCCAGTGAAATACTTCATTTAATTTCCCCATAATCCAAACCCTCTCCTGCCCATCACACCTTTAATAACCCTACGTCATATGCTCATTAATCTTTCTACCTCTACATCATAGAGTTTTACATTTTAATATTAGAGCCAGTCATCTTGTTAGTTTGATTTATTGTCTTCCTCCTTCGAAAAGTCCACACTCTCTTTCTATGTACTATAAATAACAAAGCATGGCTCCGGATTGAATAACGGAGCTGTAATTCAGGTTTGGGACTTAGCTGCCATTCCTAAAGCCTCAAGCTGCACCCCTGGGGATCATAGTGTCAGTAGAGGCTGGTGATTGAATTATAGCCCTGCAGTCAATCAGGGACGGTATGCTATTCAAAGCATTTCTACAAATGACAAGTTATTAGTGCTTTGAAATGAAAGTTAAAACTACAGTAGATCAGATGTTAGTTTAATGAGGATAGCTTTTTTCCCCCCTACTTAATGAGGTAGGAGCTTTTTTTCCCCTATTTCTCAAATAAATCATAAGCCATAAAAAAGAGCAATCTCTTAGGTAATCAAGCTTTATTGTTTTGTTACTATTATTGGGAATATTGCACAGCTTTGCGAAACACATTCAGTTTTTAGAGTACTGAAAAAAGTACAAAGAATAAAACAAAAAGAAGGAAGGAAGGAAAGAAGGGATGGAGCGAAGGAATTTATTTGAATGCTATCCTAAAGTTCCAATCACCTCACAATTGAATTTCATAATTTTAGATAGACACTGTTGAAGAGCTATGAATATGAACACATGGCAAATGACAAAGTAAAATCAAACAACTAAGTTATAAGCCTTAAGATGTCAAGTTAAATAGGGCCATATATCTTGGTTATTAATGATTCAGGAAAATAGACCATAGCTGCAGAATATTGTAAAATCCTGGGGAGCTCCCAAAAGCTATCTTTGAACACTTCTTTCTTTAATACTAACAGAATGCTCCATTTTAATTTCTCAAACATTAAGATTTTTGATGATAAATGTTATAAAGAAAATATTTTTTCAGAAATACAACACAATCAGCTTCCATCTGTAGAAAAAGGCTCTTATAACCAAATCACTCACCTGAAATTGTATCCTTATCTTTGGGCAGAGATCCTTAATCATAGACCTTTTTGAGAATTGATGAAAACTATATACCTTGCCCCAGAAAAAAATGACAATGACAAACAACATCTCTTTCTCTCTCTCTCTCTCTCTCTCTCTCTCTCTCTCTCTCTCTCTCTTTTTCTCTCTCCCTCTCTCTCTTTCTCTCTCTTTCACACACACACACACACACACACACACACACACACACATTTCACGGGGTTTGTGGCCTCAAGATAGAAACCCGTGCCTGGTGGTGTGAACTGTGTTTTAAAAAGAAAATATATCTTTCTCTAGTTTTTACATAGATTACATCTAATTTCAATCCATTAACAAAATATTTAATTCTTGATTTGAAGATCAGAATCCAATTCAATTCCATGGGGAGCTAAACTTTATTGTTTATTATGTTCTAAAAACAATTATCTCATTTCAGAGGACCAAAATGTTTGATATGAGGCCTGTTCTTTTTTTTTTTTTTAATTTTTTTTTTCCAATGTTTTTTATTTATTTTTGGGACAGAGAGAGACAGAGCATGAACGGGGGAGGGGCAGAGAGAGAGGGAGACACAGAATCGGAAACAGGCTCCAGGCTCCGAGCCATCAGCCCAGAGCCCGACGCGGGGCTCGAACTCACGGACCGCGAGATCGTGACCTGGCTGAAGTCGGAGGCTTAACCGACTGCGTCACCCAGGCGCCCCTGAGGCCTGTTCTTTTGGTGCTGCTCTTAATCAGTGCTATGAAAGTGTTCTTGATGGGGAAGGGTAATACAATAATCTAAAAATTAGGGCTGTTTTATTGCCAGGATTCTAGTGAAATAAGTCACAGAAATAATTAGTGTTATTATATTCATAATGAAACAACAGATACAATTGGAAATATTCCCTGGGCCCAAATTTGTCATCAGAAAATAAGCATACTTATAACTCAATCCAATAATGTAAGCATTTTGGACAAGCCTCTGATAAGAAACTAATATTGTATAGTGCACATTATAAGCTTATTAACTCATACTTACATGTCCAGAAGCAAAAAGAAATACGGGCAAAACCATAATATGTTTCTTTCATGAACTTTGCCTTCCCCCAGCAATTCGTTTGAGCTACACTACTTTCTTTCATTGCTTTAAAATTTTCTAACCATTAGTAAAAATACCTAATTTTATCTTTATTCTTTTGTTTCATTGCCCTTTCGAACATCCAGATCATAAAGGCTCTGAGTGTGGTATATGCTGAGGCAGTTTTTCTGTAGTCTTAGTTAAGTAACATAAGAAGCAGTCCACGAGCCAGGGAGTAAGCCATGGGTGTGACCAGATGACCGGTTGGAGTCCATTCCCCACATCATTCAAGGTCTTTGAGACACGCAGTGACAGAAGCCCTTGATGCTTTTCCCCAGCTATGACTCATAGGGCAGCAGTGCCCAGGGGTTACTTCATCAACTTTTCCTTCTTCAACCGGGCTCAGAGTCATTTTAAGTTTCATTCAAGATGGAGGAGTTTTTAAAGGCAACTAAGTCTGCCAAACCAACTATCACAGTGAATTGAGAGGTCTCAGTTTAAAATAAACTGGAAAACACTTCATTCCTGTAGCAAAAACGTCCCCATCCAGTAAATGTCAAAGATAATCTGCACTCACCCTGCATGAGCCAAGTAGAAGCCTCTACATTTCGCCAGATACTAAGGCATCTTGGAATTCCCAGTCTCTGTACCCAAACGACCCAAAGCTGTTCTCCTGCCTTCCAGAGATGAAAACCCACTCTGTTAAAAAAAAAAAAAATGCACATGAAAAGAATCAAATGAGAATTCAGGCAGTAAGTGGGGACATTTTATCCTTGATGCTAAGATCCAAGGAAGTGAAATGTCCCACATTTACCACTCTTGCAAATGAGCAGCCCTGTTGAGACTCATAGCATCAGGATGGTGTCTAAACTCTATCAGGCTTGAAGGGTTTTGAGTCACTGTGAAGTCATGTTCCTTGGAAATTTATGGGAATTCTTTGAGACCTGTCTTTAAATAGCACCCATCAGAATTGCCCTTTTATCCACAAAGTGATTTCCCCTCTAGAATTGCCTTTTTCCATTGTATTCAGTTTAGTCTGAGTTCATTTAAACTATCACATGCATAGAGGCATTGACTATGTCTCTAGGCAAACTCTGGGAAGCGTCTATCAAAATCCTATTAGGAGTCTCAGAGTCAATCCTACCCCACATTTCCTAAATTGCTTACTCTATGCAAAGTCCCACATATAGCAGATTTAGATATTTTTCCTTATGAAAGCTTCACAAATCTGGTAGCAGTATTAATTTCTTTCTAGATATGGAAACTCAGAGAGAGGAAGTTGAAACTTTTGTACTGCTTTGGCAGATAGGAAAGAGCTTATAATGTGAACTCTGTCATGTTCTCTAGTTCTTTTTCCATTTATCCTTTTAACTACACTATTTCCTCCTGTACCTTGGAATAGTCCAAGTAGAAAATTAAATCCAGAGCCATTTTCACCTGAAATCATAGTTTGATGCTGGATTGTTCTTTTCTTTTTTTTTTTTAGTTTCCAAATTACATTATAGACTTATCTTTCTAGCAATGTGGAAACCTCTCCAAGTATTGCACAAATAAAAATGCTAGTTAAAATATATAATCATAATTTAAATGCATGGAGAAGTTGGCCAGAGAGTAAGAATTCCTCAGATGTCAGAAACGATGAGAAAGCACAAATCCTCAGGGTAAGTAAACGCTGGAGCCAGAGTTTGCCTGGGCAATACATGCCAATTCTTAGTGCTCTCAGGAGGGGCGACTTCAAGTCACAGACACCAACCTAAAAGCCAGCATCTCTGGGGAGCAGTTTTATCAGTGGGTGAAGTAGGAAAAAACCCACCCCACGGAGGGAGACAATGCCTCCCTCTGCCTTTCCACTGGGAATTCCTAATCTCGAGCCACACTCACTGAGGACGATGTAGGGGCTCGATTTCATACACCTACATGGTCAAAAACACACAAACAAAAATACCCTAAACCGAGAATACAGTTTGAAACAGTCTCAGGTGATAGCTCCCTCATGTGCTCAGCAGAGGCAAAGGAAAGTCTGCTCTGGAGGAATGCACTTGAAAAATGGGCCATCTAAAGGTCAAACTCAAAAGGAACTCACACTCAAAGGGCATTAGAAACATACTGTAACATACGATAAGGTGAAGTAATGTCTGAATCACACAAATACTAACCTTGAGCCAACAGACATATATAGAATACCGCACCCAGCAACCGGAAAATAACACATTCATCTGAAGTACACAGAAAAAATTTACAATAAGTAAACAAGGAGTGATCCCAACAATTATCAACAAATTTCAAAGACTCTATGCTATGAGGACCATATTTTATCACAACTCATCAAATTAGTAATTAAGAAGATAATAGTAACTAAAAACACACTGTATTAGGAAATTGAAAAATACACTTTTAAGTAATACATGAATCATGGAAATTTAAAAATCCTTAAAAGTGAATGGTCATGAAAAATACTTATCGAACTTGTTGGAGGCATCTACAAATAATACCTGGAAAGAAAGTTAAAGTCTTACATGTTTGTATTAAAAAAGAAAGAAGGTTGAAAAAAACTAACCTAGGCACTCAACTTAAAAAAGTTCAAAAAAGAGGGGCACCTGGGTGGCTCAGTCGGTTAAGCGACTGACTTCAGCTCAGGCCATGATCTCGTGGTCCATGGGTTTGAGCCCCAAGACAGGCTCTGTGCTGACAGCTTGGAGCTGAGCCTGCAGCCTACTTCGGATTCTAGGACTCCCCCTCTCTCTGCCCCTCCCCCACTCATACTCTGTCTCTCTCAAAAATAAATAAACATTAAAAATAAAATTTTAAAAAAAGCTCAAAAAAGAAAAAAATAAATCCAAAGAAAATAGAAGAAAGGGAATAAATATAAGAGCAGAACTTGATGAAATATAATGAAACAATGACACATTAGAGAAAATAAACAGAAGAAACAACCAGAAAAGCTGGCTTTTTTGGTTAAGTCTAGTAAAATTGATACACTTTTTGCAAAATTTACCAAGAACAAAATAGAGAAGAAACAGTATTAAGAGCCAAAAAGATTACAACTCCTTGTTCGCAGCATAGATTAAAAAAGCTAATGTAAAAAAGTATCTTGAATAACTTTTGGCCAATTTATAAGAATTAAACAAGTATGAGGCCATAAAGTAAAAATTAAAAACACATTTCAAAGAATTTGTAGCTAACAGACTACTTAAAATATAAGTGTAATGAAAACATTCTTTAAAAATGTATAAATTAGCACACTAATTCAAGAACAAATAAAAATCCTGACTTGTCCTCTATCAATGCAAACTTAAGTCATAGGTATAAATCTCTACACATAAAAGAAAACACCAGGATTGGATGGTTTTAAACATGATTTCTCCCAAATGCTGAAGGAACAAGACACTTCCCTTTTTACAAATGTGTTCAGGGAATAAAAAGAGGAAATATTTCTCTATTTTTAAAGCTAGTACTGCATTGGTACCAAAACTAAAGACAGGACAAGAAAGTAAAATTAAAGTCTTATCATAAACATGAATTCAAAAAGCATAAGCAAAATATCTGTAAGCCAAACTCAGAGACATATAGAAAACATACATTACTTACGAATCAATCTAACAAACATGTACAAGATTTCACTGAAAAACTATGCAACTTTATTGGGAGAAATTAAAGAAGACTACTCTGTTATTGTTTATTATTGTTACATAACAAATCACCAAAATTGGGGGTCTAAAACAACAATCAATTTATTTTGCCCATTTTCCATGGGTCAAGAAATAATAAAGAAAAAAAAAGGCTTGTCTCTGCTTCATGATGTCTAGATTCTTAGCTGGGAAGACCTGAAGTCTAGAAGTGACCCTACAGTTGAAAACTATAATCATCTGAGGATTTGCTCACTCATATGCCTGGCCCCTGGGCTGAAAAGATTTGAAGTTAGAACTGCTAAGGGGAGAACCTACCTGTGGTTTCCTCATGTACTTGACTTCTTGCAGCATAGTAGCCTCATGGGAGGGTAACATACTCATTTGTTCTTCCCCTGGAAGCTCAATTTTAAAAAACTGTTCTCTACATATTGACATGGATTCAATGCATTCTCAATCAAAATTACAATAAAGGGTATGTGTGTGTGTGTGTGTGTGTGTGTGTGCGTGTAACTCAATAAGCTGATTCTAAAATTTACATAGTAGCACAGACTTATCCCAGGGAAAAACAAGTAGGCCAATGGAACACAAATGAGAGCCTGGGAAGAAAGCCATGAATATACAGACACTTGATTTGTGGGGGAAAAATATAGCACAGCAGATCAGTTGCTGAAAGATATTACTTTTTAATACATGATGCTTGGAAAACAGCTACCCATACAGAAAATTTGAAAATAGGACCCTGTAACTCACACCATACCAAAAGCTGCTTCCGAAAGAATTAAAAACCTATCTATGAAAAGCAAACTATAAAGGTTCTAGAAGATAATATATAATAATCTAGAAGATAATTTTACATTAAAAACATTTTGGAAGACATTTTCATGACTTCATGGTATGATAGCACTTCTTAAGATATAAAAAGCATCAACTTTATAAGGAGAAAATTGGTAAATATAACATTAAGATCAAAGTTGTTCATCATAAGATATTCTAAGTGAAATTAAAGAGTAAGTCACAAAGATGAAAAGGTATTTTCAACTTCTATTAACAACAAAGAACCTGTATCTAGAATACATAAAGAACTTCTACAAATCATTAATCAAAGGACAGTCCAACCAAGAGAAAACTGAGCAAAGGACTCGAAATGGCACTTCAAAAAGAGAAAATTGAGATGGCCAGCAAACGTCTGAAATGGCTTTCACCCCATTGAGTAATTAAGAAATACAAATTAAAAACACAGTGAAATATTATTTCACACTCACTAGACTAGCAAAAATTAAGAGCTCTGACCCTACTATGCACTGGCAAAAATATTAACAATGAAGACTCTAACAGATGGCTGGTAGAGAATAAATTGTTATAAACACTTTGAAAAAAATTGGGATTACATAGAAAAGCTCAACTTACATATATGCCTTATGAGCCAGCATTATCCTCATAGGTTTTACCATGAGACACACAAGAACATATTCAGAGCATCACTGGCTGTCAGAACCCCAAAATAAAAAAGGAACCCACAAATGTCTATCAATAGGAGAGTAAATAAATTATAGTATATTCATAAAATAGAGTACCATACAGTAATAAAAATGAACAAACTGTAACTAAATGCTTTAATATGAATGATACCAATGTAATGATGAGTGAAAAAAAGACTCACAGAAGAATGTTCACAGTATATAGTAGAATTCCATTTATTTAAAATTCAAAAATAATACATTATTTAGGTATATCCATATGTGTTAAAACTATAAAGGAAAGCAAGGGAATGACTCACTTAAAATTCAGGCTAGAATTACCTTTGATGAAAGGGAAGAAGATGGGATCAGAGAGGCACCCAGAAGGTTTTAAATGGACTGACAATATTGTATTTCTTCAGCTAAGTGGTAGACAAATGGGTATTCGTGTTATTAGTCTTCAAATTGTACATATATCTTATGAAAACTCTTTTATGTATGACACAGTTCACAACAAACTTTTTTAAATTGCATTATATACTAATGCTACTACATATACTATACTAATTAGAAAACTTTTATCTCATTCTATGGCCACACAGAATAGACCTTCAACAGTTTGGTAGCAACCCCAGCAGTTCCATAGTTAGAAAGATGTTTAAAAGTATAGCCCAAGAGAGATACTTCCGTCAATGACTTCAACAAAGTGGGAGAGAAATTTCCCGATTATAGAAATTTCAGCAAGAATATTGTTTTATATATATATATAGTTTTTTAAAAGCTGTAGCTGTCTACAAAACTTCTATTATTCCTGAGCATGTGCAGAGCACAGGGACAAAGCCCAGAGACAGTCAAGGATCTGGGGAGGGTCAAGAGCAGTGTGCTGAAGGAAAGAGGTCCTCTTTTATATCCTAGCCCTGTAGCTATCTGCTCTGTGTGAGAAAATTAGAAACAGCAGTTGTATCCATTGTAGAAATACAGCTAGTGATGACACTTTAAAAGTATGCAATCTGAGCAACTGCAGCAGTGACAGTGAGAATTGCCACAATTCGGATATTCCTCTCATTACAAGGATGGACTGTTCCAATGGGATGCAGAGCATCATGGGACACTGAAGACCAGAAATGATGCAGAACAAGATGATGAAAGGAGAGGGTGGTTTGAACAAAACCCAGGCATGTACCATTCCCTTAACCACACCTGACAAAGAGTTGTGCTGATGGCCTAGGGATGGGGAGTGTGAAACAATACCAGATACACCACTGCACATGGGTATTGGTTTGTGAAGTCTATTTTCTCATAAGTGAGTATTTGACTGGTTTTCAAGCTGCAGAGCTTGCTCAGCAGCAAGGGTTCAATCATTTTCAAACCCTTTTGTTATATTCATAAATTTTCAAGTAAAGAAACCCCTCCAGTGATTTCTACAGAAGTACATATACAGGGTGGATTCAACTGAGGGCTGTAATTAGAATTCTGGATGACAACAAAGGATAAGCAGCAACCTTCCTTATAGAACAGTACTTGACCCAAACTCCTTCCTACCTGGGCAGAGTTGCATGTAACAGAGTTGCACTTAACAATTACTTTTAATAGTCTCCCTAGGTAACTAATAACCTTTCTTTTGCTGCTCTTTCTGCTTCTCTACTAATGACCACTAAAATCTGACAAATTCAAAATTTTGAAAGTCATCCAACTATTTAACTCAGCCCTAGATTTTTTTTTACAGAAACAGAAACTTCCAGATGTAGATCATTTATTTAAGTTACATATCATTTCTCTAAATTGACATGCAGCCAACTCACAATTATCCCTAATAATAGAGACTAGGTATCTAGGCATAATTTAATTCCACTGATAATGAAGAAAGCTTATTTTCCTCCTCCTTTATCAAACTTTCATCAGAGTTACTAGCCAGTTTCTGAAAGGACTGGTTCAAGTTTCCTCTTCTTTTACTTATCTTACTGTCCCTCTACTGAGAGGGCTAACGAGTCACTAGAGTCAGGCAATAGAAGGAAGTCCAAAGAGAAGAAAAAATCATATAATCCCTTAACTGAATAAATCACCCCTTGAGTTGAAGTTGAATGTGTTTTCTCCTCGGTTTTAAGGTTAATTTAGAAACTGTTTTTACCCCTGATATTATGCTTGGGGTGACCAGATGTCTCACCACTGCCACTCCTGTCAATACTACATCTATCAATATGTCCTTTGTTTTATCCTTCTTATCTTTTTTTTCCTCTTCTTATCTTTTTTTCTGTTTACTACCAGCTAGCCCTCTTTTTTCCAGGGCGTCCTTTCCCTGAATTCTTTATTTTTTTTAATTTATTTTTTTAATGTTTACTTACTTTTGAAAGAGTCCGAGAGAGAGAAGGGCAGAGAGAGATGGAGACAGAATCTGAAACAGGCTCCATGCTCTTAGCTGTCAGCACAGAGCCCCACACGAGGCTCAAACTCAGGAGCTGTGAGATGATGACCTGAGCCGAAGTCTGATGCTTAACTGACTGAGCCACCCAGACGCCCCTTCCTGAATTCTTTATTATAGCAGAAAACATGCAAATTCCACAGGAGTAAGTATGGACTCCAAAGATTAGTTGAAGGCCCCAGGAATGGGGAACATCTCCTAGCCCCATCCTTTTACATCTTCCCTGAGAAGTCTCATTATTCTTCCCTCTTCCCTCTGGTGCCAGGGAAAAAAACTAACTTCTGCTGTGCACCAGCCATGTGCCAGACATTGGTGGCTATCCTATCTCCATCTCCTACTCAGTCTTACCTTCAGCTAAATGCAGTATTGGTTTATTATGTCTATTTAACAGGGACCTCAAAAGGATTAAGTTTTATTCTGCTACTAAGTAGTAGAGGCAAGATAGAGATCCAAGCTCTTACAGTTTTTACCACAAAAATGCTACCAGGCACAGGATACAATTTCTTTTGCTGTATTCTCTCTAACTTTCAATCTATAATTTCATCAATGTATTCTATTTCCTACATTAATTCCCATGTTTACAGAGAAAATTTACAGATTTGTGATCATTAAAATTTTAATCATAAAATTAAATAGAAGGGAATTATAGCTTGAAGATTCTAATGGATCCTAGAATCAATCTGGTTTCACTTAAATTACTTGAAGGGAATTTCAAAGAAATGTAATGATCAGGGATTTTGTGTATTTACTTCTAGTTAAGGATGGAATCTCATTGCATTTTCTCTGTTTCCTCCAAAACTCTGCTAGACTGACAGCAAAGGATTTTTTCTTAAGTCCTAAACCCACAGGACCAAGGGAATAGGGAAGAAGACAGAAGCAACAAAATTTTGGATGCTAGAAAGAAAATAAATGAGTGCAACAGACTTAGCAGACCCAATAAAGTTAACTGCTACATCAACAGCAGGGAGAGCCAAGACAAAACCACATTTATGCCATAGAACCTCCAGGAGGATGAAGAATTGGCATCATCCTGGACTTTTGGAAATAGGGGTGAAAGTAGAGCTAATGAAAGGAGTGTTGATTGATAGTCCTCATGAGATTTCCAAATACCTACCCTGAAACCAAGAGCCAAGTGCCTGCTGCTCCTTCCCATGGAAGAAAACAAATGTTTATTCTCCAGAGAAGGTAAAACAGAGTCTCTCTGAGCTAAAAGACACCAGGCCCACATAATGATAGGGAGACATTGAAATCAGGTGTTATGTAGAAATATTATTAACAGCCTCTGCACTCTAGCTTTCTTTCCACATTTGCCTTCCAGTAATCTAGACTATTCCTCTAATAAGATAGTATAATGTCCTTCCCTAGGGAATCTGAACACCTTAAGAAGAAAAAAAAAAAAGTCCAAAGCTATTGATATTGGAGCAGCACCAGTGAAACGACCCAAACAGATCACCCTGATGTCAGCCCACAGCTGGGCCTCAGCAACATGTGCACAGGTTGCAATTAGCTCTGTAGCACTATGTTCCTACACATGAGCAAAGACATGACTTGCCAAACTTTAAGAAATGCATCTAATACAAAAAGCAGGAGGTCCAAACAAATAAACATTTAAAAATCGCATGGAGATAAAAACAATGCAAGGAGATTTCACAAAAAATGTTGCTAATATTCTTAGTAAGATAAGAGAAGATATTGTATCCATTAAATAAGAATAGCATAATGTTAAAAATCAAAGAATATAAAAAAGCAAGCTTCAAAGAAGGGTTGAAAAATAAACTTGACAAAAATTACAGACAGAGCCAAAAGGGCAAAGAGAAGATAATGGGGTCAGAAAGATAAGAAATTCGAAGTAATCCCACACCTGAATAATAACAGTTCCAGAAAAAGAAAACAAAGAAAGTGAAAAAAGCAAATCAAAGAAGTAGTTTAAGAAAATACTACAGACCAATGGATGAAGTTCCAATAGAAAGGATTCTCTGTGTGCCTACCACAATGGATGAAATCAAGCCCATGCTTCAAGGCACAGTGTGACAGTGCTGTGGTGCATCCCTTACATCTCCCTTCAGGGACAAAGGACTTAGTCCTCTTGCTGCAGTGAGTTTTTCTGCTGGAGAGTGCCTCATCAGGAAAAAATTGCCTTACCCAAGATCCTGTCTCTTTCCGGGGTGGCCCATATCCAATCAACACAGGGATGTAAAGGACCAGCCTCCTTGCCCCATCCAGGACAACTCTGAAGAGCCATCCTACTTGAGGAGCCACTACAGACCCACTGCTGAGGTTCTTCTGAGATCACATCACAACTCAACTTCTCCCTCCCTTTCCCTTCCCTTCCTTCCCTCCATAGGTATTGATCTCAAGAGCACTCCCAAATAAACCTTCCCCATACTAATCTCCATCTCAGGGTCTGCTTTCTGGAAATCCAGCCTGTGATACACATCACTGTGAATTTTCAAAGTGCCTGAGATTTTTAAAAAATATTTATTTATATTTTAGAGAGAGACAGCGTGTGAGCAGGGGAGGAGCAGAGAGAGAGGGAGACACAGAATCTGAAGCAGGCTCCAGGCCCCAAGCTATCAGCACAGAGCTCGACACGGGGCTCAAACTCACAAACTGTGAGATCATGACCTGAGCTGAAGTTGGATGCTCAACCAACTGAGCCACCCAGGCACCCTGAGATTTTTTTTTCAAAGAAGAAAAAGAAGGAAAAGAAAGAATAAATTGTGAAATCCCTCTAATTGGGATAAGAGAGGAGGAGTGGGTCTCATACAAAGAATTAAGTATCAAAATGACTTTGGATTCTCCATAAACACTGAATAGTAATAGACAATGAAGGCAAAATTTAAATTCAGAGAGAGAGGGGAAAAAAACACTTAAAACCTGAAATTTTATACCTAGCCAAAATCTAAATGAAGTATGAGGATAGAATAAAGACACCTAGTCTCAAAATTTACCATTCATGGGCTTTTTCTCAGGAAAAATTGAAGCATGTGTATAGGTAACATAAAGGAATAAACCCAAAAAAGGAGGAAATTATGGAATCTAGGAAATAGGGGTCCCAACTTGGGACAGTGGCAAAAAGAATCCCTTGGGATGATGGGGTGGTGGCAAAGGAGATTCCACAATTATACGTGGCTAGAGAGAGGCCTGAAGATCAGTCAAAATCAAAGGGCAAGTCAGAAGACTGCTAAGACTGGTTCAGTCAGATAAAGCAGACAGACTATCAGGTATGTTTGAATGTACCCAGAGGAAACTTACACAGCTGGAGTTTGGGGATACAGTAGTGGTGTGCATATAGTAAACTAAAAAATGAAGAAAGACAAAGACTATATACAAGGACCAAGGAAATAAAGATGTGGAGGAAAGGAAAAGTAATAATAAAATCTTGCAGAGCTTTCAATTGTGTTGACATAATAAAAATGTAAATAAACTATTTACTGGGGCTCTTGGGTGGCTCAGTTGGTTAAGTGTCCAACTCTTGATTTCAGCTCAGGTCATGATCTCATGGTTTGTGGGATTGAGCCCTACATCAAGCTCTGTGCCTCTACCTCTTTGTCACTCCCCCACTCTTTCTCTCTGTCTCTCTCAAAATAAATAAATAAATAAATAAATAAATAAATAAATAAATAATAAATTTATATATATATATTTTTTTTTTTTTTCAAAAACTCTATTTACTGATAGATCTAATTTAACCAAAATCAGAGTTAACTATACTGGGAAGATAGCAAATATGTGTGTGTGTTTGTGTGTGTGGGAATGTGTTAGGTAGTTGTGGGGAGTGTGTAAAAAGAGATCAAAACCCTCATTTTTCATAACAGGAAGATAACTGAATTGTCTAAGTATAGAAAATAAAATAAAATAAAATCAGAAAATCAAGTGGCAATACTATAGCATGTAACACAGAAATACGAAAATGCAGACAAAAAAAATCATTTATAAGTTGAATGCAACTGCTTTCTGGGAGCAGGAATGGATATGTGGAGAGGTGGTAATGCCCATTAATATAAGTAAAAATCAAATTTAAAAAAGAATTATTTGGTTTTGAATTTGTTAGCTTTTTTCTACCAAGAAACCTATGTCACCAAAGGTTAAACTTGAGTGCCTTGATTTTGGGTTTGTATTAGTAGCAGTGTGGTTGCTACTTCATTTTTTTTTTTCTTTTTTAAAGAGAGACAGAGGTGTGAACAGGGGAGGGGCAGAGAGAGAGGGAGACACAGAATCCAAAGCAGGCTCCAGGCTCTGAGCTGTCAGCACAGAGCCTGACGCAGGGCTCAAACTCACAGACCACAAGATCATGACCTGAGCCAAAGCTGGATGCCCAACCGACTGAGCCACCCAGGCACCCCGCTACTTCATTCTTTTGGGGATTTTTACTGGCTCAATGAAAATGGCAGAAAGGAATCATGTCCAAACTAGTTTGCAGGATAAAGTTCTTCTTTTATGTAGACTCTTATATTTCCTAAGATCTCATTTGGCCAAATAGTCTTCAGAAGCACAATATGGGCTACACTTTGAAGCACAATATGATATTTTTGTATACCCACAATGCAGTTAAGTTATGGGAATTTTTAATCAAAGATAAAAAGCTGACCACATCTGGTTTTGGAATTAGCACCACAGAAGAAAATACTCTCTGCAAAGGCGACCTAGTCTGCATGCTCACCTCCTGAGCACAACAGGAAATGAAGGTTGCTACTAGGTAAAATCCCACAGGCTCACTTGGGTGGCTTTGGGGGTGACAGTGGGACACTGACGCAGAAGGGGCAGGCCAAAATGAAATTCACACCTCCTCCCCAATACTACACAGCTGGGTCACTGCACCTTCCCCACTCTCAACATAGAGAATGCGGTGCATCATCCCCAGGAGTGAATGGACCCGAGGTAGGAGAGCTCTTGGCCTCAGCTTATTGATTGTGCATGTGAAGAAACCCCAGTAAGGCACCGGAGGGTCTTCACCAAATGCCCCATGGCTTAGCACTAGTGCCAAGTATAGTGTCTGGCAGACAAAAGACACTTGATAAAAACACACTGGATGGTGGGATAGCAGGCACAAGCTGTAAGCACGAGGCCCCTTTTAGAGACTTAAGAAAAAGGAGGGCAGACTGGCCAAAGTTGGTTTCTAACATCTGCAACCATTAAGTAGAAAACTCTCCCCCAGCATCATAAGCAGTCATACAAGTAGTTTTTCTTCCCTAAAGCTGGAATGTCCTAAGAAAACAAGGGTCCTCAACATATAGGAAGTCATCAGAAGGCAGGAAAACCAGCTTGTGGAAGAGCACTAAGTGGAACTGAAAGCTCCCAGGTGAAGGGCAAAATGACCTGGATCTAAAGATGACAACAGAGTACCATCATGAGAACAAACATGCCCTTGACTGCCATGAGTACTTGAAGAGGCATCAAGGAACAATGGCCCATGTTTAGTGAACATAGGTACTGACTATGTTCTAGGTATTATTCAAAGAGCTGTAGTTGTGTTTCTGTATTTTATCATCACAACAGTGAGGATGTGTTGCATAACCCCAAGAGCCGCCTTCCACACTGTGAAATGCCCGGGGCTCCTCACAGTGCAATGTCCTGTGAACTTATTGCAGAAGACCTGGGGATGGCTGTTTGGTCTCAGAAACGTCATCACTCTTGATCAGGAAGCAGAGTTCATGGCAACCACCAACCCCTGAGGGTTGTAGAAAACAATGTGGGTTGTGTAGTCTGGAGCTGTTGCACACAAGGGAGATTATTTTATTGGCCTCATTTTACAGTGATGAAACTAAGGCATAAACAGGAAGTAGCTTGCCCTAGGTCGTCCACCTAGTAAGTGGTGGAGCTTGTACCCAAATTCAGGTAGTCCCGATCTTATTAGACTTGTGTTTTAATAACCACACTTCACTCCTTTTAAAAAAGAGGGTGGTGAGTGAGCCACCTGGGTGGCTCAGTTGGTTAAGCATCCTACTCTTGATTATGGCTCAGGTCATAATCTCATGGTTTGTGAGCTCTGTGTCGAGCTCTGCATTAATAGCATGGGTCCTGCTTGGGATTCTCTCCCTTCCCACCCCACCCCCCGCCTCTCCCTTGCTTACTCTCTCTCACACACAAAAATAATAAATAAAAAAACTTAAGATTTTTTAAGTAAAAAAATAAAAAAGACGGGGGTGAGGAAGGAGAAAAGTAACAGGGAACAAGGTACTAGAATGAAAAAATGATGAAGTAAAAGGGAAGAAAACAGAGAAAAAAGCATTCGCTTCAGGTACCAACCACAGAAGTGGTTCCATAGATTGGGCTGGAGAATTATGATCAGATAATTTTCTTCATAAGGGATTTTGCAGTCTCCTCTTGTGAATGCTGTTCTGCCCCAGGATAAGACCTTCACAGAGGGGAAATTTGTCAGGAAGCACCTTCTCATGTAGTGAAAGTGGGGTTTGGTTTCTTCTGTTTTTAAGGGACAGCAAGCTATCAGAGACCCCATCTCACGGGCAGATGCAGTGCCTGCTGTACGCGACTGGGCCTCTGGCACTTGGCCTCAACTTCATGGTTTGTTGTTTGAATAGAAGGCTTGGACACCTGCAGGGCGGGAAATGTGATACCGTCCTCCCCAGAGCAGAGAGTGGGAAACAGAGATCTATCAACCTGAAAGAGATAGTTTGTGGGTGTAGGTGACGGACCTTAGTGGGAGGAAGCAACTGAAAGGTCCCCCAAGTGCTCAGCTTGCCTGTCACACACACCTCATTCTACAGTGAGGCTGCTGCCACGATTATTAAATGGCTTTGCCTGTGCTCTTTGCTTTTGTGGGAGAAATATTACTTGCTTTGTAAAGTAAGAAATAGGGATCACTTTCCTTCATGTTTGAACACTTCTAAATATTCTGAACAATACCTATGAGTAGAGAGCAGGGGACATTTTAAGCGGACCTGCTTGGGGTTCATTGGAAGCTCTACTCCTTCATTGCCTTCCGCCACCCTGAAGAGCTAGATGTGAAGAGGGTCATGGCTGGAGCATAAGAACAGGTGGAACAGCAACGTGATTTAGCAAACTGCAAACACTTATTCCAAACTGGAAAACAGCCAGTGGTGTGTTTCTCATGCTCACAGACATTTCTTGGTTCAGGACATATGAGTTTCCTAGAACAAAAACTATATCCTCCACAACACATGGGTGAGAATATGACCTTTGGTTTGGCCACTGTCTTTAGAAGAGCTCTCTTCTCACCATAAAGAAGGCACATTCTACTTGCAAAACACAGTTTACTTCACATCGAGAAAAGCATCATATCAAGATGTTTATTGAGTAACTAGAATGTGCAACATGTTCACATTTAATGCCAGAGATACACCTCAGCCTTCGCAGATCTAGCAGTCTGACTAGGAGGACAGTTGCACAGATACACCAATAATAATAATGAAACAACAACAATAGCTAACATTTACTGAGAGTATGTTCCAGGCACTAAGTTTTACATACATTACTCTCAGTTAATTTCATTTAATTCCTACCACAACCTTGAAAATTCAATTTACCCCTAAAACGCAGTTATTATTTCCATTTTACAGAAAAGGAAACCATGCGGCCCCCAAGGGGCTCAGTTGGTTAAGGGTCTGACTCTTGGTTTCAGCTCAGGTCATGATCTCATCATTCGCGAGTTTGAGCCCCGGGTTGGGCTCTGTACTGACAGTGCAGATCCTGCTTAGGATTCTCTGTCTCTTTCTCTCTCTGCCCCTCTCCCACTTGCACATGTTTTTTTCTCTCTCTCTCTCAAAATGAATAAATAAACAAAAGAAGAAGGGGGGGGAGGAGGAAACAAACCACAGAGTTAAATGCCACAAAGCTAAGAAATGTCAGAGCTGGGATCAAACCCAGGCAGGCTGGCTTCAGAGTTTGGTTTATAGTTTACACTTCACTCTTCATAGGATAGAAGGAGTATTTCCAGCAGGAAAAAAGGTTATTATAAAATAGTGAATTGCAGTTTAAATATTTTTTTTTTTACCATTTTATTATCAAAGATGGGATAGAAGACTCCACAAAGTCAAAATGCAAGCCCTACATATCTATACAGAAATCCCTGATTATCTACAGTTTATTCATTCTTTAAGAAGCCTCCCATCCTTCAGGCTTTCTTGGAACAGCTGGAGGTTGGCCTCCAGAAACTGCATTCTTAGGAGCTCCTGAAGACTCCTTCACTGTGGCTAGGGTCTGATGGCCTTCAGTTGTCACCAAAAGTCCCCACTGATTCATTCATTCCCCGCTCAGTGACCAAAGATAGGAAATCAGATGGCAAATGGGACTTCTTGACAAGTTTCCACACATGGGCAACAAGTAGTCCCTAAGGGAAGAACAGAGCAAGCAGCATAATTTGCAGGGTCCAGGGCAAAATAAAATGTGGGGTCTCTTGCTGTAAAGCAGGGAAAAGGTATTGTTAACAGTACTAAAAAATAAAGCCTTTTCTTATTTCTGTGGTCTCTCTCTTAAGTTTTTTAATTTGCTATATAATGTCATTCTAAGTAAAAAAAATTAAAATTTTAGGTTATTAGTATAAGTTTTGCTGTTAATCTTTATTTGTATAATGCCAGTTTTAATGCAAATATAAGAGCATTTAACTTCTATGCTGAATTACCAAAATTATTCAATTTGCATTTGTAGTGCGTGTATGCACATATATGTAATTCTTACCAGATGAGTGGAAACATTGCACAAAACTAACTCAGCTCTTTTCATTTCATTTCTTTATACATGCACGTTCTACCTAAACTCTCTACCTTCAAATTACTGAAGAGTATGGAAGATGAAAAGAAAAGGAACTATGGGTTGGCCTATCTTTCTCCTTCCTCTTAGGTCACCAACTGCAGTGTAATACAGGAAAATAAGAATGGTAAGAAAGGGTTTAATAGAGTTCCTTAGTTGTTCATTTTCCTTAGAATGCTACTGCCTTCTTCCTGTGCACAAAGTTTTGGCTCAAACAGTAAGTATAGCACTTTAGGGCTATCAGTGTCCTGGCTTACTCATTCATAGACATAACACACTTACCTTGTACTTGTTTTGAGTCTCGCTTGACTCCCATGCATCGTGGGTCTATCAGCATTCAACTTTTAAGAGACATCACAAATATTGTATGAGGAGGGGGATGCAAAGGGTGGCATGACAGACATGTACACTGTGCTAATCTGTTCATAGGCAGGCTTTGTTGATTATCAGATTTCACTTAAAAATCACAAGTTCAAAGATAAAATTCCTGAGAATTTTAGTGAGGAAATTATTGAGAATCCCAAGTCTGTGGCAACAGAGCATTATAAACTAAGCACGGGTCCTTCTGAGCATGGGACCCTGTACAATCGCAGAAGTCTTATACCCAAGAAGCAGCCCTAGGCAAGCGTCATTTAACTCTAGTGCTGGCATCTAGAAAGGGGATCAGACTTGGTGTGAGAAAGTTTCCAGCTCCCTAGACACAAATAGAAATAATTCTACTGAGCGTGCAGCTGCCCAAGTTAGAAGGAAGACACGAAGGGGGGTGTATATTAAAAAGACCTGAAATGAAACGCTGTGGACTTCAGCTTACTATGATTTGATTCGTAGAAAATACATTTGGTTTGCCTTTATATTTGCATAAGTTTCTTTCTGATTATAGATGTGTGTACATATACATATACACACATATGATATACATATGCATATATCACATATGTATATGTAATGGCCCCAGTGGGACTCCGTGCCAGTTGAGTGTAGAAACATTTCTGAGGTTTCATCATTGAGAGCTTAACTAAGAAAGTGTGACATTTCAATAAGATAACAGAGGCTTTCATGCCATGGGGTTGTCTAAAATCACAAGTGCCCAGGAACTGAGGAGTCTTCATTGAACCCAATTTATGTGCTTTTTTCAGATTTATTCATTTCCACCGGTCCCTCAAGTCCTTGGCCAGTTACTCATTAGAGAGTCCAAGCTGGCCACCTCATTCCTGAATTTTACCAGTTACCTCAAATTCTCTTAAAATAAGAACCATCTTAGGCATGGCCTCTGCAGCACTTGGCAGGGGTAGGGAGGATGGAGCCTCAAGCCCAAGCTGATCAGATACACAGAAGCTCTAGTTTCTCCCACCACACCTGGTCCCAGATGAAGCATAGTGCAGTGGAGAAAAGTGTTTTACCAGGTTTGACTTCCCAGAAGATACCCAAAAGGGTTAAGGAACACAACCCAGAAGGGTAGAGAAGCCAATGCCCTGTGGTGCACACTTTGACTGAGAGACAAAAGACAGGAAGGAGTCAGCAGATAAATTCTTTTCCTGAACTTAAAGAACTATTCCAGGGTAGAACACTTCCAAGAAGTCAATTCAGAAATGAACCCACTGGGTAAAGCACCAGGGAGTGTTCTTTTTATGACCAGCTTTGCTAATATACCTTGTATTTGCTTTCCGTTCTTCTCTGCTTCATTTGCCTTTACTCTTCACCTGCAGTAGAGCACTAGCTAAGCTTTGCCTGGTCTCTATTTATAGGAAACCAGGGACAAGGCACTCATCAACAACAAAATCTTCCTCTCAACTATCACCTGGTACAGGAGTCCCCTAGCTAAATAATCTGTCATAGATTATGGGTATTGGGGAATTAAAAATGAAATATCTAACACCAAACCTTTTAATTTTATATCTTTTGAATCATCTCCTTTACTATGTTATGGATGACCTACTATAAGCCAAGTACTAGAGATACAGGGAACAAGAGAATTATAATTCTTGTGAAAGGTCATAATTTAGTGGGAAAGACAAAAAAAACATACCCTAACAAAGTAGGTTTTATTATACATGTTATGAATACATAAATGGTGGAGATACTGGAAGGTATGGATGTGGACTGTCCATTGGTAAAATGGTCAGAGGAACCTCCTCTGAAGAGGCAATGTTTAAGCTGAGACTGAACAGGTAAGAGGAAACCTGCAAGCAAAGATCTGAGGGTGGGGAGCACTTTGGAAGAGGATGTGTCAAGTCTCAGAGGTAGAAATGAAGTTAAAAGGGTCAAGTAACTAAAAGAAGATCCATGGGGCTGAAAGAGAACAAGACGGGGAGCAAAGGCACCAGACAGCACTGGGGAATTGGCTAGGCAGAGCTCAGGCTGGGCCATGTCAGCCAAGATAAGGGGTTTGGAATTTTATTTCACTGCCCTTGTTTTTGAAAATACAGTCAAACATCAGAATTTGTATTATATTTTAATCCCAAACCATTTAAATATTATTTTTCAATGTTTATTTATTTTTGAGAGAGAGAGAGAGACAGAGCACGAGCTGGGGAGGGGTAGAGAGAGAGAGACACAGAATCTGAAGCAGGCTCCAGGCTCTGAGCTGTCAGCACGGAGACCCATATGGGGCTTGAACTCACGAACCATGAGATCATGACCTGAGCCGAAGGCAGACACTTAACCGACTGAGCCACCCAGGTGCCCCAACCTCAAATCATTTTAAATGAGATATTTAATCTTCAAAGTGTTAAACTTTAAGGAGATACCAGTTAGCACAACGTGATTGGTGAGGGTGCCAGAAAGCAGGCATTATGAGAAAACAAAACAAACAAACAAAAAAACCTCTTAACAGTCAGAACTTTGAATTCTGAAACAGATTCTGCTTCTTTTGTGACAGTTTGAAAATGTAAAATATTTATCAACACTGAAAGTGAAACTTCTCCCTACCACATCTAATGATTCTGTGCCTCCAGGACCCAAACATTTTAGTGTCCCTGCAAGAGAAACCCCTCATTTCTCAAATGGCTACTCGTCTTCACCATCAGTGGTCACTAAATTAACTGAGTGTGACTCAACTAAAGCAGGCCTTCTCTAGGTCTTCAAACAACCACACAGTCTGAGCTCTAATCCCTTGGATTAGAGACTCTAAATTCAGCCCTTTGATTTGGACACTGCTTCCATGCTTACTTGAGAATGCAGGATGAGAGGAACCATTTAGAAATGTCAATCCCCCACTGAAACATAAAACTGACAGCCTCCTCGTCTGTCTGGTCCTTTCAGTTAGCATTTCTTCTCTAGAAATGCCACTTGGAAAATTCAGGGACTATCCTTTTGAACAGTACAGCACCCCTTCCTTCAGTAAACCTCCCCTAGATTAATTGGCATTACCACAGCCGTTCACAGCTGTATACAAGATGTTGGGGAGTGCAGCAGAGAAAGGGGTGATTATGGTTGCCTGCACACTGTCATTGCTTAGTAAGAACAGACTCCCCTCCTTCAGAAATGGCATGATAATGAGATGTAATAGCAGAGCCTCTTGGCAATCAATGCCATGGTGGAAATAAGTGCATATCTCAGTGACAATAACAAAGATGAAATGTGAAACAACAAAGCCCTTTCTCTCTTGGCCAGAACTCTTGAGAGCAGCTCATTACTCTAACCTTTCCACCTTCACTGGATGCACAATTAGAAACATGCATTTCCACGGGCATTAAATCCACTTGCTCGCTCACTCTGCCCTCATTAGAACACTCAATGGGGCCCAATTAGCTGGATGGCCATAAACAGATGTTTGTGACTTGGGAAAACAGAAAGAGAAACTTTTTGGAGCCAAAAGAGTATGGAGAAAATCCGGCACACCCCATCTTATTAATTACCTGAAATCTAAAGTTTTACCTTTGACATGAGCCTACAATTTTTGTTTTGATAGGAAAACCTTAAGGCCAAAAACATGAAGTTCTACTATAGCAATATTTCATGTGGGTCATGGAATATATTTTAAAATTTAGTCTACCTCTTAAAATTGAGAGGTTTTGCAGATTGCCTGCATCCCTTGAAAAGATGTCAGAAGGTCTGGCAACAGTGAGCCAGGTCACTTTCCTGCTTGGCCACAACGGTTGAAGGTGAGTGGTGTCTGCCCCTGCATATGTCCTCCACATCATCACTGTCCCCACCAACCTGGTTACCTCCTGGAACCGGCCCACGTCTCTTGCTCATGCTGTCTGCTTCGTACCTGGGAATAGACTCACAGCACTAAACTTACTAGCTTGGGTAACTTAACTTCTCTTTGCCTCAGTTTTTTTTTTTTTGTTTTCTTTTTGTTTATATAAAATGGGGTTATGTGGTTAAAATGGGTAAGGGGAATGGGAGGTGCAGGCTCCCAGTTATAGAGCGAATAAGTCATGGGGATAAAAGGTACAGCCTAGGGAATACAATCAATGGTATTGTAGTAGTTAAGTAGGGTGACAGATGGTAGCTATACTTGCAGTGAGCATAGCATAATGTATAGAGATGTTGAATCACTATGTTGTACACCTGAAACTAACATAACATTGTGTGTCAATGACACTTCAGTGTAAACAAACAAACAAACAAACAAAGGATATAATATTCACCTACTGATAATTAAATAAGCTAAAACAGATATTGTTAAGAATCGTGCCTGACACATAAGCAATCGGTAAATATAGCCATCACTAGGTTGTCATTGTCATCATCAGCATCAGCATCATCACCACTTGTTCTAGGGAACATAACCCAATCTGGTTTCTTCACTCCTCCAGTGGAGAAGTCAATGCAATGTAGTTACCACCAAGAGCACGGCCTATAATAAAGATGGTCTGAGAACAATTTTTATCCAGAAAACCACAACAATAATTTGTATTATAATTCTACTGTGAAGTGAAGACACAGAGAAAAAAAACTAAATAGTAATCATTGTCCCAACCCTGATATCCTCACAATATCTGAATGCAGGAATCAGAGTCTATGAGTATGCATAGCATACGGAGGAAGGAAATACACACAATACTGAATGAGGAACAACAGCAAAGCAATGGCCTCAGGGTGCTTGGGAGATGAAGATAATTTGTTTTTGAGGAGCTCTCAGGCTCAGACCTTAATGTATTTCTGCCCAGTACTCAAGTAAGAAAACTACTGTGTGAGCAGGAAGCAGGCTTTGCTCCATCAGAGGCTATTCACCTTCCTGGACCGGCCTGCCTCAACACCACGCCTTCCAGGTAGACTGCACAGGCCTTGTAGGAAGAGTGGAGGATGAAGAAGCACCTTACTAAAATTCAACTAACAGGAGGAGTGCTTTCCTATGTCTTAATTAATTCAGATGATTGGTTAATATCACAATAGGAATACCTGCTAATTAAGGTTCTCAGATTTGATACTGCTATTTCTCTAAGGGGTCACTTGCAAATGTGTGGGTGTTTTTTGATAGTCACAATGATGGGAAAATGCTATTGACAGTGGGAAGGAGCCAAAGATGTTACATTTTCTAATAATGCTCAGGAAAGTCAGGCATGACTAATGTCCATACCAAGATGCCAAGGGCAACCCTGCTGAAAAACAGCCAATGATTCATTATTTTTCCTGTTCAAATTGTGCATGAGAAAATTCCGCCCTGAGGCAAAGCAAATGCATTCTGATAATTCATGGTTAGTTAATATTTGACCCTAGCCCCAAACACCATTGTCAGATGAGTAGTTCAGCTAAATTTTCAGTTGAAGAATATTGGTGGTGGCAACAATGGCATCTATTCAAGATGACTCTCTATATCCTCATTTGAATAAGCCCACATGATTTCAAAGTTTCTCCTGGTGACTCCAATTCCCTCTTTACATGAAGATATGACCAAAACCTTAATATGTATTAACTCCCATTCTGGGTTCTGGGATATATGTTAGTAAACCAGATAGATGAGACTGATGTTCTTATCAAGCTCTCATCCTAGGAAGGGAAGACAAACAATAAACTAGTAAATAATGAAAAATATAACTTCAGATGAAGAGAAGGACCATGAGTGAAATAAATCTTTCTAGCTATGATTAATAGCTAGAAATAATGTGGCTGAGCAACAGGAAATAGTATACAAGATAGTGTTTAGAGATAAGTTGGGACCAGTTCAAAAAAGTCATAGTACACCATAGAGAGATATCTGGATTTTATTCAAGGTGCGGTAGGAAGCCATGTGAGAAATGTTTGCAATGTGGGACAGTGGATCCTAAGGCATAAGAGTACACGCTGGGACACCACTTAAAAAGCTGCTGAACGAGATTTTAGATTAAATGACTCCTAAAATCCATTTCATCTTTAAAATTCTATCTTTGGTCCGATGGTATCATAAGAGGCGATAAATACAAGATAGAGCCTAGAAAACAAGAGTCTTGGTATAACATGACCACATAAGGCCCATTTGCTGGCAGGACCTTTTTTTCCACCAAAGACATAAATTTTCCAGAAAGACCACAAGGACCGTACAGTTTCCCGTCCTAATACTCTGCAATCTTGTCAGAGACCTATAACAAGGAACCCACAGTGGTACCAGTATACACTTACAATGATTTAGACCCAAAAGTCCCCTACATTTTATGTTTTAACCAAAAATACTTCTTTTTTCTTAAATTTTTTGTTTATTTATTTTTGAGAGCGAGAGAGAGCATGAGTGGGAGAGGGACACAGAGAGAGGGAGACACAGAATCCAAAGCAGACTCCAGCCTCTGAGCTGTCAGCAGAGAGCCTGATGCGGGACCTGAACTCATGGACCAAGAGATCATGACCTGAGCCAAAGTCAGCCATTTAACCAACCGAGCCACCCAGGTACCCCTAACCACAAATATTTCTAACTGCTTACATTGGACATAAAACGTAGAAGATCTGATTCTTGTTTCCATTGTGATTATTAAGCAATTTGGTTTTTTCAAAATTTCCCCTTAATGGTAACTTTGAATAAGACATACATTTTATAAAATGCACTGTGCCCCTCCCCCAATAGCAGATGATCCACATTCACCAAGAAACAACATCTGGCAGCCATTATTGCACTTGGTTCGCAGCTGCTCGTAGAGGAGTTAAAAGGACTATGAGGGAGGACATGGAAATCAATTTTTAACTCTTATTTTAATTATTGGTTGCTTTGGTTTAATACTTGGTTACTTTTCATAAACATCTTGCATTAGGTAGGCATCAGATCTTTCCCTGATTAAAGGGCCCAACTTTTTAATTTATGCTTCCACCCAAATGACCGGCTTCCATGCCAGACAGAACTTGGCTTCCTTGGGGTATCTGCCTAAGCTTAGAACTTTCTTCCATGTGGATATTTGGTTATTCTGGGGGGGAACATTCAACCCCTTCCACCTGGGTTCCATGAGCTCCCATCACATAGCAAAGCAGACTTCCTTGGGGCAAACCACTTTCTGTAGAGGGCAAAATGATCATAGGTACTTGCTAAATAGCTATGCTATCTAGAAACTCTATAGAAATTCTTTAATGGTGACATTTGCCTAAGAAAATAGGTAATACTAAGTTTTGACTTCTGCACGCATTCAAAAATATAAATTGAGAATTTACATACACCCTACAATGAGAGAGAGCTGAGTCCTGGAACAGATTAAAAACAGGAGAGGAAACATATATACCACTTCCAGCAGCAGTTCTCTGTCCCCACGTCCATCATGACACTCCTATTCCCAGCTTTCCAACTTCTTTATAGCTAATGGTGACCTTATGATCCATTTGGCCAAAGGGACATGAAGAAAAATGTGCTATGATGTTTTTACTTTCCTAGTAAAAAGTAACAGATGCAGCTATCATCCCTGCCTTCCTGCTTCCTGCTTGGAACCATAAGAATTGCTTGCCCTCAGAGGACAACAGAGATGCCAGCCTAAAACCCGGGTAACGTGAAGCAGCTTAATAAGGATCAGTAATTGCCTGTCTTCGCACTTGTGTAGGAAAACAAAGACCTATTTCATGTGAGCCATTTTATTTAGGTTTTCATTTCTGACATACTTTGGTTCCACAGCAGATAAAGTCTACCATCAGCTATGGATACCAGGAAGATCCAGCACCCTTTTCTTCTCAGGATCCAGCCTGACATCTCCAGAGAATGATCCTCCATGAAAACAATCTTATAGGCCAACATTTACTGTTTCTTGGCACTAGACACTGATATTGTCTATTACAAGTCTTGATTAGACATTGCATCTGTGAGGGTCCAGTTGGGAAAACAGAACCCATGTAAGGTAGTTTGTAGGAAGGATTAACATCAGGATGTAGTGACAAGGGCATTGGAACTGCTGAAAAGCTAACAGCATATGGTGAGAAAATCTGGTCAGTATCCAAGCAGGATGCCACAAGCAGCCCCAGGGCTGAAGGAATCCAGGAAGACAAGGAACCCAGGAAGATGAGTGAGGGCTGCTCAACAGAAAGCAGCACCGTGGAGGGAGCTCCCAGGGGAAGCAGAGACCATGAAGGGGATATCTAACAAGAAGGAGCTGGAACCATGGAGAGAACACAGAACATGGAGAGGGCCTCAGAGGTCATCTGAAAGGAAGGGAGAAGAAATGCCTGACTTTACCCTTCCTGCTATATCTCAGTAAACTTCTAGTGCCTCCCATCGGCTGAACCACCTTGAAGTCAGTTGGCCAGGGAGCCTGAGAAAGATAGTTTTCAAGAGCCAGCCCCTCACAGTACAGAGCAGAGCAGGAAGGGGACAGCATGAATTTGAAAGCAAACAGCTAACGACTAGCACCGCCTTTTGCTGCTAATAAGTGTGCATAATAATACTTCAATAACTTCTTTACACAATTACTTTTTTGGCCTCTACACATTCTCCAGTGAACTTACAATCATCATAAAATGCTCATTACATGCCAGGGGTGGGTGTTTCCCTGAGGGAAAAAAAACCATGCACTTTTCTTAATATTTTTAGTGCAAAAACACAAGGAAGTTCCATTCTAAGTAAATGCAGCATTGAATTGTGGAACAAAGCAAAAAAGAGCAAATGACCCAGGAGTATAATTGCCATCATAATAGCCGCTCTGATTATACTGAAATCATAAGGAAAGAATTCCCCCTCAGCCTGACTCCATGATTATGCTTTTCTCTGAACACAAGGAAGACCTGATCCCCATGCTTTCTACCTCAGTGGAGAAGGAAGAGGGGCAAGAGGAGGGGTAGGAATTTCAACATCATCTGCAGAACATTCTGCATCATGATTTGAAGAGCTGAAAAAAGACACATAAAGTAAAATTATATTGAGAAGTCTTGAAATCCATTAAGCATTATAGAAATAATACCAATAGATAGAGACATACATACCTGGATGCACAGATACATAGATGCACAGATAGATACACAGATATAGGTACAGATATAGATATATTCTATCCTTCCATTTAATTTTGTGATCTTACATATGACATTTCTGAAAAATGAGCATTCTACCACAGTTTGAATCTTTGCAGTTACAGAATGCTCAGTGCTTTATGCAGTGGCATTTGGGCAACCACATGGCTCTGATCATTAGAAAGCTTCCTCACTTCCTCCACCTTGTGCTGCTACTCTTGCCCTCCTTCCTCTACTTTTTCCCTCATTGAAGTAGGTGAAACGAGCTACTATGCTGCCTCAGTTCCAAGAGAAAGTAGCCCTTCCTCCTCAAACAGAGCCTCAACCTTTCTTTTTTATTATATATATATATATATATATATATATATATATATATATATAATTTATCGTCAAATTGATTTCCATACCACACCCAGTGCTCATCCCAACAGGTGACCTCCTCAATGCCCATCACCCACTTTCCCCTCTCCCCCACCCCCATCAACCCTCAGTTTGTTCTCAGTTTTTAAGAGTCTCTTATGGTTTACCTCCTTCCCTCTCTATAACTTTTTTCCCCTTCCCCTCCCCCATGGTCTTCTGTTAAGTTTCTCAGGATCTACATATGAGTGAAAATATATGGTATCTGTCTTTCTCTTCCTGACTTATTTCACTTAGCATAACACTCTCCAGTTCCAACCACATTACTACAAATGGCCAGATTTCTTCTTTCTCATTGCCACGTAGTATTCCATTGTGTATACAAACCACAGTTTCTTTATCCATTCATCAGCTGATGGACATTTAAGCTGTTTCCATAATTCGGCTATTGTTGAAAGTGCTGCTATAAACATTGGGGTACAAGTGCCCCCATGTATCAGCACTTCTGTATCCCTTGAGTAAATTCTGAGCAGTGCTATTTCTGTGTCACAAAGTAGATCTATTTTTAATTTTTTGAGGAACCTCCACACTGTTTTCCAGAGCAGCTGCACCTGTTTGCATTCCCACCAAGTGCAAGAGGGTTCCCGTTTCTCCACATCCTCTCCAGCATCTATAGTCTCCTGATTTGTTCATTTTAGCCACTCTGACTGGCATGAGGTGACATCTCAGTGTGGTTTTGATTTGTATTTCCCTGATGAGGAGTGACGTTGAGCATCTTTTCATGTGCCTGTTGGCCATCTGGATGTCTTCTTTAGAAAAGTGTCTATTCATGTCTTCTGCCCATTTCTTCACTGGATTATTTGTTTTTTGGGTGTGGAGTTTGGTGAGTTCTTTATAGATTTTGGGTACTAGCCCTTTATCTGATATGTCATTTGCAAATCTCTTTTCCCATTCTGTCAGTTGCCTTTTAGTTTTGTTGATTGTTTCCTTTGCAGTGCAGAAGCTTTTTATCTTGATGAGGTCCCAATAGTTCATTTTTGCTTTTAATTCTCTTGCCTTTGGAGATGTGTTGAGTAAGTCAGAGTTTCTTCTTAACAGTGCCCTTCATAAAATCTGGCACCTAGGGGCACCTGGGTGGCTCAGTCGGTTAAGCGTCTGACTTCAGGTCACGGTCCATGAATTTGAGCCCTGCATCCAGCTCTGTGCTGACAGCTCAGAGTCTGGAGCCTGCTTTAGATTCTGTGTCTCCCTCTCTCTCTGCCCCTCCCCCACTTTCTCTCTCTCTCTCTCTCTCTCTCTCTCTCAAAAATAAACATTAAAAAAATCTGGCACCTAGAACTAGACTCAATTATGTAGCTGTTGGGTGGTTAGTATAGACTGAGACTCGTGTCTCATCTGGATACCTCTATCTTTAGAATCTCAGATTGTATTGACTCTTATGACACATGGTTCTTTTCCATAGGAACTGAAGTAATGCTCACAAGCACTTAAGAGTACTTGAAAATAGTTAGCATTCAAGTAAGCAGTTTGTTAGTGGTGTCATTTTTATAGTATCTTACATATTATCATGGCCTATTACTATTTTTATTACTGACTGCTCTCAAGCAAAGTGCCATCATGGTTTTTGAACACAAATATATTAATTGTTCATTATTAAACTTTAGCACATGGTTTTGGTCCCTTTTTCTAGACTGTCATTTCAATATTTATTCCCTCTTTGGACTGGTGCAAATTTCCATTTCTGTGCTTGTCACAAATCTGTTCAGAACCCCTAGTACTGAGCTAGCCATTCTTCTCTTGGCGGCCATTGATCCATTAGTCAACCCTCTTTGGGAACAATTGTTCAAGTAGGTATCACTGGGCCAAGATAAGCAATCATTTACCCACATTTCTCCATATCATATATGAAGAAATCCCCAAGGATTTGCAAGCTTAGGGACCAAGCCAGTGTTTGGTAGCTGTAGGAATACTGTTATGGGAGAATTACACAACCGCTGAATACTTGGGATCCTAACTATTTGGAAAATGGTTCTATCAAATAAAATTAAGAAAAATGTGTGAAGCCCACTATAAAAAAAATTAAGTTTAGTTTTGTGAAAGCAAAACTCTGCATCCCAGAGTTATTTATCATTTGCCAGCCATTTACTAGGGATGTGCTTAATTAGCTAAACTAGAATTTTTCCTGGAGTATATCAATATTTTTCTTAGGCCAAACTTTTCCTCATTTTTTTAATGTTTATTTTTGAGAGAGAGAGAGCCAGTAGGGAGGAGAGAGGGAGAGAGAGAGAGAGACAGAGAGAGAGAGAGAGAGAGAGAGAGAGAGAGAGAATCCAAACCAGGATCCAGGTTCTGAGATGTCAGCACAGAATCCCACGTGGGGCTTGAACTCATGAACCACGGGACCATGACCTGAGCCAAAGTCAGATGCTTAACCGACTGAGCCACCCAGGCGCCCCTCCTATCCTCCATTTTGAAAATGAGGACATTTCTTTTCCTAGCTCAAGTACTCTGATACCTTTTCCATTTTACATTTGCCAAAATTCTTCAAAGAAGAAACCAAGGAATTCAATATCTCTGGAAAGTTATGTATATGGATTTCTGGATGTGGAACACAAGGATGGTTTAAGAGGTGAGCACTATTCAAAACAAGATAATACATCTGATATATTACTGAGAAAATCCTAACAAGATGAACTACTTAACTTACCATGCACTGGAAAGTAATTTTTTAAATGATCATTCATGATGATAGAAATTTCTAGGCTTTTTTTTTTTCCAAACCGCTAAATTTTTTTTTTCCTGAGCAGATGCTTGGTGGCATTACAAGATACAGGTTTTTAGTTTGAAATTCCAGGATGGATTTCACTAGTTGGTTGCTATTTGGCCTGAGACACTCGTGGCAAGGTTTATAGGTGAAAAAAAATGCAGTTGCAGTATATACTTGGAATTGGTGCTGAATGTAGGTTTATTGCTTATTTTCAACCTCTTCAAGGCACAGACATGTGGTAATTTGGTCTGAGCACATAGAAGGGAGATTATAATATCCCAATTCCCTGGCTATCTTATGATTTCAAAATGAAGCAGAAAATGGTGAGAATTCTTTTTGTAATTCTAGAAATTTTTGTTTTAACATTCTGAACTTTTTATTAGATAAAAAAGGAATTGAATTGTGCAATTATATGATAGCAATTGTTACTTGCCATTTCTCAGAGAAAATCACAGGATTATGATTGTCTTTGGGGTTCAGTCTGCATTGTCCTGTTTCTATCTCTTACACTTGAGGAGAGGAAGACACCAGCAAAGGATATTTATATCCTCAGTCTCTTCAGGTAGGTTCACATTGTACTCAGACAAGTAAAAAAAATAAGTTATAAACATAATGGATAATTTTACACTTTCATGATCCACATTTAGCATTAGGGGAAAATATTAACAAGAGCTACCTTGTAATGAGCACTTCTGTGATGTTTCACTTAACCTTCACAAAACCCCAATGACATAGATATTATTACTATCTTAGCCATATAGGTGAGGAAAATTAAGCCTGGGGAGGATAAATAATTCTTCACGGCCACATGGTTAGTATGTGATGTACCCCACCCAATCTAATGTCAAAGACTAATTGTTTAACCTTTGCATTATGTTGCTTCCCGAAGACCTGATCAAATCACCTGGCATGACCAAGAACTTGATAATGCATCTAGTTAGTAGGGAGAGGGAAGATAATAGGTGTGAGGGGGAATCTAAGAGAAGTTGTTATGTGACTTCATTAAGGCAGAGTGACAGAGATTTTCTTGAGGCTTTACAAGTTCTGGTGGGACTGGGAGCCATTCTCCACATCCCAGCAGGAGACATTATTATTGGAAAATCTTGCCCACTACTTGATGCTAAGACATAGGAGGTGTCATTGACAAAATTTGCCCTGAAATTGAGTTTGATGTTGAAAGTCTGTCATTAAGGACTCGGCTAGCTGGCTGTTGCAGTCATTGGGTTTAGATTTACTCCACACTCAGGAGTTACATTTTTATTTCAAGGAAAATCCTGTCTGCATTCTGAAGAGAACTCATTCTGAGTTCAGAGACCACACCTGCAAATACAAATTCCAGTTACTATCGGTTCTGGTATATTTTTACTCTATTTCCTGAAAGAATCTATCAGCAACACACCTACCATGTGCCAAATGCATATGGACATGACTCCTTCAGCTGCAGCTGATTCCTACTGTACCTCAGTTTACCTCACATTTGGCTCATGTTACTGACAGAAAAACCACTCCCAACTTTAATGTGGAACACTGTCAGACACAACCTCGTGATTTGCAGATGAGCTCATCTGTTGCTCTCCAGCCCAAATCAGCACTTTCCCCATACCTCTCCTGTAAGCCAGACTTTCACTTGGCTTTGGCTGTGAAGAATAATTAAGGTTTGGGAAAGGCAAGATGGTCTTGCCAACTCAGCTGCTCTTGACAGCAAGGACTCCCCAAGCTATTAGCATAGCCGAGAGAAGCAAGAAATGTTGGTCCAGCAACACCCAGGGAGGCAGCAATTGCCTGGTCAGTGGCTTTCAGTCTCTTTTGACTACAAACCGTGGTTAGAGATTCCATGCAATACCGTGGCAATCAATCCAGTACATACTTGGCTATATACATGTCTGTGGGTATGTGCATGCGCACATACACAAGCGCACGCACACACACATGCACACACTGAAATCACACTTGAATTTGCTATTTTGTTCAACTGTTAAAATATGTTGGCCATTGTATTAGTTTATTATGGCTGCTGTAACAAATTGCCAAAACCTTAGTGCCTCAAAGCCATATAACTGTAGTATCATACAGCTCTGAATTCCAAAATCAGGTCTCAATGGGCTAAAGTCAAGCATCAGCAGGGCTGGTTCTTTCTGGAGGCTCTAAAAGAAGAATCCATTTCCTTGCCTTTTCCAGCTTGTAGAGGTCACCTGCATTCCTTGACTCATGGCCCCTTCCTCACATAATTCCAAAAAACTCTTGGCTCTGCTGTCACATGTCCCCTTGCCTCCCTCTTAAAAGGATGCTTGTAATTACACTGGACTCCCCAGATAATCCAGAATAATCACCCTATCTGATGATCCTGAATCATGTCTACAAAGTCCCTTTTGCTATGTAAGGTAACATATACACAGGGTCTGGGGATTGGAATGTGAAAGTCTTTGGGAGGGGGTGGTCATTATTCAACCTGACACGGCCATGAATAATAAATTGATTTTTCAACTCATTAATGGGTTACACACTGCAGTGTGAAAATAAGTGGTCTAATGTATGTCATCAGGCATCTGGGATGGAGGGGATCAGTGAGAATATCACTTGCATACAAGAACAAAGGGGAATGAGCATGTAATGAGCATCCCAGGCCCAATATTACATATTATACCCAGTCTATCCCTTCCTTCTCCAGTCATTGCTCACTGTGAATTAGGCACTATTGTTCCCATTTTAAAGATTTGAAGACAGTCTCAGAATATGGCAGAGCCCGTATTCAAACCTGAGTATCTGTGCTTACCATGCCCATGTCTTTTCTACCATACCTTGTAGTAGTTCCTCTCATAAGCGCCTTACCCTACCTCCCAAAGCCTGGCCTCAAGCTTCATTCCAACCCACCAGCTCACCAGGTATAAAAGTGGTCTTCCATGCTGGGGTTCCTTTCCTTGGAATTCTAGAGGTCTGAAACTGTCACCCTCTTGTTCCACAGACATCTCTATCTGAACACCAATTCTCTGTATCCTTGACTCCAACGCAAGCATAGTACCTGCAGGTTTTCATGTAAGTTAGAGTCAACTAGCTTTTAATTCAGTCTCAACAACCCCTAAAACTGGCAAAGCTGAAATTCAAGGCATGAATGATGTTGAGCAAGAATTTAACACAGTAAGGTATGGAATTTTATCTCAAGGTTTATTTCTAGGCTTTCAAATGGACTTGGAGAAGAATATTCTGGCAATCCTTTTGAACAATTTCTAATTATTGACTATCGAACAAAGTCAGTGAATAAAATGACATGTGGTGCCTTTGACTGAATGTCAGGTCAACCCATGGGCTGTGTGGCTTGATTGCTGCTGAGATGGAACTCAGGAACCCCATGCTCTCGGGCCAATCTGCCACTAATCAGCTGTGTGACCTTGGACTTAGGGATTTAAACTCTCTGGCCTTCAGAGAGGAGATATGGTACCCAGGTTACAGCTGTGCTTTCTGTAGCCAGGTCCAAGTAAGTTCCCAACCCAAAGGGGCCCCTTTTAAATTTATTAATTAGAAAATAAACTGATTCCCAAGGAAAAAAAAATTCCCCTGTCATTTTCAGGTGGTTTCATGATATAAAGAGACAGCTAAAGCAGAACATATGCCAAAGTAGTAGTCATGGTTTAAAGTGTGACAGAATCCTCTCTGGAGACTGCTGTCATTGCACTGTGCCTGCCCCACCCCCACCCCCACCCCACCAGATTGCCATTCTTCAGAGTCCTTAATCATAGCAACACATCCCCAGGGAAGTCCGTTTCTCACTCTCTCTCATTCTTAGAATGCTGTTTCATGAGATGGAAACTGTTTCAAAAATTTTACATTGAAATTGAAAAAACTTTACATATCAAAAAGCAAAGATGTGCTGTAGGAGAGCACAAAGAAGCCCTAGAAGCCAGCATTGTGGCACATATCATTTATGTGAATAAGGTCTGGCATATAATAGGTGTTTAACAGATTTTTGTTAACTGAAGGAGCTTACAATAGGATAGGCCCCACCAGCCAAGAGATCAAAGGTTTCCAGCTAGAAAAAGTCACAGACTTTTTTTCCACACACATGGAATAGGAGGAGAGTGGTTAGGGGGGCCTGATATGATTTCACTCGGAAATACGTGGCCTTGGGGAAGTTTTTGAAAAGAAGTTTAAAATAATGAAGAAACTAGAAACAGCTTCTGTGCACCCCAATAATCTTCCTCTGACAGGCAAGGAAGAGGGTAGGAAGGAGAGAAAGGCAGAATATACCCATCAAAGGATCACCCTAGAGTGCTTGGCTGTCCTACAACATGGTGTGAAGGTTTTAGGTTCTTAAAATAAATGGAGTAGAAAAGCACTCATCCTCCTCTCCATACTGCTTCCCATACTGCTTTCTTTTCTTGCCTGTACCTCCAGCATAGTGTGTGAAAAAGAGACCGTGAAAAAGAGAGGAACTAAGTTAAGCTATTGAAGAACCCAGAAGGGTTAACCAATAAGGAAAGTGAGTCTTGCTTAAGTCTTGTTTTAGAGGGAAAGAAAGCTGAAAGCTGAAAGGGGGGAGGGGTACAGAGAGAGAGAAAGAAAGAGAGATGTTATTTCATCCCAGAAACAAAACTCATAGAAATGGGATAAAGAGGGGGGAAACTGAGTGATAGCTTGGAAATTTGCTAATAATGAGAAGTCTATTTCCCTAGAGGCAACCCATCATCTCAGAGCAGATTGGACCTCGTTTGGGATGCTGTTTCTTAGAGAACTGGTTCTTCCCTCAGCTCGTTTCAATGACAATGAGCATTTCTAGTTGAGTGCGAGAAGACATGAAGGGCATCTTTTATTTTCCTAAGAGGAAATTGAGCCTACGCATTGTAAGACTTCAGCATGTGCCTGCGTATGAAAAAATATGAGCCAAATGCTTTTGAAGAGAAACAGAAGTATGCTGCCCTTGTGACAGAGAAGTGTCCAAGAACAAAGACAGAGGTACTTTGGCATGCCATTCCTACCCTACGGATTCTTTGTTGTGATACATTTTATGACCAACTTTAAAGACATTGACCTGTTGATCTCGTTCTGGTTTTCATTCACTACATCCTTCTTAACATAAGAAAAAGTCCCTTAGGATAAGCAGGATTTTCATTTCTTAAAAAAAAAAAAAAAAAAAAAAAAAAAAAACCTACACTGAGCCACAGTATCCTCACGGTCCTTCTCCTGACATGCGTATAAAAAGGGGAAATGGCATCATGCGATGAAGTTGACGGGATGGCAAGAGTCCCACCCATGGTTTGTCCCGTGGGTGGAATTAGAGATCAAATCTAGACAGACACCTCAAGTAGCCTTCCCAGATGCCTTCCACTTGGCTGAAGGCTGAATTATGCTAAGAAGTCACCCTTCCAGTGAACAAAATTTCTAATTAACACTGAAAACGCGTGGTTGCTAAGTTTGTGGTGAAGACAGGCCATCTCCTCATTCTTCTTAGCTGGAGCTAGATTAAGCTATGAGAGGGGGACAGGATAATTGCTCACGGTGGGGCATGGTGTTTTCTCCTGCACAAACATATAATTAGGCTGTCTTAACCTCCTGGTTAAGCAATAAACACCACTTCACAGACTAATTTACAGTCAAGAGTCACAGAAGGCTGTGGAATAAACTCTCAGTGCCACAGGCCCTGCTGTTCAGTGAAAAGAGAGCAGCTTCACTATTTCAAGTCAGCAAAAATCCTTTTGCACTTACCACAAACTAAAATGAGATTGAAAATAAGGGCTACACATTCAAAACATTGAGCACACCAGCTAATAAAAAATACATTTGTGACTGGTCGTAAAAATGGAGAATGTAATGGGCTATACCCTAGAAATATCTTTGACTTACAATATTTGGGAAGACAGAGGTCTCCATAATATTGACTTTGCTAACACGTCTACATTTTTCTGTCTACCATAATTACACATCAGTTAGCGACACCTCACTTCTGTAGCTGCCAACAGGCCTTGATTCAAGCAGTGGGAGGTGTGCTGGCTGCAACCCGCCACCAGATAATATTTGCCTGGCAAATACTGTTGGCTTGGGTCAGTGGGGGGAAATGCTCTTATAAAGAGACAGCTCCTTCATGGCTGCGTTATTCTTCTCAATGGAACCCCCAGGACTTGGGGTGGTTTCTTGAGGGATGTGGAAGTTCTTCAGTTGCCTACTTTGCATTCTTTAAACATGGAACACAACACAGATCCAGAGGTCACAAAAGCAGAGACACCCTTCTGTGGGAATTGTGTTTTCTTCTGTCCAAAGCAGACCATCTAGGGACAGAGAAGTTGTGATTTGACACTGATTGGACATCAGGAACAATCAGAGAAGGGCTGTGGGCTGGTGATATATTAGACATGATGCATGTAGTGTGAGCGAGTGACAAAGGAGCAGACACAGAGACAAAAGAGAAGCCTAGACAGCAGTCAACAGAACGAGAGACAAGACAATTGTATAAACGGTTTTATCCACAGTCAAATCTGAATTATTTATAGATTACTTTTTTCTGGTTCTCTACTCAAAAGATGAAGAAATAGGGGCGCCTGGGTGACTCAGTTGGTTAAGCGTCCAAATTCAGCTCAGGTCATGATCTCGCCGTCTGTGAGTTCAGGTCCTGTGTCGGGCTCTGTGCTGACAGCTTGGAGCCTGGAGCCTGTTTCGTGTTCTGTGTCTCCCTCTCTCTCTGCCCCTCCCCTCCTCACGCTCTGTCTCTCTGTCTCTGAAAAATGAATAAACCTTAAAAAAAAATATGAAGAAATAATATAGGTAGTTGGGTCACATTTTTTCCAAGTCTTCTTTCTTCATCCAGTCCTCTGTTCAGAGGAGATTTTCTTTTTCTTTTTTTTTTTTTTAATTTTTTTTTTATATTTATTTTTGAGACAGAGAGAGACAGAGCATGAACAGGGGAGGGTCAGAGGGAGAGAGGGAGACACAGAATCCGAAGCAGGCTCCAGGCTCTGAGCTGTCCACACAGAGCCCGACATGGGGCTCGAACCCACGGACCGTGATTCACGACCCCAGCCGAAGTTGCACGCCCAACCAACCGAGCCACCTAGGCATCCCCAGAGGAGATTTTCAAGGACAAGGACTGTGCTTTTACTGTTATTAGTCTACAGGACCCAAAAGTGCCCATTATAGGTACATAATCCTTGTCTAGTGAGTG
The DNA here is from genome assembly GCF_046562875.1 of Panthera onca. Classification (NCBI taxonomy): domain Eukaryota; kingdom Metazoa; phylum Chordata; class Mammalia; order Carnivora; family Felidae; genus Panthera; species Panthera onca. The sequence goes on from NC_138343.1 coordinate 76,198,673, forward strand.
AGCGAGTGAGTCTGTGAGTGGAAGAATGAAAGAAAGAATGAATGAATGAAATACCCTATTGAAAGACTGAGAAACAGGCTAATTATACATTTTCAAGATGCATGGTAACTACAAAATCTCTTTTTTATGCTTTTAATAATGAAGAAAATATGATTGATAAATTAATTCTAATAAGAATAATTCAAACAAAATAATTCTTGTTTTTCCTAGACAAGTATTACATAAAGGACATTTAAAATATTATCAGTAATGAGTAACACATAAGAAAAGCTGTTTTTCTTCAAAAATAGTGATTCCTCTCTCAACATTTTTATGAAATAAACAAGACAACTTTAAATGGCAAACAACAACCCTTATCATGATAACTACTCTGAGTCTGTTGTGCAAAGGTAAGGACACTAGCTTTTGTGAGCATTTATTTAAAATTTTTGAAATTAGCCGTAACTCAACATTTAAGAAAAAAGTCAAATGACGCCAAGATTCAATTTCCTCAAGTTGGCCCTTACTCAAATCTCTTTCAAAATCTCAGCACTAATTCTATAAATTCTTGATGATGTGCATGAGTACAAAAGTTATGGTTCATCCTTGAAGGAAACATAGCTGGAGGTGATATTTTATAATTTTATTAAGCCATACTCATTATGCAGGCAATTCTACTTAAGTGTGCTTAATCTCCTTAATATGCTTAAGGGGCCTCTTTAAAAATTAGGCTTCTTCATCTTGCAAACCAATTTTAAATGACTGAACAGTAGCAGGGATTGTGGTACTGAAATCGAAGATTTTAATAAGACATATGATTCAACAGTAACTAGATATCTTGTGTTTTCAAGGTTGTTGCAATTTCTTTATTTTTTAGCGTCAAATCCTGCTTTGACTCCTGGTAGTATTGCAGTCAATGGGCTTTATCCGAGGATTAGTTATTGCTATTGAAAAACTTTTTAAACAGTTTCAACAGGTGAGTTCCATTGTCAAAAAGACACACATTTTTACCCATACTTTATATGGCCAAAAAGACTACAACTTATAGTCAGGATTTCCCATCATTTTTAAATAAAATTTTTCTTCTGCGCTTAAGAAGACCATTGTATATGTGTTTTTGTTAAAGTTTCCGGAGAAAACAATTGGAATGGAATACATCAAAATACTTCAAACTTTAAAAAGCAAGAAAGGAAAATCATTTCAGTATAATGATCATTTTAACATGGATGTCCAAGATCAAGCCACAAATAAGAGATACACGAGTGCCCTGGTGACATCCCACAGCTTGTTCACTTGCGAGTGCGTGTTCACACGGGTGCCCATGAACGTCTTAGCAACGGCTTCCTAACAAGTAAGACGTCAGGAAGGCGCTTTAAAAACTTGTCAGGAATCATTCACACACCCTCCTCGGCGCAACATGGCCCTGATTTTAAAGTGAACACAAGCACTGCACACAACTGTAGCTGTGGGGAAACGCCTGTACCCGTAACCCACTGGTTCTCACAGATACCTTCAGTGTAAGGCTCTGGCTGCAGCAGAGCTGAAACAAGTAACCCCCAGGTAGTGAACCGTCAGGTCAAAGAGCAAGGACAGTTTGTTGTGTAAGCAAAGAGGAGAATTGATCAAGGTAAGGAGCAACTTAGGGGCCTAATTATGAGGCTTTTAATGTCTTTTCATAATCAGTTAATAAATACCTTAACAATAAAATTGAATTTAAGCTTTTAATAGGCCATGTTGGCTTGAACCGAAACAAAGGAATTAGCAGCTCCAGGCATTGTGCGGTAACTGCTCACCGTTTGGTGCCAGGAGAAACAAAGCATTTCAAGTGCATTTTTTTTTTTGTGCCTCGCCATAATAAACGCTTGTAATATTCCCCCAATTTCTGGAGTGTAAGACGCAGATCTTATTTATCACAGTATGAGACACACCTGGCACGCGGATCAGGAAACAACTGTTTTACTTCATTTCTGTCATCACCTTCCAACAGATTTCTTTCACATTCCAATTTGGACGGGAGGACTTGACTTTCTCTCCATAAGTTCTCCATTAACAGCTTCACAGCAGAAGGCGCCATTGGTCCGTTTCCTCTCGCAGCAATTAATTACACAAGAGCGGCGTGTTTTGACTCAGACTGCAGCGACCGCGTAAAGTCACTGGCATCCGCTCGTATCTGCGAGCAACGTCTTCATCGTGAGCACAGTGTTCCCTGGCTGGGGAGTGAATTGTCAGAATTCCTCCGACAGGGGATGACGAACACAGTGTCGAGTCAGCAGCACAAATTACCAACTTCAACTCCCTTCAGTCACTTTTATTAATATGTGTTTTATTTGAGGGAGGCCTTTTTTGAAGGTCGGGTCACTTTATGTGGTCGGCAGATGAAAGGCACTTTTGCTTTCTCTGTTAGCATCGGACGTGGAGTCCTGAGCTCTGTGAGCCCCGCGAACAGCTATGCACTAATAAACCTTGAAAAGCTTGAATTACACTATAACCCACAAAAATTTTCAAATTAAAAAGGCATATTTAGAGGCCCCCGTGGATAGTGATTTTATTTAGTTTAATTCCCTCTTGTGGCCAATTAGATAGACACCCCTGCACACAGGCACACACTCTGGGAGGGAACATGGGGGGAAAAAGTTTAACTTTGGTTTTGAAAAAAAAAAGAAAAAGAAAAAGAAAAAAAAGGCAGTATATCATTCCTACATAGACAGAAATTATTTTCCCGGCTGTTGTTCTGTAAGGAACAGGACTGTTAGAAATCAATGAAAGTGTAGGCAAGATGGATTTTTATTTGGATTAGTTTTTTAAAGCTGTACGATACTCCAACGTCTTCCTTATTCAGCCCTAATGAACTGCCAAACTGAAGAATGAAACTTCCACCATCACAACAGAGCACATTCCTTTTCTTCTCAATTATCTTTTGGTCAAAAGGACTTCCCCTTCTCAGAAGGCTTTGAGTGCATGGCTAATGGTAGGTTTATTTGTATGTATTTCTTGATCAAGTGATCCGTGCAACGTAAATGCATTTTTATCACCTATGCACGAAGCTCACTTACCCAAACGGAACTCAGGTCAACACAAGAGATGTTATTTGCCACAAAAATTGTGCATAGGGTGTCTCATTGCTCACCACTGCTCTTTCCATCAGAGTTGCAAAATATGCCTCCTTCTCATCTGGTGGCAGGCTCCATATGTACCATATGAAAAAGGAGTTAATAAAATGCACGTTGGAAATATAAAACAAGGTCAGGGGCGACAGTTTGGCTGAAGGCCTTTTTTAAGTGTGGAAAACAAAAGAACAAGATTGTTTTAGCAGTTGCAGCTGTCGGGAGAGGCAGCTTCGGTTGGGGAGTGGCAGCCGAAGTCCTTGCTACCTGTTTCATGTGTCCATCAGAATCTCTGTTCTCTCCTAACCCAAATACTCTGCACCATACATGCCCTGAGTTTGGGAAAGTCCAACAGGATAAAAGAAGAGAAAAATCCCCATTTTGCTTCTGAAGGGAGTTCTGAGGAGTGAAGGGATGAAGGGGTGGGAGGCATGGGGTCAGGCCAAAGGTGGGGAGACTGCGTGTGATAAAACCCCCACAGTTCTGTGTTCCCCCTTAGAGCCAGCAGTGGTGAGTGGGGTCACTGTGTGCACCACGAAAGCCACCCGGCTCAGATGCAAGTCAGCGGTAGGTTTTTAAAAAATAAGTACTTAAGATTCTGTGGTCGGATCCATCTAATGCCAACCAAGCCGGAGGAAAGAAAACAACATTGTCAGTCAAGCAGTTGCTTCTTCCCCAAGACCTCAAACACAACACTTGACAGATTTGTTTTCTTAATGAATTGACTGGTTACTTTGGCATCACTTAAGAGCCATGAGGAAAACAGTGAAACACAATCGTAAGAACTTTATCATTTTGAAATGAAGATAAAAGAGAAAACACTTAATAATTATGTCACAGGAAAAAGATATTAGCCAACAAAACGCATTAATATGTGAACATAAATAAGTTATCAGAGTAGCTGCGACCCAGTAAAAGAGAAGACTTTATAGTCTTGACAAAGAATGAGAAAACTAGGTCATTCCAACAGGACAAGCCAGACTCCCCAAAAGGGACAGATACTATGGTAGGGACAGGGGAGCAGTTGGGACCCTGAACACATAGATGGGCAAAAAAGAGACATCATTCTCCACCCCAGTCATTAATTCTATTTTTGGTCCCCTTCTGCAAATGTGAAAAGAGAACAAGCCCAGATTCAATAACACAATGTGTTCAAAGAACTTGACCTAGTGCCTGGGCAAATAGTAAGTCAACCAAGGTTAGAATATGACCTTACTCTTCCCTTTCCTGACTCCAGCCATCCCTAGAAACACCCTGGCCTAAGTAAACCATCACTCAGCAGGGTGCATTTTAAATCAAATTGCTGTTATATTAGGAAAATCTTACCTATTAATAGGTATACCTATTACTACCTATACTATAGGTACTATACTAATACCTATACTATAATACCTATATACTAATACCTATACTACAAAGAGTGAAAGAATCTAAGCCAATGGGCCCAGAAATTCCACACGTGTCAGACTTTAGAGAAAAACAGAAAGAACCTTCCACCTTACCTTCTATCTTCCTTCCAAATCAACCTTCTTGGTTGATAGATTACTTGTTTTAGCAAAACATATTCATACCCAAAACACTTCCCCTAGATACTCCTCACTACTGTGTGTTCTCAGATAGCAGCAATATCACTCAGGAGCTCCTTACAAATGCAGACACCCACCCCTCTTTACCCAGCTGGTGAGTCAGATTCTGCAAGGGTTCTGGGGTCATCACTATGCACATTAGTGTTGGGGGATTTTTTTTAATACTAATACTGGAACCAAATCCTAGGCCAATTATGTCACAATCTCTGGAGGTGAAAGCCAGGCCTCGAGACTTTTTAAGCTTCTCCAGATGATTCTAATGTGCAGCCAAGTTTCAGAGCCACTGCTCAAGTCCCATTAGCAAAAATAAACCTTAAAAAAGAGGAAAATATTTAAACAAGAAATATAGGGTAGACAGGACAACCCTTGAAATAGACCCACTGAAAAAAGAAGTTTTCAAATCTATGCTTAAAGACATCTACACTTCTAAAATCCTAGTCATAAAAGAAGAACTGGCAAACATCTTCATAGTTCAACTTTGGCCCTTTTACACCTCCTGGGTAACAAGGTACCCGGGTGGGCAGAACATTTATTGACATAAGTCACCGTGTTTATTGATGCTGCTCATTTTCCACTGATTTTAGAACTCTGCAGGGGAGGTGTTGTGACTTTGAAAAGGCTGTTGTTGTTTTTTTTTTTAATAATCAAATAGTTTTACTTAAAGGTTTATGTAACATGCTATACTATTAAACAGTAAATAAAAACCACTGATAAATCCTGGGTCCCCCACAGGTAGTTTGGCACATCCTTAATTATCTGGTTTATGAGCAAATTGCCAGCCCTGCTTTGGTTTTCAGCTTGTTAGATGTATGTGTGTGCATACGCTTCTTACCTGGCAGCCTCTCAGGGGATTCAGCCTTTAAATGATGTTGCCAGAATGTGTTGCATGGGGGGAGGGGGAAGGAGGCGTTGTTGTAAGTCAAAGGGCTCAACTTGTGAGCTGGAGTTTTGCTCTTTTGTTTTTGTTTACAGTGAAGACTTAATTTGATGATTAAAAAAAAAAAATTAGGGCACACTCATAGCCCATGGGCCTGGAAAAAGTTACTGATGAGAGCCGACTGCATCAAAATAAATGTATTTATTATAGTAATGGTTTTTGTTAAAGTTTTTGAAATGCCTCTCTCACAGCACCCCTGTCTGTGCTCCATTTTACTCCTGCTGGATCATCATTGCTTTCTAGAGATTAGACCTTCCTAAAAGGGAAATTCTTCTCTATGCCCACACCATTCAAACTTGAGCTAAATAACATTCTTCAATGGCAGTAGATGACTTTTGTTCATATTTTTATTGTTTTACAAATGTCTGCACTCAGTGAGTCTCCCAAGTGTTTACAATCATCTCTAATCCCCAAACTCCATGAAATAAATGTTTTTCTTCTGGGCTTTGGAGGCCCAGAGTATCCTGAGGGCTCTGCCTGATGGGCTCCCCCTGGTGGCTGCACCACACCTCTCCTCTGCCCATCTCATGGGAGGATCCCTCTTTGGATTCACTGAAGACATCAGAAACAAGGAGTGTGAGGCAGACAAGAGGAGGAAAACCATTGTGCTGTCCAGCCTCTTTGGGAGTCAGTCCTTGTTATAAAATGTCAAGAATTAGCTTCCTCAATATGAGAGATCCCATCTTTTTTTTTTTAATTTTTTTTAATGTTTATTTATTTTTGAGACAGAGAGAGACAGAGCAAGAACGGGGGAGGGTCAGAGAGAGAGACACACACACAGAATCTGAAGCAGGCTCCAGGCTCTGGGCTGTCAGCACAGAGACCGACACGGGGCTCAAACTCACGGACCGTGAGATCATGACCTGAGCCAAAGTCAGATACTCAACCGACTGAGCCACCCAGGAGCCCCGATCCCATCTTTTGTGAGTCAAGTTCCGGGTCTTAGCACGCTTTCCTGCCCAGACACCAGAGCACACATGGTACGGATGCCCCCTTTTTCCCAAGCCACAGGTTCAGGCTGTTTGGAGTAGGTATACCCAGTATTACAAACCATTGCAAACTCCTACACCCGGTATTGATTAGACAATGTCTGGAGTTGGCAAACATTATTAATATATAGAATGCTCTAGAGATTGATTGCTCCACTTTCATTTTTCATCTTCCTGCGGGCCGGCTATAGGAGAAAGCCCTGCAGCTGTTCCGAATCCCATTGCCAGAAGCACATTATAGCTTGTTTTGATATTTCACCAGCAAGTTCTGGGCCTCATACAAGCACAAGCCAATGAGAACATCCCAAGTTCCAACTAGAGGCCAAGACACAATCACCCTGTCAGGTGTTGTTAGTAAGTCGGGATCATAAAAGATAATAAACTCTCTCCCATCTTTGATGACGGCACACCAAGATCAAACACTTTCCATACCAGAGCACAAAGCCCCCAGGACCAGTTTTCCCTGACAGATGTTCATCTGCTATCTTGGTATTGACGTGTTACTTAACTTATTGATCCACAGGGGGAAGGAAACACAAAGACTCTAGGAATCTGGGATTGTGCAAGCTGCCTTCCAAGGCTGTGAGCTCTAGAAATAAAGTGGAGACTTGATGTCATGTTTTAGGAGCTGTTTGAATATTGCCCTTTTATTGTTTTTTTTTTCCCCAATGTTTAAACAAACAAACAAAAAATAGGTCAAAGACAAAGGAGTTGGGCAAAAATAAAAGCCCACAACTACCCTTTTATTGTTTTTGTCTTTTATTCAATGAACAATATACTTAGCAATGACCAACATTGTTTATTATTCCTTATTAAGTTGGTGACGCTCACCTGGTGCCCTCAATCCCATGTACTCAAAAGCCTGGCTCACCACAGACTTCACAGGATGATGAAGAATGGGGTACACTAAAGTTCATAGTGAAATGCTACATCACTCAGCCTTTCTCCTTTAATCCATTGGGCACATGACCTCCAGACTGCTCACCCTAAAGCAGCAGACCTCTAACTGCACGTCTCTAGGTTGACAGATTCTTGGCAGGTGGCCCTGCCTGCAAAAGGGAGGACACATGCCAACTGGCATTCAAGGCACTTTTTGGGCGCTCCCAACCAGCCTTACCAGTGCCCCAACCCAACCAGATTAACTACTCATTCTTCTTTCGGACCTCTGACTTTGCTCATGAAGTCCTTGCCCATCTCAACAAATAAAAATTCTCAAAATATCAGGCAAAATCAATCTCTCCTTCCTCTGATTACTTCTAGCCTTCTATCTGTATTTCCTGAGAGGCTAACATTTATATGATTCTGTCTCTGGGCTTTAAGTAAAGAAATTTAAGTAAGCAACCAAATATTATGCATCTTTTTGCCTTACTCGTCCCTTCTCTTTATTTAACAAGTGATTGATAACTACTGTTCAGTGAATGAATGAATGAATGAATGAAATATCCTGCTCATTTAGGAATCCCCTGTCTCAGAGCCTTTCATGATTTTGTGTGGACTAAGAACAAAATTCAAACCCCTTGGAATTCCCTCCAGATTTGGCCCCTACACATATTCAGAATTTATCCTAAACTGCCCAGACTGGTGGGCAAACCAGTCCACTTACTGCCTCCCGCCACATTCTACCAGCAGCCTGGACTGTCCTCCCCACTCCCCTTCCCACACATCTTCTTTTGGTTAAGGACTCAGGCACAGCCAACCCCTTTCTTCTCCATGCAGCTTTCACCAGCACCCTTGACCTTCAGAGATCTCTGAAGTCATACAACAGCTCTTATCTGTCTCACACATTAGTTAACTAGTCCTTGAAAAGCTTCACTGCCATCATCAGCCAGTACTGGAAATTTTCATTCTTAAATTTTTCCACTATGAATTATATTCTCTTCATCTTTAATCTCACCACAGCCCACAGCATCATACCATGCCTTGTTCATAATCGAATATTATATCACTTTACTTTGAAATACACCAAAGCAAAGCAGTTGAATGGTACATTAAATCAAGTCAAAGATCATTCCAAATCAAATGATTTCCCAGTAATGAATAATCAATACTTCTCTTTTCTGATCTACATAGAAGAGTGGTTTTCAAAATTTAACCATGACTCATTGTAAGAAATCACAACAATATTTCTTTTTATTTCATTTAATTTTTTAAAAAGTACTGATCATGGCTCACTAATGATTTTGTGACTGACAAATGGGACAAAACCAACTAATGAGCCAGTGTTGAAAAACATTAATATACAGGTTCCTAAACATTTCTAGCTATTGTATGTCCCTAAGATCTTACAAGGATAGAGAAGTCTAGATTCTTTTTCCTGTCCTAAATGAATACTCAAAGTCCATGACTACATGATAAAACAACAGCAAGGCAATTCAGTGGCCTCCACGGTGATGTGAAAAAGGAAGTCCCAAGGTGAAGTGAAATGGCCATAGGTGGTCCAATTGATCATTGAATCCAAAGCTATGCCACACATCTAGAAAATTTATTGCTTCCCATTGTCTTTAACTCATTGCTTAGGCAGTGAAAGCATAATGCTGGTGTGACTGAGGTCTAGGGGCAATCATTTTTCCTCTATTTTATATCACACCAAATCTCTTGCCTCTCTATTTCTTGCAAATCTGCATCACCAGTCACTTGCAAAGAATTGTTTTCAACTTACCAAAGACAGTACTTCTCTTGTTGCTTTCTCTTAGCAGTGGTTCTAGTCAGGTATGATTTTGCCCCAGAGAACATTTGGCAATGTGTGGAGACATATTTTAGTTGTCACAACTGGAACAGAAGGATAGAATGCTACTGGAGTCTAGTGGGTAGAGGCCAAGGATGCTGGTAAACATCCTTCGTTGTACAAGACAGCTCTCCCCACCCCCACCAATACACACATGCTACAAAGAATCATACAGGGGTGCCAGGGTGGCTCAGGTGGTTAAGCGTCCACCTCTTGAGGTCATGATCTCACAGTCCTGAGATCGAGCCCCATGCCAGGCTCTGTGCTGGGTGTAGAGCCTGCTTGGGATATCTCTCTCACTCTCACTCTGCCCTTCCCCACTCAAAAACTTAAAAAAAAAAAAAAGGAATAATCTAGCCCAAATGTCAATAGTGCCATTGTTGAGAAGCCCTGCTCTTAACATCTTTACACATCTTGTTTCTTTATTAATTAAGTCTATACAATATTAAAGTCCAACTCTGCGCACAAAAAATGGAGGAAAGCCACAACTACTATGCAGAGATGTTGCTCCACATCATCTCTGCCTGTGGAATTTCAAATTAGACTCTATCAGGAAAGCTGAGAACTGCCTCTGAAAGGTCCCCATAATCTCCAATCAACCGTACTTACAGAGGGCAAACAAACTCACAGCTTCACAACTGGCATCATCCAAATTTCGGGACTCCCAGATGTCAACTTAACAGTGGGGCATGGCTGCAGCCACCAGAAACTAATCAGGGAAGTGCAGATGCTCTTCCAACATCTGTAAGAAATGTAATATTTGGATCTCTAATTCAAAACATATCACGACGCCAAAAACATACCCCCTTTAAAGTGTTCCTTGCTGCAAAGCCCTTGTGTAATTTTTCATTTTCACTATGTAAAGGTGTTGCCAGCTGCTTAGGTGTCCTCTAACCCTTCGGTCACCCAAAGAAACCAATAATGTATTTGCACACTGGGTGTCTCAGCTAGCACCCAAACTGTGATCTCTTCAGACTCAGGGGTGTGTGGAGGGCTGGAACATCAAGTTCTCAATGGTGCTTTCTACATGACAGACCAAGACACTTCCTCAACAAGAATTCCAGAATTCCTGTCATAGCTTACCAAACAATTTTGTTACTGCCAGTCTCTCTATTCTAATTCATATCCAACCACCAGACTGATTCTTCTACACTATTTTAGCATGTGAATTCTTTAATGAAAACTTGCTATGACTTTCTTCTTTTCACAGGAGGGCTCCAAACATCTTAGTATTTGATGTTTTTCCCTACCTGGACTCTACCATCATCTCCAAACTCACCTTGTGTGGTACACCCTCTCACTTAACTTTCCTTCCGGTCTGACTAGGTCTGCCCAAGCTTATTTTGGATCTTGGCCTCCATGCATACTGTTTTCCATACCTAGAAAGCCTCTGGTGTCAATCAGAGTCCCAGCAAGTGGCAGGATGATGGCACTCAAAAGCCTTGGCAAATGAAAGCACTCTTTACAGAGGTGTGGTAGTGTTTAGGGAATCACAGCAAGGAAGATCTGTAGACCCCTTCTACTTGTACAACAAGAAGAGAGAATAGTGGGACCTGGAATAGGGGCTGCCTAGACAAGAGCTGTGGACCTTGCAGCTGCTGCCAAAATCACAACCAAGCAGGGAGAAACCAGAGAAAGGACTGTTCCAGCCTCTCCACTCACCTGCTGTTGCCTACCACTGGTCGAACCAACACGAAGTTAGAGTGCAGGGAGCCTATAATACAGTCCATGGAAGAAAGCCTTCCAAGACTCAGAGCAGGGCAGAAAAGAAGTGTGTGTGTGTGTGTGTGTGTGTGTGTGTGTGTGTGTGTGTACGCGCGCACGCACATGCGTGCGCATAACAAACACATAAAACTTTCTTCTATTAACCAAATTGCCACCTTCACATTTTAGCTCTCTTCTCCCTCTGAGCTCCTTTAAAAGGCACTGATGTGGCCCTCATTTAATATCACAATTTGTTCTATTATTGCTTCATTGTTACTCAATATATTCTGTTCTACATCTTTTGTCCCTGGTTGCAACTGGGCACAAATAGAGAGGGAAAAGACTACTTTTTCTATGGCTTTGCTTCCCCCTATGGCTAAACCAGTGCTGTGAACACTGAGATGCTCAACAATTATGCACTGAATGAGTAGGGGGGATAAGTAAGAGTTAGGAGGGAAGTTCTTTAGTGGATGCTGGAAAGTAATTACTCATTGTCCAAAATTATATATGGAAGACAAAATAAAGTTATATATTCTGTCAGAGAAGGTGCCAACCTCTCTGAGGCATACCTCCCCCATTTCCCTTTTGCCTTCAAAGCTAATTCACTTCAAAAATAAAGCTAACAATTCTCAAAAATAAAGCAGGGATGTGGTCAGAGCTAATGAAGTCCTGTGCCTCTTCTTGCCCATTTCAACTCCTGCCCAATGGAAAATACAATGTCTTCTAGCACAAGGAAATCACTGAGGTTTGAGTTATAATGATGCAGAAAGTAAAAAAACAAGTGTAAAAGAGGTACATTTAGAGTCCAAGGAATTGAATAATAAAAATCATGTGGCTATGAAAATAGCAGTAAGCTATTAAAAGAGTCCAATTTCTTTTGATAGCTGTAGGGTCTTCTAATTGTCTTCAAAGCCTGCCTAATTTTCTTTCTCATTTTGAAAAGGATTCTTTATTTTGATACCAGTTGACTCTCTGCAATACTCAGAAAATCAGAAATTTTTGTTTTATTAACAGTGCAGTTTGAAGAAATTTGAGTAGAAATACATGTGGCATTCTATAGTAAAGTGTTTTTCAGGAAAGATTTAGCAGATTCCATGTAATAGCATAGAACAAAGTCTATTACTCAATAGATTTTAAATAAGTAAGTTCCTTTAATAAGGTTTGCATTTTGGCTGGGTGAATAGTGGAGAAAATATCACTGAAAACTTTCAATGGGAAAGTATTTGCATAGTCAGGGAATCAGAAAATAGAGCTGAGAGAAACAGATTATCAACACTATTGTTAGCTAATTTCCTGTAATAATATATCTTGGGCGATTGAGTGTTTGATGGAGAAAGGCCATACCCAGAAAGAGAACATGAAGAAATGGAGTGCTCACTGACATCTGGGTTAGGCAGAGTAAAGGATTGGAGGTGGGGGAACAGCTGAGAAGCTGAGAGTGAGAAGGGACAGGGGTGAGAGCAAAAGGGAGGATTCTCCAACAGGGCAACCTCATGGGTTTTTTTTTCAGGTTTATTTATTTATTTTGAAAGAGAGTGTGTGTGCATGCATGAGGTGGGGGGATGGGGAGGAAGTGGCAAAGAGAAAGGGAGGGAGAGAACCCCAAGCAGGCTCCACAACTGTCAACATGGAGCTTCAACGACATGGACTCAATCCCACGCCGCTGAGATCATGACCTGAACTGAAACCATGAGTCAGAGGCTCAACCTACTGAGCTACCCAGGAGCCCCACATGGCATCTTGAACAAGTCCTCCCAGCTTAACACTTTTTTTTTAAGTTTATTTATTTATTTTGAGAGAGAGAGAGAAAGAAAGTGGGGGGGAGGGGAGGGGAACAGAGAGACAGAGAGAGAGAAAATCCCAAGCAGTCTCCACACCCTGTCAGCACAGAGCCCAGCAACACGGGGTTCCATCCCAGGACCCCGAGATCACAACCTGAACCCATATCAAGAGTTGGATACTCAAAACGACTGAGCCACCCAGGTGCCCTAGCTCAACACTCTGATTTCTGAAAACAATCCTTTGATTGTTAACGGATTATAATTTTTCTTTGGAAACTAGTGGCTTTTAAATAATTTGCTTAAACTTTTTATTCACAAGGTTGTAAAAGGCAGAAATGTTAAAAAAAAATTTTTTTTAACCTAAGATAGGTGTTTAGGTGCCAGCCAGAGAGCAAAGAGCTTAACCTCAGAACAAACAAAGAGATCAATGAAGAAAGTCAGTTCATTTCTATTTGGATAGCACTGATTTTCACCAGAGTCCAAGCTTTCAACAAACCATGTAATAGTGGAGAAGAAAGCCCAAGATTTCCTTCTGTCATTCTGATGCGGCCACCTTCAACTCAACCCAGTCCCTCATGGGTACGAGTGCAAATAAATGTTCAATGAGAAAGAACTTTTCACCAATTTGGTCAGCTAAGATTTTCCATTAGTATGATTTTTGAAGCAAATTTTAATAAAATATGTAAATATATTTTATAAATAATTTATTTTTAATAAATAAAAAATTATTATATAAATAAAAAATAAATATTATATATATATATATATATATATCTTAGAATTCTCTGAATTCGGAAAAAAGTGTTTTATTTGCTTAGGAATTTTTCTGATGCTTTCTGGACCTCACTGAAAATTTTTTAAAACTATTTGTAAGTTTCCAAACCTGGCACTGTATGCAGAGTGATCCTGAATAAAGAAGACAGTCATGGGCTTACGTAAACCTATTTGTTTTGGAAATAAATGAAGGGCACATTCATAAATACAGAGTGTCTTCAAAATGTGATTCTTAGTTCTCTACAAAAATTCTTCTTAGAACCACAGGCCTTTCTATTGAACTGCAAGTCCAGGAAAGTCACACTGTTGGGTCTGACTGCTCAGCCCTGCCCCCTTCCAAGTCACAGAAGACAAATGGATCTTGTTCCCTGACAACAGCCTGCATCCACCCTCAGGACTGTGTTGATAGTAAAAAATAAATAAATAAATAATGTTTACTGAGCTCTCTTGGTGTTACAATAGAATTCACCCACATTTTCTCACCTAACCTCATGGTAATCCTGACAGGTGGATTTTATCCTCACTTTTACAGATTAACAAAGTAAGACTAGGAATAGCATAGAGTCAGAATTTGAAAGCAGATTCTCAACTTTAGTCTTCTCTGGACTCCCCCATAATATGTTTTCTATACTCATCCCCTGCCCCTAAAGTTCAGATTATTCTAATCTCCCATTTAATTAAGCAAAAGATGAAGTTTAAACCTTTTTTTCCCCTTATCTATGTCATTCTATACTCCTCTTCCCAGACACTAACCATACTTAATTGTGGGCTGAACCAGTGGTAATCTCAGACCTCCAGCCTCCTCCTTCAAAGCCTCCTGACAGAAAAATCAACTTCTAAAGAGCATATTCCTTGGTATTCTAAGTCCCCAGAGCTTCCTTCTGTGACACAGAAGTATATGGGAGTACAAGGAATTGTTACCTTTCATGGGTAACTTGAGTCTCCAAGTTTCTTCCTGGAATTCTAGAAAGCCAGTGAATTTTGAAAGCCTAAAATAGAAAGGAGTGCCTGAGTTGGGGAAGATGGAAAACAAAAGCCAGGGGCTATGCATGTATCTGCTGTTCAACCCACTCACTATAGAAATTACAATTCTCTCTCTTCCTTCCCCGCTTCCACCCCATACCCCTCTCCCCACCCCTTCCCCCTTTTCCCCTCCCCCTTCCCCTGCTCCCCTCTCCTTCACCCCTTCAGCTTTCTCCCCTCCCCTGCCCCAGCTCTCCTCCCCCTCCCCTCTGCTCCACCCCCCCCCCACACACACACAAATTGCAAGATATGTTCCATCATGAGTTCTCCCAGCCCAGAGCAAAGCAAATCAAGCAGAACCATATAATTTACTGCACCAAACTGGAATTACCCCCACCCACTTAAAAAATCTGGCTTCATTTCAGGGTAACAGCAGCCCAGCTCTGGCAGGGCTCAGTCAACGTGGGTGATCTGTGACATGTGGCAGAAATATAGAACTCATCAGATTTAATAAACCAAAGTTCCACACACGACTGGAGGCCTCTCTCAACAAAGGCCTGGAGGAGTTACTGCAGGCAGTCCCCAGGCTTCCTGGGGAAACAACCCCCTCCGAGTCCAAAGCTCCCTCTTCACTCAGAAGTAGGGAAAGACCAACGGGCTGTCCCCAGCAGACATGGGAGGTGGTGGAGTCAAGAACACATGGGGATGAAACAAATGTCGCGTTTTAAGGCAAGGCAAGGGTTGCGGAGGGAGCAGCAGTCCCTGTGGCCTCCACAGGGGATGAGTTACTTCATAATATCTACCTCCATGCTCTCTGGGACTGGGGAGGGGGGGGGGGGTGTCTGTTTGCATTCCCAGCGTGAGCGAGAGGTGCCCTCTGCTGTCTCCCAGCCACAGTACACCAGGCAACGTCAAAGCTGGTCCCCTACTCTGAGTCCCAAGAGGTGGGGGGCAACCCGTAAGCCACTGCCCAAATCTTCCCAGGATAGCCACGGGCTCCTCAAGTGCCCACACAGCTGATGTGCACGTTTCAGGCAATCACTGGGAGGCCTGGAACAGCAGGGGAACTCAGAAAACCTCTTTAGAGCCTCACAGCCATTTCCCCTCCCCAACAATCCAATCAGCAAAATGGAAAGGTAGGCAGAGAGAACTAGAGGCTTTACAGGAAAGGAGAGACAGAGAAACACTCAGATCCTTGGCATTCTGGTCCCTAAATATTGGTCCTTGAGACCCTGAGAGTGGGTCTTACCTTCTACTTCTTGGGCCACTTGTGCCTCTGATAACAGTAATAATAGTACCAACTAATCACCAGCCACCATGCCAAGCACCTTAGGACAACTCTGAAAAGTACTGCCATCCTCATTTCACAGATTAGGAAATCAAGTTCACAAAGTAATTTGCAAAGGACACTTAAGTGTCACATAAGCACTCATTCAAGCCAGGATTCAAACCAGCTTAGCTCCCCATTCTCTCCACCACACCAGACAGCCTCATATGTTGTTGAGCAGTTGACTAAACTCCCCCACTGTGAAAGGGGAGCTAATGAAAGCCTAACCCAAGTCCTATAAAAATGAAGTCAAGCACAGTGCAATCAGACACCATGGGTGTGGGTATTCTTTTTGCATGCATTGATGTGGCACTGTCACTCTCTTATTTTCGGAACTTGTGCCAGGTGGCTAAATATCCCAGGAAAGTCCTGACTCAAGCATGCCTAGGGCAGTCATTGGGCTTCACATGGAGTCAAAACTGGGGGGCAGGGGTGGTGGGAGAATCCAAAGGATCCTGGACTCACAGTCAGAAGGCTGTGTGCTTATCCAGACTGTGTGTCTCATTAGCTACAACATTTCACACTCATCAGTCAATTTCTCTGTGTCCCAGTTTTCTCTTTAATAAAATAGACATGCTATTTTATAAAGGTATTATATATGTAAAGAAATAGATATACAGAGATATATACATATATACTATATATGTATATCATTTTATAAAGTTACCCGGATTAAATGAGATCATATATTTGTATTCACATGTGTTTACACACACACACACACACACACACACACACACACACACACACACACACTAGCTGACTGTGCAGTACATATTAATACATAACCAGAGCAAACAATGAAAAGGGTTGCTTTAAGGTTTTTTCCATCTAAATTAAACTGATGACATATTCTGTGAATTACCATAGAGGAGGGGCAAATGTTATGGTTCTTAAGGAATCCGTAATGTTAGTGGCTTGCCTCTCACTTGGGGGGTATCTTTTGGGGAGAAGACGTGGCAGGAAGTGGCTTCTGTAAGACAGCACATGCAATCACTGCTCCAGAGTACCGCCCACAGACCCCAGCTGTCAGCCAGAATTCTCTGAAGACACAAGGTGGTCCTTCCTGTAGGGTATTTCACCTCTTCAGACCTGGGCTCAAATCTCCTTGCTGCCATTGTCCGTGGTTCTGGCCCACTCTGTCACCAAAGTCGGGCTGCATCCCAAGGTTTAGAGAAGCCTCACACCTGCTTGCTGCAAGTCTTGACTCCTGTCTGGATCCTGTGTCTTCCATGACTGTCAGAACCCAGAAGTGTTACATGTTGTCACCTGCCCACCATGCCTCACTACAGACTATCCTAACTAACGCTACCTATACTTGCTGAAGAGACAGACATTCTGCAAACTGAGTTCATTTAAGAAGGATCTAGGACACACATGTGCTCCTATCCTCATTTTTTGATTTTTTTAGAGAAAACACTTTGCTTTACTAAGACAGGATTTTTAAATAGATTATTAATAGAGGGTACAGATACCCTTTTAAAAATTCTTCCAGCTCCCCTAAAATGCATGGTTTCCTCTAACACTTTGTACAAGTGACATACACTTGTTACCATAACAAGTAACAAGTTACCTTAACTTGTGAGAGGGTTACCATAACCACCCCTCTCACAAGCAAACTACTCTTCACATTTTGCAAGCATAACTGTTCCGAGAACATCAAAACTTAGACCTGGTGAGTTTGTCTGAGAATGGCATTCCCATCAATGACGTCATCCAGAAGAAAGAGTTTTAGTGTATCCCCTGCCACATACAATCACTATGACCTAAGTGGCACAAATGAATTTTAGCAACAGAGAAACTCAACTGTTTTTCTACCAACAAGATGATAAGAACAACTAATTCAAGCTAGCCCTTTATCCATGTGTTCTAATGAAACAATACACTTTAGAAAGTGTGGCATTTGCTCTACACAATAGATACGATCTTAAAAGATATGTTTTTATATTATTTCAGCTATCATCTCCTACTTCGGTGTGTGTGTGTGTGTGTGTGTGTGTGTGTGTGTAACAACTACTATGTTGATTCATTTCTTAAGGCAGCATGGCTGAGTGGTTGAGATTTTCTCCTCTAGTATCGGTCAGACCCACTTTTCATCAAAGCTTGGTCACGGACAAGATGATGACTTTGGGCAAGCTACCCAAAACCTCTGAGCCTGGAGAATAAAGACAACAATAACAAAGTCAGATATATATTTATTAAAATAGGTGATGAAATGTTAACTAGTATTTTTATATTCCCACCTAATGTACTTGTTTGGTAACTTGGTGATTTTATAGCTTAAGTGAAAATGTCCCCGCCTAATGCTTACCTCACCTATTTGGAACGTTTGAGGTTCTAGATGGCTTTTAGTGACCATCTACCCTTATTTTCTAGAATTTTTACCCAACCCCAAATGGCTGTCACGAGGTGGGAGATGGTGCCAAAGTCTGAGAGCATCGATTGCATTGTATCCCCCTCTGCCACATTTGTTCTCCCCATCAACCAAATATGCCGACTCTGTCTACTGCTCGTGCATAAAACAAATATAAAACTATTGTCATGCTTGTCTGCTCCTTGCTGCATCATTTCTTCTGTCTTGTCGTATTTCCCCTCTTAAGATACAATGGACTCCACATAGCCAAAAACAAACAAAACATAACACGTGCGTGCACACACGCACACATACACTTTGGTTATGCAGGAGCTAAACCGAAACTGAAATATTCGGCAAGCGTTCATTTTCTACACACTTGGGATTTTCAAAAGGAAATGCCACTCTAACCTTAGCTGTCAACACATCAACAAAACTGTTCCCAAACTCCAAGACAGTTTTCTCTGGCCCTCTGGAGAACACTGAGGAGCCAGAATTTTCTCCATGTCAATTTCCTTCATCCCCCTAGCACAGCGCTCAGGTCTTCTCTGGACCTCCACCATTCTCAACTCTGGTTGTTCTTCTCCTTCAGTCAGAATCTTTATCTTCAGCGCCTAAATCCCCACTTAAAAATGCAATGTCCAGGGGCACCTGGGTGGCTCAGTCAGTTAAGAGGCTGACTCTTGGTTTCAGCTCAGGTCATGATCTTGCAGTTTGTGAGTTCAAGCCCCTCACTGGGCTCTGTGCTGACAGTGCAGAGCCTGCTTGGGATTCTCTCTCTTCCCATCTCTGTCTGCCCCAACTCTGCTTGTGCTCTTTCTTTCTCTCTCTCAAAATAAATAAATAAACTTTAAAATTAAAAAAAAGCAAAGTCTAGAAGTATCCCCCAACCACCACCAAAATATGTGTTAGAGCATTTACATTTAAAATATGTAAGCAACTTCAATAATAAAATCTCAAAAATGCAGAAGCCCAGGGATGAAGGGGAGAAAGTTTACAGCTTAGGTATTAATACCCCACCCATTATCAGCACCTGCCATTGCTTTGCATTGAGAAGGACTCTGAGGCCAAGCTAAGGCTCAGTGAAAAACAGGCTACAACTGATTTGGAAGATGGCCTCACTGAAGTCATATATTTGCCACCCTCGGAGTAGCATATAATAAAACCATAGTTAACCATTGGGTGATTTCAGATTTTTTAATATTGGTCAGCAGGATTATGGACATAACTGTTTACATAGAGGGGAGTCACTTCCATCATTTCCTGTTGCTTCATCACTGAGCTCTGTCTTAACTAACTATATTTTATGTTCTCCCTTGTTTATAATAAAAATCAGAAGCCCAGACATAACTAATGAGGAGAAATACAGATTTTCTGGAGTGGCCACTTTGCTGGTAGTTACAACCAATACAAAAGCAGCGAAACCTCCACATGATCAGGACAGACCAGTGATGGGAGGAGGCTGAGGCCAGAGGCCTCAGTGCCCTGATTGGGACCCACGAAAAGAGGAAAACCTGGAGAGACACTCATGCTTCTAGCAAGTAGTCTGAATAAGAGTGGTGATAATAAATAGCAGGTACTCTAACTTTTGACTTCCTGCTTTATCCCAGCCCCCAGTATAGGCACTTCACACGTGCTATAACATAACAAGTGAGCTGAAGAAACTTGGTCAAGGTAAAAGAACTAACCACATTTCAAAACAAAGTCTATTTAAAACACCAAACTAATGTTTTGTACCAAATTATTCAATAGTTGATATAGAAAGGGTTCAACTGTGGACATGACCTGGAACGGAGTAATTAAATGATACAAATAAGTAAAAGCTGAACTTTTGCTGTGACTGTAAGTGTGTACCTAGAAGTCTTTGTTGCTTTCTATTTCTTTTTTTTCCTATTTTCTATTTTCTCATAAGGTTTTTTTTAATTTACTAATCATATTTTGTCGTTCTAAATAATTTTTTAGTGTACTGATGAGCATTTTTAGAATGGGTGAGTCCCTTATCTTTTTTCTATTGCTGAAGAAAAGCACACACACACACACACACACACACACACACACACACACTCTAGTTCTTTTTTTTAACTAATGAATTTATTTAATATAATTTATTGTCAAATTGGCTTCCATACAACACCCAGTGCTCATCCCAACAGGTGAACTCCTCAATGCCCATTACCCACTTTCCCCTCCCTCCCACCCCCCATCAACCCTCAGTTCTCTGTATTTAAGAGTCTCTTATGGTTTGCCTCCTTCCCTCTCTGTTTGTTACTTTTTTTCCCCTTCCCTTCCCCCATGGTCTTCTGTTAAGTTTCTCAAGATCCCCATATGAGTAAAAACATATGTTATCTTTCTCTGACTTATTTCAGTTAGCATAATACCCTCCAGTTCCATCCACGTTGCTGCAAATGGCAGGATTTCATTCTTTCTCATTGCCAAGCAGTATTACATTGTATATATAAACCACATCTTCTTTATCCATTCATCAGGTGATGGACATTTAGGCTCTTTCCATAATTTGGCTATTGTTGAAAGCACTGCTATAAACATTGGGGTACATGTGCCCCTATGCATCAGCACTCCTATATGGGCAGAAGACATGAATAGACATGTTCTTGACTACCATTTGAGTCTATCAGACAGGGTTCTGGCTATAAGTGACCAAACCACATTAAGCAAGATAAGATCACTTATGGGTTGGTGTAATAGATAAAATCAATTTTTCACATAGCTTGACTCAAGACTCAAATAATGTCTCACACCAACTATGTCACACAGACTAGGGGAGGGGAGAGGATGACTCCTCAGAGAGAATTTGAGGCAGTGGAGGTACCAGGAGAGTTTACAGATATCAGAAGTCAAGAGAGCCCTTTCATGGCAGTGCTCAGAAGCAAAATCACAGTGGGTACCTGGGAAGATATTAAACATCTCTCCAGGACACCCTCAGAAACCTCATGGCAGGAACATCAGGATTAAAATCACCAAATGCTGCCTAACTGAGATATTGTCCAGAGCCTCCCACTGGGGGAGGAGACTTTCTCCTTTAGTGAACATGAATTATATGGCTCAGAAATATGCCACAATCCCAGGGAAAAGTTCTAACCCCAAAATGAAGATCTATGTTGTTTTAGGCCAGTGGGAGGAAACTGGACACTGGGAGTTCTCTCACTGAAAAATGCACGGTGGCCTTAGCAGACCAGTCACATGAATGCCCATGCAGTCCCCTCACAAAACAACAAAACAAAACAAAACAAAACAAAAAGATGGAACACTGTTGAAATATTTTCCCTGATGGAAAAAAAATGTATCAGGAAACCCAGGAGGCAAGGTTTAAGGAAGTCCTAAGCCTAAAAGCAGAAAGTCCCATTTCTCCCCAAGAAGAGTCTGCTATTGTCATGAATGAGAGACAGGATTGAAAGGGTTTTCATATTACTGAGGAACAGTTCAAGATTGCAATGAATAGAGCTGGTGATCATAGTGATCACCAATCTAACCAATTTTGGAAGGTTTTATAAAATGCCTCTCAGTCCCTTGATGTAACGGAGGTTATAATTTTGAGAAATAGATATCCCTGTGACGCCCACATGGACTGTTTGTCAGTAACTAAAGAAAGCAGCAAAACAGCATGTTTGGGAGCCGTGGCCTCCAAATGGGATGAGAGGCATTCCTTGGGGGCTCAGATGTAAAGGTAAGGGCAGGAAAATCCCTGTGGGCATGTGGTAGGAGGAAAGAGAATGAGAAACAATCGTGGATTATGAGACACTATTCATGGGTGAAAAATGAGAAGGCCTACGTGTTCTTTTCCATCTGGAGCCTTAAAACACACACACGCGCACGCACGCACACACACACACACACACACACACACGAAAATTCAACAGCTATATCTCTAATCACCTTCAGCAAATCAATTGATCTCCCCAAATCTTAATTGCCTCATCCATATAAAATTAAATTCAAAACACTTCTGTGAAAGATACACCACAAGCTTTAATAATTGAGAAATCTGAGTTAAGAGTCCACTGCCATCCACATTACTCAAATGATGTTGGTCAGATTTGGGAGACATTTTCAAGATGTTTGTTTTCCTGGGGTGCCTGGGTGGCTCAATTGGTTATGCATCCAACTGTGGCTCAGGTCATGACCTCATAGTTCATGGGTTTGAGCCCCGTGTCAGACTCTGTGCTGACAGCTCAAAGCCTGGAGCCTGCTTTGGATCCTGTGTCTCCCTCTCTCTCTGCCCCTCCCCTGCTCGTGCTCTGTCTCTTTCTCTCTCTCTCAAAAATAAATAAATATAAAAAATAATTTTTAAAAAGATGTTTATTTTTCTATTAATAATAAATACTTGATTATGAGATTCTGAATTCCTTTCCTGAATTAAGGGGGAAACAGGGCTAGGAAACAGAGCAGAAATAACACTGAGAAAATAAATGAATAAACATTCTGACACTTGTTTTATAACCAGAGAAATGTTAGTACTTTTAAGTTTATCAGATGGCTCTTGGGAGAATCCAATAAAAACATTTGCAAATAAATCTCTACCCTAGAATAGCATTAAAAGAAACACAGATCTGAAAACTGTCTTGGGCCATAAAGCAAATCATATCAGCAGACCCTCATGAGTCTCATCCTGGCGACAGAGGATTCCAGTCTGTTCATGTTACCCCTCATTAGATGTGGGACTTCCTCTCTCCTTAGGTGAGTTTCTACCTTCATTCTAAGGTAATTTTGGAAAGAAAAGTTCAAAGACCTCCAGAGACAATACCAAAAGAACAGGTGAAAAATTCAACTACAGTTGTGAATGTGTCTTCTCTGCAGTGAAGACAATAAATACATCATTTAAGTTTTAACAAGGGCTATTATTCACCATGGTTGGGTAGGTCAACCTGACTTTAAAATTATTATAAGCCTTTAAAGAAATACAATGTTATTCCATAGAATCAGGCTGAAAGGAAAGCACATTCTCTATCAGAATAGGGATTAGCAATCTTGCTCTTATTCCCCACCTCCTTTGTGGTGGGTGTCAGTGGAAGGAAGGAGACATGTCTCAGCTGCCTTCATACTCATGAAGATTTTGCTAGTCTGGCCAAATGTGACTGCAGTGTCGCCTTGGGAGAAATGCCCCCAAGCCTCCACTTCCAGACTATGCCATCCATCCAGGGGCCTGGGATGGAAGTCCTAGAGAGGCCAATGCTGCAGACCAGAAAGCAGGCCTTCCCAAATGCTCTGACCCCACCCCACAACACAGATCTGAAGGGTACACTGTGCCCAAGTGTGGACACCCCTATCTCAAAAGGGCCTGGAGCTGATCTAACAAAATATAAGACTCATTTGCTACCACTTTTGCTGTTAGTATTCAGAGCATCAACACACACCCCCAAATCAGTTTGCTTGCCACCCTGTTGAGTAGAATATGCCTGGCCATCCTTAGGGTAACAATATGCTTAGAAATGTATTTGAATAATTATATTTTATACCTTATGTATTACAAATGAGTAGATTCTGAATGAATGAGGTTTAAAATAATTAAAGTTCCCATACTATCTTTTTTCAAGAATTAAAAGAATTAAAG
This sequence comes from Panthera onca, assembly GCF_046562875.1. Lineage (NCBI taxonomy): Eukaryota > Metazoa > Chordata > Mammalia > Carnivora > Felidae > Panthera > Panthera onca. The sequence goes on from NC_138343.1 coordinate 76,222,464, forward strand.
TACTAATACTTTGGAGAAGTGCCTATTCATGTCTTTTGCCCATTCACTGGATTATTTGCTTTTTTGGGTGTTGAGTTTGATAAGTTCTTTGTAGATTTTGGATACTAACCCTTTATCTAATATGTCACTTGCAAATATCTTCTCCCATTCTGTTGGTTGCCTTTTAGTTTTTCTGATTGAAGACATCCAGATGGCCAACCGACACATGAAAAAATGCTCAACATCACTCATCATCAGGGAAATACAAATCAAAACCACAATGAGATACCACCTTATACCTGTCTGAATGGCCAACATTAACAACTCAGGCAACAACAGATGTTGGGGAGGATGTGGAGAAAGAGGATCTCTTTTGCATTGTTGGTGGGAATGTAAGCTGGTGCAGCCACGCTGGAAAATAGTATGGAGGTTCCTCAAAAAGCTAAATATAGAACTACCCTATGACCCAGCAATTGCACTACTAGGCATTTACCCATGGGATACAGGTGTGCTGTTTCAAAGGGACACATGCACCCCCATGTTTACATCAGCACTATCAACAATAGCCCAAGAATGGAAAGAGACCAGATGTCCATCGATGGATGAATGGATAAAGAAAATGTGGTATATATATACAATGGAGTATTACTTGGCAATCAAAAAGAATGAAATCTTGCCATTTGCAACTATGTGGATGCAACTGGAGGGTATTATGCTAAGTGAAATTAGTCAGTCAGAGAAAGACACAAATCATATGACTTCACTCATACGAGGACTTTAAGAGACAAAACAGATGAACATAAGGGAAGGGAAACAAAAATAATATAAAAACAGGGAGGGGGACAAAACAGACTCATAAATATGGAGAACAAACTGAGGGTTGCTGGAGGGGTGGTGGGAGGGGGGATGAGCTAAATGGGTAAGGGGCATTAAGGAATCTACTCCTTAAATCATTGCCATAACCCACCTGTCTTCCCTTACGTCCCACCGAGTTTTTCATATATCTACTCTTACATGGATAACCTGCAGCCTTCATTCAAGGCATTTCTTCCCTGATCCTTTCCTACTTGCCAGAGTCCCATTGATCTTTTAAGGACCATCTTAATCCCTTCCTCCTCTGTCATATATTCTTGAGCTTTGCCCCTAACCCCACCCACTCTGATATACACTTTCCCTTCTCTAAATCCCTGTAAGTGAGCTTGTAATGACCACAAGGAATTCATTATGCTCCAACCTGTATTATAACAGTTTGGAGACTTCTGATTCCCCCAACCTCTTAGACTACAAAAATGCATGAAAACAACTTCTGTGTTAGATTTGTCTTTCCCTCTGTGCTCAAAGTACAGACCAGGCCAGCTTGCATTTTTTAAATTCTTTTACTTAACAAGCATTTATTGAGCATAAACTATGTGCCAGACACTGGACTAGGCATTCAATAGTGAATGTAACTGCTTCCCTTCCATCAAGGAATTCATACTCTATTGACCAAATAGTTGATCTTTAATATATGTCTTTCAATTAATCAGAAAGCACCTCCTACACTCAAAAAATCTCTCTCCTTCTTAACTCCATTTTTCTCCATTTACTCTTCTAAAATTATTTCCCAAAAGAAAAACTACAGGAAAGATAGTAACTAATGGAAATAAAGACTGAAAACAAGGACAAAGATTTAATAAAAGAGATACTTTATACATGGAGTAGCTTCAGCTTTCTCAATTGGTGGTTAAGGAACATGTTTATATTTTATGGTTTGACATTTACAAGCTCCTAGAGGCAAGGAAGGTATACACCCCTAGTGTCTTGTTTAGACTTTGTCTGAACAAATGATACTCTCTTCATAAAGGAAATAATAGTAATAATAAGTGAATGGCCTTTGCTGGCAATTTTCCCACTCACATGTATAATGAGAACTTAGAATTATGCAATGGCTAACATCTGACAATAACTAGATTAGAATTAATCATAGGGAGATGAACAAGGCTTGTAGAATGGAAGACATCTTCAAAGAGAAATGCATTCCCTCCTGGCTTCTTCTCTCTACCTGGCCCCCAAGTAAGTGTCAGTGTTCATTAGGGCTGCACACACTGCACACACTATTCCTGAGTTATCTTGTACGTGTCCACTTCCACTGCTTCAACCATGAACCTGAGTCTCCTAAAACTGTACCTTCAGCTCTCACTTCTCCTGAACTCCAGATTCATAGATCCAACTGATGCTGACCTTTCTTTCTGGATGTCCCATGGAATGTGTTGTGTCCTTCCTCTTCCTTCACTGTGCTCCTCATCAACTAGTCTCTATATTGGCATATTCCTTTGCAAGGACTGCTCCATGGAGCAGAATGCCCACCCCACTTCAACTCCTGTAAATAATACTCCATTCTCCTAGTTTCAGCTAAAGCAGCCCCTTCTCTAGGATGGCTGCCCTGAGCTGGAAAGCAGACCTAGATGGTCTTTCTCCCTATTGCCAGAGGAATGTGTCCCAAGCTTTTATCACACTGTTTTACAATGTTATGTTGACTAACCTGTGATTCCTCAGAGCTCTGGCTACACTTTGGAACAACCTGGAGAACTTTCAAAACTACTAATGCTGGATCCCACTCCCCCCACAAACACAGCCCACCCTCTGAGAATCTAATTTAATTAGTCTGAGGTGCAGCCTGGGCACTAGAATTTCTAAAACCTCCCAAATGATTCTTGTGCCCAGCTAAAACTAATATCTTAAGGACAGTTATTTCATCTTGATTATCTTTATGTGTTATACATGTCAGGTGTTTCAAAAGTATTTGTTGAATGACAAAGTACAACATCTACCCAGATACATGCGTTTAAAGCCATGGAATCGCAAATCCTATCCATCACCAACACCTGTCAATTCCACCTCTCAGAAATCCCTTTTGTCGGGGCGCCTGGGTGGCGCAGTCGGTTGAGCGTCCGACTTCAGCCAGGTCACGATCTCGCGGTCCGTGAGTTCGAGCCCCGCGTCAGGCTCTGGGCTGATGGCTCGGAGCCTGGAGCCTGTTTCCGATTCTGTGTCTCCCTCTATCTCTGACCCTCCCCCGTTCATGCTCTGTCTCTCTCTGTCCCAAAAATAAATAAAAAACGTTGAAGAAATCCCTTTTGTCCACCTTCTCATATATACGCAGAATTATTACCTTATTTCAGGTCCTCACTTTTGCCTACCAGAGTATGAAATCTTCCTTCTCATGTCTCCTTCTCTTAGAGTCTCTAGAGGTACCCCCCAAACCACTGCTAGAGTTATCTTTCTAATTTTCTAACCACATACCCCCCTGCTTAAATGGATTTGTGTTGTCTACACAATAAAATCTAAATTCGCCAAATGAGCACCTTAATTTTCCTCATTCTCTGTCTGGCATACTTCTACTCATCCTCCATGATGCATCTCAAGCATCAACTCTTCTGCAAAGCTATCCCTCCACCTTAAGTGTCCCAGAAGAAGCTGTCATGTCCCTGCTGTCCCTCCACATCACTTGATGCCTTGTCTCCATCTCTTTTATAGCTTTTTTGATTGTGTATTGACATTACTTGTTTACATGTCTGTGTCCCTCATATGAACTCCTTGTGGGCAGAGGCTGTGCCCTGTCATCTTTGTGTCCCTACTACCCAGAACAGGGCTAGTTGGCAGCTAAGTAAATATACACTAATGAGAGGAAGAGAGAAAAAAGCAAAGAATTTTGTTTACATGTGGATGAAGAAGCAGTCCAAGAGGGTATAGATAGAGACGGAAGTTCCTGGGGGAAACCTACATTCATACTCTGCAGGAATGTGTTCTAAATCACAGGGAGCCCTGAGAGATGGTGTCAGAGATGATAACACATGGTTCAGGCTTAACTAGCCATTTACTTCCATAGCCTTTATCCACAGTCTTCTTGTCAGCCCAGTGCTCCCTATGCTGATGGTCACCAGGGCAAAATGACTCCAACCTGAATATATCTCCCATTAGAAGTGATTCTCAACCCAGGAGGTTCTGGGAACCTTATCCAAGATGATGTCTATACATTTAAAATTAACTTGTCGCTCTAAAGGAATAAGAATTTACAACTTGGATTCTTTTATTCTCTTTTCCAAATTGGCCACACATCCTGTGATTTGCTGCATTAACTTTGCACTGTGGGAATACTCTCACTCCAAAGAACAACCAGAGATGACTATTCTTTAGGCACTGACAGTCATGATCGATCTGAACACTTGCAGACGCATGTTTTATTAGTGGGGGGATGGGAGGAGTTACAATCTTCCTCTCTGGACCAAGGAGGGGTGGATCAACTTGCCTATAGCATTGGCAACTGGTCTACACAACACACCCCTCTCCATTGTTATTCTTCTTGCCCAGGTTAGTCAGGGGGCTAATTATGAAAACAGTGTCTGTGATGATTACACGTTAAGTGTGAACTATACTGTCAGTGATAATTATGGGTTATTGAAGTGGTTATTTGTGTTTGATTGACAGAACGCATGCACCTCTGTGGAAAGCACGGTATTTCTTACTTTCTGGCACTACATACTGTACATGAGAAAGAACTGGTTTTCTAAGGAAACATAAGAAAATAAGCATAATATAGGCTCTGCATCTCTGAGGATAAGGGGGATCCTTTCAAAAGGACCTACCTAAGACAGGTGAGTTAGAGTTGGGAGTGGTAGAGGACAGGGAGTGTGGTAAGTCAAGAGTGACCATGGGTTTAAAGCAGTCTCTGAATTTACCCAGACCTGCCCTAACTCTGGTCCACCTCTAGAAGAAGGAAACACATTTTTACAATACCCAAATAGTGCTTTGAGAAACAAATTGTTAGTCCCTGAACATAAGAAATAAATATTAGAAGCCTATTTCTTTAATGTTATCAAGCACTAATTGTGCAACATTATCGAGCAATAGCAGTCAGCTGAAAGACTACTGCCTTCTATCAAATATTCATTAGGTACTGTTTAGACCTATCCCTACACCCACAAACATACACACACACACACACACACACACACACACACACACACACACATACACTGCCTTGTTCCACCTCAGAAATTGCTTCTTATTTCCCTCTAACCTACAAATTAATACAAAAAGTTATCATTGTCACTGACAGGTAGGGTTACTGCCTATGGTGCTGGTCCAAAAGTAATACCAACAGGAAAAGGAAATGTCTCATTGGAATATGAAGTTCTCTGTGCAGGCATCTCCTTAGTGGCACAACTTGAAGGTTCTGGATAGAAACTGTCAATTATTTCACAATTTCCCATTTCAACTTTCTCCATCATCTTGGAAGAGCTATCTTGAATGTCACTAAATGGTTCTAACATGACCTTGTGGCTTTCTAATTTTAGCCTAAAACTAAAAAATGAGCATTAGCACAGATCTCACATAGATTATGATTCTGTATTAGTAAGCCAGAATTACCCCCAAAACAACTTAAAAGTTTGCACAGTGCTCTCAACTACAAGTTAGCATCACTTGTGTAAATGTTCTGACATTAATATGGCAGAAAAAAAGTTGTTTCTGTTTGTGGTTAATGTTCTCATTACAAGTTGCCATTGAATCATGGAGAAGGGGCTTAGCAGATCAAAAACACCAAAAAAAAAAAAAAACTTTACAAAAAAATTTACGCCTTCTTCATAGATTATACCCCCCAAAAAGAAAGTCTATAAAACTATTAAGCTTGCACCTACAAATCAGTAACTCTTAAACTATGTTCTTGCCAAGAGATGTGTAAAAAGTAAGAAATTATACACGATAGGACACGATTTAAGCCATAAAAATGGAATTCCTTGGCACATTTAAAAGGAAAACCTAAGACCAAAGTCCAAGCCTTCCCACAAATCCATGTGGGGCTCAGATCACCATAAGTAGCATTAATGACTTTATTTTCATAAGTTTTCAAAAGTTCTCCCTGAAGTAGAAACCCCTTCCTCATTTTTTACTCTGTGATCCATCCAGGGAATGTGGCAGCCCCACACTCAGACTTATGTATATTTGTAGGCATTTATCTTCCAGATTCACAGTTCAGAATTCAAAGTTCTAGAACCTTCCCTGATCCTTGTAACCTATTTGTAGGTATCACACATATTCTTGGAAATTACCTGCATTTGATACCCTGAATGGGTAACCTGAGAATACAAAAGAGAAGTCTGCCGCCTTAAACACGACTCTGTTGAAAGGCACAAATCCACTTAACATTAGAAACGGGGGTAAGCAATTAATGAGAAGAGTCTAGCCAACATAAAAAAGGAAACAGCCTCACAATCCAGTTAACTTTACATCAAACTACATATGAAATATTATTTTTAAGAAGGCATCTTGAAGTCAAATGCAAAGTCTGAATTCCTTAGGATTCTAGGATTCCAAATCTGTCATTCAGAATAAGATCTCCATGTATCTTAAAAAGCTTTCTAAACTTTACTAATAGATGCAAAATCCAAATGCTGACAGCAATAATGAGTAAATTCTTACATTTGCAAAAGCAGATAATTAACTTCTTGTTTCCATTTTATAAATTTTAGAGACTAACACTTTTCACCACTGCTCCAGTTGTCTTGACATTGTCAATCCCTTTTCAGGCTAGCATTTTCTAAAGTGGACTAAAAAGGAGGGAGGGTAGCTTTTTATGAAATGCAAGTCCTCCTAATTCCTTTGACATACAGATCAAAAACTGATTAAATACAATCAGTATTTCTGAAATGACACACATTTTTCCCCCAGCTCATTTCATTCCTTATAGAAATGCCCATTCAACATAAAGAAAATTAAGAAAGCAGCAGAATTCCAGAAGAATGACTTGGGCAAGGCAGTTTTCTGAACAGAAACCTGTATTATGAATATTGAGACTTTTCCAATACTCTCTCTCTCTCTGGAAGTCTATTTATTCTCCACTGACTGGAATCCATTTGTAAACACTGCATCTGTGATGTTCTCCTATGCCTTTTCAATGTAGCAACGCATTAACACACAAGCTGCAAATCCAGCCAGAAGGGAAACTGCCTCCCTGGACCTATGGCTGCTTTCATATTCAAGGACTGATTTCAACTGATTGGGCCGGGGGGGGGGGGGGGGGGGGGCGCGGAGAGTGGAGGAGGGTGGTGTCTATCAAGTAAAATATTCCCAAACCAAAACCAAAACACAACCAAATTTTTAAAAATCTGCCTTGAGCAGATTTTCTTTTCTGAAAAGATTCTATGAGGTGCCAAGAGAATGACTTCAAGAAATGTTTTTGGAAGTTTCTGGACCCTGAAATGTTTCAATTTGGGTTGGTCCCCAATGGTAGCAATCCATAGGTTAGTCAGATGTCAGGTTTTAAAATGTGTGGCATTTTTAAGAGAGTTTGTGTCCCTTATCTTCCTTCAAACATACGCCAAAAGTAAACACTGAAGTTCAATTCCAACATTATACTTTTCAATGACAGATCTTGTATCTTTGTCCTCCTCTGTCTACCACCACCTCAAAATACAATCAGCAGAAGGTAGGGGTTAAGGGAACCATCTAGTACTACGGGGAGCCACTCAGGGAATATGTTTGCCTTGACCTCCAAAATCTTGAGTTCTTCCCAATTGTCCTAAAAATTTGCAATTTGATCTGGCAGTGCTCTCTGGGTATATTCAATAGAATGACACTCTTCTAAGACAATTAAAAATAATCCATGCAAACATAGGAAAGGTCAATCTTAGAAGTGTTCAGAAAGTTCTATCTTCTCTTGGCCAGATGAGGAACGCCTGGTTGGCTGAATGGAACTGAAAATAATGAGAATTAGAAGTTCTACTCTGTGGGGTGAGTCAATTCTGACACAACATGAACTTCCTGAGAAAACACAAGTGCAAGTTAAACTTTGTTAGAAGTAGTCGTTACATGTCCAGAGTAGAAAATTAGCCTAAGTCACAGAAATGTAATGTCCTCATCTCTGCCTGTGTCATTCAGTGTTACTTTTAAATAGTTAATTCTTTCTTACTCCTGATCATAAACTCAATCCAAAACATTGTTGGAAATTAACAATGAAATGAGGATTAAATGATTCCTAAAACTCCATTATCTTTTTTTGAAGTTTTATAATTTATTTGCCTAATTTATTATTTGTTGATATAAAGTTTTTAATTTCCTTTTTATTATAACTTATTTATTTAAATTAGTTAATTAATGTACAGTGTAGTACTGGTTTCAGAATAGAACTCAGTGATTCAACTCTTACATGTAACTCCCAGTGCCACCTCTAAAAGTGTCCTCCTTAATGCCCATCACCCATTTAGCCCATCCTCCCACCCAACACCCTGCCAGCAACCCTCAATTTGTTCTCTGTATTTAAAAGCCACTTATGGTTTGAGTCCCTCTGTTTTTATTTTATTTTTCCTTCCCTTCCCCTATGTTCATCTGTTCTATTTCTTTAATTCTACAAATAAGTGAAATCACATTTTATATCTCACATCTTCCTCATCCATTTATCAGTCAATGCACATTTGGGCCCTTTACATAATTTGGCTATTGTTGATAGTGCTGCTATACACATTGGGGTGCATGTGCCCCTCTGAGTCAGCATTTTTGTATCCTTTGGATAAACAGCTAGTACTGAAATTTCTGGGTGATAAGGTAGTTCTATTTTTAACTTCTTGAGGAACCTCCATTCTGTTTTCCAGAGTGGCTGCACCAGTTTGCATTCCCACCAGCAGTGCAAGAGCGTTCCCATTTCTCCACATCCTAGCCAACATCTGTTATTTCCTGAGTTGTTAATTTTAGCCATTCTGACAGGTGTGAAGTGGTATCTCATTGCACTTTGATTTGTATTTCCCTGATGATGAGCGATGTTGAGCATCTTTTCATGTGTCTTTTAGCCATCTGGATGTCTCCTTTGGAAAAATGTCTATTCATGTCTTCTACCCATTTCTTCACTGCATTATTTGATTTTTGGGTGTTGAGTTTGATAAGTTCTTTATAGAATTTGAATACTAACCCTTTATCTTATGTGTCATTTGCAAATGTCTTCTCTCACTCCATCAGATATCTTTTAGTTTTGTTGACTGTTTCCTTCACTGTACAGAAGCTTTTTATCTTTATGAGGTCCCAATAGTTCATTTTTGCTTTTATTTCCCTTGCCTCTGGACATGTCTAGTAAGAAGTTGTTGCAGCTGAGGTCAAAGAGGTTGCTGCCTGGTCTCCTGTCTCACATTTAGGTTTTTAATCCATTTTGAATTTATTTTTGTGTATGGTATCAGAAAGTGGTCCAGTTTCATTCTTCCGCATGTTCCTGTCCAGTTTTCTCAACATCATTTGTTGAGGAGATTGTCTTTTTTTTCCATTGGATATTCTTTCCTGCTTTGTCAAAGATTAGTTGCCCATGCATTTGTGGGTTCATTTCCAGGTTCCCTATTCTGTTCCATTGATCTATGTGTCTGTTTCTGTGCCAGTACCATACTGTCTGGATGCTTACAGCTTTGTAATACAGCTTAAAGTCCAGTAATATGATGCCTCCAGCTTTGGTCTTCTTTTTCAACATTACTTTGGCTATTCAGGGTCTTATATGGTTCCATACTAATTTTAGAATTGTTTACTCCAGCTCTGTGAAGACCACTGATGTTATTTGGATAGGGATTACACTGAATGTGTAGATTGCTTCAGGTAGTATAGACATTTTAACAATATTTGTTCTTCTAATCCATGAGCATGGAATGTTTCTCCATTTCTTTGTGTCTTCTTCAATTTCTTTCATAATCTTTCTATAGTTTTCAGTGTACAGATCCCTTACCTCCCTGGTTAGGTTTACTCCTAGATGTCTTATGGTTTTGGTGCAACTGTAAATGGGATCGATTCCCTGATTTTTCTTTATGCTGCTTCATTATTGGAATATAGAAATGCAACCTATTTCTGTACATTAATTTTATATCCTGTGACTTTGCTGAATTCATGTATCAGTTCTAGAAGTTTTTTGGTGGAGTCTATCAGGTTTTCCACATAGAGTATCATGTCATCTGAAAAGAGTGAAAGTTTGACTTTTTTGCTAATTTGTATGTGTTTTATTTCTTTTTGTTCTCTGATTGCTGATGCTAGGACTTCCAACACTATGTTAAACAACAGTGGTGAGAATGGACATCCCTGTCATGTTCCTGACCTCAGAGGAAAAGCTCTCAAGTTTTTTCCCATTGAGGATGATGTTAGCTGTGAGCCTTTCCTATATAGTTTTTATGATGTTGAGGTATGTTCTTTATATCCCTACTTTCTTGAGGGTTTTTATCAAGAAACAATGCTGTGTTTTGTCAAATGTTTTTTCTGCATCTATTGACAGGATCATATGGTTCTTATCCTTTGTTTTATTAATGTAGTGTATCACATTGAATGATTTGTGAATATTGAACCAGTTCTGCAGCCCAGGAATAAATCCCACTTGATCGTGGTGAATAATTCTTTTAATGCACTGTTGAATTCAGTTTGCTAGTATCTTGTTGAGAATTTTTGCATCCTCGTTCATCAGGGATATTGGCCTGTAATTCTGCTTTTTAGTGTGGTCTTTGTCTGGTTTTGGAATCAAGGTAATGCTGGTTTCATAGAGTGAGTTTGGAACCTTTCCTTCCATTTATATTTTTTGGAACAGTTTGAGAATAATAGGTATTAACTCTTCTTTAAATGTCTTGTAGAATTCCCCTGGGAAGCCATCTGGCCCAGGACTCTTATTTGGGGAAATATTTTTGATAACCGATTCAATTTGTTTGCTGGTTATGGGCCTGTTCAAATTTTCCATTTCTTCTTGTTTGAGTTCTAGTAGAGTGTGAATGTCTAGAAATTTGTCCATTTCTTCCAGACTGTCCAGTTTGTTGACATATAATTTTTCATAATATTCTCTTATAGTTGTTTGTATTTCTGTGGTGTTGGTTGTGATCTCTCCTCTTTCATTTGTGATTTTATCTTGTCCTCTCTCTTTTCTTTCTGATAAGTCTGGCTAGGTGTTTATCAATTTGTTTATTCTTCCAAAAAAACAGCTTTTAGTTTCATTGATCCATTCTACTGGGGTTTTGTTGTTGTTGTTGTTTTGTTTCTATATCATTTCTGCTCCAATCTTTATTATTTCCCTTCCTCTGCTGGCTTCAGACTTTACTGCTCCTTTGGGTATAAGGTTAGGATGTGTATTTGGAACCTTTCTTGCTTCTTGAGGTAGTCTTGAATTGCAATGTACTTTCCTCTTAGGACTGCCTTTCCTGCATCCCAAAAGGTTTGGACTGTTGTGTTTTCATTTTCATTGGCTTACATGTATTTTTCCTTTTTCTTCTTTAATTTCCTGGTTGACCCATTAGTTCTTTAGTAGGATGTTCTTTAACCTCCAAGTATCTGAAGGATTTCCAAATTTTTTCTTGTTTGATTTCAGGTTTCATAGTGGTGTGATCTGAAAACATGCATGGTAAGATCTCAATCCTTTCATACTTGTTGAGGGCTGTTTTGTGGCCCAGTATATGATCTATTCTGGACAATATTCCATGTGTACTCAAAAAGAATGTGTATTCTGTTGCTTTAAAATGAAATGTTCTGAATATATCTGTTAAGTCCATCTCGTCCAGTGTGTCGTTCAAAGTCATTGTTTCCTTGTTGATTTTCTGCTTAGATGATCTGTCCATTGTTGTAAGTGGGGTATTAAAGTCTCCTACTATTATGGTATTATTTACAAATAGTTTCTTTATGTTTGTGATTAACTGATTTATATATTTGGGTGTTTAGGGTTGGGGGCATAAATATTTACAATTGTTAGAGATCTTGGTGGATAGACCCCTTAATTATGATACAATGCCCTTCTTAATCTCTTGTTACAGTCTTTGTTTTAAAATCTAGTTTGTCTGATATAAGTATGGTTACTCTGGCTTTCTTTTGACCTCCATTAGCATGATAGATTGTTTTCCATCCCTTACCTTCAATCTGCAGGTGTCCTTAGGACTAAAATGAGTCTCTTGTAGACAGCATAAAGATGAATGTTTTTTTAACCATTCTGCTACTCTATGTCTTTTGATGGAAGCATTTAGCCCATTTACATTCAGAGTAATTACTGAAAGATATGAATTTATCGCCATTGTTTTATCTCTAGATTTGGTGTTTCTGGTGATGTTCTCTGATCCTTTGTAGTCTTTGCTGCTTTGGCTTTTTTTTTCCCCTCTGCTGAGAGAGTCCCTCTTAAAATTTCTCTAATTCCCTTGTAGGGCTGGTTTAGTAGATTACAAACTCCTTTAGTTTTCATTTGTCTGGGCAAATCTTTATCTCTTCTTCTATTCTGAATGGCAGCCTTGCTGGAAAAAGGATTCTTGGCTGCATATTTTTCCTATTGAGCATCGTGAATATTTCCTGCCAGTCTCTTCTGGCCTGCCAAGTTTCAGTGGACAGGTCTGCTACTACCCTTATGTGTCTACCCTTGTGGGTTAAGGACTTTTGTCCCTAACTGCCTTCAGAATTCTACTTATCCTTGTATTTTTCAAGTTTCACTATGATATGTCATGGTGTTGACCTGTTTTTGTTGATTCTGAAGGGAGCTCTCTGTGTCTCGTGGACTTGTATGACTGTTTCCTTCCCAAAATTAGTTAAGTTCTCAGCTACAATTTGTTCAAATAAACTTTATGCCCCTTTTTTTCACTCTTCTTCTTCTGGAACTCCTATGATACAAATATTGCTTTGTTTCACAAAATCACTTAGTTCTCTAATTCTCCCCTCGTGACCTATTAATTTCCTTTCCCTCTTTTTTTCACCTTCATTATTTTCCACAATTTTACCTGCTGTTTCATCTATTCTCTCCTCTGCTTCTTCAATCTTTGCTGTCACACTGTATCTAGTTTATTTCTCATCTCAGTTATAGCATTTTTAAGTTCATCATGACTAGTTCTTAGGTCTTTGATTTCTGCAGCAAGGGTTTCTCTGGTGTCTTCTATTCTTTTTACAAGCTCAGCTAGTAGTCTTATGACTGTTGTTCTAAATTATTGTTCAGATATATTGCTTATATCAGTTTTGAGAAAGTCCCTGGATGTGATTTCTTCTTTTTTTAATGTTTATTTATTTTTGAGAGAGAGAGAGAGAGAGATCACGCAAGAGGGGGAAGCATGGAGAGAGAGAAGGACAGAGGATCCAAAGGCAGCTCTGCACTGACAGCAAAGAGCCCAACCCATAAGTGAGATCATGACCTGAGCCAGAGTTGGATGCTTAACTAACTGAGCCACTCAGGCACCCCAGTGATTTCTTCTTGCTTTCTTTTGGAGAGAATTCCTCTGTCTTGTCATTTTGGCTACATTTCTGTCTTTTGTGTGTTTTAAAAGCTTGCTATGTTTCCTGCACCTGAAAGTACTACTATATTAAAAAGGGGTCATACACTTCCAGGGCCTGGGACTTCAGGAAGTGTTTCTGGTGTATGCTGTGTGCACTCTGCTGCTGTGTTTTGGCTGCTCTTTCTCACTGGTCAGTTCTTCAGAGTTCCTCCTTGCTTGCAGTGGTGGAATGTTTGGACCTTTAAGTAGGGATGCTTTGTTTGTTGAAGTAATTCAGGGAAAAAAAGGTGGGGGGGTGGACAGAAAGAAGCCTGATCCCATGTAAAGAGGTAAGGAAAGGGAACAAAAGGAAACCAAACAGAGAATCAAAAAATTAAAAGGCTGATTCTGAGGAAAAAGAAAGGGGGAAAAAAGCAGAAGAAAAGAAAAAGGAAGGATAAAGAAAAGAATGAAAAGCCCGATACAAAAAAAAAAAAAAAAAAAAAAAGGTAAAAGGAGATGACAAAAAACAAATCAGAAACTATGAGCCTGATTCCAAAAGAAAAAAAAAGGAGGAAAAAAAAAGTTGTCTGTTGGTTCCGGGACCAGTGGCTGTGCCAGACTGGAGGAGAGGCCAGCTGCTTTGGGTCAGTCTTTCACCAGTATACAAGCAGTTGCCAGGCACGGAGGGGCAGGGTTTGGTGTAAGTGGGTCCCGCCTCCACTGGGAGCTGCTGTGCTGCTCTCTGAAGTCCCGCTGTGTTGGTGTTGGGGAGAAAAATGGCAACACCCCAAACTCTCATCCCTGGATTGGGGATCTCAACCCCCACTGTTGAGGCAGCCCTCACAGAATAGTGAGGGCAGTTAGCTCGCCTGTGCCATAACTATCTTGCACCCTCTCCTTGGCACATGGCTGGGAATCAAAATCTAAAGTCTTAAAGGACCCAGAATTTGGTGCACAGCTATGATTCAAAACCCAAGTCTTAAAGGACCTGGTCCAGTGTGGATCTGCTCCCCTCCTCTGGAGTAAAGCCTCTTTACCCTGCTGATGAAAGGCCTTTGGCTGGCACCTACAGGGTCTTTTGTCCTTGGGTAGGCAATAAACCCTCTTCCAAAAGTACTCCAGGAAGGGGACTGTTCTCTCCCAGTGTGCCCCAGAGATTGCTACACCACACTATGCGGTCTGGGCCAGGTCCCTCCTCCCCAGGAGCATGCTCCACAGCTCCATTCCGGAGAAAGTCATGCACTCCCATAACCGCAGAGATTGAGTTCCAAAGCTGTTTGCAAAAAAGAACTGGGACACTCAGTGCTTCTTGTTCGCTAGTCCAGGGTCCAGAGAGGTTTTCCTCTTGTGCTATTTTGATGCTGCACTATTTCAACACCTCTCTTCCTCTCCCTTTTGTCTCTCCATGGAAGGGGTTCCCTCCCCTCTGACGCTCTGATGTTTTTCTCTCCTCCAACTCATATCCATGCACCTTGCACCTGCCAAGCTGTCTCCCTCCAACTGTGGAGATCCTTCTGCCAGTCCATAGATTGACCTCCTGGGTGTTCCAAGTGATCTGACCTCAATACAGCTGGTTTGAGGGATGATGGGAAGCCCAGGGTCCTCTTACTCTCTGCCATGTTAACTCCTCTTCCACTAAAACTCCATTATCTTATTTTATCTATTAAATAGGTGTTACAAATAATCCATTAAATGTAAAAGATTAAGCTAGGTTTCATGAAGGACATAAAAATGTACGAGACGTAATATATTTTGAACACTGATGCCATCACAAGCACAGTACTAAACACTTCATGAACATATCTTTTAATCCTCACATTAACTTTCTGAGTGGCCAACCAACCATTGTCTCCGCTCCAGCATGACTTGATTTCAACTGCATGAGATTCTGAACCAGGACTGGCCATCTGAGCCCTTCTCAAATTCCTGATCTACAGAAACTGTAGAGCGAATGGAGGGACTGCTGTTCTTTTCAACCAGTAACTTTTGTGGCAATTTATTATGCATAAATACATAAATGAAACAGATATTAGTGCCTGAAGTAGGATGCTGCTGTTATAAAAAGCTAGACCATGCAGCATTGGCTCTGGGTCTGCGAAGTGGGTGGAAGAGCCCAAAGAAGGCTGTGAGTGAAAACCTAAAGGGCCCCAAGGACAGTATTTAGCAGAACCCTAAAGGCTCTTGAAGACACTATCAGTGAGAGCTTAAAGGAGAGTAAGGAAAATGTTATTGGAAGCTGGAGGAAAGGGGAGCCTTGTTACACAGAGGTAGAAAGTTCGTTAGTACTGTCACTGGAAAGGTATCTAATGAACCTAACAATCCTTCAACCTTAACGATAACCTTAAGGATACTTCAAGGCAGAAAAATACCTCTTGAAGCCTTCAGCATCTATGTTAGTCTGACTGTCCTAATGATACCACTTGGAACAGGAAGCCCAAACCAGACTGTGCAGAGAGATCATATGGAGAGATACAAAGATGACATGAGTAGTGGCTCTCCACAGTCTCTCCCTCTGTTCAGCTGCTTCAGCATCCTGATATTACAGGTCCAGCCACCATCTGATTGCTACCACATGAAAGATAATCCAGAACCACCCAGCTGAGCCATTCTCAAATTTCTGAATTGTGACAGAATAATAAAATGTTATTGCTCTTTTAAGCCATTAAGTCTGGGGTGATAATGTTTCTGAGTAGTAGAAAACTAAAATAATGCTGATATCAAACAAATAATAAAACATTGTCTATAGTTTTGCTCCTTAAAGATGAAAAAAAATTTCCCATTATTCATCAACATTGTCAAATGGAAACAATGCCATCCTTCCCATTCATTCATGGATAGCCATTTATCAGGAGAAAGCTTTAGGTTAGTGTTTTAGCTTCTGCAAACACAAGTGTAAGTCCAGGAGGTCAGTTCTTCCTGAAAGTAAACAGAAAGGCTAAATAATCAATGTAATTATAAATTGCATCCTTTTGGAAGGTTCTAATAGCTACTAATATTTTTCTTCACAAATTTTTTTTCTTTTTTCCTTTGGTGTAGTATAAGTGGAAGAGACTACTTTGATTTATAATCCTGTTTTATTTTCCTCCTGGGCATACAGCAAAACTACATTTCCCAGCCTCCCTCACAGATAGGCAGAGACATATGACTGGCCAATGGGGCAGAAATGATATTTTCTACTTCTAAGCCTGATCCATGAAAAAACCTCCCACCTCATCTCTTTTTGCAGAGTAGATGCAGAAGATCAAGAAGAGGATCCCAAAGGCCTAGGGATGTGGGACTCTTTAAAAATCAATGGTCCTTGGCCTTAATGACCATGTGAAGCACACCCAACCACACACTCCCTCCAGCCTACTTTGTACCATGACATCAGCAAGAAGTAAATTTTTACTGTGTCAAGCCATGAAGACTTTAGAATTGTTAATTACAACAGTTAGCTTGTCCTAATATTTAATGGTTGGAAAACTACTGAATTATATTTCTTCCTATAATAAAAATTACAAACATGTAAAAGGACAGGCTGCTTTGACTTCTACAGAGTATAACCCTGAGTACTGTGATTTAAAGACTTTAAGAATGAACATCGGACACCTGGGTGGCTCAGTCAGTTAAGTATTCGACTGGCTCAGGTCACGATCTCACGGTTTTTGAGTTTGAGCCCATGTCGGGCTCTGTACCGACATCTCAGAGTCTGGAGCCTGCTTCAGATTCTGTGTCTCCCTTTCTCTCTGCTCTTCCCTGCTCAGGTTCTGTATCTGTCTCTCAAAAATAAATGAATGTTGAAAAAAAATTAAAATAAAAGAGAATGAACATTAAGTTGTGGGCAACATTTAAGTTGATTTTTTAAATTTCATAAAATGCCTGGTTTCATGGCATATACTAAATACCTTTCCTTACCCTTCCAGAAAAATAATCCCTTACTTTTATGATATTCTGCCCTCAAATTTGTTTCCTCCTGAATTGTGACTCACTTTTAGGGATGATCAGTGTCATAAGATGTCATGTTTTCCCACCATCCCACAAAGCAAACATCAAATTTTATTTGGGTAACTATTAGCCAAATTTCATCAAAATTAATAATCTCTTAAGCACATTTATGGTAGAACAACTACAAAAAATGGGAAATGCTGACTGTTTTAACTTCTTAAAAAATACC
Source organism: Panthera onca (assembly GCF_046562875.1). NCBI lineage: Eukaryota > Metazoa > Chordata > Mammalia > Carnivora > Felidae > Panthera > Panthera onca. Next base: position 76,239,792 of record NC_138343.1, read on the forward strand.
TTGTTCCCTTCAATCAAGAAAATACAAGCTTCCCTAACTAATGTCATCCAGTGTTCCTCACTCAGAACATTATATATACATATACATATACATATATATATATGTATATGTATATATATAGAGAGAGAGTAAATAAGTAAGTAAGTTCTTTGAGTAAGAACGGGAAGAGTCCTTACTAGTACAATAAAGATAGCAGAATTGATGGTGGGTCTTGAAACCTCTAAAGCCTGGATACTGGAGTATATAATTCCACCTGAGCTTTGAGCCACAAGGGAGGCTGCATCTTCCAAAACAAGGTAAGAAATCATTTCCACTACGACATTCCACTGTCATACCACTTCAAAATGGTAACAAGGATTTGCACTGTACAACTCTTTATTTAGAATATCATTAGGAGAAATAGTCTTAGGCCTTAAAACAGTGAATATCAAATTTCCTTTAGAATTTACATGGATGGTCAGCTTTATCCCTTTAACACTAAGGATTTTTAAGATATAAGATCTAACCAGCTTTTAACTAGAGCTCAAGCCAGCCTAACCATAAAAAAGCATATTTCCAGAAAAGACTCCAAAAAGTAACTGCTTTACTATAATAAAAAGCAGTAAGGTAGGTTATATATCCTTAGGCATTAATGTAACCTCAGCACTTTTAACGCCCTTACCACAAGTTTGTAGCTAATTGCATTTTATTGATCTATGTATGTAGCATAATATTTTGGGGTGTGAAAGAGCCCTGTTTCCAGCTCTACAAAAGCAGATATGGGAGAAAATAGTTACAAAATACATATCTGATCAAAGACTTGTCTTCAAAATATACAAAGCACTCATAAAACTCAACAATAAAATAACAACCCAATTAACAATGGACAAAAGACCTGGAAACCTCCCAATGAAGATACACAGATGGTGCACATGAACATACGAAAGGAGGGGGGCCTGGGTGGCTCAGTCGGTTAAGCGTCTGACTTCGACTCAGGTCATGATCTTCATGGGTTCGAGCCCTGCATTGGGCTCTTTGCTGACTGCTCAGAGCCTGGAGCCTGCTTTGGAATCTGTGTCTCCCTCTCTCTCTGGCCTTGCCTTCCCCCACCCCTCACAAAATGAATAAAACATTTAAAAATTAAAAAAAAAAACATATGGAAAGATTCCTAGCATCATATGTCGTCAAGGAATTGCAAATTAACAATGGGATACCATTACATACCTATTAGAAACGTTATAAAATCCAAAAATCTGGCAACAACAAATGCTGGTGAGGATGCAGAGCAACAGGAATTCTCATGCATTGCTGATGGGGGTTCAAAATGTTAAAGCTACTTGGGAAGACAATTTGACAGTTTCTTAAAAATCTAGGGTATAGTCTTACTGTAAGATCCAGCAATCATGGTCCTATATGTTTGCCCAATTGAACTGAAAACTTATGTCCATGGAAAAACCTGCATATAAATGTTTATAGCAGCTTTATTCATAATTGCATAAACTCAGGAGCAAGCAAGATGTCTTTCAGTAGCTGAAAGCATAGACTCTGGTATATTCAAGATGGCTTGACAGGTGAATTCTACCAAACATTTAAAGAATAGTTAGTACCTATGCTTTCCAAAGTATTCAGAAAATAGAAGAGAAAGGAAAGCTTCCAAATTCATTCTATGAGGCCAGCATTATCCAGATACAAAACCAGATAAAGACACTACAAAAAAAGGTAACTACAGGCTAATAACTCTGATGAACACAGATGCAAAAATCCTCAATAAAATATTAGCACACCTAACCCTATAATACATTTAAAAATCATCCACCACAGTATAGTGAAATTTATTCCAGGGATGCAAGGGTGGTTCAATATTTGCAAATCAATCAATGTGATACATCACATTAACAAGAGGAAAGATAAAAACCACATGATCATTTCAATAGATGCAAAAAAAAAAAAAGCATTTGACAAAGTGCAACATCTATTCATGATAAAAACTCTCAACAAAGTAGGGTTAGAGGGAACATATCTCAACATAACAAACGCCATATATGAAAAACCCAGAGCTAACATCATACTCACTGGTGAACATTTGAGAGCTTTTCCTTTAAGATCAGGAACAAGACAAGGATGTCCACTTTCACCTCTTGGGGCTTGCTAAATAATCAAAGTAATTATAAATTTCATCCTATTTTTAAGGGTCTCATAGCTAAATATATTTTTCTTCACTAAGATTTTTTTATGTAGTCATAAATGGCAGAGACTACTTCAATTTATTAAATTCTGTTTTATTTTCCTTCTGGGTGCAGGAAAAAGATAGTCTTCCTTTTGCAAAGCTTACTTGCCCTACAATCTAGGGTCTTTGAGATGGCTCAAATAGTTTAAATTCAATGAAAATCTTATAGTTTGGATTATCTGTTAGTCCAGAAATGTGTGTGTATTCCAATTAAGCATGTTAAAGCATATTAAACTTAATTTATCTTCACAACAGATAAAAACAAATCCAGAGAAACATGATAACAAATATCACAGCATAATTTCTATTTGGTTTTCTTATCCAATGTGCTTCTTTATCTGTTCCTACTAAAAACAAAGGGAGAATTTTTTACTGTCAAACTAACAACTATTAAAAAAAAAAAGAACTAGGGAGAAGTTTTAATGAGTTTTCCTAGAATGCATTGTAGCTAATTTTACTGATATATAAGATTTATTTCCATATTTAATTATTTTTATTTCTGAACCAATTCTATCCTTTGGTTTTGGTTGATATCTATTCTAAAATATTAGCCCTACTTATTAATTTTTTATTAATAAATGTGTTCTTTAAAATAAAGGGATAACTGTCAGCTTTGTTGACAGCTATGTCAGGAAAGTCCACAAAGGCATGGCCAATAGATTGCTGAAATACAATTACATTTTAGTGTAGTTACCATCCATCCTGACTTACTAAAAGTTCAGATTTAGATATATATAAGAATATTGTGTTTTATTCACATCCCAATTTAACAAAATGACATTACAAAATCTCTGTTATTATGTACGTATTATGTATTGTTTTGTGCTTTTAAAAAATTGAGCTTGCTTTGGCTGTTTTTTTTTTTTAATGTTTATTTATTTTTCGAAAGACAGAGAGAGAATCCCAAGCAAGCTCTGCACCGTCAATGCAGAGCCTGACATGGGGCTCGAACCCACGTTTCTTAACCAACTGAGCCACCCAGGTGCCCCACTTTTGCTGTTTTTATTACTTAACTTTCACTGGGGTATCATTTATATCACCAGTGATTAGGTAGCCATCAAAGTCATCAACAAGAAAGTCAAGCAAGGCTCCCATGTTCTAAAGACTATAAAGGACGAATCTCAGATCCAGCCAATGGTTAAACACCCTAACATTGCCCAGCTGTGTGAAACCCCAGGGACAGAAAACTGTGATGGTGAAGCTATGCCTTGGCTGCAACCTCCTGAAACAGGAGCTGGGATCAAAAGAAACTAAGTGAAAAGGGAGTGAAGACATTCTCCAGGCAGATCATGTCTGCTGTGGGACATCTGCACAGCATGGAATTGTACACAGATATAAAGCCGTTCCTTTCCCTGAGGGAGGAAAAGCCACCAAAGTCCCCATGTTCACGAGACTCTTGACATATCAATCACTGACAGTGAGGTCAGTACAGGGTCCATAGGTAAGTGCAGCTAAAGGGAAAATCAGTGTCCTTGAGAAACTTGTCACTAGGTGTGCCATTATGAGAAAATAAGCACCAGCCCATACATCCACGTGTGAACAGAGCCTGTTACAACCATGACTACCACATCCTTTTTTTTCCCAGTGTTTAGTTTGCACACTGTTTATGTGAAAACTGTGGCTATAGTTTGGAGGCAGATGTTTGTATCTTTTTATGAACAAAATATTCAAAGTTACGGGATGTGGCACTGATGAATGTGGGAGGGATTCTTGCAAATTTTTGTGGGTTTAATGATTTGGGAGAAACTCCTACCGAGGGTAGCCTATAGTATTAACTGATTTACAATGTGTCTATTCTCTCCCCCCAGCCAGATTTTTAAAATGCCTTATAAAATGCCTTATGATTTGGGAAAGATCCTAGTTACTTATTCCCAAGATCCCTAATACACTAAACTATACATAGCTCCTTCCATATCACTGTCCCCCAACTCCTCTCTGCAGCGGGATTCCAGAGGCTAGACAACGATTCTGTAACTTAGAACCCCTTTCCATAGCACAGAAAAACATATGATATGTTTTCCCAAAGGGGAGAAACTCAAGAGGATAACAGACTTAAAACAAGAAAGATACTGAAGATTCACATCCAAACAAGTCTTGCAAGGGAAAGGTTTCCAACAAACTCCTGCATAACTGGCTATTTTTAAAGCAAACAACTTATTAGCTTCTTTACTTGTTTAATGGCTATCATACTGTTCATCACTCAAAAGTACTTGTATATGTGAACACACCATGACTTAAGGAAGCAAAAGGCTCTGATGCACTTCACGGCAAAGTCAGGTGTGAGACAGCAGCAGAACCTACTTGGAGGGCCTCCCATGCATTGCTCTGCCTGGCTGAGGCACCATGCCTACCCGCGCCATCTTCTTCCCTCCAGCTGCATCCCCAAGAGAGAGAGATGAACAGAACAAACAGCTTGATAAAATTCTTGGTGGCGGAGAGAATACAAACTATTTCTGAACATGTGGTCTTGTTTCTAATGGTCATATTTAAATGATTCGTTTTAATCCTTGCCCTGCCCTCCTTTCCCTGGTTATATTTCTGGTTACAATACAGAGATCACCTACAACACACATTATCTTAGTATATAGTGGAGAATATGAAAATCTACCATGTTACTTAATGCCCTTGGCTCTCCTGTGAAGCATTACCAAGGATACCTGGAGTTGGCCATACCGTCATTGATGCCTCCCAAAGGTACTGCAAAGTAGGTGCCTTTCTTTGGGACTATGCTTAAGGGACTCTGCCCTGCTATAAGAATCACATAATTGTGTGGCCCAGAAAACATTAGAAGGGTTTTATATTTTCAATCAGCTTATTGTTAAAAAGGGAAAAAATGTGGTTCCTACATTACGTGATGACAACTCTCTCCTTCCACATAGACTCCTGAGGAGAGCCTTCTGAGATACTCAGGGTGTTCGTCCACTTTAGGCAAATTTCACCTTCCTAAAACAGGGCAGGAGGAGAGCCCTCTGCATGATTTATCCTGAGTCCCAAACCTCTAAGAGACAACCTTGAAAATAAAGCTATATTTACAGAAGAGTCTGCTTAGGAGACATTTAGTGACTAACTGCATTCTTTCCAACCACAGCTTGATTAGAAAGGGAGAAACTTCATTTGTCTAGTCAATTTCTTAATGATTCATACAAAGACTGCTTGTATGCATTGCTTAGCAAGTCTCCCATTTTAAAATGAGACAATTCTCAAATTAACAGCTTGTCAATATCAGCTCAAAGCTAGGAACAGAAAGCTGAAAGAATATCACCCTGCTTGCTAGTGTTTTTTTCTGGGAACTCAAAGAATTAAGTCCATTATCACTTCCGAAGCTCAAATCAAGAAAGAATCCTCTTTAGCATACAGTTGCAATTTTCTAAAACACAAGACACTACTGTTAGTATATAACGTTTACTTTTCTTGGTCTATTTAGGGACTTGAAGATTGAAATTTTTTCTTCTGGATAAATACAACAATATCAAAATTTTTGGTAACTACAAATGTCCACATCTATTTTGTTAATCCAGCTGAGTATGACTTTGAAACACAGGCCTAAGGTTCTCAAGAGGCAGCACTAAGAGCTAAGGCATTTTCTCCAGGTGGAGAGATAACTATTTCAAACTGCAGTGGAAACTTAGTAGTTGAAGCAGAGGTGAAAATGTATGATACACACACAGAGTCTCTTATTGTATTAGGCTACCATGTAGTATATGAATTAAAATAATGTCTCATTTAAAATGTTTTAGAAGTTCAAGTAAAAATCTAAATTTAGTATTTTTTATAAGTACAATCACATGTGACATTAATACTCTGTTGTCTGTGAAACCATTCTATGATTTTTCTCAAAATGTTACTCATTCCAAATAAGCTTGACAAAATAATCTTGGAAGGAAAAATTCCTCATGCTTAAAAAATGTTTGTTGCTTTTCAACAGTTGCTAACTGAATTCAGAGGGACTCTTACTAAAGTAATAAAACCCTGAAAACAACTTACATTGTTGCAGCCTAGAGGCCTCTAGTACAGGCTCTCAGAGGAGCTGGGAGATTCAAGATCTCACTGTGATTTCACTAATGGTTTACAGCTTTCATCACATGGACCCGAGCCTTGAGTCATTCCAGGCCAGTCACACTCACTGGGATGATCTTACATAGACCAAGATCCCAGAGAACAAAGCTCTATTTCTTCCTAACCCAACCTGGTCTCTTGGGGAAATTTTTTCGGGGCCCACTCAGGGCTTCTCTGTCCTTTTACCATTCCGAAGCCTGGGCTGTCCAGGTGGAGCCAGGGGACAGCTTTCTCCTGCTGAACCATAACTGCCACAAGGCAGGCACAGTCCTTTCCCCTCACCTGTCATGATTGTCAAAACCTGTTCTGCCTCCTTGCTTTGTAGGAACAGACAAATTGTGCAAGATGAATAACAATAACAACTGAGATACCAATGGAGAACTTAACAACATGTGCTAATCCTTCAACCTAGATGAACATTTTTAATCCATATAAAACCCTATGAAGTCAATACTAATATTATCTTGGCTTATAGATGAGGAGACTGAGGCACAGAAAAGGGGGCCTGCAATCCCAACCCTGGAAAAGGAGGCAGAAAACAAAAGTGAGTCAGGTTCCCAAGGCAATAGAGAATGGTAGGCAGTTGACTGGAGAGTCAAGCTTGGGTTAAAAGGCCAGCTATTATTTGGACCTGTCAGGGTCTGCTATCAAATAAGAAACTTTATGATACAGTGTAATGTAAATGACAAGTCATGGAATGCCAGGCATAAGCTAAAGAAAACATTCCTGAGAGTTGGCTAAAAGAAAACCCCAAGAATTTAAAGCCAAAAACTAAGTGATTTTTACATAAAGACAATGTATCAACCTGCTTCCCTGCATCCTTATCCCCATGAGAATTGCTGCTATAAAATATATTTTTACCGGATATTTTATCAAGTTATTCATAGACCCTCTTTATCCAACTGCTGCTAAGAAGAATTAAAGTTTTCTCGGCTGGAGGTGAACTTTTTGGTCTGCCTGTTTGTAAATCTTTCAGACGTCATATTGAGTAATACCATGAAGTTGGAGGGTCTTTCTCAGAAGCAGTTAAGCACTCAGTGTGGAAGCCCTGCCTACACGGCCCCTGAACTGCTTGTTCATCAGAAATATAGCCCAAAAGTGGACGGCTGGTCCATGGTAGTAAATCACTAAACTCCTATGTCAGGTTAGGAACTCTGAGTGATAATCCCTGCAGATTTAGAGCTATGTGAAACCTGGCCAGTTAGGAGGACAGGGTGTCACAGAAAGCATTTTTTCCCACCCTAAGTTTAAGAAATCACTCACATGCATCACCTACCTCTTGGCAAAGCAGCTGCACAGTTTTGCAATCTTGTAATATGGGGAATCTGGGAAGATGTTTTCTCTGGGGTCTCATGGTCAACTTTTTACCTTACTCTCAAACCCAAAGTTGCACAAGCATTTGAAAGGAACACACTGCAGTCCCCCTAATCAATTCTTCAAGACCCAATCCAACGTCACATCTTCCATGAAGCCATCTCAGACACTCCTGCCCTTCGCACCAGGATGGTTGGGTGCCCTCCACATTTTGTTTTTCCTAGGCTGGAGTGCTTACCACCATGTGGAGTCACTTTGCTGTGGGCCATCACTGCAGAGACAGCACCTACACACTCTGGGGAGCTTAATAGGGACTTCATAATTTTTTTAAATTTATTTATTTTGAGAGAGAGAGAGGCAGAAAGAGAGAGAGAGAGAAGAGAGAGACTCTCAAGCAGGCTCTGTGCTGTCAGTGAGGAGCCCAACATGGGGCTCAAATCCATGAACTGTGAGATCAGGACCTTAGCTAAAATCAAGAGTCAGATGCTTAATCGACTGAGCCAGCCAGGTGCCTTTTCATTATTTTTTTTTGATGGACCTTTGAATTATCTAGATATGTTAATGAGTCATTCATCCTCCATCAGTCATTAAAAGTTTAATCAGAACATTCTAATCACAGAGCTCAAGTTTAAAATGGGTGAAACTTGTACTAAAATATACTGCTGCTAACAAATGGTGGTCAAGAAGTCAAATGAGGTTGCTTTAAGGAAGAAAAGCATGTGATGAATTAATATTCAAAAGTTCTACAAGCATTTCATCATGTTATTCCCCAATACAACCTAAGATTCAATTATCCATAGTAGCATACAGTTAATGTAGAAAGTCTGCAAAGGATTTGATATTAATTAATTTTAAAACTCCCCTTGGAAATCATGTTTGCACTCTTATTCTTTTAACAAGTCCTTTTCTTCATGAATGCCACACCACAAAGAAGGTGTGAGAACCATTGTGTCCAAAATGCCACAAAGTCGAATCTAGAAAAGTCTAAATTAATAACACTTTATTATATGAAAAGAGACGGGACCAAAATGTAGTTTTAGTGGTTTAAAAATAAGTAAGGAAAGAAAAGAAAAAAAATAAAAAGGTAACAGATGTGGCCCAAAGACTTTTCCTACCACATCTTCTCCAGCTACTTTTGGATCCTGCTAAATTTCATCCTAGACTTGGAGAGTTTGTTAAAGGATACATTTTTACTTTTAAATTCACGTATTAAAAAGAGATATACTAAGTTAACAGGCCTCCTTATTGGGTTGACCTCTGATTAAGTACTTTTCATGCCTAACTTCTGGGAACGAACAATCAGAATATAGTGAGGGTTCGGGGGTTTTGTTTGTTTGTTTCTTTGTTTTGTTTTTTGGAAACCAAAGTGCACATTAGCTCTGACTTCCATTCAACACAAAAACTCCACTGAAAGGAAACACAGTCACTGTGCTTGTTCATTATTTTTGTGCATCTAGTTTTAAGATCCTTTAGAGGGCTGAGGCATGATTAAACCTCACATAAGTTGACTAAATTAATAAACCAGCTGTTGTCTTTAAAGCATGTCAGAGATTTCAGTGGAGTGGAAGAGTTGCTTTCTGCTACAGCTAATAAATTTTCAAGTTAACGTATCATCGAGTTTCAGTTAAAATTAAACCTCAAATTCACAATTGTCAGACTAAACACACTACGTGTGTCACCTTTTGAACCATTGCCTGTGTAAGTCTAACCCAGCTGCCCCTTTATCTCTAGTTCTTCTTTGCAGCATTAATATTCTGGCAGGTGTGTGGGAAGCACAAGAGACCTGTGTTCCACTCACCTCAACCAGATTTGTGCATTCGGCAGACAATGCTGATGGCCAAGGCAGCAACTAGACCACGGAGCCGAGCACTTTGTTTTCAGAGTAAGATTTCCCAGGCATCCCGCGGTGTGCAGATCTCCCTGCCTGACTGCTTGAATTTAAGCCCCAAACTAAAAACACCCCCAGGTTTATGCAGGCAACCTGCTCAGAAGTGCTGCCTCACTTGAATATTAACACCCACTACCTCCACCTAAAACAGCTTTTTGGCACAACCTGTCTGGAAAACAGCTGAAAAATATTTAAATCCAGCGCTTAAGTGGCTTAGAGGATTATTAGTGGGATAAAGAGTTTTGGGGCTCGAGGTGGCTGATTCAGTGACAAACTTGGTTGATAGCGAGTGGAAATCCTGGTTGATGGGGAGCATGGAAGTCTTTATTACTGCCTTACAGGTCTTCTCTGGCCTGACATTCCCTGTGGTTTCTGGCTCCTTCCCTAGGTCCCTTTACAAGAAGTCTCACAAATTCAGGATGATAAAAATGTCTCTGAGGAACATTCGAATGTTGGTCACAAATTCCAACTGGATTTTGTTCCGCTTTCTTGTACGTCTCTGTAGTTTTCGTATGTTTCTAAATTCTCTGGCCCCGCCGGGTTGAAATGCTTGAAATCCCAAGATTCCTACCAAAGGAATGGTTTCTCCATTTATTCTGTGGCCTGGACACATAAAGGCCACTAAGAACCACGCACAGCTGAAAACATACCTTTAGTGGGTTAAAAGTCCGGACTATGAAGTCAGGCTTTTTGGGCTGAAATCCCGACTGCTAATTCCTAACTGTGTGCACTTGGACAAGCTGCTTAACCTGCTTGCTGGAGGGGCACGCACATGCGGACAGGGTGGGTCCAGGGGGACAGCAGCGTTTATTGAGAAAAGATTTTAGGTAGAGAGACAACAGGCACTGTCCATCTGCCCTCACCATGCCACAGGCAGGGGTAATATATTGTGATGTAGCCCACCTTTGGCTTTTGTCCTTTTTCACCTCTCCTATCTCCACCATGCTTCAAAAATTCCTTTTCTTTTTCTCCCTTCAAATCCTCAAGTTAAAAATCCCAGACTCCCTAAAACCTGATTTGTCCTTCACACTCTACTACGAATACAGACTTAACCTTACCAAGATGAATTTGCTTTGTAAGTGAAGAGCTTATTAGTCAAATAAGTCATTTAACAGCTAAGTTCAAAGGGAGTTCTGAGGCACCTGGGTGGCTCAGTTGGTTAAGCATCTGACTCTTGATTTCAGCTCAGGTCATGATCTCACAGTTGTTGGGTTTGAGTCCCACATCAGGCTCCATGCTGCCAGTGCAGAGACTGCTTGGGATTCTCTCTCTCCCTCCCTCTGCCCTCCTTTGCTCTCTAAATAAATAAATAAATAAATAAACAAACAAACTTAATTTTTTTTAAATCAAAGACAGTTCTATTAGTCAAAGTCTTAACAGACCAAATGTATATTCACACTAAGATAATTCAAGGAGAGGGGTGCTGGGTGGCTCAGTCAGCACAGGTCATGATCTCATGGTTTATGAGGACGAGCTCTACATTGGGCTCTGCACTGACAGCACGGATTTTGCTTGGAATTCTCTCTCCCTGCCCCACTCATGTTTTCTCTCTCTCAAAAATAAATACACTTTTTAAAAAAGCATTAAAAAAAGATAATTCAAGGAAAGACCATTTCCAAAGGGACTGATCACACAGTCATAAGTGGATGAATGGGAACCACAAGCGATAGTTCAGGAATCTGGAGCTAACAGCAGCAGAGGTGCCACCACCCCTAGACCTGAAGGGACAAAGGGAGGAAGAGGGTACCTGAACTAGAAGTAAAATCACAGAGCACTGGCTTTCTAGAGAGGAGAAAGTAACTTATGTCAAGGGGAATGTCCAGTCCAAGACAACCAAAGTGAGACAGGGCCAGGAAATAAAAACCTTGGCCTCATTCTCTCCCTTCCCTCTAATCCCCATTGGCTGAACGTAAAGAGAGCCAGAAGTTTCGGGCGTCCATCAGTGTAGTCCACGCAGGTAGGCCTCAGGACAGAAAGCAGGCTGGGAAGAGGTGGGGAGGAGAAACAAAAGAGCAAATGGAATACGTCCAGCAGAGGGGCTATGAGACATTCAGGGCAAGACTGGTCCCCTCATCCCCTCCTTGTTTTCTCATCTCTGTGCTCATCTCCTCTGATAGGTTCAGAACTCAGCAACTTGGCACAGAGTTTCTAATGTTTTGTGTTCATAAAAGAATAAAACTCTACATATCCTCTTCCCACCACTATAAACCTTCTTCAAAGTTTCAAAAAGAATCAGGTGTTGACCATCAGGCAGGCAAAGTAACTGGGAAAAACAATACTCCTTTGGCACACACATAGCTTAAAGCCGGCATCTCTCCTGGAAAGGCATTTCTTGAGCAGTCATATATCTCCAGACCTTGGGTAGAAGCAAGGAAACAAGCAGAACATAAATTTAACAAGGAAAATGAACCCGAGAGTCCAATTCAAATCTCAGGAAAAGGGTGCTTTGTATGGAATCGGAGACCGTGACTCACACGTAAGGCAGGATATGGCAGTAGAGAAAGAGACCCAACTTGAACACACACACCATGTAAATCCTTCTTTACTGTCAGCTCACATCTGAAGGTCAATTCTAAATGCATTTTGCCAATAGCATAAGGCAAAGGAACTGCACTGGAAGCAAAAAAGAGTTGGCAGCGTGCTTCTGGGAGTGGTCAACGTTATCTGTGTAGAGATGGGTCAGCAGTGTCCAAGAACCACAAATGCGCTAAGGCAGATGGAAGCAGCCTGCTCTTGCACTGGGTGAAGGTAATCTTCTGAGATGTAGTTAATATGTATGGTGCTTAGCTGAACACACAAAGAGGTGAGGCTGGGACCTGGGAAAATATACTCAATTTGTTCTTCTACAGCTTCAAGACCATCTATAAGACACAATGAAAACTCACTTGCAATCCTGGAGAACCGTTCCTTTAGGATGTATTTTTGGATTTCAACTTGTCTAGCCCTGGGTGGAAAATACAAAATTACATTAATATAACATAAATTTACAAGAAATAGAACCAGACTGTTAGGAATTTGTGACCTATATTCAGATCCTCCTGAGACATTTTCAACAACCTTCTGTTGCAAGACAGAGCTACAAAGGGACACACATAAAGAGCTAGAGATACAAGTCCCAGGAAGTCTTTCACTGAGCTAGGGAGACTCAAACTTCAGGGTTCTTTTCAAGAAATACAATTGTGGCTTAATGATTCTTCTTTTTGCTATGAGATGGAGTAGGACACTAACTAGGAAAGAATCATGCGTCTTATGCTATTGCTCAGAGACTGTAGCATTCTGTGGCTCCTAAATCAAAGTTTCTTTTCAGTTGGCTCCTCCCCTATTCCTTGACAGAGGGGTGAACATGTTTGCAATACTGACTGCAAACCAGTGTTTGCACCAGTATGGCACCTTGTGATTCACAGTGGACCCCTCCATACTGAGCAACTCCATCAGAAGATGGTGAATGATGATACCATCAGTGTCCCACTGGAATCTCTTCCAATAACTTGCTCTATCTCTAATTTTAGTAGCAAATCTCAGGAAAGAAAAATGGCCAGATTCCAAGGACATAGAATATCTTGAGTTGCTTTGGGGAATTTTTCACTCCATCTCTTTTATATGCGTTCAATATGAACTTTTCCTAGGAACATTTGTATTTCAATATGGTAACAACAGCAACCCACCGTATTCATTTGAAATCTTTTTAGGTGAGAGCACCAAGGGTTTTATAACAATATCACTGTTTTGAGTGAGGCAGTGGCTTCTACCACTGGTCTCACTGGTATGCAAACTAAAAATGACTGAGGATAGTCAGGAAGCATTGTTGATGTTGTTTGTTAGGACTTAGACTGTGCGTCCTGAGCATGAACAATTGTGATTACCATGCACACCATCTCTAAAGGCTGCCATCCTTAAAGGCCTATCTGTGCACTTTGTACTGTGACCACCCAACAGTGTACAAGGCAAGATGGCAAAAATTGCCTGAAGAATTCACTAGCCCCAGTCCCCTCTCAAAAACAAAACCAATGAGAAAAATAAATCTGGGAAGTTGAGAGTCATATTCACAGTGGCACAAATAATCTTTGGGGGTCTTTTATGATTAACTTTATAATAGATGAGTCAAAACTATTCTTTCTCCCTCCTTTCTTCTTTCCCCAGTCATTCATATATTATCATTCCAGAATAGAGAAGACCTTCAAAATTTAACTGTCTAAAATAGGCATTCAAATCTTCATAAGACATGTCTAAGTTTTAATTTGGGCCTATATAGCCAACTAAGTGCTGCAGTTAGAAATTGGATAATGGGCCAAGTTTTGTTTAAACAACAAAAAAACCTGCCCTTGGGGGACTCTAAGATCAATGGATGAATGCATAAAACCTCAGGGTTTTCCCCCTCAATTTTAAAAATCTGGATTGCTGTATAGGAGCTGTGAATTTCACACATTCCTTACTTGGGCCTGACCCCGCCAAACCTCCTGATATAGAAAAAGCAATGAGAGACAAATGGCTGAATGAAGGAAGTAACGGAAACGACTGTGTTCTCTAATATACAAAAACAGGTAATTAATTCTCCCCTTTCCTATCCCTTATTAACTGTGACCTGTGCACGCACTTCTTCGAGTTTTTCAGTACCACAGGGATAGGCTTTAGCCAAACTGGAAATATCCGCCTTAATAAAGGTCCACTATAGGCTCATTGAGAGCAGGTCTGTTTTTAATACTGAAAATAGAAGACCCATAGAGATATCCACATGGACGAATTTCCTGTTCTTGATTACACCGTGTGGTTTGGGTTCTACACTAAGCCTAGATTAAGAGATTTAATCCTTTTTGTTTTTAGAAGAAAGGAAGAAAAGAACGAAATCCCACTTCTCTTCCTACCTAGATTTAAGATCATAGTATAGTTAAGGCGTTTACAAACCAGCCCTGTATTCCATCAACTTTAGTCAGAGGTCAAATATCTTCCTCTGACAATCCACTCTACTACCCAGAAAACTTTTGTCCTTAGAATTTTCTTACATTAATGAAAGATTATTGATTTTATCTAGTGCTTTAAATAAATGAGGGAAAAGACAAACTCTTTCTCTCTCTCTTTTAACCTACCCCAAAACCTTCCAATGTATTATCAACAATAACATGAGGTACTCTCCCATCTTCTACTTATTTTAATGACATTCCCTCAAGAAAAGCTCTGAGATGAGTTGATTGAAATGGAAGAAATTTTGGAAGATTTTAAAATACTTGCAAACTTGCAAACACTAAAGTCAAAGTGCTCTACTGCCTGCCCTCTTCCCCTATCCTAGCTTTGGGGAAAACATGGAACCTTTAGAGAAACTATGAGATCATACAACAAAGAAACTGTGAAACACAGGAAAAATTCTATGTGGTTTCTCAAATGTTTCTTCTGAGGATCCAGGGGAGCACAGGCTGTAGACCAGTCTCCCAAAAAGGGTTTGAGAGCCTAGCCCAAAATGGCCCACTGTGAGGAGGAAATGTGACTAAAGTCTAAGTTTAATTCAAATGAGTCAGCACTCTATAACTAATATTTCTGTATTTGTTTTAACATTGATATATTTTAAATTAGTTACTGTAAGGATAATTGACACTCCAGGGAGATACACCACATCCCCCGCCTAGGCTGATATATGCGTGCCCAGTTTTAGAAGCAAGGCTTCAACGTCTGTGCTGAAGGATAGACTGGTATATTTCATAGTGTTTTTCCTACCCAAAGTATTCTTACCTCTCCCAACTCTGCTTAAGTGTACATTTTCACTTTCTTAAACTCCCTGGAATTCTGCTGATTAAATATTTGCTTGACCCTTCTTTAAAAATATTTTACCACTAGAAAGTTAACTACCAATCATGGGTATGTTAGTGTAAGAAATTCAATCAGATTATTTTCCTGTTAGTATCTACTTGGCATTAGCTGCCCTTAGGATGTTCAATGGCAAACTTGTAATTTCACAGAAAGGAAAAATAGGTAATTGCTGCAGCCCAAGAGCCCCAAAGATAAGAGAGCTGGGGAATAAGCTGGGATGTACAAAAGGTGATAGGAAAGTGACTCCCCAAAAAGCATAACAATTTGGAAACTCACTGGAGTCAATCCACACACTGTAAAGGATAAAGAAACTTTCTGTCTCCTTCCTATTCCCCTTACCGTATGCTCCCAATTTCTACCACCTAGAACACATAATAATATAAAAAAACATTTTGTATTTACTAGTGGCTGGCATTAAATGTATTTGACTGGGCTTGTCTAAAACCTGAAATGCCATTTATAGCATCATATCAATAAATTAGTAAAGGTTCCAGACCACTAATTTACACATGACTTTTTGGAATACTCTTTATTCATAAAATAGATTCTGTTATGAAAGTCCATAAGCAGCTAACAAATGTCTGAATTAGATGGACTCCAGGGGAAAATGAGTTAAACTGAGAAACTATCCACTTCCTTCAAGTTCTAGCACTTTTCCTCCATGAAAAGTAACGAGTGAATGGAAGGGTCCACAAGACAGGGACTGGTGTACTAAGACAGAAGTACAAGTCATCAACTTAGTACACTGAAAGGAATCACAAAGGTCTTATAAAGCTCCACCACCTCCACAGCCAATATCAGGTCCAATAGCACCTTAAACCATTCTAGAATGACAGAAGGCCATCTCATTTCTTTCTTTTTTTAATTAAGTTTATAAGTTTTAATTCCAATATAGTTAATATACAGTGCTATATTAGTTTCAGGTGTACAATGTAGTGAATCAACAATTCTATACATTACTTAGTGCTCATCATGTCAAGTGTTCTCTTAATCCCTATCACCTGTTTCACCCATCCGCCAACTCATATATATATATATATATATATATATATATATATATATATCCATTTAGATTAATCCCACAAGCCTTTGAAACTCTGAGAACAAGCAATTAAGAGTAAGAGATTAGGTGAAATAGTCACACAATTAACAAACTGAGTTAGAATTCCAGCTTCAAACAGTCTGATCCCAGAATGTGTCTTCCTAACCATGAATCTATGCTGCCCAGAACCAGGCAGTGACCAGACTTCTGGCTCCCTGAGTGTCCCTGCCTGCCCATGAATGCCCCCATGACAATCATCCTCTGAAATTCCACAACCAATCTCAAAACCTTGACTATCCATGAGTTATGGCTATACCTGCTCTTATGCTGCTAGTGCACAGGAGCTAAGGGGCTGCATTGGGGGAAGCTGACTAGATTCTGCACAGAGCAACATATCAGGATCAAAATAGCTCAAGAGGACAACTGGGTACATTGCTCCCTCTTACCTCTTCATACACACAGATATATTTCCAAAAATAAAATTTTTCCAGGTATATTTTACATTCCTGATGGCACTGAACCTATATCAAAAGATATTCCTTACCATGGTAAACAGCCCAAGAGGTTTTCACATGGTTTATTCCACCAATATTGGAAGGTTTACCTTGGGAAATGCATTTGGTGAATATATTCAGCAATGTACTATGGTGAGGAAATCATATTTAGAGTCAGAGGATATGGTTAGGGCCTCAGCTCCACTATAAAAGTGACATTCTTAAATAAATTATTTACTCTTTGAGCCTCAATTACATCATCTGTAAAATGAGAATAAGGGTAATATGTACAGTCAATTATTGTTATCCAGGGTAATTGTGTTCTATAAAATCACCCTGAATACTGAATTAAGCTAATACTAACTTATTGTTCCTAGGGAAAATACAGGGTTAGGTTCCAGAAAATCCCCAGTCACATTTTAACCAACTCATCAGTACATACCTTGGTTTATGTGGCTTATGCTTAAAAACACCTTATTTAATATATATTGTTGACTCATGAATAGTATTACAACTCATGCTTAATGAAGCTTATCTAACTTACATATTTTCCCTGTAAGGCGCATCATAGCTTTCTTGCACTTATGAACACTACACAGCACTTCAGTGCTACACTTGGGAATCATTTTATTTTTATTTATTTATTTATTTTTTGGGGGGGGAATCATTTTAAAAACGAAATCACATGGGGCACCTGGGTGGCTCAGTCTGTTGAGCATCCGACCTCGGCTCAGGTCATGAATTCACGGCTCGTCAGTTTGAGCCCTATGTTGGGCTCTGTGCTGATAGCTCAGAACCTGGAGCCTGCTTCAGATTCTCTGTCTCCCTCTTTCTGCCCCTCTCCTGCTCACACTCTGTCTCTCTCTCTCTCTCAAAAGTAAATAAACATTAAAAAATATTTTTTAAATGAAATTGCCATCAAAAAGCACAAAATCCAAAACACATGGCACTAAATAGACCCCAAAAAGGACACTCATTGACAGCATGAGAGCTAAATAAGATGGCAAAGAGTCACCTTGTTCGACTCAGCTGGGAATGAACTTGATAGGCACTCAGATTTTTCACTGCCCTGAGCACACATGTACATGAATGTCCACAAGAGCACTCTGACTATTGGTTTGGGGTTTACAATTAAATTTCAGCATGTAGGCAAATTAACAAATATGAAATCTACAAGTAATGAAGATCAACTATATATCATAACTATTACTAGGGATTAAAATAGTTAATGGTTATATATAAGAAAAATCATTTATGAATGGCAAAACACTAAAAAATATAATCCGAACTCCTTGACTTTGCTAGTTCTCTTTAAATCTTTCCACATTAGCAAAGTGACTACTATATCACAGATTCTTGGTAAACAATTGCTGGGTGAATGAATGATAATGTGACTTCTGCCTCAAGTTCCTGATGATCTCAAAAGGGAAGCAAGGCCGAAACACATGGGAAGTTACAGAGTCAACTGATGGTACAAGGCATCAGTTCAAGAAATTCTGAAGCCCATTTCTCTTTCAAGGTACCAAATTCTGAATTGCTGGGCTCTTAACATTTTTAGATCATGTTTGGACAGCCTAGGGTACCTAAGAGGCAGTGCAGTCGCCTGGTTTGCCAAGGTGGCACAGACGCCTTAGTGAATTAGAGGTGAAAGCCACATCTCCAGCCCTGGCAGGAACCAGAGAAAAGCATATTCATGAAAAAGACCCCGGGTTCCTTTAGTACCTCTCTCACTACACAGCCTTCCCACCACATCACCTCCCATTGTCTCAACAATATTCCAGATCCTTTCACCAGCTGCAAACTAGCCAAAAACCAAGGTATATGGTTTATTTTCTATAGACTGTGAGGTTAAAATAACTTTCCCTTCCTGACTCCCTCTTTGCTTAGCAAATCTCTTTACTGGTTTTCCATCTTTTCTTTTAAAACCATCATAACTGGAGCTTCTCTACAGCTTGATCATTAAAATCAGGCAGGCAGAGATTTGGCAGGCAAAGAAAGGGTTTCAATTCTAACATTCAAGGCACATGTGCAACAGGGAACTTCTCAACTTGGAAAAGAATCGAGATTAAAATTTGGCCCACAGCTGATTTGATCCCTAGAGAATTTTCTTATTCTTTTATCCAGAACTGCTTTTCAACTGCAGAGTTTACCCCCACCTCGCCCTTCAATTGAAATTCTGCAGGTTTTGTTCCTTTGACTCTTGGGACACTTTCCTCCTTTATAATTCCACTTTAAAATTTGAAAACTAAAAAATGGATACCATCTTTATATGCTAGATGTCTGAGACAGAATCTTTTTTTCCCATTTGTTTTACTGTCCATGTTAAAAAACATTGCATTGAACAATAAATTATGGCTTTTGCCTATTTATAGGATTTAAGTTACCTATAGAAATATTTATTCCTTTCCTCCTTTTTGCCTTTTCTAACCAGTATCATCAAAAATAAAAGAAACAACTCCAATAGAATCTCTATGTCCCAGTTAGTGTTAAATGGAAGTGAAATACTAAGGGAAATAGATTAAGCAAAACTTATGCAACTTTTTTCAAGGGCTGTTCTTGACCATTTAATTTATTGGAAGGATATGCTCTGTGGTTCTTGATTTAGCAGCAACCATTCTTTTGTTTACATAGAGTTATGGTTTTATTTGTTGTTTTGCCCTTTATTGAACACATAGAGTTTTTTTAACCTAATATTTAGAAAAAAAAAGGTAAAGAAACAAAATCACCAATTGCCATATTAATTATCATCATTGAGCCTCTAAGTCCAGAACTCCAAAGCAGTATGAGACTATATGTTCTTAAGTCCAGTATAAACAAATACCAACACCCTCTCCATGAAACTTTTAATGATTCTTTTGCCATAAAATCTAGAAGGAGGAGGAGGAAGAGGCAGAAGAGGAGGAGAAAGAAAGAGGGATGAGGAGGAAGAGGAGAAAAGGTAAGATGACAGGTGAGACCAAGAAAAACCTGTAAGTCAGAAAGCAGAATTCGTGATAGGTAATTGACCCAGGAAAGGTCTAAGCCAGATGAGATATCCATGACTCAATTCAATTTACACTGCAGAACACCCAAAAGGCTCAAGAATGGAGATACCAGGTATTTCTGGAAAGTGGCAGTGGAGGACAAAAACTGGAGGGTTGGCTGAATGCCCATTTAAAAAATATTCACCCCCATCTTTTCCCTCATGTCAAAAGTAGACTGGAATTTTATTATTTGGAGAAGGTAAAACAAATTTCTGGACTAAAGAACACTAGGCATAATTAAAAGCCAGTAACACTGAATAAAAACAAAGATTAAATAAAACTTTACATACTGAATGCTGGAACTCTCCACTCTCTTTCTCCACTTGCCTCCCAGGATGCTGGCAATCAGGTATATAAGCTCTAGACTGAAGTCTTCTCTGGGGAATCTAACCATCTCAATAGGAAAAAAACCTCAAGATACAAACATCAGGGTTCCCCAAGGAAATAAGACAGTCATCCTGCACTGAAGCCTGTCCCATAAGACCCACCCATGAGTACAACTGGCCTTTCAGGGCCCCACTCTCATATATGAATAGGCAGACACAGATCAACCAACATCTGGAGAAGGTCTCTAGCTTTAAAGTAAGGTCCTCAAACAGGACAAAAGAAACTAGTTAAAAATAAAGACTATGTAGAGAGAAAGAAAAATATATTATAATTATCATAAAAAGATAAGGAAAGATATTATAACTATGAAACAAGAAAAGGAAACTATCTTTTAAATTTTAAAAAGAAACACTCAGAAAATAAGACAAGACTCTTGAAAGCCAACAACACAGCAGTACAAATGACAAACTCAGTAAAAGCCTCAGTAGAAAAATTTGAGAAAAATTTCCCAGAGACTATATCAAAAATATGAAAAGACAGAAAATGGCAAAGAAAAGATAAAACAATTTCAAGACTATCCTAGAAAATCCTACAACCAAGGAAAAGTTTGAGGAGGAGAAAACAGAAATAAAGGAATCACTGAAGATGTCATTCAAGAAAGTTTCCTAGAACTGAAAGAATGAGTTCCCAAAGGCCAAGATCCCATCAAATGCCCATCACAATGGATGAAAATAAATGTACCCAAACACATCATTATGAAATTTTGAAACCCTGTGATCAAGGGGAATTGCCTAAGGCTTCTAAACAGTTAAAACAGGTTTTCTACAAAGGAGGATGAATCTGAATGATATCTGGATTCTCAGTGGCATCACTAGAGGTTGAAGACATTAGGGCAATGCCTTCAAAATTCTGAGGAAAAATTATTTCCAAATGAAAATCTATGCCCAAATATCAATCAGGTATAAGGGTAAATAGATATTTTCAGTCAGGCAAAATGTTAGAATATTCACCTCTCATGTACCCTTTCTCAGCACTCATAAACAGAAATGATAAATAAACTGTGATATAATCCTATGGAGAAATATATATAGTGAAGGTGAGTGAATTTCAGCTACAAGCAACAGTGCCCATAAATCACAGAAGCATAATGTTAAGTAGAAAAGACAAGTCTCAGAAGGACATAAACCCACATGATTCACTTACATAAATTTCCCAAATATGCAAATCAAATATATTGTTTAGGAGCAAAAAATGTGGTGAAACTATAAAGAAAAGAAAAGACTAAAAAACAGTTGAGAATCATGCTCACCTGTGAAAGGGAGGAAAGGGCAATGAGATTAGAAAACAGTATACAGTGGACTTCAGAGGTCAAAGTAATATTCTTTTACATAAGCTGGGAAAACAAGTGTTCCTATTGGAGCTTAGATAAACACACAGAGCTCTGCAGAATTCTTATGTGCAACCTGCCAATGCTCTGTTCTTTTTAAAGAACAGGAGTCAAAAGGCCCGGGTGGACAAAGGATTATGGGAAAGCTAAGTATATGTAGGAAGTTGTCTTTTGTTAGGACAAACATATAACCCTAACGGAACCTGGCCCCACACGTTCAGTGTTGGAGCTGTAACGAAATCAAGAAACACAAGTCATTAGCCAAAAGTAATTTAAAAGGAATTCCATTTTTTGCTGTATTTCTAGAAAACCACAACGAGGATCATAATTGACAGAAAACCATAACGAGGATCTCAAAAACACTTACTCAGTCTCCATGCCTCTCCTGCCTCCTTCCTGCACCTCTGCAGCTCTTCCCACACTAACTACTGAACTAGCAATTCAACTTCTCATTCTCAGATTGGGAGTATGGAGAAGTGTGCTGTGAACACTACCATCTTACAAATTCTCGCTGTCATATATTAATGCAGACATTGTATAAAAGACGTGACAACAACATGGAAGGTGCTGAGAAGCACAGATAGGAAACTTGTCAGGGGTGGCCTTATTGAAAATACACTAGTCACATTGAGGAGGGCACCTGTCAGGATGAGCACTGGGCATTGTATGGAAACCAACTTGACAATAAATTTCATATTTAAAAAAATACACTAGTCAATGATCTCTCATTTCCACTTGAACAACCTAGGAGAATTAGAGAAAAAGCCAAGGCGTCAAGCCCCTCTCTTATCTAAGGGCATGAAATTATACATTCAGGGGGAATCTGTAGTACGAAGAAAGTATAGAAGATTAACTGATATGTTATAAATAAGTATTAAAAATGCAGACCCCAAATCCAGTAAGACATGTGCTCCTTTAAGGCCGTTCTAACCAAGAAATGATTTCCATATTCCAAATGAGGGCTCTGCAATTCCTTCAGCGAACACATTAGTATTCTTGTGTGCTCTGTAGTAAAAAAGGAGTGCCTGATTACAATTCACTATCCAGAATTTTATGGCTAGAACTTGAAGAAAACAGAGTTTCTGCCAAAATAGCTTCCTGCCCAGGTGCTGAACCAATTAACTCTTAAGCAATCAGGCCGTAAAACCCGTAATGGTGAGTTTTCTGAAGTGCTATATATAAGAAGACAGCTTGGAAAAATAAAGATGAAAATTTGTTTTCATAACCAGGAGTGTTTGAAATCCTGAGAGACTGTTTGAACGCCTTGCTGAAATGCATGTGACGCTGCAAATTCCCAAATGATCTGATGGTTAAAGATCTATGCAGTCAACGCTGACACTTTTTTTTCCCTAAAATGTAGAGAAACCTATTTTTTTATAATGTGTAATTTAACTGTCTATGGAGAGCCCAGTGAATAAATTTGCTTTTGAAAAAACGTTCAAATGTGAAGCTGGCTATTAAAATATTTCATCCAGCTAGCAGCATCAAAAGAAGAATTACAGCCGTAGTTTCTTTTAAGAATGAAAAAGCAAAAAGCTAGTAGTCAACTAGTAACTTCTTTTTCTAACTCAGCTACAAAATACAAAACATGACATTTTACTATTTTAGCAATTTCACAAATGGTTACTTAATGTTTACAGAGGAAGAATAGGATATAAAACACGATGATATGAAGCATACAACTCCAGAAGCAAAAGTTCCAGATCTCTGCAAAAATGAAGCATCCAGATTTGCCAGTCTCAAGAAGCACCATAGTAAGATCTCTTTCCCTCTGCACAAACCCCAGGTTTGGCAGACATCCTACAACGGGATGAAACTGATAATATTTTGGAAAACCAAAGTATTGAATACAGATCTGGTTCCTTCCTTCCTTCCTCCGTTTCTCTTTTCCTCTCTCCCTTCCTTCGTGCCTTCCTTCCTCCCTCCCTACTTCCTTCCTTCCTTCCTTCCTTCCTTCCTTCCTTCCTTCCTTCCTTCCTTTCTTGTGGTTTTCTAAGGATAGTTAGGGAGATCTTTAAGGCCCCAGAATAACACACTAACCTGAGATCTTTCAAGTGTACTGGTTGTGTTGGCTTTGCTATTAATTGGCTTCATAGCCTAGAGTAGCTACTTACTGTCTGCTCACTATAGCATCTATAATGTGTCAAAATCCAGATATTCCTTCCCAGTGGACTCTGAACATAGGATTTTGTCATACACTATACTTGGTTCTGACTGGACAGAAAGCACAATGGGGATATGGTTCCAATAAATATTTAACATCCAAAGGAGAAGATTCCAATGAGTAAGCAAAAGGAGAAATATCTAGAAACTTCTAAGTCCTCTCCAGCTCTAATTTTAGCATTTCAGTGGGAATGAAAACAATAGGTAAAGATCAGAAAGGAATGTGATGATTGCAGTTATTTTGATAGAGTAATTAAAACAACAGGCACTTGTGGAGTGAGCAGGCTGCAAGACAGCAGGAGGCCTGAAGAATACAAAACCAAGAGAGGAAAGAGGTTTTATTTATGTGTGGGCGGCCACTAACACAACTCCACTCACCAAACATTTATCGAGCACTTCCTGAGGCCTGGCTCTGTGTTAAGTGCTGGCTAAGACCCAGGCCCTAAAAATATAGTGGGAAGAACAACATGCAGATGGATAAGTTGCCCTAAAGTGTGGTAAATGATATTACAGAGATGGCCAAACATGCTAAGGGAGCAAAGAGAAAAGATTAATCCATTGACAGGAGTTAGCAGAGGTCATGAGACTAAATTACAGTCAAACCTACAATTTTGTCAGGACAAAAGATTAACATTGCTTTCAGCTCATTTTCAATTTCTTATTTTTCACATTTTCCACATAATACAGAAAGCTGCCCTAGACTCTAAGTATGAGTTTCAGCTTCTGTGGGCTTCGGGTGATATAAACAATTTTCTATTCTACCTGAGTTTCCTGAGTTGTCTATCAAGTTAAGCCTTGCTTTTTCTTCACTGGATAGCCTCCTATATTACATACCACCAGCTCACCGAAATTCAAAAGAAATTGAACTGAAAGATATTGAATACATACAAGAAAAGGTTTGATATTAATGCTAGCCTATCTGATGTCTCAATCAAATCAAAGACTTACAAGCTTTACTCCACAAAATGCCAACTCCCATGTTAAAGTTTCCTTCACATACCACAAATACAAAGCTTAGTAAATAATGAACAATGATGTATATACATTTTCTTGCTGTACCTAGCAAGATGGTCTGGTAAATGTAATGGGAAACACCGGGCAATTAGTGAAAAATGCTTTTCTAGTTCTTGACTCAGTTCTCTACTTTACCTATGTGAAGTCAAACAAACCCTATTGCTTATCCCCTCTGCTAAGTAAGTCATCTCTGTTTATCTGTCCTGGGTGTGAACAGACATCACCTTATCTTGTTTGTTAAGATGGAGACTTCTTGTGGCCACCCTCAAGCTACAACTGGAATGAGTTCAGGGATGCAGATGATGTGGCCTCCTCCTCGGATCTCCCAAAGACGCTGCACAGCATGTGAGCCCCCACAAGGCCACAACATCACATCTCCCCATGGTGCCCCCTTCCTGGGCCGACTAATTACCCAGAAAAGGTGCCAACCAGCTTTCCAAAAGATGGTGGAAGTAGCAGAATGATCCTCGTGTGTCCCCACAACTCCAGACTAAAGATGGCATCATGAAAGCCATGAATGAGAGGCCCCCAACACCAGCAAAGCAAAAGGGAGATCCTGCTGCAACAATGACTGAATCTCCACCACTTTCCCCAGTGCCCAGATTTAGACACCCCACCCTGAAAAAAATGTATCAAAAAAGAAATTCTGGAGTAGAACCGCATGGAAGGTGCCAAAGGAATCATATCTACTCATGGCCAGCAAATCCTGACCAGCCTGTATTCTTCACCCACAGCAGCACACCTTTGCCGAGGGAAGTCCAAACTAGCATAAAGAAATACACAGAGGGGGCGCCTGGGTGGCTCAGTTGGTTAAGTGGCCGACTTCGGCTCATGTCATGATCTCGTAGTCCGTGAGTTCGAGCCCCGCGTTGGGCTCTGTGCTGACAGCTCAGAGCCTGGAGCCTATTTCAGATTCTGTGTCTCCCTCTCTCTGACTCTCCCCCGTTCATGCTCTGTCTCTCTCTGTCTCAAAAATAAATAAGCATTAAAAAAGTTTTTTAATAAAAAAAAGAAATACACAGAAATACTGTTAACTACAAGACAAGGATAAACTTAAGAGAACAAAATCCTGTTCACTAAGCCAACAGGTCTTACCCTCCCAGGGTTATCTCTTCCACTCCAGACTCAGACAAATAACTCATGATCCCAAAGATTTTGTGTAATAAGAACATGACATTCCCAGAAGTCAACAGGCCTGGGGTAGGGTGGGGAGCACAGGAGCTAAGGAGGTCAGGAGCCTAAATTATAAAGTTAAAGCCAGGATTCCCATCTATCCTTAAGATTTTTGTTTATCCTTAAGTTCTTGGTCTCACTTTCCACATAATGCAGCAAGGAGATAAGAGGGGCCACAACTACAAATGTAGAAACAACCTGGACTCTTAACATATATCACTCCTGTAAACAGTTCTGAAACATCTAACAATTCTGTGCTTAACCTAATATTTATCTCTATATACATGACAGACAAGCTGTCACCTGAAGAGCTTGAAAAGACATGCTAATCCTTTGTTTCTAATTTTGCCAGTTAAAATTTTAAATGTAAACGTTCACATGGGATTTCAGCATGACTTAATAAGCTATATTATATCCTTTCCATCACCTATGCCGACAAACAATCCCAGGGATGGCTAGAATTAGATTTTCCAACAGGCCCCAGCCCAGATCCAGAGCAGGTCTGCACTAGTTCCAGACTGTAGTCTGTCCTCCAGCCTCCAGCCCAGAAAAGGGACTATGACCAGGGTCATCCAAAGAAGCTCCAAAGCCTTCTAGAACATGAGGCTCACTTTTGAACTTGTACATAGCTCCCAGGGATTTGAATCTGATACTCACTGTTAGCTCCCTCAGCAGCAGTGCACCACCCAAATATTCACATTCAGAGAAGTAAATCCTCACTGCTGTCCCTAAAAGTTACTCTGAGATATGACAGTAAGAAGGACATAAAAAGCATACACAAGAATTTGATCTGGAAGTGACTTCCCTCCATACTTTCTTTCAAGTTCCTTTGCACTGCTAAGATAGATAGAAAAGACTGTCACACAATTTGGAAATACAGAGAAAGTAAAAACCCTAAAATTCTCTGCTCTCTGCCTCATTCAGGCACCAGTCTACCTCAATATGCTCTGTCCCCAGCCCTCTTCAGTTCCCCACAAACTCACTGCTGTATCATCTAGTCTCAGTGTGATGTATAACTTCAGTATGTGAGGCTAAACTGAAGGGGATAAGAAAGACAGACAGAAGGTAGTAATCAATCTACACTAGAAGTTTTTGCTTCCTCTGGGTAAGTGCATGGATCTGGAAGTACATACAATTTGATTATTATAAATAGCAAAGAAGAACAAAAACCTTTGCTTCACCTTTGCTTCATGTTTGACATATTTTAGGTACTGATATCTCAGCATAAAATGTAAATTCAATTTTTACAGACAAGAATTACATAATTTTTTTGTGAACTATGAAGGAATTCTTTCACGGTACAGGCATGGCACAGCCCAGTCTCAAACTGGGTTTCAAAGTGGACAGTCAGTAAGTCAGCAACTTTCTGAACACGTGTTGTTGCACAGGGATGGGCCTATACCCACAACACTTACGAATTAAAAAGAAATGGCAAATTACTTAGGATCGAATAGAGAAAGGGGATCAAAAACAAATTTACCAGCGCTTGCAAAAGCAAAAATGAACAAACTTAAATGTATATATGTATTAACATATTCACTCAATGTTTATTATTTACCATAAATATACATATAACATTGTCAGTTACACATAGAAATAAGCAAGACTTGTGCTGAGGGAATGTGGTATCTTAAAGTGGCCTCAAAGCACTCTTTTGTCCAGTAATTCTCCCTTACCTCCAGTGCAGGAACCCAAAAGAAGAATTCATTGCTTAACTACTATGTATTAGATACCTAAGATAATATTTTTCTTATGAAATGGCATGTATTAAATGCTCAGTAAATGTTAGAGTCCCTCTCAGCAATATTTGTTTTAAATTCTTTCTGTTTAACTTAATATTGCTGAATAACATCCAGAATGTTTGGAATGTTTATACCACTGCCACATTCTTAGACATTGAAAACAAAAGACCTGAGTCCAAGGATATTCACTATGGATATACCCTTTTTTTCCCATGGAATTATAATTTAGTGCAAACAGAGTATTTGACCAGAGATGCATATGATTTGTGATTTGAATTCACTGGATTGAGAAATGATGCTTCCTGGTTATTTTGTCCATGAAGAAACCTGCATCAACCAAAACATATTATAAAATGGAACCAGTAGAGGGGGAGGCAGGACTTACGGAATAGCAGAATCAGTACCTCCATAAATCCAGTGCTCCATCAAAACCACAAAAATACTGGCAAAAATATTAACATCAACTTTTTTTTTGTAATTTTGGAAATTAAGCAAAAGCTTGCAAAAATCTAAAGAGTTTATTCAAGAAAAAATACTAAACCTTGGTAAGTAGATATTTTAACTTGAGTTAGTCCTATCTACCTTTCTACTCAGCTCCATTCCAATGCCTTGAAAGTCATTAGACTGGGAGGCACCAGAGGGAAAGGCAAATTCTGCAACTCCTCACTATTTGACCTGACTCACAGTTCTCTTGGATAGCCACATTCACAGGGTGCTATGTATTTGCCTGACTCAGAGTTCAGCTCCACAGGAAAAGCCCTGTTCCCAGGATGCTGATGAAAACAATCAGATTCAATTATTTAACATTCCATTTGATTAAGATTGCAATACCAATTGGGGCAAATAAAATCTTGGCAAAAAATATAAAAGGAAGATCTGGGGAATGAGACTTCCATAGGGGGTGCTGAAAAGCTCTGACATACTGCTGGGAATCTGGAACATCATACACATGTGTAGGGCTGTGCTCATGCCCAACAAGGTTCAGAGAGGACACCAATCACTCACCTCTGACTGACCTTGAAGTTCTGTACAAGTAGAAAGTGAAGGCTAAGACAGACTTATAAACTACCTATGATTTGAAGGTGTATCTCCAACACACACACACACACACACACACACACACACACACACACACATATATATGTATATATATACACCCCTTATCAAAAGGTGGAATAGTTACTGGGTCAAGTCATTTAAGTAAATCTTTTGCCCAATCAGTTGCTCACTGATAAGCTATAATGACCTGACCCTAAGGTCAATCCCTGCAAAGCCAGTCTTAAAAATAAAAATAATAAGTTTTTAATAAATTAGGGGAGCCTGGGTGGCTCAGTCAGTTAAGTGTCCGACTGCAGCTCAGGTCATGATTTCACAGTTCATGGGTTTGAGCCCTGTGTCAGGCTCCATACTGACAGCTCAGAGCCTGGACCCTGCTTTGATTCTGTGTCTCCCTCTCTCTCTTCCCCTCACCTTTTTGCACTCTCTCTCTCTCTTTCTCTCTCTCTCTTTCAAAAATAAATAAACAAAACAAATTTAATAAAAATAAAAAATTAAGTTTTTAATAAATTAATTTAAAAAACAAAAACAAGCATAAACTTTAGTGCCCACATACTGAAGGGAATACAGACTCTATAGAATTTGTCCAAAAAGTCATTAAACAAACAATAACAAAATGGCAACAACAAACTCCAGGGGTAGGGTATTAGAAATCTGATTCCAGAGCTGCCACATTATATTATCTAAAATGTCCAATATTTAGGGGAAAATACCGGTATACATGACATGCAAAGAAACAGGGGAGTGTGGCCCATATACAGAGGGACAAAAAGCAGTTAGTAGAAATTGTCCCTAAGGTGGTCCCATATGTGGATTTATCAGAAAAAGATTTTTAAAACAGCTAAGGAGTTAAAGGGAAGTTGTCTGACAACTATATCTCATTAAATAAATAATATCAATAAAGAGGTAGAATTCTATAAACTTAAAAACCAAACAGAAATATCAGAGTGAAAAGTGCAATTGCTGAAGAGATAAATAATCACTAGAGTGGCTCAACAATGGATCTAAGCTGGTAGAACAAAGAATCAGTGATCTTGAAGACAGATAAGTAGAGCTTACTCAGTCTGAGGAACAAAAAGAAAAAAATGAATAAAAATAAACAGAGCCTATGAGATGTGTAAGATACCATCAATATAACAACACATGCATAATGGGAGCCCTAAAAAGAGAGGAGAGAATGAACCAAGTAGAGGTGGCCATAAGCTTGAAAGTGAACAAAAGAATAAAACAACTAACCCAGACTTTTAAGCTTAAAACGTCATAAAGATACTTCCTTCTTGTTATTCTGCTTGTTCATTTTAATTTACTCAGCAGGGACGATGTAAGACAGGTGTCAGACCTAAAGTTCGCATATTTGATACAAGGCTGATTTGAGTGATGAAATGGTTTCATCTTGTGCTGTGGAGAATTTATGTATCTGGAAAAACGAACTGGGAATCTCTCAAACAGGACTATAAAACAAACCACAGCAAATCAACATCCTGACAAAGCAGGGGTCGCAATGGCCATTCCCTGTCCACCTGCACTGCCATTCATCTCACATCTCCTTCCCAGCTGCACTGTTCCTTCAACGTAAGACTTCCTCTTAGCAATAATTGATCAGCAAGAGGATTTTGGATTACGCTCCATTCAACCTTTGAATAAGTAAGAAGTAATTCCAACAGAATATACCTTTGTCCAAATGAAGAGTGAGAAAAGATTGTAATGTTCGTCTTCCAGACTGCTGATGTTGCTGATCAGCAGTACCACCAGACACTTGGACACAGACCTACGAGACAGCAGCTATCAAGGTCAACAGCTTCCCATAGACCTCTCCATGAGTTCCCTTCATGGTCTCGCTTCAGTGGCCACATGTGCTTGGCTTTCTTGGGCTTCCCTGCAGGCCCTCACTAGTTCACCAGCAACCAGTGCATTGGGAAGGGTTCTCTCTTTGGTGTCCCAAAACCTTCCCCTAGACCACCCCTTGCCCAGCTCCTCCCACATTTGTGTCAGATCTAATTCTGACACTAAATCCCTCTTCCCACCATCCTTGTAGCAGCTCTGTCTTCCTGAGTGACCTGGACTGAGAAAGAAGCTGAATATTCCTCTCTCCTCACACTGTGCCAGCAGCAAGCCCTCCTCTCCCTGAAACAAACATATGCCTTAGGCTAACTAGAACAAAGCTTCTATTTCCATAAGACAAAAGAGAAAAGTAAATTAATAATTTTCCAATTATTGCCACTCGAAAAAGTTCTAATCTGGGCCCAGTAATATGTTTTCAACTGGATCAGCCCTAACTTACTAAATACCTGTAAGATTTAAGAAGGGCATAATGAAAGATAAAGTTAGAAAGAGTAAATGCTATCAAACAGCTCATAAAGTTTATAGACCTAGAAAATATGAAGTCACAGAGGTCAGTACCAAAGAGTAAGTTCATGAGAAATGCAATGTTTAGAGAAAACGTCACTGTTTTAATATTGAAGGTCCCAAGGACCATGCATGGCTGAACAAAAATAAAGCTGAGTAAAAAAAAAATAGTCATTAGTCACTTATAAACGGAATGGAATGTCACTAACCTATTAGCCTCTTGCAAGTAAGAGCTTACTGAACACTGATGATCTTTTCTCCATACATCTCCAAGTTGACAGCATCCCAGATGATGGCATGGCATTACTAGAAAAGATGCAGGGCCAGACTTAGCCTCAGACACTCTCAGTGCCTGCCTAGGACAGCTGGGGTAAACTTCACTGGCCTTCACAAAGACTCTCTCTGAGAGCTCAGCTCTTTGCATTCTTCTAGAGTAGCAATCAGGGAGCCCCTGAAATGCCCATAATAGTATCTGCGTTGTTAATGTCATATTTGGAGCCAAATATCTTTCAGGGGAGCCAGGCAGCCTGGTTCCTAGAGAAGGATGGTAACCAACCAGGAAGAGACACTAAATGGATCTGAATTCTCCCACCAGTGATTCCCTCCGGGTATAAAAGAGATTGCTTCTAGATACTTGAGAAGTAGACATAGCATATCTTTGGTTTTTCTTGTGCCCTTTCCTGAGACCCCTTTTCAGCACCACCATACCCCCCCACTAGCCTCTATTCCCCGGCCCTCAATTTGGTGTTGGACTCAGGCAAGTGTCTAATGGCCCTTTTCCCAGTCTCCAAGTCCTCCATGGAACCCTCATCACTTCAGTTTCTGGTGTCAATGGTGATCACTTGCTCTTCTAATCAACCTGCCAGTATCAGCAATGTTTCAGGTAAGGTCATTCCCTCCCCCAGCCAGGGCCCTCCACCAGTACAAGCAGCTGTTGTGCATTTACCTGCAGTCTTTGCATGGTCTCAAAAAAAGGGGGACACTATTTTGGAGGGACTCTTGGTCCAAAGGCAAAATCTGTATCATTTCAATTAGCCTAAAAAGGGACATTTTAAGAAGCTAGGTTTGGGGCATCTGGGGCTCAGTCAGTTAAACGTCCAACTTTGGCTCAGGTCATGATCTCATGGTTCATGAGTTTGAGTTCCGCATGGGGCTCTGTGCTGACAGCTCAGAGCCTGGTGCCTTCTTGGGATCCTGTGTCTCCCTCTCTCTCTGCCCCTCCCACACTCATGCTCTGTCTGTCTCTCAAAAATAAACATTAAAACATTTTAAATAAAAATAAAAGTTAAGTCTGAAGTCAAAACAATTGCACTGTCACCTGTAGCCCACCTCCAAATCAATTCAATTCAGTAAAAGATTATTGCCCTATAGGGGTGCCTGGGTGGCTCAGTCAGCTGAGCGTCTGATGTCAGGTCACGTCATGATCTCACACTTTGTGAGTTCAAGCCCTGCATCAGGCTCTGTGCTGATAGCTTGGAGCCCTGAGCCTGCTTCAGATTCTGTGTCTCCCCCTCTCTCTGCCCCTCCTCTGCTCACGCTCTGTCTCTCTCTCAAAAATAGATAAACATTAAAAAATAAAAAAAAATGATTATTGCCCTATAGACCCACTGCCTCCTATTATTAAGGTCAGCACTGAAAAGGGTTGTCCTACTCACACTGCACATGTCTCTAAAGAGGAGAGGACCATGACACTTGAGAAGTCCCAGCAATGCAGGGGACTCCTGCTACTCTCCCAGTTCACACAGTTGTCTATGTGACAACTCTGAGAGTCCTTGGGGCTTATCGCTTTCTCTTGCCCTTCTACTCCTATCCCAACTATCTTGAGAAGGCCTCATCTTGCCACTGCCATTTGTCTCCATTAACATCTCTACTCTCCCCCAGCATACTTAAGAATGTCAGCCCTTAAGTTGCCAAGAAGTGCTGTGTGTCCCTGGGGTTCTCAATATGCCAAAGCCACACTGTATTTTTTGAAAACGTAAAGAAAGTCTCTCGTCCTCTCCCTCTCTGCATGCTGTATCACTTGGGCCCCAGAGCAGTGACTGTCTGTGGCTTGAGCCTCCCCAGAGTTTCCTGACAGTTCAGTCTGTGGCCCTTCTCTGCTGGCCTCAAACTTGTCTCCTTGGGGTGAACCAGGGACTGCAGCAGACCTGAACTAACCCTGTCCTTTCTCCCTTCTTGCCCCTCACCCCTACCCCATGCCAATCAGCAAGAATAGTTAGGCCCTACAGTAGCACCTGCCCCACCAGCACATCAGACCTGAACACTTGCTGTTATAAGCTGAAATGTGTCACCAAAAAAATAGATGTTGAAGTCCTACTCTGTGGTACCTGAAATGTGACCTTAATTGGAAAATGGGTCTGTGCAGACGTAATCAAATTAAGATGAGGCTATTAAAGTGGGCCCTAGCCCAATATGTCTGCCGTCCTTATAAGAAGAGGCAAAAACCATGTGAGGGCAGTGACAGAGAACACCATGTGATGAGGAATGTCAAGGATGGATGATGACCACCACCAGAAGCTAGGAAGAGGCAAGGAAGGATTCTACCCAGAGTCTCAGAAAGAGCATAGTACCTGACACCTTGGTTTTGAACTTTCTGTCTCCAAAACTGTAAGAGGTTAACTTCTGCTGTTTTAAGCCACCAAAATTTATGGTAATTTGTTATAGCAGCCATTGGAAACTAAGACACCCACTCTGGCTGAAGATGAGACCCTCCCCCATACCTATTCTGAGATAATATAAATGCACTCCACCTCATTATGCTTCATTCCTCTGGCCTTATATTTGCTAACCACAGAAAGTTGAGGGACAAATCAGCAAATCTTGCTTATTCTAAGGATAGGGGATTGGGCCAGGAGGCAGAGTTATTCTCTCTTATTTTTTCAAACTCCACCAACACTGATGCTCGGCAGCCTCATCACTCTAGGAGATAAAAAGGCTCCCATCCTTTGTTTCTGGATAAACCACAACCAGGGCATTAGAGTGAGTTTGGGTAGAGGCGTGGGGCAGAACAAAACATGAAAAGGGAATTGTCCATTCTGACACCTTCACAGTGATGTGCTCACGTATCGTCTTGATATCAAATCCAGATTGGCTAGGAGGTCGCATCCTCCTCCTGATGTGTGCACAGAGAAACACACATTTCCCATTAAATGCCAAGGTCACCCACGGGGTGCTTTGGCAGAGCTGTGTGGAGAAGTTGTACAGCACCTGCCTACATATGTTTGGCCCAACGCCCTCTCCTTGCTTCCCCTCTGATCAGAAGCACATTTATCTGCAACTTTTTTTAAGTCAGAAAAATAAAGAATCTCTCCGAGACTGTTCTGATTTTTTTAAAACCAATTCCAGACCATGCACAATATTTTTGCTGAATTTCAGTTATGACATCCTACTGAATTTATTCTGTTCAGATAGAGCATAAAGGGAAATTCACCATCGATGGATATGAATATCTATTGCTGCAAAGCTGAGCTCTTCTCTCATTCCTCCTCACACCCATTTCTTTGCTACTTTTCTTTCTCTCCTCTCTCACGTTTAGTCCTTCCCCTGATCTCATCAGTTTCCCTCCCTAATTCACCTGATCTTTCCCTTCTCCTCCCCCAGCCCCAACAACCATCATAGCCAGCCCAAGGCAAGTTATGAAAGAGGAAAATTTTTTCTTCAGAACACTGTGTTCCCTTTTATGCACCTTTCCCCACCTCACCTCACCACTGCTGGGCATCCAATGGTCACTTTCAGTGCCTTGCTTTTCCTATTTGTATAAAAAGACATTCTTTTCATTTGTAAGTTGAAGAAAATAATGCCCTCTTCAAGGGAGTTCTTGCAAAGATCAAAACGTAGGAGTGTCTAGGTGTTCCTGGGTGGCTCAGTCAGTTAAGCCTCTGACTCTTGATTTCAGCTCAGGTCATGATCTCATGGTTCTTGAGTATGAGCCTCATGTTGGGCTGTGCTTGGGATTCTCTCTCTCTCTCTCTCTCTCTCTCTCTCTCTCTGCCTCTATACTGCTTGTTCTCTCTCTCTCTCTCTCTCTCTCTCTCTCTCTCTCTCTCAAAATAAATAAATAAACTTAAAAAAAATGTATGAGTGTCTAAAACTGTGGACCTTCCATAACTGTTATTTCCCTCCTGCATTCCAGCCCTCCTCATGCCTTCTTCCTCCCCATTCTCCATACCAGGCCTTGATACTAGCCAATGATCCATGGTATGAGTTTATTTTATTTTTTTAATGTTTATTTATTTACTTTGAGAGGGAGACAGAGAGAATGCATGAGCACAAGTTGAGGAGGGCCAGAGAGAAAGAAGCTCAATCAGGCTCCACACTGTCAGTGCAAAGCCCAATACAGGGCTTGATCTCATCAATTAGGTCATGACCTGAGCCAAAATCAAGAGTCAGATGCTTAATTGCCTGAGCTACCTAGGCGCCCCACATAGTGTGATTTTAAATCAAGGTAGAGCCCCTTTCAAGAACACTTGTTTTAGGCCTTATTTATAATTGATGAGCAAAAGTCTTTAATACTTGATCAAGGCATTTTAGCCTTGAGGGGATGGGAATCAGAAAAAGAGGGACCTCCTCTGTCCAGAGAAAATGCCCATCCAGGTGACACTATGACTTCACAGCCCATCTTGCTCCCTCCATGTTGAGTTGCCTTCTTGTGAGAGAGACAGAGACAGAGAAGCAAAGACAGGCACACAGAGGGTTATAGTCCAGTTATTCAAGTGTCCACTAGCTACTCTAACTTTGTTCCTGGCACCCCATCTCTAGTATATGGTAGTCAGAGATGTCCCTCTCTGGTGACTTCACTCAAACATGTCCTAACTTAAATTCCAAGAAAAAAAAATGGTTGAGAACTTCTATCCCCGCTCCTTGCCAAGTTTAAGCCTCCCTATCAGAGAAACGAAGGGTTCCATAGATGTATTGGTTCAATAGTGACCTAAACCCCCTTGCTTCTGACAGATTGACCAATATCCCAGATGTTACCTGAGGCTTTCTCAACTCTCGAGAACCTACATACACTTAACTGGAGTGCTCAATTCCATGGTCCATGACAGTTCAAACTCCTCATGGTTTCTGTAAATTGCTTAGGGTGTGTTTCCACGAGACTCTTCTAATTCTGCTGTCACCTTTTTCTTCACCTTCCACAAAGAAATCTGTTCTTGCAAAATGATGTGTGAGTTTAGTAATTTCACCAATCAAGGGGAGTATCCTGTAATGTACTGGATAGCATCACACTATCCCATGGCCCTTTACTCTCTGTCCTCCACAACTCCTCAGCAGTCCATAAAGTTTTTCTGCCTCACACAGAATAGATTCACTCCTTTCTCTCAGGCTTGAAGCCAGCCAATACCATGCCCTAAAAGAGGGAATATTTGCCTAAGAGAAATCACTGGGCAATTCCTAATCGATCGACTGTCCTCCTAACACACATACATAGGACAACTCTGCCTAGGAGACTCTATAAGGAAAGAGGAAAAGCCAGGAGCTTTAGTAGCTAAAGAAAAGGCCATGAGTCCATCGTAGATTCTGGCCCAGAGTGAGGCAGAGATTAATGGAGATAATCCAGTTGAGAAGGAAGGGAGAGAGGAAAACTGGGGAAGAGAAAGGGAGAAAGGAATACCAATACTCATAGACTATTCAAGTCCTGCTCAGAAACTCAAGCAAGACTTGTGCCATCTCTTTGCCCTACTTTCTTGTCTGTGAAGTGTTATACTCAGAACTAAGCCCCATTCTTACTTAAAGATACAAAGGGTGAAACCAGTTCTTCCAAAGCAGAAGTATTTTATGCAATGTTTTCAGTATTTTGGAAGAGATATAAACTTTTTTTACTACACTAGGACACTAATTAGTAAATCTCAACTGTAATAATGTGCCAAATAACATTCCAGGGAGTGAATGTCAGGGATTTAGCACTGCTTGCCTTACCGATGGCCCAAACTGATTCAGCTGGTTAAGGTGGCTGCCTGTCAAAGGGAAAGATAGAAATGTCTGCAGGTATAACTGTCTGATTGTGAGCATATGAAGAGCTATGTTTACTTATAAGAACCTCCCATAATGCATTCATGGTCTCTTAAGGAGAGAACATATACATTTATCTTGGAGGAAAGGATGCATTTCCTAAAACCCATATTCCAATATTGTTAAGTGCTACATTCGTCTCCACTGCCACTTCCCTTTGCTAGTAAACTCTCTCTACTGGTCCCAATATAGCTAAGAAAAGCCAATGAATGTAGGGATAATAACAGTTACAGCCTGTGCTGATATTGATTTCACTTGACCTGATGGGCAAAGGTGGGGCGGGGAACCTACCTAATACACACGTCTATGAATCTGGCTTCTCCTAAGTATTTATAAAATGTTGAGGAATCAAATCAGTGAATGTTTCTACTGTTTTGAATTAACAGCCTGTTTCAGATTAACACCAATAAGAAACTAAATAAAAAACAAGTTAGAATTTGCAAAATAATAATAAAGGAGAACACACAATTTTGTGTTGATGTGGCGTCTAAAGAAAACAGAAAGCATTAGTTCAGGATACTTTCAAGTACCTGGCTTTCTTGAGAGTGAAATCTTTAGGTTTCTGTGTATTCCTTGGTATCGAATGGTGAGATGATAAAACAGAGGTTAAACAAAGATCCTCCTCCACATGCCTTTAGACAAAATGTCAACCAAAGGACCCATTATATAAACAGAACATAGCACATGTAATCTGACTGGGTTTCCAAGTCATTTCTGTGACAATAAGCCCTCTCTGTTCTTGCAGAAGGAGAAAGAGGGACAGAAAAGAACACAGAGAGGAAGTTTGAAAAGTTACTCTCAGGTTTCCTAAAGTCAGGCTTTTTACATGTGAATTTTCAATGCGGATTTTCTGTGAATACTTGATTAAAGAACTCCTTCACAGAGAAAGAAAATAAAGAAGAAAGAAAAAGTATTCCAAATGTCAATTTTAAAGAAGTGATTAGATTATTCTTCATTTTTAATTTATCCCTACAGCATGTACACACATATGCTAATAATACGGATAATCTAGAAATGACTTCAAGAACAAAAAGAAAACATAAGACCAGTGCTTGGAACTTTGCTTTAAAAGAAAGGGTATCAAGTGAGAGATCCTTGTCCACCAACAATAATGTCAACAATGTCTGAGAAGACCCACAGCAAAGTCCAGACCAACTTAGCATCAGAAGCCTCCTAAATCAGCCCCATCAGGCTAGGAAAACACACCCCCAGTCCTGCCCACTGCAACCATCATTGCAAGCAACGGAGTTAGATACTGCTGAGGAAAATGGTAAAAGGGAACATACAGCTTTCCAAGGTTCTGGGCAGGAGTTGCCAATAATGAAAATACTCAAGTTACCAGAAAATTCAATCCTGCTAGAGATTTGGGTGATTTGATAGCAGAATGCACAACCTGCACACTTTTAAAGGACTCAGCTATCAAAGCCATAGAAACTCATGACCCATCAGTAATGTGCTTGTCCTCATGTCAATCACAAGATCCTGCTTTTTCAAGCTGATTTCACTCAGTCCTAATGATGGGGATTTTTTTGAGTCCCTTAAGAACAGGCATCAGCAAACTTCTTCAGTAAAGGCCAAAGAGTAAATACTTTAGGCTTTGCAGGCCACATAACCTCTATCACAATTTTTTAACTCTGCTGTTGAAGCCCAAAAGCAGCTACAAACTATATATATGTATATATATACATACATACATATATACATATACATATATATACATACATATATACATATGCACATATATATAAAACTGATGATGGCTGTGTTTCATAAACCTTTATTTACAATAATAGACAATGGCCAGATATGACTCACAGGCTGTAGTTTGCTGAGCCTTGCTGTAGGCAATCAACCTGAAGCCCCAGCATGTTCCCAGAATGGCTGATCCATATTTCACAGTGGATGTGAATACAGATGGACTTCTGTGTTAGCATCATGCTCTTGCACTCACTCATATCAACCCTCAGCGTAACATTTTGGTAGATTAAAAGTGAGTGCAGATTCTCTGAAATTCTTCTGTTGGAAGAGCTAAGATCTCTATACTCCCCTCTTTAATTGGAATTACATCTGTGACTACATGACCAATAGAATACAGCAGAAGGTATATTGTGCCCTTTTCCAGGCCTAGGCTCTAAAAGACTGGCAGTTTCTCATTCCTGTCTTCTTTATTGGAGCATTTGCTTGTGGAATCCAGCTGCCATGCTGTGAGGAAGTCGAAACAGTGCCACACAGAGACTCTGATGGAGAGGAATTGAGGCTCCTGGCCAACATTCTAAGCTGGGCTCCCAGCCTAGCCTCTAAAGCACCCTTCACAAGATCCTCTATATATTCTGTTGTCTGCTGTTCAGATGCAGTCTAGTTGGATAATTTCAAGCCTTGGAGAATGACAAAGCCACTAGGTGAAGGACCCTGGGTCCCTGAGGAACTGAATGGAGTAGAGACATCTCCCACAACCTGCATCCGACCACACAGCCCATCAATCTGCACTGGCCTGTGACAAACCTTTACTTATTAAGCCACTAGGGTTTTTAATGTTGTTACATACTCCCAAAGTTGACATACCCTAAAGAAGAAGGAAACAAGGATGGTGGATCACTGTGGACTAGTGTTATAACAAGACAGCATGACTCAAAAAAAAAAAAAAAAAAAAAAAAAAGGAAGAATTGGCAGTATTTCCAAAGATAAATCAGTAGGGCTCCATGATTGGCACACACTGTGAATCAGAGCCTTCTGGGCTCTAGACCCTAAATGAGAAGTATGAGTTGTTTATTCAGTGAAACCTAGTCAACCATGGAACTTATTTATACAGGGCTGACAAGATGCACTTGATAAATGCAGCTCTTTCCACAGCTGGTCTTCAGGAAGCAAGAGTAACAGACAGTTACTCTCTACCCTTCATACACACAACACACGAAATTGCTAATTATTTCTTTTGTTAAAGAAATGTAATGTCCCGTATATGTGGGCCAAATCCAGCCTGCTGCCTATTTTTGTATGATCCATGAGTTAAGAATGGTTTTCACATTTGTAAATTGTTGAAAATATTCAAAAGAAGAGAAGTATTTTACGACAAATGAAAATTATATGAAATTCATGTATCACTGTTCCATGAATAATGGTTTCTTGGAATATAGCCATGCTGTATTGTCTATAGCTACCTTCTCAAAATGGCAGAGTCAAGTAGTTGTGACACAGACCACATGGCCCACAAAGGCTAAAATATTTACAACCAAGACCTTTAAAGAAAAAGCTTGCAGGTCTTTGCTTTAGACCATTGTGGTCCATTAACCCTTCATCCTGAATTAATTTACTAGATTGGCCCCTCTTCTAACAAGCTCTGAGGAAACAAGAACATTGCCCTGCCATTTTAAGGAAGTGAGAGGCAGAATGAAGGAGATATCAAAAAGCTCAGTAGTAACACTGAGTAGTAATACTCCCCAGGCAGTGAGTAACAGTGAGGGGTCTCTGTGTCAAGGGAAGTCATGAGGCATGTGGAGAAGGATGTCTGGCCCAGTGAAGTAGTCAGTGAACAAAAGGGAAGAACAAAAGTAGAAAACAAAAATGAAAATGTTCCTTGAGTTAGTCCCAACTCTCCCAACCTGTCAACATATCCAGTGGTTTTGATGTTTTGTTGAAGTAAAACAAACTGATAAAGAGTAATTATAAAACAGTTTTTTTAAAAGAAGTGAGAGTGGGAGACAGCCAAAGCATAAGAGACTCTTAAAAACTAAGAACAAACTGAGGGTTGATGGGGGGTGGGAGGGAGGGGAGGGGAGGTGATGGGCATTGAAGAGGGCATCTTTTGGGATGAGCACTGGGTGTTGTATGGAAACCAATCTGACAATAAATTTCATATATTAAAAAAATAAATAAAGTTGACCAAAAAAACCCAGCTTTTTTTAAAACGAATTTCTAGAAGGGCAAACTATCTCATTATAATACAACATTTTCCAGTTTTGTGAAAATTTTTCTTTTTTTTAAGTTAATTTATTTATTCTGAGAGCGATAGCATGCATGCATGTATATCAGCAGGGGAAGGGGCAGAGAGACAAGGAGACAAAAAATCCCAAGCAGGTGGTGTGTTATCAGCACAGAGCCTGATGCAGGGCTCAATCCCATGAACTGTGAGATCATGACCTGAGCCAATATCAAGAGTTAGATGCTTAACTGACCAAGCCACCCAGGCGCCCTGAAAATTTTTCAGTCAATGCTAATAGAACTTGAGATAACAATGACCCCAGACCTGCTCTCTCAGTGATGGGGTTGCTGGGCCTGTCCATGTTTCTAGCTGAATTCCTTTCTTACCTGCTGCTTTATGGAGAGCAGGGTCTTATCCTGGATGTGGAAGCAACAACAAAAACCCCCACAGAAATTTCATAAGATTCCTTTTTTTCAGGCCAGCTCTGCAGCCACATCTCCTAAGACCACCTCAGTTTGGCTTTGGTAATGCCCAGGAGAGCCAGTAAGGGATTAGGAAAAACAGAAATCATTGTTCGCCAATGATTGGCCTCTGATGGCCAATCTGACATCAGCCCAGAGTTACAGCCTGGATAGTTGGGATTGTACTCAGGTAGATTAACTTCTAGGGGATTTGTTCTCAGTAATCTTTATTTTCAAGTGGTTGGGAAAGCTTCAAAGTAACAACTACAATTCATGAACTTGTTCTAAAAAATAATAATACCGATTGGCATCTGTGTGAATTTCAACTGCAGAGACAAGGAAAGAAACTTTTAAATAAAACCTCTCCCACGCCTATCTTCTTTCACATGTTTCCATGTTCTTTCATACACTTCCCCACTCACCCAACTTCTCACTAATTCCCTCATCCCTTTAAAATTCCCCTGACTCACAACCCTTCCTCAAAGGCACTCAGTGACCAGCCCCTCCTAAGGTGTCCTGAGAAGACAGCAAGAAGCATGCCTTTATTAAAAACACAAAAATTAACAATCGTTTAAAAACCATTATGACTTTAATAAGGCAAATGAGAAGCACCGCCCTACATGCCATCAGCACTTAAGACCATATCAATGCTGGTCCTAAGCATGATGAGGCAATGACCTGATACACAAAAACAAAGACATAAAACATGGTAATGAACCTTAGATAATGAACAAAACTTAGATTGTTAGGACTGGAAAGAAAGTGAGGCATAATCAAGCTCAGCCAGGTCATTTATCAGATGGAGCAGGTGACAGAACCAACCCCATGTTATCTCCTCCATTCCCAGTCTGGTGCTCTCTCTGATGCTCCCCACTCCCTCTAGGTTTTCTTTCTGCCATCCTCAGCTTCCCCAGGTCTGTTGTCTTCAGAAGGATACAAACTAACCAAGCATTTCACCTACTAATCATGATTAATGTCCTTACAAACTTTGTTGTTTTAGGTAAAATTACACTGAGGTTTCTCATGGAAGGCTATATGGGTGCTCCTTGTGGAATGGAATCAATAAGCTGTCATACTCTTCTACATAAGTGTGGCCCGCCTTTTAAATACCTAAAAACTGAATCCTTAAAGAAAGCCTATAATAATCTTTTTAACAAAACAAATAATAGACTACTCAATTTATTGCTGATTATTGATGTTTACAACTGGATTTTCTTGAGAATGTTTCCATAACTTCAGATCCAGCAAAGAAGTAACTCTAGTCTATAGGGAACTAAGACTATTTAGTCTATATGTAACTGAAACTATAGGACTATAAACTAAGACTATAACTTAATGCAAATATGCAGGGTTAGATCAATAAGCCAATTTAGCACTGCACAGAAACCCATTTCAACTTCATTCACAAAATATGGTTTGCATAAACTGTATGATACAAACAGGCATGTTTATCCTAAAAAGAATGGGAGTGTTGACTAGGAAAGGTTTAGGTAGAGATGTGATTTGGATATTTTCATTGTAGACTCACTGAACTTTTCATGCCAGATTTTACTATTGTACATTCTGTATGATACGCACCAAATTTTATTTCACATCACTGACTGACAGCAAACTAACTAAACTATAAAATAATTCAAAGCATCAAAGAGAAATTAACCTGCCCCTAATCAGCCATGGATACGGTTTATTCTAGTTAATTGTGGTAGTTGAAGTAACGTATTACAAGCAATGTAGATCAACTGAAAAAGTGGGAACTATCCCTGATTAGTATCTAATGTTAAAGAACAATGCTATACCTTTTCTAAAAATGTCTATTAACAGAAGAGTCAGTGAGAAGGGCAGAAAAATTGAATGGGGGTTTGAAAAAGACAAATTGCAAGTGACTATGGAAGAAAGCAATTCATCTAGCATGCGACTGTCCTCTGGGGCCTTGGTAAATACAGAGCTTCCTCTGCCTTTGTGGCTTTCAATGCTAATTGCACAGCAATCACCTGAGGACTATTTTTAAATACATCTGGGGATGCCCAAATCAATTGAATTAAATAAGAATGAGTCTTGGCATCTTTATTTCTTAAACTCTTCAAGAGATTCAAACATGCACCCAGCACTGAGAACCACTTCATCTCTTCCAGGGACCTTCCATTGTCCAAAACCCCCAACTCTGAGACAAGCAGCACCAACATGGTTTACAGGGTAACTGGAGGCAGCAGCCCCAGCAGTTATGAAAACAATTTCTAGATTCTTCTTTGCTCTAACAACCAGCCTTTCCAGGGAAGGCATTCTGAGTTGCCATGTGTTCCCACTCCCAGTCCACACACAACTTTCTCCCCAGTTCCAGTCTTCTGAAAGATCTTCTTAGGAAATAATTACCCAAATGAGAAGAGAAAGTGTATAATACAGAATTGAGAGGCAACAAAGATCAACAATTTTGACTGCACAGCTCTTACAAGCATATTCTTCTGCTGACATAGTGCTTAGGCTGAGGGGAGTGTCTTAAAGTTTCCTTAGATTGCTGGGTTTTCCTCCAGGTACTATGAAGGTCCACGGAATTTTTTTTTTCTTTTTTCTTAAAGTTTATTTATTTATTTTGAGAGAGAGAGTGATAGCAAGAGAGAGAGAGAATCCCAAGCAGGCTCTGCACTGTCAGCACAGAGCCCGATGGGGGCTCAAACTCACGAACTGCAAGATCATAACCTGAGCAACCTGAGCCAAAGTCAGACGCTTAACTGACTGAGCCATCCAGGCGCCCCACCCCCCACCCCGCCCCTGCCGGCCACCGCCGTGGCTTTTTTAGATGGAATTTTTTTTTCTTAGAATAGTTCTAAAAGTTCTCATAAGTAAGTCTGGAAGCCCCATTTCTAATAAGTTTTTCTTTCTACCACTGAATTCATGAGAAAGCAGAGAATTCAAAGTTATACCCCTTAAATATACAATATTTTTCAGTCTTTCAGACATGTTGGTTGAAGATCTGCTAACCACCAACAGATGTGTTATATAATGG
The DNA here is from genome assembly GCF_046562875.1 of Panthera onca. NCBI lineage: Eukaryota > Metazoa > Chordata > Mammalia > Carnivora > Felidae > Panthera > Panthera onca. Next base: position 76,284,212 of record NC_138343.1, read on the forward strand.
TTTTCTTTGGACAAAACTAAAGCTATTCATCTCTCCAAATCCCTCTAGCTGCTTCAAGGTGTCTTGAGTCCAAAGCATAGTTAACTTAGTGCTTGCTCCACTGTGGCTAATTAAAATATGCTTTAGGTAGTTCAGAATATTTCCCATGCAATTTGCCTCCCTGAGCTGGTCTAGTTCTTTCCTTTATTCCTTTTATTTCTGAGATTCACCCAAGGATTATGCTACTTGAGAAAGCATGCCACAAAGAATAATCACTGACCAACTCTAGTTGGAATGCAATATTAATCTTCAATTTATTTTTCTGAGAAAGTCATGCTCAAGCATCCTTTCATTTGTCTTCCATAGAGAGCTATGCTTTCGGCCCAAATTGTGTTAATGGTAGCTTCCCAAATGAAATTCCAACCTGCTTCCAGACTCAGGCACCATAGGGATGCACGTGGATGAGAAGAAGCTAAGTTTGAATTGAGTCAGAAGCTTCTGGACATTACTTTCACTAAATAATCTTGTAGCAAACCCATCTAATGAAAATCAGATCTCATTCAAGGAGGGAAATTTGCTTTTCTGAATAAAACTAAATTGGTCCCATAAGATCTATTACCCCAAGCATTAAAGGTCCTGTCTACACAGTAGTAAATGAAGTGGTCAATGAATTTAGCCAAAATCTCTAATAAAAACCAAAATATTCTCCTAGAATTCAAATCCTATCAGGGAACATAAGGGAGAGAGTGACTAATATTTATTAATGGGTTTCAGGCACACTTTTTCCTTGATCAAATAAATACACTGTTAATCAACAAATATATTTGAATGCTTACTATATGTTCAGTCAGAACTGTGCCAAGTCAGAAAGGAGATCTGGAAGATGTATAAGACTGATGCAAAAGAAATTAGGGTTTCGCTTGACTTCTGCTTTCAATTATAGATTATGATGCAACATAACACATATATGTTGTGAAATTTTGGAATTTTTCTCCATTGCTACCAAAAATAAATAAATAAATAAATGATCAGTCATCTCCATTTTAGCTATCAGAACCAGGCATAATGAATAGCACATAGTAGATCTTAACAAATATCTGTGACACAAATAAACAAGCAAATAAATTAATATTTTCTGAGCATACAGAGTACATCAAGCTGAAGGGTCATAGCAACAAAAACACTCTGCTGAGTGTTAATACATTTGGTATTAGACTGCTGAATCTTTACCAAAATCCATGTTGCTTTTTCTCCTCCCTGAGCACACAGCTAATCCCATTCTTCAGCCGTCCTTGCAGTGAGATTTGGCCCTGTAATGAGATGGAGCCAATGGAGGATGCGTGTAAGTAGTATGAGCCACTTCCAGGTCTCTCTCATTAAGTCTTGTGTGCTCCTCCCCTTCCAGGTAACTGGATGAGACATTCACACAAGGTTGAAGACCACATGTTTGTGAAAGCAGAACCTCTGTCAGCCTACACCCCTGAATGACAGTAAAGACTTCCCACTAGCTCCATTTTTATAGGTAAGAAAACTAAGTCACAGAGAAGTTAATCCTAGATAATAAGGGGCAGCAAAGAATGTGAACTGGAACGCATTTCTGTCTCAACATTGTATTCTTCCTCAAAAGCACACAAAATACTTAAAGGAGTTTCTATATAATTGACCTCTAACCTCTTCCAGTTGACCATTTCCACAACCTAGAATGACAGTGATGACCTCTCCCAATATGCCATTCACAGAGTGCCTCCCTTTACCTACTCCCTTACCTCTCAGATGCATATCATGATGGCACATCTACTTGGTGAGTCTGTCCCAATCTGCCATAATTTTCTGTCTTATGCTGCCTATTTTGTAAACCCCTCAAACAATGCCATACTGCCTGTTCAATAACAGACTTTTGGCAGCAAGAAAGAACAGAAATCAAACATTCAGTGTGTCTTATTCGTTTGGAACAAACAAAAAAGCATAGACAAAACTTGCAGAAGATTAGTAAAAAAACTACTAAAGGTTTTGCTGTTTTGCTATAAAAAACACTCATGTTAAAACGTTCAGAAATAGGGAATTAATCACTTTAGAATTCATTTAAAGGTTATATAAAGTAATGCACAAATATTTCTATAACTTAGAGATGAGTAACATGTAACGTGACAAGCATGTCCACTTAGCTGAGAGTTAATCCATTTGTTCAGTAAAACTCCCTAGGACAGGAAGGTCTCTAAGGTGGGGACATGGAACTGAGCTTCTGGGGTACCCACAAAATTGCACAGACCTTTAAAATGGCCTTATACAAACAGAATATTATCTATGATGTCTTGATCACACACAATCCACCTAGAGGAGAAATAAATATCTAGCCCCTGAAACTTCTTACATGCAGAGCATAAAAACTTCACACACACACACACACACACACACACACGCACACACAGCAGTCTAGGAGAGGTATCCTGCATTTCACAAACAAGTGTAACCTAAAATCCCAGAGACCACAGCAGGCCCAGAAAGCAAAGTGGGAAGACTGCTGACCACAGCTTCCAACTCATGCTTGCTTTGCCTTGCTGACAAGAATTGATGTATGAAATTTCTGGGGTAACTTTATAAGCATCATCTTTCCTTTGAGGACATCAGAGCTTATATCCTGTCATTTGGGCACGAGCTTACCACATACTCTGCCTTTAGTTTCTGTGTTCTCCAGGACACTTGCTACTCTAGAATCCCAGTACTAAAGTTGCAAATATACAGACAAATAGCTGCTTCTCTCTAACTCTTCTGGGTATATTCAGTTTTCAGAAACTAAATTTTTGAACAAAATGTCAACTGCTATAAATATTGTGTTTATTATATCATTGTTTTACAGAAGCCTTTAGATGAAACAAGAGAAGGCCACAATTAAGTAACAGATGGAGTTATGACACAGGTGATCTGAAAGTCAATTTAATACTTGCACTAGAGCAGATTCTGTATTTGACTCTCAACCATATGTAATAATATGGATAGGGAAATTATCAGAATAATGACACTTAATTTTTAAATAATTTTTTTTGCCACTGTAGTGGATTTTTAAATATTACTTAGGGCCATCGAGCCATTTCCAGAATTAGTTAGAAAGAGATATTATGGAGGACTAAACAAAAGAAGAATGGATCTCATCAGTGCACTCTGTTAGTGTATGCCAGTTTTCACTCATGGGTGGAAAATTAGGCACAATAAGGAAAATACAACGAGCTTTTAATGGAGTTAAATTTATTTAAATGATTATATAATTTGAGATATGTCATTTCTATTCTTCTGATGTATAAATGTCCTTTCTTTTGTGAAATGATGTAACTATACGAGATAGTTCCTAGTATTTTGTCCACAATTAACAAAGTAAAAAAGCAAACAATTCTACCCTATGCCCCAAAATATGTTTTTAAAGATTCTACTGGTCCATGGAATCCAAAGTCTGAGAGATACTAAGCTAGTCCAGTCCTCCTGAAATTTGCAGCTTACATATGGCAACAGAAGATGAGTGTGAGGTTTCCTTGATGACTTCTAAATGAATGCTTTACTCAAGATACCAGAGTTTTTAAAATTAGAAGTATTTCCTGAGCATCTTCCGTGTACTCAGTACAAATCTTAGAATTCCTGCAGAAGAGAGAAAGAACTGTCCTTTTCAGTAAAGAATTTGTAGTCTAGAGGCACCTGGGTGGCTCAGTCAGTTAAGTATCTGACTTTGGCTCAGGTCATGATCTCATGGTTTGTGAGTTCGAGCCCCACATCGGGCTTTGTGCTGACATCTCAGAGCCTGAAGCCTGCTTCAGATTCTGTCTGTCTCCCTCTCTTTCTGCCCCTTCCCCACTGGTGCTCTGTCTCTCTCTCTCTCAAAAATAAACACTAAAACATTTTTAAAAAAAGAATCTATAGTCTAGTTGTAAAACAACAAGCACCCATGTGAACTAGAAAGAAACCAAGCAAACACACACACACACACACACACACACACACACACACACACGTGCACACACATCTTGCCAAGGGCAAGATTGTGTAGCATGGACTAAGAGCAAATGACCTTTTGAGAAATAAAAGGCGAATATAGGGTGGATAACACAAGAAATGATTCTTGAGCAAATTGTTAAAGGAAGAATGGTATCTGTGTGGACTGAAAACATACAGAGAAGGCTTTGTGAATAAACAGAAAAGCACTAAAACAAAATCTTAGAGACAGGAATAGTACCTGAGATACAGAGCAAAGCAAAGTGATGGGCCTGGCTATTATGGATGGGTCCTAAGAGGCCAGAGGTATTAGGTACCAAGTAGCCCTTGACAGAGGCCTAAAATAAGATGCTACAGAATTTAGACTTAATCTTATGACATACTAACGGCAATCATACTCAATTCAAGTATTAGATCCAACTGAAAACAAAGTGGTGAGGAAATGTTAAGGAGAATCCCAAAATTCATCTTCTCCAACCAGTCTCAAACCAAAAATAAACCTCCATCAAAAGTCCTTTTGTCTGTAGGTCAATTTAAAAGGTTTAAAGGCATCAAGCCCAGTTATAAGCTTATCATAGTAATTCATAGGCTACTATAGTATAGATTATACCTTTTCAACAAGGGCTTTATCACCCCCAAAGGGACAATAACTGGTTCTTGGTGGGGAAGCAGGGTGTGAAAAATATCTTAGATATTTAATACTTTTTAATAATATTTATGATGATAATATTTGTAACAAAATATCATTTCTTAGGATTTGGGTTTTGACTTCTCTTATTAGGGAGAAATCAAATTCATTTTTATTTTAATTTACTTAATTCATTAATTTAGATTTAATTTCGTTTTCTCCTTAAACATATGGGCAATGAAAAAAGGTTAAGAGACACTGGTCTAGATCTAGAATAGACTTAGTTTTGTTAATGATGTTTCTTTCATATATTTAGTAATGAAGATTGCCTTTAGTGTCTCTGGTTTCCAATTTTAGCATTCTTTCCCCTTTCTATTCTGCCCCTGATCCCAAGTTCTGGTACACAATCTTTTTGTGCCAAGGAAAATATCTGCTATATCAATCATCTCTACCTTAGAAAAATCTGAAGGCAAGATTTGTCTTTTGCAGATATATCTTCATTTTAAGTCTTTTATCAAACTTGGGAATAAAAGATGTTACACTATCACATGGGCTCACCCCTACTAGGTTCAAAGCTCTCTTTGTACCAGTGAGTGAGTAGGCATTCTTCCAGACATGCCAGATGGTCACTGCCCTTTCTACAATATTTAGACTGCATTGCCCAAATGCCAATGCCCAGGCTCCAAAGAGCATTATGACCAACAGGGAGTGGTTATACTGGCAATGGTTAAAACTCATTAACTTCTTACTATGTTCCAGGCACTGTTCTCATCAATGCCTGTGACCAATTCCATTAATTCTCAAAACAAATCTATGAAGCAGGTACTATTATTACCACTCTATTTGACAAATGAGAAATCTGAAGCAAGAGAGGTTACCTTACATGCCAGGTGACACACCCAGCAAGTGCCAGAGCCAAGGTTTAAATCCTGCTATATTGACACCAAAGCTTGCTTGCTGAAGCACTCCATGACACTACCATGGAAAATGTCTCAGAGCAAGGACTCTGGGCCTGGCAGTTCTGTACTCAAATCCTGTCTCTATCATTTCCCACCTGGTGACCTTGAACTGATTACCCAGCCTCTCTGAACCTTGGTTTCTGCAGTTTGCTCATCATGGGGTTATCATATGGTATAAATAAGATTGTGCATGGCTGAACAATTCTGAACTGAAAAAATAATCAGGACCAATATTGCCAAGAAGTCAATTCTTCCTAACTTTGATCTGTAGATCTAGTCAAAATCCCAACAAGTTATTTTTTGGATATCAACAAAAATTATAAAGTTTATATGAAAAGTCAAAAGACCCAAAGCACCCAATGTAATGTTGAAGGAAAAGAAGGTTGGAAGACTAACATTAACCAACTTCAAAACTTTCTATAAAGCTACAGTAATGAAGACAGTCTGGTATTGGTGAAAGAACATAAATCAACAGAACAGAATAGAGAGCCCAGAAATAGACCCACATAAATATGGTCAGCTGATCCTTGACAAAAGAACAAAGGCAATATAATGGAGAAAAGATCATCTTTTCAACAAATAGTGCTGGAACAACTGGACGTCCATAAGCAAAAAAAAAAAAAAAAAAAAAAGTGAATCTAGACACAGACCCTATATCTTTCACAAAATTAACTCAAAATAGATCAGAGAACTAACTGTAACAGAAAACTATGAAAATCCTAGAAGATAACATAGAAGAAAATCTCGATTATCTTGTGTATGATGATGACTTTTTAGATACACCACCAAAGGCATGAAAGAAAAATCTGATAAGCTGAACTTCGTTAAAATTAAAAACTTCTGCTTTGCAAAAGACATGGTCAAGAGAATAAAAAGACATGCCACAGACTGGGAGATAATGTTTACAAAAAACAGATCTATATGATAAAGGACTGCTATCTAAATTATACAAAGAAATCTTAAAACTTACCAAGAAGAAAATGAATGATCTGATTTTTAAAATAGGCTAAAGACCTGAACAAACACCATGCCAAAGAAGATATAATGCTGGCAAATATGCATATGAAAAGATGGTTGACATCAAATGTCATTAGAGAACTATATATTAAAACAAAAATGTGGGGTGCTTAGTAGCTTAGTCGGTTGAATATCAGACTCTTGATTTCAGCTCAGGTCTTAATCTCAGGGTCATTAGTTCAAGCCCCAAACTGGGCTCCATGCTGGGCATGAGGCCTACTTAAACAAAACAAAACAAACAACAACAACAACAAAAAACAATGTGATACCACTACACATATTAGAATGGCCAAAATCTAGAACACTGACAATAGCAAATACTGGCAAGAATGTGGGGCAATAAGAGCTCTCATTCATTCTTGATAGGAATGTAAAATGGTACAGCCATTTTTTGGAAGACAGTTTAGCTAAATACACTCTTACCATACGATCTAGCAATCACACTCCTTGGCATTTACCTAAAGGAGTTGAAAATTTATTTATACATTTTATGAAAATGTATCCCCACAAAAAACTGCACAAGGATGTTTATAGCAACTTCCTTCATAATTTCCAGACTTTGGAAGCATCCAAGATGTCCATCAGTAGGTGAATGGATAAATAAACTGTAGTACATTCAGATAATGGAATATCATTCAGCACTTTAAAAAAAATGGCAATTAGGCCAGGAAAAGGCATGGTGAAAACTTAAATGCATATTACTAAGTGGAAAAAACAACCTGAAAAGGCTATTTACTATATGATTACAAATATATGACCTTCTGGAAAAGGTAAAACTATGGAGACAGTAAAAGGATCAGTCATGGCCAAGGGTTAGGAAAGATGGAGGTGTGAATAGGCAGAGAAGAAAGGATTTTTAGGGTGGTGAAACTATCTGCATGATACTATAATGATGGCTATATGTCATTATACATTTGTCCAAACCCACAAAATGTACAATACCAAGAGTGAACCCTAATGTAAATTATGGACTCTGGGTGATAATGATGAGTCAATGTAGGTTCTCAGTTGCAATAAATGTACCATTGTCTTGCTACCTGTTGATAGTGAGGGAGGTGGGAGGTATATAGGAAATTTCTGTACTTCTACTCAATTTTCCTGTGAACCTAAAACTTTTCTGAAAAATAAAGTCTATTTTAAAAGACTTCAAAAGGGAGGAAAATCAGGAGAGGCTTGGAGATCAAAACTAGAAGGATGGAAGAAGATTCTTCTTTGTTAATATTCTGAGCCCAAGAGTCCAGGAAAGCACTTAAGAAATAGACCACAGAAAGATAAAAGCTTAAGTTAGGTTGCTAGGAGCTACCCAGACACAGGTAGAGTATAGACACAGGTAGAGTATAGAGTATAGAACTGACAGGATATGGAATGACCAGATGTGCTGGTGACTGAGACTACTGAGACCTCTCCTTCCTGGTCTCAGTCCCATCACAGAACAAGCCCTTCCCCAGGGCAAGATCTCCACCTCTCCCCCTTATCTACAGCTTCCTGAATATACGAGAAGATGTAAAAGGGTACTAGTTAAACTTGTTGAATTCCTATAATATATAGGAAATAATAAACATCACTTCAACATAGACAAATGACCATAAACCACTAAGGGCTACAGAGATGAATGCTCTAAAAGAGCCAGGAACCAGGAAGCTCTGCTTCCTGGAATCAAATTTAAGCCAAAAGGTATTCTCACCTGGTTGCCTCAAGCATATCCCATGATTCAGAGGTGCTGCCAAAAACCCAGATCAAAAAAAGAATTAAATGAGAGAAGGGTAGGGAAAAGAAACCAGAATTTCTCCCCAGGACCCCAGTAAAGGCATTTATTAGCCTCATCCACCCCGCGGTACCTTAGAAACAAAAGGTCGCCATCCAAATGCAAACAAACTTCTTTCCCTGCTGTGACTGCATTTCATAATTCTTGCACTTCCTAACATGGAGCAGCTCCATCTATGAGATCATTTGTTTTCCCAAGAACTCAGTTACAGGGCTTGCCAATCATTCAGATCGCAGGCACTGGCCAGGAAAACTGTGTGAGGAAAGAAAAGCATTAAGCCCCTTACTGCTCCTCTCTTAGGTCAGCCAGAGCATTAGAATCCCATACGATTGTCTTTTCAAAAAAAATTATTCTTACAAGATAACAAGTTCCAAATGTTGTCTTTTCTTAAAGGTATGTTTGTTTCAAATCATATGTTTTTAATCTATGAACAGCCTGAGTTATAATTATTCCAATTCTATACACTATCCAAAAGCCAAGAGATAACATGCAGAAGTGATGAATGTGTTATTGGTGATATATAGAGTCAATCTGGTGATTCAAGACATAAACAGAGTCACACGGAAACAGAAGAAATGGTGAACAACACATCCAATTTGCATTATGCCTGCTCCTAGAACAGACCAGTTTCAGGCCCTCCATTTGAGGAGCAAATGATCTCTGCTTTGTGAAAAGACTCTGGTGTTAGTCATTGTATACCTTAGGGTGAATTTGAATTACTCAACCCCCACACTCTATTTGTGCTTGAAATCTTATCATTGGGGAAAAAAAGGTTTTATCTGGTTTTTAAGGGAATTTGAAACCTCAATGAATAGATGAAATAGATGTGGAAAAGTAAGAGACTGGGAAATCACAATATGTTTAAGAAAAAAAAAATTCACCAAGAGTGTTTTTAATTGCATACTGCTTATAATGCTAACAAAGGGGCTCCTTAGACTTAAAATCAGAGGATCTATCACAGAATTCATTTTTTTTTTGTCAAGTCTCATCAAGCATCAGGCTCCTAAAAGGGGGTTTTGTTTGTTTGTTTGTTTGTTTGTTTGTTTGTTTGTTTTGCTCTTAGTAAGTACTGCCCATTTTTTAATGCATGGTTGTTTCTTCTTTTTCTTCTTCTTCTTCTTCTTCTTCTTCTTCTTCTTCTTCTTCTTCTTCTTCTTCTTCTTCTTCTTCTTTTGGAGAAACTAAAACAGTGATTGGGAAGACCAAGTCTTATCTGACTTGACCAATGAGGTTTAGGTCATTTCACAAGTCACAAAATATAAAGTTATAGATGCACATAAACTATTGGATTTAGTGAAGTGCTATAAACAATTAGACTACCTCATTGGAATATTTTATTCAGTACAACTCCCTGAAATAGATATTTTAGAGATTTCGAAGAAGGAAGACCCAAAACATTATCAAGATAGGGTTCTGGCATCTTGGGGATCTTCTTCCCCAGTTCAGACAGTTTCTCTCAAACTTGACCCCCTACCTCCAACTAAATCAGGCCATACAGACCATGCTGGAATCCCTTCAGATTCGTTTCTGAAAAGGTATTGCTTTTCTCCAAAGACAGGAAACAGATATTGTCAAATGGGGGGAGGGGGGAGAAATATCTTCATTACGATGGATGAGCAATCTCACCTACAATGGGAGTGAAAGATTATATAATAATTTCTCTTTTGATTTAACTCAAGAAGGCCTAAAATTCACCCTGGACAAGGAAGGGTGAAACTCATCTCTTTTCTTCATTCTACACTGAAGACCAAAACCACAGTTGTGAAAAGGGAAATCAATAGCTAACTGAAAAACCTTTTGAGGAATCAATTTACTTCAAGACTGTTACAAATCTTAGTATATTTCAGATTGAGTTTAAAATAGATCACATCTCACAGAGTTTGATGAAGGAAATGAGACTGATAAATAAAATACTCCTTGATATGAAACCTTAGTCGTCCATGAGAAGAAGAAACCTGACTCTTGTTGCTTGCTCATAAATACAATAGCCACAGCCTGATGGTAAGCATCAAATTTTCAGGAAGACTAGTTACAATGAATTAGTCTATTCTCTGGGAAAGAAAGAGAAATAATTTGTAAATACATGCTCCAGAAGATAATCAAACCATTAATTAAAGTAAGATATCTTCCCATCCTGACACTAGATGACTAAAACAAACATTAAAAGGTTCCAATAAACTGCATGCAATGATGAACCAATTTCTGAAATTATGACAAAAATTTTATTTTATTCCTGGACAAATACTAGTAATATTTATTGAATACTTCCCATATGTATAATACAGTCCCAGAGAATGCCACATTTCAGAGGGAACATAAAATAAAGCCCTTCCTAGTCTCGGCCATAAAATCATACACACCCCAAAATAAACTAAAAAGTTACCAAATCCCTGGTAATTTTGACCTATTGGAAAGAAATATTTTCTGAACTGAATACAATTTTTCCGCTATAGAATATATACAAACAAACAGAATTTTAAGACTAAGTTCCCTGTGGCTAAATTGGGCTAAATGTTATTTAGTAGACATTCTGCACTCCTTAACAGATTTGAATAACTTCTAATGTACTCCAATTATCTGCACATTAGCTTTAGTTTACATGGAATTCAATCATGTGTATATGAAGAGCTTTCCTAAAATGGTGAAAACGCAGCTTTCTCAAGTAGGTAAATATTTCCTTTTAATAATTTCTGTACGTTTTATTTTGCTAATAATATCTCCTTCTTGCTAATAGCTTGGAAGCAAATATAAGCTTACTTATAATAATAATTTTCAAATTACTGAAACTGTACAATAAATTTCAATTTGCATAAAAATCACACATAAGAGTAACTTCCACTATAAGAATAACACTAACAATGAATCTTTTCTTCTGTGCTTATCATGTGCCAGTCACTATGCTTATGTGCACACTGATCTCATTGAGTTATCAAAACAACATTTTCAGGAAGGTATTCTACTGCTCCATCTTTAAACAAGTGGGAACTAGCAGAGTCTGAGAGTTTACACAGTATGTTATACTAGTCGCCCTCCAGTTGAGAGATGCAAATTGGTATTATTTCATTTGTCACTTTAAGGCACAGTCTCAGCACATTTAAATAAGAAGTGGGTGCCCATGGGGCACCTGGGTGGCTCAGTTCGTTAACCATCTGACTCTTGAGTTTGGCTCAAGTCATGATATCATGGTTCATGAGATCTAGCCCCACATCAGGCTCTGCACTGACAGCAGGGAGCCTGCTTGTGACTCTCTCTCCCTCTCTGTCTCTCTCTCTCTCTCTCCCTGTCCCTCCCCCACTTGTACATACTCTCTCTGTCAAAATAAATTTTAAAAAAATTGAGTGCCTGTGAAAAACATCACTGAAACACTTTTTACTAGTATATACAAATAGAATCTGATTTTCAATAATAACACTATTACATCCTGTTTTATATGTAATTTCTACACTATGATCAACCTAGAAGAACATATCCCTGGAAGTAGCCTGACTGGGGATGACCTTCCTGACAATAGCATCATCTTTGCCCAGTCTCCCAGCCTCCTAGTGTCCTTTTCTTCTATTCTCTGTTGTTACTCTGGTTTATACAGTCACAACCCCATGCCTGGACCATTCCAGCAGGATTATCCTGGTTTTCCTATTCAAACTTCCCTTTGCTTACCTATTTTCTGCCTATTCTCTTATAATTAGTGTTTGTCTCTCCAAACCTGACCAGTCAAGTTTTCAAACATAAGCCACACTGGTTTCCTCCCACTTCCTTCCCATTCCCTACAGTCCTGTCCCCACCCCCATCTCTGCTTTTTCTCAGGCTCCTTTGTATCTCTTCTTTCTCCTCCCACCTTTAAATATGAGTGTTTCTCAGACCCCATTCTGGCCTACCACTCTGCCCAGCCGACATACTCTCTGGCCCATTTCATCCACATATGCTAGTAACTGACTCACATCTGACCTCAACAAGACTCTGCTATCTGGATGTCTAATGGGTTCTTTACACTCACGATTCCCATCTGTCTGATCCTGCTTTTTTTCCTATGTCCCCTATCTCAGGCAATGACATATTCTAATGAATCCCAATCATTCATATGACTCCTGACCTCTGCAGATTTTTCCTCCCAAATAGCTCATGCCCTCCTCTCCATGCCTATGACCACTAACTAAGCCACAACAAGTGCCAGCAACAAGCCTCACTAGGACTATTACAATAGCCTCCTAATGATTTCCCTATCTCCAGTCCTGTCTCTGGGAACACCATCCTCCACATGGACATTGGATTATTTCCTAACATGTAAAGCCTGATTATAACAATATTTTGCCTAAAAGCTTCTGATGGCCTGCCATCACCTGCCCTGTCTCAGTAACACTCCTATCACGTTCCATGGTACACACTACCTTTTCACAAAACCAAACCCATGTAGGATCTCCTTGCTCTCCAATGTTTTCAGTGCTTTGTTTATATTGTTCCTCCTACATGGAATGCCCTCCCCATTCTTTGCCCAGTGTGCCAGAGGAGACTGGCAGTAGAGTCAGTGAAAGCTTCCTCAAGGAGGAAAAAGATATCTTTCTAATAAAAGAAGCATGAAGTAGAGTATCACATACAAAGTCCTGGACAATCAGTCCATGTCAACATAAGCTAAACTCTCTTTGCACAATTATGGTTTCAACTGACCCTGTGCAAACTATCTTGCTCTGCAAACTACCCATTATGTGCCCATTTTATTGTCATGTTTCTAAATTCCCTGGAGACAGACCACATTTAAGGCCACTTCATATTCCTGCCATCCACCCAAGTATACCACTTGACACATGGTAAATATCCAATAATTGCCCAAGGATGTAACCTGACAACATCCATTGACAGGAGTATTCTGAAACAAGTCTGTCTGTCCTCTGTGAGAAGTCTGTCAGTCTAATGATTATGGCCCTGAGACATCATGTTTATGAGGGAAAAAGTGTTCATTTGGATTTGGGTAAAAGGCAAGGTTTAATGGTTAAGATTTCATTCCCTGACCTAACTCTCCACATACATTAACTCATTTTATCCCTACAACAACCTTCTGCAGTGGTGTTATTGTTGCTATCTCACAGGTAAGGAAGTTGAACACATAGGTAGGTTGTTCATTAAGAGAAAAGTCAGTAACAAACACTTGTAAAGATGCTTAACATCACTCATCATCAGGGAAATGCAAATGAAAACTACAATGAGGTATCACCTCACACCTGTTAGAATGGCTAAAACTAACAACACAGAAAACAATAGATGTTGGCAAGGATGCAGACAAAAGGGAACACTTTTGCACTGTTAGTGGGAATGCAGACTGATGCAGCCACTCTGAAACAGTATGGAGGTTCCTAAAAAAGTTAAAAACAGAACTATCCTTCAATCCAATAATGTACTACTAGGTATCCAAAGGATACAAAAATATTGATTCAAAGGGTATACACACCTTGATGTTTATAGCAGTATTATCAACAATAGCCAAATTATGGAAAGAGCCCAAATGTCCATCAACTGATGAATAGATAATATAGATAGATAGAGATATAGATACACACACACACACACACACACACACACACACACCCCACAATGGAATATTACTCAGCCAGCAAAAAGAATGAATTTTTGCCATTTGCAAAAATGTGGATGGAGCTAGACAGTATTATGCCAAGTGAAATAGGTCAGTCAGAGAAAGACAAATACCATATGATTTCATTCATATTTGGAATTTAAAAAACAAAACAGATGAATATAGGGGGAAAAAGAAGCAAACCATGAGAGACTCTTAATTATAGAGAACAAACTGAGGGTTACTGGACGGGAGGTGGGCAGGGGGATGGATTAAATGGGTGATAGGCATCGCACTTGTTGGGATGAGCACTAAGTGTTTCATGTAAGTGATGAATCACTAAACTCTAGTCCTGAAACCAATATTACACCATATGTTAATGAGAATTTAAATAAAAACTTGAAACAATGAAAAGAGAGAGAGAGAGAGAGAAAAAGCCAGCATATGCAATCAAGCAGTCTGGTTCCAGAGGCTCTGCTCTCCTCAGGGTATCAGGGGCCTGCCAGACAGCGCCCAGGGCAACTGCTAGACACTCACAATATTACTGACCATTTTAATCCTACGTTCCAATGGCGATAAAGCACTCTAGTCCCACCCCTCAAAATACACCCTTATCTTAAACAACATGAAAAATATGTAAAATTAAAATTATTATGTTTAAATACATTTTCTGCTGAAGCACTTAAATAAAAAAAATTTATCCTCTTCCATATTTTATTGATTGTGATTAATAATTTCAAGAGAAAAAAAATCGAGCCCTTCAGTAGACTATAAGAATAAGCTTTTAGGGGTGCCTGGGTGGCTCAGTCGGTTAAGCATCGACTTCAGCCCAGGTCATGATCTCACAGTTCGTGAGTTCAAGCCCCGCGTCAGGCTCTGTGCTGACAGCTTGGAGCCTGGAGCCTGCTTAGGATTCTGAGGCTCCCTCTCTCTCTGCCCACCCCCCTCCCCAGCTCATGCTCCCACTCTGTCTCTGTCAAAAATAAATAAACTTAAAAAAAAATAAGCTTTTATTATAATGAGATTAGAAGTATCATAACATTTAATGCCTCATCAGACTTATAAAAATGAATGATTCCATATATGTGGAAGGATGATTATTTGAATAATTTGTAATATATGGCTTCCATCTCCTGCACGTCCTTGTTTCCTAGAGTCCCTGCCACCAGCAGTCCAGGCAGCCAGGTGTTCCAGCCTCATACTTTCAGAGTTGAATTGTACTGCCAAAATACAGAAAGTTACTGATCAGTTTGGCTTTTTTTAAATATTCACTCATGAAAAACTATACATATATGATATATATGTATGCCATAAAAGTTTATAATAAAATCAACTCCAATATGCCCAACATCTAGTGATCCAGACTCAGTTTTTGAGGCTCAAACACAATCATGAATCTTTAGAAGAAACTATGGCTTTGTGAAGAAGCCTTTTGAGCTGAAAATTCCTGAATCCTCTGCATCATTTGAGTCCTGGTTTGAACAACAAGGACAGAAGTAATACTGGTTATCATGAGTTTGTCAGTTTAGATTCAATAAAGATTCCATGAGACAAGACTAGAGAAGGACTAGAGAGTGGCAGGAAGAGTTGCCTGATGACAACTTCTAAGAATCCTTGGGCCTGTGTCCCCTACCTGTTAAGCTCCAATGGGAGCTTGTTGGGAGTCCAAGAGTTCCTGCATGGAATCCTGGAAAATGAAGGCATGGCCTGGGGAAACAGGCAGAATGAAAACATGAATAGACTGAGTTTTAATCTAAGATGATTATATTTGCCTAGCATTTTCTAAGATTTCATTTTCTGCAAAGATGTAGATAGAGAGATAGAAATAAATTCAAGTGACAGGAAATTAAAGACAGTTACTTTTTTTGTACACCTGAGAATGTGACTAAGACGTGTACAGTTATAACATATATTGGTAAAATATTTTTTGAATTTTACTCTAGAAACATATATACACCACTTGGGAATACTGTATCAAGTGGTATGTGTAATGGATCAGGCTAACAAAGCAAATCAATCTAAGTGTCTCTACCTTTTGTTAATGCAAAGCATTTGTCTGAGAAAAGAGCTAATGGTTGGTTTATTAACCAACTACTGAGCATTGTGGATATGGGAAGTTAGAATTATCTACCCAATCTATCTGTCACCAATATATTAACATAATCTTTGAAGTGCTTTCCAAATCTGAGATTACATAACTCTGCTATATTCTGCTCAAGAGGGAAATTAAACATTTGGGGGAAAGTCTCTGAACCCATTCAGTAGCATTTACTCCTCACAGTTAATGCAGAAAAGAGGTGAAGCCCTCCTCCATTCCATATATCATGGGCTCACAGCCACCCATTCTGAACCAACATCATTCTCTCAACCTGTAAGACCACTTAAGATTCCCATCTTCTTACAAAACCATGAAAAAAAAAAAACAAAGGGAAATAAAGCACAGACCCTAAACATTTCCAGCCAATCTACCTCTATACAAAGATCATGCTCACAATAGGAAACTTAAGACAATGGCAATCAACTCTTAAATGAGTTTGGCCCCTGGTATGTGCTTTGCTAGAGCCCTCAGATACTGGTCTCTCTTTAAAAGAAGGTGGCTTGGTTCCATCGTGTAATGGTTAGCACTCTGGACTCTAAAAGAAGGTGGCTCAGTCGGTTGAGCATCCGACTTCAGCTCAGGTCATGATCTCACAGTCTATTAGTTCAAGCCCCGCATCAGGCTCTGTGCTGACAGCTCAGAGCCTGGAGCCTGCTTCGTATTCTGTGTTTCCCTCTCTCTCTGGCCCTCCCCTGCTCATGCTCTGTCTCTCTCTGTCTCAAAAATAAATAAAAACATTTAAAAATTTTTAAAAGAAGGATTTGGTTGTGCGCAGTCATGTAACATTGTGTGCTTAAATTAAATGTATTGCTCTTAGAAATTTCCAGAACTCAGGCATCCATAGCTTCACTTTGTAACCCATGTGTGACAAAGTGTGAAGAGTTTGTGGGGGGATTAAAATCAGAAAAATTGGAGTTGAAATCCCAGGCAGCCACTGACCTAGAAAAACTTACACTCTAGAGAGGATGACAGATATATACCACAAAATTTCAATACAGTGCCATGAGTGCTTTGACAGACATAAACACATGATGTTATGAGAGCAGAAGCAGAAGTGTTGGGGGCAGGAGAAGTGTCAAGAAATGAGTCTTACAGAGAGAATGCTTGAGCCAAATCTTAAAAGAGAAGTAGGAGCCTGCCAGGCAAAGAAAAGTGCTTATTAACTGCTAAACAAGGAAGATCAGTTACACCATGCACATGGCTACACAAGGAAAGCACACATCATCAATTGCTGTGAAACAGCCATGAGAATCAATCCTGACGAAGCGTGTATCTGGTGCTTTTGATGAAAAGTGTAGTAGAGATCTCAGGGGGAAAGATGAAAGATCAGAGAGACCTATAGGTATAAGAACCTTGTCTCTCCACACCATCCATCCACTCAAACTATTTTTATTGGACAGAACTGAAAGAAACATTGTTGGCAAATAAAATACCTACCAGAACATTCTGGACTGCTTCACGCTGCATATATACTCGAACTTTGACCCATACAGCACAAATCCATATTCAAGTGGTTAAGGGGCCATATAAGATGAGCGCTTGTTATGAATGAAACTTTGGTGATTACATCAGCTACGCTAACCCAGAACAGCTGACAACTATTGCCAATATCATGCGTTCAGCAATCAGCAACATCTTTGGTACAGATGTCAGGGAAACCATCGTGCCAATTATGCTGTAATGATGAGAGTAGAGAGCCTGGCTAGGGAATTCTCATTTCATGTCTTCTTTGAAAAAGCATCTCTTAAAAGAGGGCAATATACAATATATACAGTGTATCCTGTCACTCTTTTTGGCTTGAGCTGCACCCCTTTTGACTCTGTGGATCACTGAACTTTCTGATCTTGGAGTTGGGATGGTATAAGCTAAAGGGTTTTGGCACACACAAAACCCACTACATTCTTGAATGCTCAAGACAGCTTTACAGTGTCTTAAGCTACATCTGAGCAAACCTGTTTCTTACTAATAATGTCAGTCTTTTGAATATTTTCTCTACAAAGGACGCAAGGAGAAAAATATCATTTGTTAATCAGAACTCATCTAAATTTCACAGTTAATTGAATGATTCTGCATTCCATCTTTAGAAAAAAATAATAAAGAGTAGGAGACAATCTTTTACAGGAAAACAGGCAATGCATACCCTGGTGTCAGTGTGGATTTAAGTCCTTCTCTCACATCTTCTGTAATGGCAGTACTTTGCAATTCATTCACTTTTCCTAAGCAATATTCACCAAGCACCTACTGTATGCTAAGGACTGCTCCAAATGAGAGAAAATGTTCAGATATGTGACCTCAGCACAATGTTTTCAATCATTAGAGAAAAAAATAGCTTATGCTTACTATATTGAACTTACTAAGGTTAGGAAGTGTTCAAATAGGATTTTCATCAGTAAGGAAGGAAACAAAAATGCATTCACTGTCAAGCCTCAGTTAACCAGATAATTCTATTACAAGCACTCAACTCTACTACTCATGAATGCTTTTGGTAATTCCAGGACTTTCAAAATTTGAATAAATATATGGATCAAGGGGCATTAGATTAAGCAAAAGGTTTCAGCTTCTAGCCAAAATAAATGAATGCAAGACTATAGAAAAATGGGGAAGAAGGAATCACCACAAGGCAGACCTTCAGATCATGAAGGTGACACACCTTCATAGGCTTGTGTAAATTTAGACCCTAAGCACACTCTTGCTGCCAGAAACTGCTTCCAATAGAAAATTTTATAGGCATTTTAAAGTCTCATGGGTGAGTCCCTGAGAATATCACAGTTGGTCAAAAAACATATGTGTTTCAACTTTTTCTAACTTGCTTTGGTGTTAGCTTATAAAAACTCATAGGTGTATATTGGACTCATTAAACTGAGGGACTCATAAGCACTGGCTCGATCAGGGCAGGGTGCTGACAGGCATTATACATTATGCAAGCTTCCCCACATCATTCTGCCAACGTGCTTCCATTTTAATCCAAAACATTCCCAACTTGTCAAATACTAGGCCTCCCTGGAACACATAAAGCCAGTCATGCCACCTCATGCAAAGGTTCTCTGATGTGGACAAATTTCCACTGGAGACTATAAGGAACCCATGACCACATTTTCACATGTTACTTCAGATCAATCCAAAATCCTCTTTCCAGAACTCTTATAACAGTAAAGCAGTAACCTAGGCAAAGCAGGTGGAAGAAGATGGAGCCAAAGCATGCTACTTAACAGTTGTCAAGCACCAGGTTTATTCATCACTGAATAAATAAGTGAAAATATACATTTCATTTAAGAGCCCACTGGGGATGAAGATGTTATTATTTATTTATTTATTTATTTATTCATCATGTATTCATTTATTTGTTGTATTTTCAGAATCTCCCAGAACTGTCAAGATCATACGGAAGCTGAATGCACAAAATACTTTCAAATCTCTAAATTTTCTAAAAGGGCCACAGACAGAGTTCACATAAAATATACTTTCATGTTGACAAATTGGCATGTCAAGACAATTAGCCTCTTTGTAGAAAGATGGTGGACAGATGTATGGAAGAATCATGGGTCTGATTGTTCCACAAAAGTCAATAAGGCTGAGTCTCCAACAGAGCTACTATGTCAAAGAAGGCAGAGATAAGAATTGGAAATCTGATGGAAAACAGCCACGCAGGAAATACAAAGGGAAACATGTTGAATTGTGGTTGAAAATAGTATGAGTAAACTTTGTTCTAAGACATGTGTGGAGCTGGAAGCAACACACCCAGGAAGAGTGATTATAAGCCATAAATAAGAGGTTTATGACAAGCTGAACAATAAAAGCCTAATGGAGAGGTAAATTCCTTATGATGCAATGTGAGCTCTCTGCAAACCTTATGAAAAGAAGTCAAGAGAAGAGGCAGAGGGCTCTGAATTCAGAAGAGAACCCTGAAGAGTGGTGAAGTGAAAAAAAAATTAGTGATGTGCTTCCTTCAATTAAAAAAAAAAAAGGTAGAAATGGTCCCAAAATTTTAAGTCAATTTAACTAATATCTAGAAGAGGTTCAAAGGATATTTACTAGTCATCATGTATCTGAAAATATGCTCATTCATGTCACTGATTATTTGTGCCTAGTGTAAATCAATATCTAAATTAGGTGAGTCTAAAAGATAGGTGTGTGTAAAATGTTTGGAGAACCCAGAGGGAGAATTATGCCGGGTCAATTTAGTTTTCTTCTTCAATAGATAGATGATGTCAAAAAGGAAAAAAAACAATACTTCCAGAGAATCTGATTCTCCAAATATGACATTTTTATGAATAATTGAAAAATACACTGTCTAGAATATTTTGATGTGTGAGCGCACACAATAAACCAGAGGACTAAACCCAAAATTTGGTTATACTCAACTCAAGTTAAGGGATGTCACTGAGTGAGATGGTTGACATTCATTAATGGCTTTATCAGCAACTTAGCTGGCAGGATAAGCAACACAATGTCACTGGAATGGTCGGCAACAAATTGGGAACACTATGAAAAAACAGGAATAGAATTTGGTGATCTAAAGGTATCTGGCTAAATATCCCTGATGAATATGGATGCAAAAATTCTCAACAAGATACTAGCAAATTGAATTCAACAGCATATAAAAAGAATTATTCACGATGATCAAGTGGGATTCGTTCCTGGGCTGTAGGGCTGGTTCAACATTCGCAAATCAATCAATGTGATACATCACATTAATAAAAGAAAAGAAAAGAACCATATGATCCTGTCAATCAGTGCAGAAAAAGCATTTGACAAAATTCAGCAACCTTTCTTAATAAAAACACTTGAGAAAGCCGGGATAGAAGGAACATACTTAAACATCATAAAAGCCATTTATGAAAAGCCCACAGCTAACATCATCCTCACTGGGGAAAAACTGAGAGCTTTCCCCTGAGATCAGGAACACGACTGAGATGTCCACTCTCACTGCTGCTGTTTAACATGGTGTTGGAAGTTCTAGCATCAGCAATCAGATAACAAAAGGAAATCAAAGGCATCAAAATTGTCAAAGATGAAGTCAAGCTTTCACTTTTTGGAGATGACATGATATTATACATGGAAAACCCGACAGACTCCACCAAAAGTCTGCTAGAACATGAATTCAGCAAAGTCACAGGATATAAAATCAATGTACAGAAATGAGTTGCATTCTTATACACTAATAATTAAGCAACAGAAAGACAAATAAAGAAACTGATCCCATTCACAATTGCACCAAGCATAAAATACCTAGGAATAAACCTAACCAAAGATGTAAAAGATCTGTATGCTGAAAATTATAGAAAGCTTATGAAGGAAATTGAAGAAGGTATAAAGAAATGGAAAAACATTCCATGCTCATGGATTTGAAGAATATATATTGTTAAAATGTCACCACTACCCAAAGCTATCTACACATTCAATGAAATCCCAAAATTGCACCATCATTCTTCTCGAAGCTAGAACAAGCAATCCTAAAATGTGTATGGAACCACAAAAGACCCCAAATAGCCAAAGTGATATTGAAGAAGAAGACCAAAGCAGGAGGCATCACAATCCCAGACTTTAGCCTCTACTACAAAGCTGTAATCATCAAGACAGCATGGTATTGGCACAAAAACAGACACACAGACCAATGGAATAGAATAGAGACTCCAGAATTGGACCCACAAAAGTATGGCAACTAATCTCTTACAAAGCAGGAAAGTATATCCAATGGAAAATAGACAGTCTCTTTAACAAATGGTGCTGGGAGAACTGGAGAGCAACATGCAGAAGAATGAAACTAGACCACTTTCTTACACCATTCACAAAAACAAACTCAAAATGGATAAAGGGCCTGAATGTGAAACAGGAAACCATCAAAACCCTAGAGGAGAAAGCAGGAAAAAATCTCTCCAACCTCAGCCGCAGCAATTTCTTACTTGACACATCTCCAAAGGCAAGGGAATTAAAAGCAAAAATGAACTATTAGGACCTCATGAAGATAAAAAGCAAAGGAAACAATCAACAAAACTAAAAGGCAACCAACGGAATGGGAAAAGACATTTGCAAATGACATACCAGATAAAGGGCTAGTATCCAAAATCTATAAAGAACTCACCAAACTCCACACCTGAAAAACAAATAATCCAGTGAAGAAATGAGCAGAAAACATGAATAGACACTTCTCTAAAGTGGCCAACAGGCTAATGAAAAGATGCTCAACATCACTCCTCATCAGGGAAATACAAATCAAAACCACACTGAGATACCACCTCACGCCAGTCAGAGTGGCTAAAATGAACAAATCAGAAGCCTATAGATGCTGGCGAGGATGTGGAGAAACGGGAACCCTCTTGCACTTGGTGGGAATGAAAACTGGTGCAGCCACTCTGGAAAACAGTGTGGAGGTTCCTCAATAATTAAAAATAGATCTACCCTGTGACCCAGCAATAGCACTGCTAGGAATTTACGCAAGGGATAGAGGAGGGCTGATGCATAGGGGCACTTGTACCCCAATGTTTACAGCAGCACTTTCAACAATAGCCAAATTATGGAAACAGCTTAAATGTCCATCAACTGATGAATGGATAAAGAAATTGTGGTTTATATACACAATGGAATACTACGTGGCAATGAGAAAGAATGAAATATGGCCTTTTGTAGCAACATGGATGGAACTGGAGAGTGTGATGCTAAGTGAAATAAGTCATACAGAGAAAGACAGATACCATATGTTTTCACTCTTATGTGGATCCTGAGAAACTTAACAGAAGACCATGGGGGAGGGGAAGGGAAAAAAAAGTTAGAGAGGGAGGGAGGCAAATCATAAGAGACTCTTAAAAACTGAGAATAAACTGAGGTTTGATGGGGGGTGGGAGGGAGGGGAGGATGGGTGATGGGCATTGAGTAGGGCACCTGTTGGGATGAGCACTGGGCGTTGTATGGAAACCAATCTGACAATAAATTTCATATTAATTAAAATAAACAAATAAATAAAGGTATCTGGCTAAAACCAAAATGATGCTCTTTAAGAATGCTTATGGATTAAAAACAAACATAAATTTAGTGAGGCAATGATTTCTTAGATATAACATCAAAGGCATGATTTGTAAATAAATAAATAAGCACACAAACAAAATTACATAGACTTCTTCAACATGTTTTAAATTTCTGCTCTTCAAAAGATAATGTTAAGAGAATAAAATACAAACCACAGATTGGGAGAGTATATTTATAAGTCATTTACCTGATAAAGGTCTTGTGTGTAGAATATATAAAAAACTCCAAAAAGAACACAATAATAAGAAAAGAAATAAACCAAGGTTTTAAAAATGGGGAGAAAATGAACAGATACTTCACTAAAGAAAACATACAGATGGCAAACAA
Organism: Panthera onca; assembly: GCF_046562875.1. Taxonomy (NCBI): domain Eukaryota; kingdom Metazoa; phylum Chordata; class Mammalia; order Carnivora; family Felidae; genus Panthera; species Panthera onca. Next base: position 76,307,549 of record NC_138343.1, read on the forward strand.
GATGAAAAGATGTTAATCATTATCATCAGTCATTAGAGAAATGCAAATTAAAACCATAATGAGATGCCACTACATAGTTCATAGTATGTGTAAAATTAAGAAAATTGAACTTAAGAGAAGTTGGCAAGGACATGGATAAAATAAACTCTCATACGCTACTAGTAGGAACACAAAATGCTGTACTTGTTTTGGAAAACAGTTTGCCAATTTCTTAAAAAGTTAAACATATATTTACCATGTGATCCAATCATTCAAATCCCTAAGTATCTACTGAATAAAAATTAAAGATTATGTCCATACAAAGATCTGTATACTCATGTTTATAGCAACCTTTTTTAAAAATTTTTTTAATGTTTATTTATTTTTGAGACAGAGAGAGACAGAGCATGAACAGGGGAGGGTCAGAGAGAGAGGGAGACACAGAATCTGAAACAGGCTCCAGGCTCTGAGCTGTCAGCACAGAGCCTGACGCAGGGCTTGAACTCACGAACTGCGAGATCATGACCTGAGCCGCAGTTGGACACTTAACCGACTGAGCCACCCAGGCACCCCTAGAGCAACCTTATATGCAATAGCCAAAAACTGGAAACAACTCAATTGGCTATTACCAAGTGTTTGCATAAAGAAACTGTGGTATATCCACACAATGAAGTGCTTGAAATAAAAAGGAATGAACTGTTAATACACACTGCAACATGAATGAATTGCAAAATATTATGATGAATGAAAGGAGCCAAAAAAAAAAAAAAGGATTACACATTGCATAATTCCATTTACAAAATTCTATAAAGCACAAACTAATCTAAAAATGACCAAGAGCAGATCAGTGGTTGCCTGGGCCCTTGGAGGATGGGAGATGTGGGGCATGAGAACAGTAAAAAGGAATAGCAGGAAGGAAGAATTATAAAAGGACACAAGGAAGTAGTACTTCCTTGTACTACTTGGGGAGTAGTACGCATGTTCATTGTCTTGATTGTGTCGATTATACCTCAGTAAAACAGTAAACAAACACATAAACATAAAATAAAAGTTAAAGAGTAATTCCAAATGAAGAAAAAAGGAACTGGCATTATAATGGGCAGCTCAGTGTATTTATGCATCATTTTTGTATGACTGTCAGAAAGGCAACGTGGTATTGTTGTGCAAGAGTTGGCAAATAGTCTTTCCATTGTAATGGCACTGGTCATTCCCTTATTTGAGTAAAGAGGTTGGTCTAGGGTCCATATTGAAAAATGACAGAATGAAATTCAATAGAAAATCTATTCATTGCATATGTAACTGGCTGGACTAAGAAATATGAGCTTGGATTATTGAAATTTCCTAATTAACAGCTACTAGTGTCACCATTTCAAAATCCCCTTTCTGCTGAGTAGCTACCTCCCTTAACAAAATCTCCCTTCTGACAAAATGTCACTTCCATTATTTTCCCATCATTTATTTGCAATTAAAACCATCTCAGGTCCTGTGTAAAGCTTCCTTCTCTCTCCAGGTCTAGCTGAACTATTGATTCAAGCTGCTTGGGTTGGGGAGGTGGGGGTTGGTCTGCTCTCCCACTCTTTTTTCTCACTTCCCTCCTTTCTTCCTCCTTCTTTACCCTTCTAGCATATGGTCACTGCAAAAGTTTCTTTAGTGAGTGCTGGGGAGGTCTGGCACCTCTTGCTTCAGTAGCCAAAAATCATAGATAGTAAGTCCACTGTCCCTTTTGCTGGTCCTTTTTTGCTGCTTCTTTCACCATGACAGGCAGCCAAATGCTGACTGTCTCATGGGGGTGCACATGTTGTTTTTCAAAGGGCACTCAGTGACCTCTCCCTCCTTAATGCCCCCCTAGATGAGAAGTCTGCTGAGGTTCTGTGGCTATGCCTCTTATTCCCCACCATCATTCACCAAAATGGACAGCCCAATCCATATCCTTTTGGGCCTCAATTCCCTTTGCCCAAATAAATATCACCCCTAGAGGCTGCTACCAAAATTAAGCGAACTTAAGATCAGTCCCCACTTGAGGTCTCCATTTGACCACAGGGAACTCCCAGAATTCCTTGTCAAGTCAAACAATGGGAAGGCAGACAGTGGGAACTACCATCCACCCCATCCTAGAACTCCCTCTCTCTTCTGCCATCTCTTTTCCTGCTCCTTTTTCTCACAAGCAGTATTACACATTCTGATGGTTTAGGGTTTAGGGGCACAGAGAAGAAACTATCACCCATTCCTAACTATAGAGAGAAGAGTATTCTGAGTACCCCAATCTTGTAGACAGTCAAAGGAACAAATCAAATGTTTCCTCTTCTCCAAGGCAAAGAGAGGAGAATGATACCATTGCATCTTGACAAATTCTACATTCTCCCCAAAATCAGGTCCTTCACTCACTCACCCTTTTCTACCTTTTCTTGATAAAGATCTCAAAACTGTTGAGCCTCTCTCAATGGGGTAGGGTAGGGAGACAGACATTAAGAAGCAAGCCCTCTTTGGACTTGGCCTGAGAGAATTCAGTAAATGTTCCCAATGCCAGGTAAAGGGGGGTGTGTGTCCCACTATAACCTACCCCTGAGCTACTGTTGAATGGCTTCCAGGAAAGAGGATCTCCCTCAGTCCCTATACACACATACCACATGAATCTACTTTTTCTAGAGCCCTTTGCTGGGTGCTCCAAAGAATTCCAGAGTGAATAGGTATACAGTCTGACAGGAAATATTCAAAAAGTAGCTGAAGAATCATAATGGCAAAGTAGAACAAATTCCATAAAGAGCCACAGATAAGGTCAAGGATAGACTGTACTGCATCAAGCACTGTTCAGGAATTGTCTTCTATACTTAAAATGAAAGAAGAGATTTCCTCCAGTTGTGGGATCATGAAGACATTGGCATTTGTTCTGAGCCTTAAAGAGAATGGAGTTTGAACTTGTAGACATAGGTGGGGAGGCAATTAGAGGTGAGGAAATTTTTTGGAGACAGTAAATCACAAGGGATAACTTATTAACTACCTTTAAGTACAATGTTTCTCAACTTCCCTGATTATAGGAATCACTAAGGATCCTTGTTAAAAATGCAGATTCCTAGCTCCACCTCAGACCTCCTGGATCAGATCCAGAAAAAGACACAGGGAATCTGAATTTTTAACTCATACCTCCTGGACGATTCCTATAATGAAGCAAGTTTGGGAAATATTAATGAAGGATCTTAAATCTACTTTGAGTAAGAAATGAAACTGTTACCTATCCCGTTGGACAAAAAGAAACAACAAAAAAAGGGCTCTCATCTCTGTAAAAGTTTGGTATGGAATAAAAAAGACTCTAATTAAAGGTTTCTAAATACTGCAATAGGCTTTTATGAGAGTTAGAATCCTCATCCCTGAAAAGCTTTTAAAATGAAGGAAATCACTATTTGCCCTAGAGGTTCTGGCTCTGGGGAATAGGCAGAGTATTGAATTATTTGGGGATCATTTGGGGATTGTGAGAAACTGAAACTCACCCAAGCAAGCACGAATGAATATTATATTATGAATAATATACTATGAAAATGATATACCATGAATGTATAAATTTCTGGGGGAGAATATAAGGAAATAAGCTAAACAGTAACTGTGCCTAGTTCAAGGGCCAAAAATACCCATACAATTCCCCACCCCACCCCCCACCAACTTCACCTTCTCTTTGACTTTATAGATTTGTGTAGTTTGGATTTATCACATAATAAGAATCATACAGTTTGTGTCTTTTTGAGGTTCATCTAATTTGTGCCATGTCTCAGTACGTTATTTCTTTTTATACCTGAATGATATTCGATTTTATTTATGTACTACATTTTGGTTATCCATTTATCTATCAATGGATGCTTGGGCTGTTTCTACCTTTTGGCTAATATGAACAATGTTGTTATAAACAATTTATGTGGAAGTTTCTGAGAAGTAGGAATCATTTATGGCAAAAGAAAGGGAGAAACATTTTTAAGATAGCAACTCAGCACCCATTTCTCTACAAGTTGCAAGGTGTGCAGTAATACTAACTTAAAAGATAACCCAGACCCAGTAAAGTAGAAAGCCTGGATGTTTTCTTAGCCACATATCAAAATGCAAAACCCCTGGGGCTAGTAGTGGCCCCTGAGCACACTTAACACGGAGCCTGTTCTCCACCCAGACAAAATCAATGGGGATGAAACTGACCACACTTCTACCAAAAATCAAGAAATGTTGTGGCCAACTTCAGAGATGTCTGAACAGGGGGTATTTGCAATGATTAATGAATTAACATCACTCAGAAGTAAGTGCTTATGATCATGGACCTAGAGGAAGACATAGGGTGGGGGTGGGGAGACAAATTCAGAACCATTGCCTATTTTTTTTCCATGAAACTTGTTTTTCTTCTTCTTTTTTTTTTTAAAGGACTGCACATCTGTTGGAACTGTGTGAGCATTTTGAGACTGTCAAGCCATCATCTGACTTTTGCAGAATTCTTCCAAGGTGGATTTTATTGGTTTCAGCTGGAGAACCCATCCCACATCCCTCCCCGCCCCCCCAGCCCACCATCACCAGCACAAAGCCACATGCCCACCGAGCATTGCCTCTCTTCTGCCCTGAAGCGATCAGAAAGCCAGAGTTTACCACAAGGGAAACATGCAGAGTTAGTTTGTGCCTTGAGTTAGTCCACAGCTTTCCATAAACGATAGAAGGTAAGACAGGCATCACAACATCCCAACAGGAGTAGCCCAATGAAGTTCACCATTACTAAAGGCATTTGTCCCTTTGTGGAATCTCTATTTTCTTTTACTTTTTTGGTAGGCACAGTAGTCTTAATTTTCTAAATGTTCAGTAGAAGAATATTCACATTTTCCTTTCTAAAACTTTCTGAAGCTTCAGCAAGACTAATGTATTCTGTATCAATATATACAATGGAGAAATGTTACTGGTACCAAATGAATAAATAAATAAACAAACAAACAAACACACACACACAGTTTAGGGAAAGGGGTGGGGTGGAGGTTGCTAGGAAGGAAGCTGACATCTGCTCCTGCTCACAGCATTCAATTCAGCCCACCTCGAAGTACCCCCTGGCCCCACTAGATTTTGATGCTCTGATGTTCACAGAGCAGCTCAACTCTCCTCCAAGTTACCATGTCAACACAGAGGATCCAACAAAGTGTTGAAAAAGCAACGTGGAGGACCTCCTTCAGGCACACACTCTGAACAGAAGCAACAATCACTTCAGTTCTCTTTGCTCCAAAACCAAATGTAAGCCTTTGCCAACTCTCTGGCTTTGAGGACAAGCTTTGAAAAGACTACTGCAGGATAATATTTCCCATGTTGGAGATAAATGCTAAATTTTTCCAGGCCCATCATGAAGAAAAAGTTCTTGAAGATAAATGAATCCAGACAAGCAATCTTCACTTTGGGAGCACTGTGACAACTTCCTCTCCATTAAAATGCACCCAAAAGGGACAACCTATAGAGACTCCCCAGAAAAAGAGACAGAGGTAGAGAGAGTGTGCCTTCTGAAGTAGGGAGTTAGATGTGTCTGGGAGTTCAAGTTCACGTAGACGTCAAGATAAATATGACTTACAATTTTAGTGTATTCATGTTCCAAATTTTAAAAAAATTTTATCCTTACTGAGATACAAAACATAGAAACCTGCTAGTGTTCGTGACTTTTAATTGTGGTAAAAAACACATATAACTTAGGGATGGCCCAGTCGGTTAAGCATCCAACTCTTGATCTCAGCGTGGGTCATGATCTCACAGTTCATGAGTTCAAGTCCTGCATCAGGTTCTGCGCTGATGTTGCAGAGCCTGCTGGGGATTCTGTCTCTCCTTCTCTCTGTAGCTCCCCCACTTGCACTCTCTCTCTCTCTCTCTCTCTCTCTCTCTCTAAGTAAATAAATAAACATTAAAAAATTTTTTAAACACATAACACTTAAATTTATAATTCAGTAGTGTTAACTGTATTCACACTGTTGTGCAACACATCTCTAGCACTTTCTTATAGTGCAAAACTGAAACTCTATACGCATTAACAATTCTCCTTTCCTCTCTCCTCTTTGTCCCTGGGAACCACCACCCTACTTTTGGTTTCTAAGAGTTTGGAGTCTTTAATTTTGAAAACTGGAAAGAATTTTAAAATGATATCATCTAAACTTTGCATTTTCAGCTGAATGAACTGAGGTATGAAATATTTAAGCTACAGGTTCCAGGGTGGCCAGTGAGCAATGGAGCCAGGACTTGGGCCTCTGCTGCACAAACCCAGCCCTGTCCCTCATGTAGCATTATTTTAAAAATATTATTGTGGTATTTCTTGTCTACCATCATGCAAATCAACGTTCATTTCCATACAAAGAAGCAATTTTGCAATAATTGATATACAAAAATAAAATTATAATTCCAGAAGTATTTTACAAATCGAGCATGAAACTAGAAAATTTTATATGCATCATATAATCCTCCCCAAAATACACTGCTCAGGCTTAAGGTTAACGTGTGAAACTCCCCGGGAAAGTCCAGAAAAAGCTCTGTCAAAAGGTGAGTATTTATCCCAAATAACTGAAAATTCTGGAGAGAGTTCAGTTGTATCAAAGGGAAAGGGCTGGGGTGGAGGTTGCTGGGAAGGAAGCTGACATCTCCTCTTGCTCACAGCATTCAATTCAGCCCACCTCGAAGTACCCTTTGGCCACTTCATCTGCAAAGAAGTCACAGTTAAGTATAAGACTAAGAGAGGAAAAGAAATATGCTGATCACAGGGTGGTTAGACATAGGAATGAATGACTGAAGAATGCTGTGAAGTCACCTTTCCTGAAGGTATTGGAATTTGTCTCTAGATTCTCATCATCATGACATCACTGAGGCAATGCCTATGTTTCCTTTCCAGTTTTCATTTCCATGACTCTAAAGCACCAGAGTTTTCACAGGCCATCCAGTAGTCTAGGTTATGTGCGTGTTCATCCCCGTAGGAGGGGAACAGAGATTCTGATAACACCCTGTATTGGGTTATACGTTTCTCCCTGGATCCTCAAAGTCTACTTGGGTGACATTCTTAGGAGGCAAAACAGAAATGAGCCCAAAGCTATGACACTAGAAAGAATAAAATCGTTTTTGCAAAATCACAAGGCTGGCCCAGCTCCAAGACTGCAAAGATGAGTCTCCCAATCCTGTGTGCACATAAATGGATGTAGCACCAGGAAGCTGTCCCAGGCCATTGGCAGCAGCAGTGAAATTCATGGGGAGGAGTTTGGACTGAGGAAACAGTCTCGGCTGACACTTACCTCTGGCTTTAAGCCCTTGGACAAGTCATCAAATCCCTCTCTGCCTCAGTTTCCATAGGTATAAAATGAGGGCGATACCGATAACTAATTCAGAGTGTTGTGGTGAGGATAAAATAAGTTACTATATCTAAATCACTTAGCACCATGCCTGATCAATATAAGCACTCAAAAAATGCCAGCAATTATTTTTAATAATCCACTCCACAATATGCACCCTGGTCTTCTCATTCTTTCTACCACTCTTTCCCTCTTCTTTCCTAGCCTAACACTATTAGTTTCTCCCCTCTTCTCCCTTATCATATACTGCCTATGCCCCCATTCATTCTCATGGACAAGATCAATATCATGTTGGATGATTCGAGAGACAGTCAAAAGGACTCTTCTGCTATAACATAAAACTTCCTCTAAAATGTCATAATTAGACATTCAATCCTATGAACAAATAAATAAGCAGCCTTTTTAATGTAAAGCCCTAGGAGAAGTACTACACTAAATTATTAGCCTGAGTCTTAATCACTCTGGTATATCCTCTTGCAGTTATATTTGTCTGAAATTATCTTGTTTATTTATTGATTATTTAACTACTATCTTCCCCAAGCTCTGTGAAAACGGGAGCTTATCAGTCTTGTTCACCACTATATCCCTAACCCCTACAACAGAACCTAAACATGTAGGAGATGCTCAATAAATAAATATTTATCAAATGTTGAACAGATGAATTGCTTACTTTCCTTCCAAAATATGTCATGCTGTCCACCCCCCTACTCTATGAATGTCCTATTTTCTCTGAAGAGAATGCAAAATTCATTCCACATCATCAGTGACTGCCAGTTATGTGTTCCCCTGGCCCATTCCCACCACTTCTCTTCAGCTCAGCTAGGGCATTTTATCTTACATGGGGCCATCTCTGACCCATCTAGGCTGGGTCAGTGCTTCTCTGCTGACTCTCACATTGTGAGATCTCTCTTCAGCTTAGCACTCCTGAAATCATCACATATCAGCAAATCCCTCAGTATCACCAAGCCTATAGTCTACACTATAAAATTGGTGCTGGAGTACATAACAACAAAACCGAGCTCCAAAAGGACTGTTGTGGAGGGAGGGAAGAGATGGGGGAGCCTGCTGGACTCAATCACCAGTTCAGTGACCATCCCCCTCCCCTGACAATGATCTGGTTTCAGCAAAATTCTAAATGGCTCCCTGTTAGGCCTTGAGGATAACTTCAGAAGAGTCAAAATCTCTAATATCAAATCCATGAACATTAAAGGTCTAGTTTTATAACTGTCGGGTTTCTTACGCTGAGAATTCTTTGAAGAAAGAAACAATGTCTTCCTCAGTTTTGCCACACTTGGCCAAATGCAAGAAAGGACTAAAATTTCCACAGTGTGAACTAAATGAGTGTTTTTGAACTTATCTCAGTTTACTTTTGACCAAGAAACTCTGCTTTTGTTTTTAAGTCAGATATTGAAGCACTTTGACAATATGATTTCCCCATGACAAGAGCACAATATTTAAAAATAAATGAGGGTTTATTTTCTACTTATTCCTTCTCCAAGTTGAAATGATGCATCTAAGACAGAAAATCCAGAAATAGCACAGGCTCAGAATGGAATTCCAGACACTTTAGTAGACTCAGCTCTAACTCCGTATCAAGACACAAGGTCTTGACAAGTGACACACACTTGGAGTAGGCCATTGCCTTCCATTTCACATTGATGCTTTCTGGACACACTTGCTGGGGATAAAAAGTCTCTGAATGTGTGACACAGCTAGGGACAGGCACAGGCCAACATCAACAGATTCAACCAGGACGAGTGTGGAAAAGGTCTGAATTCTGGTCCTGAACTAGCCTCCTGCTTCCCAACCCAAAGATAATCCAATAGCTTTAAGCCTTATTTCTCAAGCTAAGTCAGGCCAAGGGAACATTTTGAGAACACTCTTCTGTGGGAATATGCCCTCAGCTACCTATGGGAACAGGTAATAAAATGCGGTGAGATCAACATATCCAGTTTTATTTCCAGACAGAAATAATCTAAAGTTGACAAAAATTTTATCAACCGTACCATAGCAATGATTTATACCTCTTGTATTCTTAATATTGCCTCCAAATGTGTGAAAGAAGGGACTCTACCATTTCAAGAATTAAATTTTTGATGTTAAAGTAAGTCATTGTATCAATTCCAGACAGTTAGGGGCCTCACCCTGATAAATGTCTGTGCAACACATCCTCCTTTAAGATACTCCATTCTGTTGCTGAAAAAGAAAATGCACTGGAATCATTTGGGGAACAAATTTAGACATGTTGGACAACAAAATATGCAGACAGCTGCTTGGTATGCAATTAAAATACCACTGGTGGGAACAACGGCTCTGGCAATGGTAATAGGAAATCTACTCTTCCCTTCAGAAAACCAATTTCAGTTGACAGCCTCACTCAGCAAATTAAGATGGAGTTCTTAGAATGGCTCCTGGTAAGGGGTCCACCTGACTCCCATTCAGCACCTGATCAGCCACTGACAGACTACACAGAGGGGAGTAGCAGAGTAGCAGAGTGCTACTCAAAGCACTCTGTTGGTGCAGCCTTCTGGGAACAAGATGCAAGAGCTGACCTTGGAACCAAAATCATTAATGTCCTTCTCAGTGTCCTAGAGGGGATGCACTGAGCTAGAAGTCATCAAGTGCACATAACACCTCTAGGAAGACCCATGGCATTTTATAGGGGATACACCTGCTTTTGTCACAATACTCTAAAAATTCCAAAATGGCAATTAAGCTTCCCATTTAATGAAGAAAGGGCCAGTTTATTCCATGGTTTCACCATACCTATGAAAGAAAGGCATATCTCTAAGTATACCTCTTCTCTCTTTTTAATGCAAAGTGTCAAACATATACTAAAATAGAAGACTAACATAATGAACCCATCACCTATCACCTAGTCTCAACAATTACCAACTTTTGGCCAATCATGTTGCATCTATAACTCGTTCACTCTGCTCCACCAACACTGGATTCCTTGAGGCAAATCCTAGACATCACACAATCTCGTCTGTAAACATATCGGTCTATCTTTAAAAGACAAGGACTCTTTTTTTAACAGAGCCATTAACATATATGAAAACTTGGAAACAATTATTTAATATCATCAAACATCCAGTAAGTAATTAAACTCGCTACTCATTGAAATCAAGGTCCTTATATGTTGCAACTGATACATCTCATACTTCAGTCTGTAGTACTCTCTCTCTCTCTCTTGCTGTTTGTTATTGAACAGACCAGGATTTTTTTCCTGAATCATTTCTCACACTATGAATTTTACCAGCTGTATCCCCATAGTGTCATTTAACATGTCCCTCTTTGCCTATTTCTTACTGCAAACTACTAATTAGGTCCAAAGGCTTGATTAAATTTAGGTTTGATTTTTTTTGACAAAAATACCCCATGTGTGGTTAAATGCAGGCCTCAAGAAGCACATTATGTCATTATACCTGGTCGTCTCTTTTTGTGATATTAGCAGACATTGAAGGCCATTGGCTGAGTTGTTTCATTAGTGGCTGCAAAATGGAGATGATTCTCATTCTATTCTTTCTTCATTTAGCTTGAATGTTTCTTTTAAGAGAATTGTTCCTTCATCAATGATTTGATTGCCCTGGGGTCTACTTTGAACAGGAAAGAAGGTAAAATGCTTGATCTTTCTTTCTCTTTATCAATTTTCAAAAAATTGAGTTCATTCCCTAGCATCCATAAAAGGATTTTTCTGTTTTTACTTTTACTATCATTATGAACTCATGAATTTAAAAGTATTTTGTACATTTCATCTATTGCAGATATTAGTCCCTTGTTTATTGACGCTCAAATTATCCCATTTTTTAAAATTTGAGTATAGTTGACACACAGTGCTACATTAGTTTCAGGTGTACAACTTAGTGATTTGACAAGTTAATACATTATGCTATGTTCACCACAAGTATAGCTACCATCTGTCCCATGACATTGCTATTACAATATCATTGACTGTTTTCCTTACTCTCTGTTTTTTATTCCCGTGACTTACTCATTCCATAACTGGAGGTCTGTATCTCCCTCTCCCCCTCATCCATTTTGCCCAACCCTCTACCCACCTCCCCTCTGGCAACCACCAGTTTGTTCTCTGTATTTATAGTTTTGATTCTGCTGTGTGTTTGTTTATTCATTTTTTAAGATTCTACTTGTAAGTGGAATCATATTGGTATTTGACTTTCTCATTTTGGCTTAATTTCACTTAGCATTATATCATCTAGGTCCATCCATGTTGTCTCAAATGGTATGATCTCATCCTTTTTATGGCTGTGTAATATTCCATTGTGTGTATATACCATGTTTTCCTTATCCATTCATCTACTGATAGACACTTAGGTTGCTTCCATGTTTTGGCTATTGTAAATAATGCTGCAGTAAACACAGGGATGTGTATATCTTTTCGAGTTGGTGTTTTCGTTTTTCCTGAGTAAATACCTGATAGTGGAATTATTGAATCATATAGTATTTCTACTTTTAATTTCTTGAGGAACCTCTATACATTTTCCACAGTGGCTGTACCAATCTACATTCCTACCCACAGTGCATGAGAATTCCTTTTTCTCCACATCTTCACCAATACTTGTTTCTTGTCTTCTTCATTTTAGCCATTCTAACAGGCATGAGGTGGTATCTGTTCCATTTTTAATTAATCAAAATCCCTTCAAGTTGGCTCCTGAATTATTTTGTCATGATCCCATGGTCTTTAATTCTTCATTTTATGTTATAAGATATTCCAGGCTCATCTTACGTATTTTGTACTGCAGAGCTGAAGTCAGACAATTCTGTAAGGTGGGCTTTTTTTTAATATGAAATTTATTGTCAAATTGGTTTCCATACAACACCCAGTGCTCATCCCAACAGATGCCCTCCTCAATGCCCATCACCCACTTTCCCCTCCCTCTCACCCACCATCAACCCTCAGTTTATTCTCAGTTTTTAAGAGTCTCTTTTGGTTTGGCTCCCTCCCTCTCTTTTTTTTTTATTTTCTGGAAGGTACACTTTTTGATTTTAGGGAAAACATCATGAGAGATGTGTTTTAAAATATGTTGGAAATAGACCTTTATGTGGCTATGTCACCAACTTGATACTTAGTTGGATTCATTTGTTTCATTTTCGTTTCATTGAAGTATAAATCACATACAATATCCTCTTATTTTCAGGTGTACATCATAGTAATTTGGTTTTTTATACATTAGTAAATGATCCCCATAAGTCTAGTCATCATCTGTCACCATACAAAGTTATTACAATATTATGGACTATATTCCCTATGCTGTACATTACATCCCCAGGATTTATTTATAACTGGAAGTTTGTATTTCATAATCCCCTTCACCTATTTTGCCCACCCCTTAACCATTCTCCCTTTTGGTAACTAACAGTTTGTTTCCTGAATCTATGAATCTGTTTCTGTTTTGTTTGTTTGTTTTATTTTTTAGAATTCACATGTAAGTAAAAGTATATGGTATTTGTCTTTCTCAGACTAACTTATTTCACTTAGCACAATACCCTCTAGGTGCATCCATGTTGTTGCAAATGGCAAGATTTCATTCTTTTCTATGGCTGAGTAATATTCTATTATATATACACCACATCTTTATTCCATTCATCTATCAGTGGACATTTGGGTTATTTCCATATCTTGTCTATTGTAAATAATGCTTCAGTGAACATAGGGGGTACATATATCTCTTCAAATTGGTATTTTCATTTTCTTCAGATAAATACCCAGAAGTGGAAATGGTGGATCATATGGTTCTATTGTTAATTTTTTGAGGAGCCTCCATATTGTTCTCCATAACAGGTGCACCAGTTTACATTCCCACCAACAGAGGGTACTCTTTTCTTTACATCCTCTCCAACAGTTGTTATTTTTTGTCTCTTTGATAGTAGCCAATCTGATATAATGTGACATAATATCTTATTGTGGTTTTGACTTGCATTTCCCTGATGTTTAGTGATGTTGAGCATTTTTTCATGTGCCTGTTTGCCATGTTTTCATTTCCATTTGATATTTTAGAGATTTTACATACATATACATATAAAAGATATGTATATAAACAAAAACATACATACATATCCCCTTTTGTTGATCATTTTTCTCCACCTTACTCTTTCCACTTAACAATATATTAACAACATAGCTCAGCAATCATGTCAATGTCATGAAAGTATACAGACATACTCATTTCTGTTTGTTTTTATAGTTACATAGTGGTCCTCATTTATTTTTACAGTCACATATCACTCCAGGAGGTGGTTATACCATAATTTATTCAACCAGTCCTCTATTGTGGACAAATGTGCCTTCTAGCCTTTTGCTCTTGCAAATACTACTTCAATAAATTGTCTTGGACAAAACTTGGAGGCATAACTTTGGGGATAGATTATGTCCTTGGGACACATTCCTAGAAGTGGAGCTGCTTGACCAGAGGATAAATGTGTATGTAACTTTGCTAAATATTGTCAGAATCTGGTAGTTTGCATTTCCACTAGTAATGCCCAAGAGTACGTGTTTCTCCACAAACTGACAGTATTTAATGTAAAACTTTTGTGATAGCTGATAAGTTGTATCTCAGTGTAGTTTTGATGTATATTTCTCTTATTAGAAACAAGACAGTATCTTTTCACATTTCTAAAAACCATTTGAATTTCTTTTGCTATTAGTTCTTAATATCTCTTATTTATTTTCTGTAGGATTTTTGCTCTTTTTTTATTTTTAGAAGCCCTTTAAATAATAGGATATTAATCCTTTATCTGTGAGAGAAGTTGCAAATATTTTGCCATCTTGCCATTTTACTTTATTTATGAATACTATTTGGAGGGAGGGCATAAAAAAGATTTTTTCTTATATATTTATCAACTCCTACTGCTCATGGACTTTGAATTACAGGAAATAATTTCCATCTTATAAAGAAACTCATCTATGTTTTAATCTGCTTTCATTTTTTCATAATAAATTTCTAAAACATTTAGATTTATCCTGGTAAATAGTATCTTTTTCCACATGGTTATGCTATTATCCTATTACTACTCATTTAAAACTCTATCTTCTGTTTCAGCCCCCCAAAAGCCTATAATATGAATCTATCAAGAGGAAACATCACAGAAACCCAAGAAATATTCTCTAAAAGTTCTGATCTATATTCTTCAAACTATAACAACAGCAAAGGCCAGAGAAAGGCAACTAAAGAGATATGACAACTAAAAGCAATATGTGATTCTACATAGCATATAGTACTAGGGAAAAAATTGCCACGAAGGACATTATGAGATAACTGAAAGAACTAGAATCTGGATTATATATTAAAGTGTTGTATCAATATTAAATTTTCAAATTTTATGACTGTACTGTGGATACATAAAAGAATACTCTTTTTCTTATGAAATATGCACTAAAATATTATCAGGTAAAAGGACATGATTGTGCACCTCTTCTTAAATATTTATATCTATACTATATATATAGATGTGTATATATATATATATATATATACACATCTATATATATACAGATATCGATGTGTGTGTGTGTGTGTATATGGGTGTGTGTGTGTGTGTGTAGAGTGGACAGAGATAGAATGGAAATGATAAAGTAAATCTTAGGAAATCTTAGGAAAGTTTACATGAGAGTTCTCCATACAATTCAGATTAACAAAATAAATAAAATTCTATCTTTTCCCCACTGAACTCTGATGCTGCCTGTATAATAACTTCTATATCCATTTGCAATTTGGTTTATGAATCAACACTACACTATTTTAATTATAGAAGCTCCATAATATGTTTTAATATTCTGACAGAATTCACTCTGCTCATTGCTCTTTTTTTAAAAAGGTTTCCTGAATATTCTTACATCTTTGTTCTGCTTTCTAGAATGTTACATTTTTATTGGAATTGCATTAC
Source organism: Panthera onca (assembly GCF_046562875.1). Classification (NCBI taxonomy): domain Eukaryota; kingdom Metazoa; phylum Chordata; class Mammalia; order Carnivora; family Felidae; genus Panthera; species Panthera onca. The sequence goes on from NC_138343.1 coordinate 76,322,752, forward strand.
ACGTATAGGTTAACTCAGGACTGACATCTTTATGATGTTGAGTCTCTCCACCCGAGAACTTGGTATGCATTTCCATTTGATCAAGTCCACTTTTGTGTTTCTCAGGATGTTTTACAGTTTTCCCTATCCATGTTTTAGCACTTTCTGTTGGCTTATTTTGCTATCGTAAATGTGTTATACTCCTCCATTTTATCCTTTAACAAATTTCAACATCCCTTCTGAGTTTCCCAAATGAAAAAAAAATTGTCTATAATTTTGCAATTATTCTAAGGCAGACATTTTCTAATCTGTTTATAGTGTCTTATTATTTCCAATTCTGTTGTAATTCTCAAAACAAAATATGTTGTAATTCACTTTAATTAAATTTTGCAAACATATGCTGTAGTTAGTACCTATGGAGTTAAGAATCCCTGAATCTGAAGGGTTAAACTGGTTAAAAGCAGCACGTGGCAAATGACATTGGATATCTGCAGAAGGCTTGTAGCTTCCACATCAAAAACAGAAGGAAGGAAGCTGAAAAAATAATTTAGTCTTGATGAAATGTAAACAAAATCTTTAGTGTTATTAGTGGCCTCAACATACCTGAAGAAAGCATATGTGAACTAACTCTTTAACTAAGGAGTAAGAATTTGTCAAAGTTTACTCAGTCCTGTCTAGGAAGAAAAGAATTAATTATAAAAAAGAATAAATGTGAAGACTAAAGAGAAACGTTCTATTGAGGGGCAGTTACCCTGTAGCCAAAAAAAAAAAAAAAAAAAAAATCCTGCAAGATCCTGATTCTCATGGCTCTTGTTCTGTACCTACCAAGCACAACCTTCAGGAGAAAAAGTATTTGCCAACTTTCAAGTGTCCAGCCCTCACCAGGAACAATTCTCACAATAAACAAACCAATCGGTCTTATGGTATACACATCAGTTTAGAGTGAACCTGTGGGAAATACAGTCACAACTGGGCGTGCCGGCTCACAAGTCTTGTGAGGAGGCCTCTTCAGGTGCTATATACCTCTCAAACTGAACATGAGCCATCCCAGAGGTCTGAGGGAGATTAAAAACCCTAACATCAAATTAATGTAGTTTCGTGCCACAGAGATGTTGGAAACCCTAGATTGTTTTTGGTCTGAGATGAGGAAATGGCTTTTCTGGACCTGTAAATGGGTTCCTGAGAGAGAAGTTAAGTGGTCCAGCTGACCTTGAAGATTCCTTAGATGTGCAAGATTCCCCCCGGTCCTATGGATTCAAAAAAACTCAAAGAAATCCCTACAATAGGGCATACGAGTCCATGACAGAAATGACCCAAGTATTGTGGGGCCCTGGAAGGATCCCTGATGGTGAGAGCAGATTTTCTATAATGACTGGCATTCAGGCTACGTAGCACTTAAAACCTCAGCAATAGGTGGCAGCTAGTCTCCTCTAGTAGAGATTTAATAGGGTCAACAGGCGTTCCACTTCAAAGTCACACTAATGTAAAATTGTTCTCCAGAGCAGTCCTACCAAGACCCCTGGGTTTTTGTTTTGTTTTGTTTTGTTTTTTCTATTCAAGAGAGGAAACCTGACAAGATTAGGGAGTTTGACTGCCTGCCTAGAGTATAAAGTTTTACAGAACCAAACAAATAGGTTTGCTACTCCTGAAACCATCTCAGACTAAAGTTAATTTGAAAACAAAGTTGAAATCTTCCTCCAAATTACTCTTTACTATAAAATTTCCAATGAAAAGTTTGCCTTGGGGCGCCTGGATGGCTCAGTAAGTTGAGCATCCGACTTTGGCTCAAGTCATAATTTCACGGTTTGTGAATTTGAGCCCTATGTTGGGCTCGCTGCTGTCAGTGTGGAGCCTGCTTCGGATCCTCTGTCCCCACTCTCTCTCTGCCACTCCCTTGCTCATTCTCTCTCTCTCTCAAAAATAAATAAAAACATTTTTTAAAAAGAAAGAAAAATTTGCCTCCACTCCTTGCAAGTCCAATATATTTTCTACTTTATTCCTTCTCAAGATTCTGAAAGTCAAAAATTTTAAGAGCATGATTATAATAAGTGATGCTGAAATTATATATTAAACCTGTAAAACTGAACTCTGGCTAAACCTATCGCTTTGCTAAAGTAAATAAGTGGTTTTATTAGCAAATTGAACTGCACATTTAGAAAGAATCAAACTTTCTATCCTATTTATTTATTATTTTAGCCTATTTATTAACATTGGTTTTCTCCTTTATGCCAACTGCCTTTTATTCTGCCAGCTAGAAAGAAACACCATGTATACTTCTGGGGCTTTACTGGGATTCAGCAGGCAATTCTCAAAGTCACTTAGACTTGTTCTCAGAAGGCTATGAATCCTCACACTTGGAGATTTATCCGTTTTCATTTTTTGCCCCCTTTTCCTTCATTTTCACAAAGAGAAATAGAGAGATAGCTAAGAGATTGCTTTAGTATAATAAACTTGCCCTTGGTTTGTGGGTTCACTTTGCCAAAATATGAGAGGACTCAGAATAGTCAGGAAGACCCAAGTTCTACCCAGTGCCCTGTCAATGTAGGTATTTGCCACCTGAGAGCCAGATGTCACTTGACTCCACCAATATCCCAAGACATTGAATGAACAAACCAACAATAGACTCAAAGCCTCCTATTTTTCTTTTACTCTTCCTCCGGGCTTGTTTCACAGCTTTGTGCCCTGCCCCCAACCTACCCCCTTTGACTCATCAAGCTAGGAAAGTCTCTTAGCCTGCTACATTTGATGTCAGATAATTGGCCAACCATCAGGGTTTTACTGAGGGCCTTCTATGTGAAAGAATTCCTAACGAATGTATTAGAACCTTTGCGTTGCTATTCCTGGTAATCTAAAAAGGAAGATATATGAATAACCAAAGGCCCCCAAAAAGTGTTACCATATGTACAACTCCCTTCCCCACTCTTAAATTAATCGTGTTTGTGTGCTGGGTGTATTTGAATGAGTTATATTATTCATACACATACAGACGTGCATATGCTTTAAACCTGAGAAACATTTGGTCCTTGCACTGTATTTTAAGAAGGGCCTAAATCTTTACCATGGCAATCAAAGGAGAAAACAGCTTTCTACACAGAGTAAAACATAAGTACAGAGTAAAACATAGTGCAGAGCATGAAGTTATGAAATAGTATGAAGAACTACAGCATATGGTGAGGTGTAGAAAAAGTAAGACCAGAGCAGGCATAAGATCTAGATATGAAAGACCTTTAAAGCTACCTAAACAGTTTGAAGTTTATCCTTAGCAATGAAGAATGACTGAAGGGCTTAAAGTGAGAGAGACATGGTCAGATTTGTACCTTGGAAAACTCACTCTAACAGCAGCATGGAGGGTGGGCTAGAGATTTCAGAGACTGAAGGGAAGCATCCTAGGTAGAAGGCTGTTGCAGGCAAAAAAGCCTGAAATAAATTAGTGGCAGAAGATACAGGAGGAACATAAAAGAGAGTCTTTGAGAATGCACACACTTGTTCACCAATTAAGAATTAAGGGAAAAGGAAAGGGCGGAGTCAAAGATGACTGTCAGCTTTTCAGTTGGAATGACAGGGTGTAGAGCAGTGTTATCTATCAAGGCAAGAACTAATGGGAAGAGCAGTTCAGCTTGTGGAGAAAAGAAGGGGCTCAATTTTGCACAGACTGAATTTGAAGCAATTGTACAAAACACAAGTGGGGGCATCCAAAAGGCAGTTGGATAAATGGTTTTAGAGATTGGGGATGAAGTCTGGACTGGAACTATGGATTTGGGCACCATACACTTACAGGTGTCAGACTGAGTAAGAGAAGCAGGTAAGATCCATGAAGAAGTGTGTAGAGAAAGAGAATAAGGCAGAGGATAGAAACTGGTGTTCCTCTACAGTGTTAGGAGCAAATAGAGGAGGAGGGGACAGTATAAAAGACTGAAAATAGCAGAATATTCTCCAGTTGGAGGGAGACCAAGGGGTTCTGGTATAACAAAAATAGTCCTGAAGCTGGAGAACACTTCAAGAATGAAGACACTCAAAAGCAACAGATTCTACCAAGGACATAGACAAAAATGAGAAATGACAAAGATTCCTTTGAATTCAACAATTTGAGTACAGTCCTTAAAGACAGGTCTAAGAGGATCTGATCAAGAGCACAGGTGGAGAAATCAGTTTGGGAAAAGGAAGGTGAGGTTGGTGATAAGGCTGGCAAGGGAGAGAACAAAGAAAGGAAGTTCACAGAGTGGCAGTAGGAAGCTGACAAAGTGCATACAAATGGACCCAGTTTGTCTGAAAAGAAGCAGCTAAGGATCTGTGCTGAGAGGAAAGTGGGGCAACAGTGAGGGAGGGCACTGGGGAGAGAGCCTATGATGGTTGGGGAAGATGATGCTGGAAATTCCTCCCTGCCCCACACCACATCCTTGTCACCCACCTACTCCTTCTCTAACAAACCCAGTACAGTGACTGGTTCATAATAAGACAAGTTTAATATTCACTATTGAGATTTACTTATTCTCATGTATTGAGTACCTACTTGGCATAGGCACTATGCCAAACTCAAGAGATGCAAAGATGTTGTAATATTTGGAGAGCTATAAGTATTCACTACAATTTTATCAGTGTAATGGCTACTTATCCTTCAGGTCTTATTTTAAAATGCCACTTCCAGGGTACATGGATGGCTTAGTTAAGTGTCAACTCTTCATTTTGGCTCAGGTCATAATCTCACAGTCACGAGACTGAGTCCCAGGTCAGGCTCTGCGCAGAGCATTGAGCCTGCTTGGGATTCTCTCTCTCCCTCTCCCTCTGTCCCTCCCCCACTCACTCATCTGGGTGCATGCACACTCTCTCTTCCAAAAAATAAAAATGAAGGGGCTCCTGGGTGGCTCAGTCGAACATGTGAGTCTTGACTTTGGCTCAGGTCACCATCTCATGGCTCTTGGGTTCAAGCCCCATGTCAGGCTCTGCACTGGTAGTGTGGAGCCTGCTTGGAATTCTCTCTCTTTGCCTCCCCCATTCTCTCTCTCTCTCTCAAAATAAATAAACTTTTTAAAAAATATTTTAAAAGTTAAATAAATAAATAAATAAATAAATAAAATGCCATTTCCTCAGGGAGATCTGACCTCACTCCCAGACTAGGTCAGGTCCCTCTATTAAACATACTTAGCACCATATGCCTTTCCTTAATAGCTTGTAGAGTAGTGATAGCTAAATGCTTAGTTATATAACTATATAATATAAAATATTAATTATGTAATTATATATAATTTTTAATATCTACCTTCTTTCCCCACCAAGCTATTTGCTCCATGAGGTTAAGAAGTTCATCTCTTTTGTTTATTGTTGGATGAGCAGCACCAGTGGACTGACTGGTGTTCACTCTTTCATTCATTCAGCCAATAATGTAGCCTTCGTGATATAAGAGACACAGTACACATACTAGACACTCAAGAAATGCTTGCTGAGTGAATGAATGAAGTGCTGTAGGATGGTTCATTTAAGGACAAAATCAAATGAGCAAATAATCTATAATCACAATGTGCTATGGTACAAACTTGCGAAAGGGATTACAAGTATGAGGCACTTGCTAGGGTGAATTTAAACGGGGAAAGCTAACTTTGGACAGAAGTGATGATTTGGGGAAAAAATAATGAATATGGATTGGAACTGATGCTGGAGGGGTGGGTGGCCCACAAAAGGAAATGTTATTACTAGAACCACTCTTCCCAGTATTCACAGGTGGGATCCAGCTGTATACTACAGCACTTTCAGTAAGAAAAGGAATAGAGTTTCTTACCTTAATTGAACCATGAATAATACTTCTGTTCTACTTCAAACCATAAACCTATATATAACTCCAACAATTGTAAGATAAAAGACTTACACAGTACAATTCTGAGAAAAGAAGTATCATTACATTTTTCAATCTCTCAGATTTAATTAAAGTTAAGCAACAAAAGTAGCTCTATGTTACCACTCTGGAAAAATGATGGTACTAGGAGCAGTAACATAAAAACAGTGAAATGATAAACATTACAGTCCAGCAAGCTCAAAGCCGTCTACCATGTAAGACATGAACTTGAGAACATTTTCTTGGCACTTTTGGACTGTTTGAACTAAATGGAGCGTAAAAAGGCCTTACCCATTTTTTTAAATTCCATTCACCCTCTTAAGAAGACCAATGAGTCTTTGAATAACTAAACAGTGAGTCTGGAATCATACTTGATCCTAGGAACTTTTACACTGTTGAACTGGGTGGCCTTCAACAGTAGAGATACAAAAAACCTTTCCCTGCAGTACCTCTTTGCAAATAAATCACTCTTGCAAACAGCTTTCAAAAATCAGGAGGCCTCCAATAGCAAAACCATTTGGCTTACAATGGTTTCCTTGGCCCTGGCCATATTCACCAACCCAGGTCTCCCTAAGTTTCCATATTTGCCCATATGCCTAGTATAAAGGAAAAATAAAATACTGTAATCATTTTCATCTCCTGCCCCGGTCCCTTACAAAATCATAATAAACAAATGAAAAGTTCATTAAAGGAAAAGATAACTAAAGGGAAATCTAAACAAAGAAAAGCAAATATCCATCAAGATGCCTGTCCCATTTAGTTAAAGGCTGGACTATTTCTAAACCACATGAGTGCCCCTCTCCCTCTCCAGCCATCAACAATCTACCAAATAAAAGGTTAGTGCCTGGTACCTACAGAGGTATCCATTCTTACTGGTGAATTCCTGGGCTGTGTGTGATTATACAGAGATGGAGAGACAGATGTGGAGATAACAATTCTCAGAGATAGACAGAGGGAGAGAGATAGAGATACATAAATACACAGATATAATATTGTCAGAAATAGGCAAACTGTATTCATTCTATTTTCAGCACCTGTCTCCTGATTCCCTTTAGGGTCATCACAGTTATCTCTAGATCCTGGAAAAATGGGTTAACTTCACAGTTAAAGAAAGTAGGAAGTCAATGTTTAAATAACCCTATATCTCCAGAGATATAGTAAAGCAAAGCTGGCATAAAAAAAGAGAGAGTGCTGTAATAATAACCCAACTTGTACTTTGATTTTCATTATGAAATTGAAGGTTTTGATCCCTGAAGAAAATCTCCTGATGTACTGTGTCATAGGACTGTAAACCAATGATACCAGAAGAAGGTTAGGCTTGTGTTCAAGGTGGCATGCTGGGCCCCACTACACACCTGCCGTGTTAGTTCTCCTGGTCCTGTGAGGTCCTGCTCACTTCCTAGCTAGCCCCTTCCCAGCTCTCGAGTGTCTGTTCTACCACCCAAGCTGTGCCCTGCCACTCTTTAAAAATCTCTCTCATACTCTGCTAAAAGTTCCCAGAAATTTATTTTCCCATTTCTTTCCTCTGGGCGTTTACAGTTTCTAAATAAGCAGGGGTACTTATCAACACTTCCCCAGTAAAAAGCAACCCATGAAAATTCTGGGAATTTGAGGGTGAGTATGTTAACTCATTTGTGAGTTCTCTTGAAGTAAAGGACAACTCAGTGTTCCGGAACCCCTGCTAAGTTACACATTGCCCCCACTGATCATTATTACCATGCACTTGTAGCTAGGTGGTCTTATGGAGCCTACACTGACAGAGGGCTGGATGTGAGGTCAGGAGTATTTCCTCTCCCACTATCTAATGAGTGAGCTCCTTCATATGGTGCTGTGGTCTGAATGTTTGTCCTCTCCCCAAATTCACAAGCTGGAATCCTAATAGTATGAGATGGTGTTAGGAGATGGGTTATGTTAGGTTAGGTCACGAGTGTGGAGCCCTCATGAATGGGATGAGTGCTGTTATAAAAGAGACCCCACAGAGCTCCCTAGCCCCTTTTGCCATGTGAGGATACAGAAAGAAGTCTGCAATTGAGAAAAGAGCCCTCCTCCAACAATACTGCTAGCCTGACCTCAGACTTCTAGCCCCCTGAACTGTGAGAAATAAGTTTCTGTTGTTTATAAGCCACTCCGTCTGTGGCATTGTATTACAGTAGCCTGAGCAGCCTAACACACATGGGGACATAGGGATCCTGTGGGAAGAAAATCATCTTGTTAAGAATTTAGAAGAGGGGTTCCTGGGTGACTCAGTTGTTTAAGCGACTTGATTTTGGCTGCGGTCATGATCTCGAGGTTCACGGGATTGAGCCCTGTGTCAGGCTCTGCGCTGATAGCACAGATTGGGATAGCTTGGGCTTCTCTTTCTCCCTCTCTGTCTGTCCCTCCCCAACTCATGGGCACGCTCTCTCTCTAAATAAATAAACATTTAAAAAAACAACTTAGAAGAGGGATAGAGATGACAAGGACCATGGAGGGAAGGATATATCATCGGCTCCAGACCGACTTAGAGGCTCCATCAGACCCCTGAGTTCAGGAGGACAGTTTCCCTTTCTCCAAGACAGCTCTGGGGCTGAGCTGCAGTGAAGAAGTGGGGAGTCCAGTGACCCTTTGTGGTGGATGACACCAGCAACAGGGCAAGGGCAAGGTCCCTCCCTTAACTGCCCGGTGAGCAGTGGACACCAACAGAGACTCCAGAGGGGAAAAATAGATATATGAAGAGCCTGAGTCCCAGGAACATAAAGAGAAACTCACCTAGGGCCTACTAGAAGGGTTTGTGGGAGGAGTTGTGGCCCCTCATGAGCAGGTACAAACATCTCAGCTGTTCCTTGACTGCAGTATGCTAGAACAAGTGAGGCTTGGGGGCATTGTTCTGAGTTGTACGCACCCATTCACCCCAAGATTAAGATGCATTATCATTATTTCTAGAAATCTCCTAGGAAGCAATACAGAAAAGCCTAGTGTACACATTTTCTAAGAAAGGGCCCTAAAGGAAGGCCCCATTCTAAGACACTGGTGCAAATACACTACATGGAACATCTCTGGGGATGTCAGGATGGAAATAGCAGAAATGTTCATGAGCATCTGATGATGTTCCCTCCCATGGGCTTATGCCTTTCCGGACATGAACTTGGAAAGAATGTTCCAGATAATGGAAACGCTTTGACCTGTTTGGACTTTTGTGTTAGGAGTAACTTTTCCTCTTTATTTAGGCTAAACTTGTTTTCATTATTGTCCCCCCTACAGAGAGCACTTTTAAGCCAGCCAAACTCCCCAATAAAAATGTAATGCCACAGATAAACTGTACATCTGTTTTTGTACCATGTATGTATCTGTGCTTCATATATTAAAAAAGAAAGAGTATGATATTTTGCCCCCAAAGACCAGTATTTGTCTCCTGGATGTTGACACTGCCCCCCTGGGAATGCAAGATTTGTTTTCACAGCATGTGCATCTCAAGAGCTAACCCTGCAAGTCTTTGGCCCACCCCAGGCCTAACTCATCTTCCACTGGAGCCAACAGTACATACACCCTCAAAGATCTAGAACATTCCCTCACACACACAGCTGAGATGGTATCCACATGTATTCCCCAATGCTGTAGCTTATGTTTACTATGTCCCCAAACTGGCCAGCTGCTGCTTTGCATATATCCAAATAATACTGCCTTTTGTTTTGCTGGTAAACCATATGTGCCTACTCAAATGTAATCCATTACTACTCATTAATGTAGTTAGACAGGTCCTGAGCTTCTCCAGAACACTGCAGTGTAAGCACTTTGCCTTCCATGAATTAAAAAATCAAATTTCCCTTTTTATATCCAAAATGTTTTTAAACAACATAGTCTCTCTCCATAAAGTTCTTAGAATTTCCCAAATTCCAAACTCTTTACTCTCATAATCTATACCAACTGTTAAATCATTGGTGAAGTTGGCAAAAAATAGGAGTTCACACTAGTTTTTTTCAGCTCCCTGCTCACCACTCAAAGAACATAAAGTCAACATCTACCTTTCTTTGCCATGAGCTCTAAAAAATCCTCAAAATATGAATTTCTAAATGGAGAAGGTGTTTTCCAATTATATTAAGCAGAGGGAATCATTAAACAGGCACCTACCACTCTGGGGGAAAATCCACACATTCAACTCTAGTCATCATAAAATACAAGTATCCTAAACAGAGCCTTTATGCTACACCATGGCACCTTCAGCATTCATTTAGTGGTCCGGCCTTCTCAGTAAGTCTACTGCTGATAGCATCCAATTAATCACCCAGGTATTAGACTTTGTGATGCGGAGCAATGAAGTGCTAACGAGGACCACGTGTGGCTGTGAATGGCCTCCATGTGACCAGCCACACTTGCCAAAGGGGAGAAAACACTCAAGATGGAGCTATGAGAGATCTTAGAGGGCAACTCCAAGCAGTAATACTGCGTGCGTTTGGGTGTGCCAATGACTTCAGAAGGATTCCAAATGGTACGTTAATGTTTTGTGTCAATTTAATTTCAAAACATGCTACTTTCAAAATCTTCTGGGGGTTCCTAATTCATTCATAATGGTATTTGTGGGTCCGTTACCCTTCAACACATAGCAATTTAAATTAATTTAATTCATTAGGAAGAATGAGTGCACTGGAAAAATAAACATATCTGAATTATGCCACAATTTGGCCTTCCTACCTCAACTAGTCATGCAGAATTGGCAATTTGTTAACATACCTGAAATATGCTTTGAAAGACTTGAGTACAAGGCCAACTTCAACTTTTAATCAACCCTTAAGATTCACACATTTTCACATTTTATATTTTCATCAATAATTTATCAGTCTGACGCCAACTGCATGTTGATATTAATGGCTCATGTAAAATGTCTAAATCAACGTTTCTCAGCCAGGGGTGTGCCTCTGAGTAGCCTAGAGAGATTTTGAACATTGAGATGCTGATTCCCACACCTGGAGAGGCTGATTGAACATGGTTGAGGTTGGGCTCTGGAATTCTTATTTTTAAGTGGCTAACCCAGAGTTTGGCCTACACATGTGCTTAGGAACAAACGCACTAGTCCTTTCAAACATGATTCAATTAACATTTTATATTCATAGCTTAGGTTATATTCATAACTTTAAAGATACTGTATTTATTTTTATTTATATACAACTTTAAATCTATCTGTTCTGTGGAGTGAGGTGAACATACTTAGACGATGGTGCTGAACCTTCTTGAGGTGGACATTTGCGGATGTCCACTGCCCTGGTTAATATTATTCGGTAACAAACCACCCCCCAAATCAGTGGTTGAAGCAACCATTTGTTTATGACAGTAAATCAAACAGGGTACAGCGGGGATGTTTATTTTTTGGTCTCACTTGAGAAGACGCAAACGCTGAAGGTGACTCAATAGCTGAGGATAGGAACCATCTGGAAGCTCCTTGCCTCCCATGTCTAGCATGGGGGCTACACTGACTGCAGCAGAAGCAGAACTCAGCTGGGACTGTCAATCAGAGCACCTTGCACAGCCTCCCTCTGAGGCCTCGGCTTCCTCCCACATCATGGCCTTGGGATACCTGAATTTCTTACTCAACCCAGTGTGAGTGTTCCAGATGACAATGTGGATGCTGCACTGCCTTTATGACCACCTTGGCACCATGTCCATGTTCTTGCCCAAGTTAAAAAACAAAACAAAATAAACCTTGTGGAAGAATTTCAGGCACTCTCCAAAGCCTCCCTGGGAAGAGATTTGGGGATGAGGAGCACAGCTTTTAGTGTTTCTCCATACCTATCCTGATTTGGCTTGAAATAGACCCTAGGTAGAGACCTCCGCTTCACAGTCCTAATGCAAGCAAAAAAGAACACATGCAGACATGCAGAAATTCTGCAACATCTATAAAATTATGGAAGGCATGTGGCTAGCTATCCCATGAGGTGGGAACAAGAAAGCAAAAAGATGCTCCTATGAGGAGGAAAATGCCCTTTGTATACCCACAAATAATTTTCACCTTCCTGCATTGTGGTCTCTTAGATCAGTGACTGAATGAGACTGCACGTTTTCACAGTGCTTCACACTTTTCAGCGAGCCTTCTCATTCACTCTCCCATTTAGAATTCACAGGTAGAAATTGCTGCAGCAGGTACAGAGGGAGGGCAGGTTTTAATAGCTCCATCTTTCAGTTGGAGCTGAGAATAGAGAGTCAAAGATGTGGAGTAGTGTTTTTTGGGGTTTTTTTGGTTTTTTTTTGCAGTCATATTGCTAGTATGTGGCAAAACTAAGGCTTGGAGCTGCGGCAAGCATGTACCAGTTCATACCTTATTCCACCGGGGTTTGTCCAATTGTCTTCACTAATTACACAACGGAAAACCTCACCATGCACACATATCAACCATACTACTGAAAGTGCCTAGCAATTCAAAAATGTTGTTCATTTACATATCATTCACTGATAATTCTTGAGTGCTTGCTGTATTATATGTCTGGTATGGCTGTAAGCGTTTTTCGTGCACACTCTTTCGCTGCAGAACTTGTTTTTTATGTGCCTATTTATTCATACAAGATGGATAAATAGGGGATACAGTCCCCAAGACACAAAACTGTGGTAGCTATACAATTTTTCACAAGATAACTATTATTTATATCACCTAACAACACCAAGTAAATTCAAAAACGCCAAACAGTTGCATGCAGTGACCATGGGGGAAACACAGACATACATCTCTCGTCTCTCTGCTTCCCCACTTTACCTACCTGCTTTACCCAATGTGTGTATATAGTTCTTCCCAAATTCACGTAATTTTCCTGCTAAAAGTATTTACTGCAACCACCCAAACATGAATAGCATCCTGAGTAGATGAACCCAAAAAGCAAATGCAAAAGGAAAGCCCCAGATCTTGAGGAGAAGCTTAAAATGATAAAACATAAAAAGAAACAAGAGAACTCGTGATACCGCAACAGCAAGAGGCTGAGGAAATTAGCCTGGTGCACCATCAGTGACGACACAGCAAATATCAGAGAAAGTTGTTTAGCAGGAGAAACTGTGGTAGCTGCAGTGCCTCTTGAACAAGCCTAAAGAGGCTGCAAGCAACAGTGCTGGGGCCGCTGATGCAGAACTAACGATGAGGTCAGGTGGCTGTCCACCAGAGCCGAAAACACCAGGACTGTGGCCTGCTGGAACTGGGCTGATAGGCACCTGCATGGATGGACGGCAATGCCTCCAACACCATGCAGAGCAGCTGGCACATCATGGCTTCCCATTAACAGCCGCATTGGCTGCTTCATAAAGAAAGAAGGACATGGCAAAGCAATAAATACTGGGTATCTGTTTTAAGGTAATGCAGAAGGAAAACGGGACAAAGCACCGCACTTCTGGTGTCACAACATTCTGTCCTGTTTCCTCCCTCCCTCTCTTCCTCCAGAACTCAGAAAGCCCCACATTCACGTAATGATGCCACTGTGCAAACTTCATGCTTTCTGTGAAGTGCTATGTATACCATAGTTTTTTTTTTTTAATTTATTGGGGACTTAAGATGTTTAAAAGTTTTATTGGGTTTTTGGAAGGGTATTCCTTACTAGACTATACAGGTGCTGAATGTTCTACCCAATTCTATTTTTCCCATAAGCCCCATCATTTTTATTGCATGAAATTCTATAATGCCTTGATTTTTAGGAAGACATATTACACTGTAGCAGAAATAACTGTACTGTCTCATTTAATCCTCCTTTTATCCCTACTTTACAAGAGAAAGCACGGAACACTGAGTGTGGTTTCCATTTGATGTCAAAATCCCACATCTTGAGTGTCTTCTTCCAACTTGTGTTCCCTTTCTTTCTTCTAATATAATGTTTACCAAGGACCTCCACCATTCAAGAGCCTTTCCTAGGATGTCATGCTAAGAAAAATCACAAATAGGGGAGTAGCTTCCAGCCCCACAGAAAGGAGGGGATTTGCTCAGCATCCAAATGGAAACTGGTTTCTAGTATCTAGGCCAAAAGTTCACCAAAAAAAAATTCTCGAAAGAAGTTTTTAAGTCCAAAAGAAAGAAACAGAAGGACTTCCAAGAAATAGATCCTAAGAAAAAAAAAAGCAACTGGCAATCTGAAATAACAGGCAATTTTCCCAAAGTGACTGATAACTATTGCATTACTTTCCCCAAGGTCAGCAGCAGAATAGGAATTAGAAAGACCAACTTGGGACCTTCCCTACTCCTTTTAAATATTGTGTTTCTGTTGCTTGGAACGTTCATATTTCTGCATCAGACTGTTCTCCTTGCTATATTTCACACCCCCTCTGGCTTCACATCAGAAGAACAAGGTCAGTATTTGTTTATAATGGAATAGGGGTGCGATGGTGAATAATACAGATGTATATTTGACTTGGAACAAATGCAGTTCACCTTTCTTCTCTGAGTAAATTCAAATCTTGGGAGAGACTGCAGTGCATAAACCTTCAAAAGGAGGCCCTCCTTGGGTATTCAAAACATATTTTATCACACCACAAGATCCTCTTGTTTCAAGCAAAAAGCACCAACAAAGAAAAAGACAGTTTCTGTAAGACACTTGTTGAATTTTTGGTTTGTTTTGGATGGTTATTATTTCTTTTGGGACAAATTGTAAATGTTAACAGAAAAAAACAAATTATGTTGGTGGAATTGGGAATGAGAGGTTTAAATGAATGATTTCAAATAGGTACATCTGTCATATCCTAGAAGAGTACATTTTCTCAAACCCTTTGCTTTGAGTTCTTAAAAAGGATTTGGAATAAGTGTTTCTACATTAAAGCAGAATGTTAAGGTCAAGATGAAGAGAATCAATCCTATGGAGCTTTTGAAACAGAGACAGGACAGGATCAGTCTTCCAGCATACAAGAGATTATCTTCCATTTGGAAATAGGCAGGAACTAAAGATACAGAACATAAAATTTTCCATTGGATTTCTATTTTGTTTCTTTTGTGGCCACATGTGTCTGTCTAATCTTGACCACAGAATCAGAATGTTAAAAAGACTTTGAGGGTTCATCGAATCCACACCCAAGCTTATGGGAAGACCTCCCACTAAACCTCCAGACACATGGGGACTTACCCTGTTTTTAAAGACCTCCACGAAGTCTTTACAAAAAGTGTTCAAACACCAGCTCTCCTGCCAGCAGTCTCCTTGGCTTGTTGAATTTGCATTGGCCCCACCTCCATTAATCAATCCCACCCCAGCAAATAGGACCAGCCCCCTTGTCTCTAAACATTCCAACATCTGCCCCCGCTTATGTGTGTGGTGTCACCCAGCTCTGGCCCCTGAGCCGACAGTCTTGTTCTAATCTCCGTGGGGGCTAAGGCACAGGTGTGGGTCTCAGGCAGCCAGGGCCCCCCACCATCCCCCACATGGCCACTGGCAGCCCTCGGCTTCTAAGAGGCCAGCGTGAGGGGAGGCAAATTCCTAAACACTCAGGAGCCTGGGAGTGTTTCATTCTTCTCAGGGAAAAAAGATTCATAGATCTTCTATTAGGGAGGCTGCATGTGACGCATATGAAATATTTGCCCCCCTTCTTTTAACAGGGGATTGATAATTGTTCCCCAAATCAAACTCCCAATCAAGCCTCAAGTTTTGCAGGGCTGACTTCTACCAAAATTCCCACTCTGCTGGCTTGAAACAGCAGGGCAGGAAACTTTTCTTCCTCGTTAATATGAAAGAATTGGAAGTGCTAGAAATAGCCCCAGGACTAAAGAAACAGGTACTAGCAGCGATGTTTCCCAGGAAATGTTTGTGGCCAGAAACGTGAATGAGGAAGACTCAGCAACCTTGAGAGGAATGTCCGCTTTCCTTGTCACTTGTATCATTCCACCTCAGAGCGGCTCCTGAAATGCCTTTCCTCCATTCCCCCCATCAGTGCTTTAAGGTCTCCCCCCACCCCCACCCCACCCCATTGGTCATCAAATGGCCTGAGAGAAACATATGGGGTTGTCCGTAGCATCCATCAAAGCAGCCAGGATCATGTAAGGAGAATGGGGCCAGCACCACATCCCACCAGCTCTCAGCAGACAGACTGCCCTGGAGATGGGTTAAGGGCCATCACCCCACTGTGAGAGGCTGATCCTGTCTGATCATCTGCCTCAATTTCAGCAACAGAAGAGAGGAGGCTTGAGGTTACTGTTGTGACTGTCCACTATAGTCTACAATGACATGAACCTGAGAGAAACCCAAAACCACCTGGAAACGGCGAGACTTGCAGGGTCAAACTCTTTTCAGGTGGCACAGATTTTTAAAAACCCAGGCGGCTCACATCAGGGCTGTGTCCCAGAGAGTTAGATACGCCAGCTACACCTCTGCAGATAAGACCACTCGCTTCCCTTTAACATCCTGCTTGTTGTATGCTCTCCCCGAAGGCCTCCCTCAGGCTATAACCAGATTTTGATATTTAGTGTAATAATTATGAAAAGCCCCCCCTTCATTTATCAAAATCATCTTTCAACCTCCCTTACTGGTTTCCACATTCACTGAGAAGTCACATCCAAATTCCTACAACCCCTTGTAACTCAGATGACCTTAAACTGACGTGTGAATTTGGATCACATTAAATCAATGTTTCCAAAGCTTGGGTCATCCTTCCTTTCATAAGGTAATTTTCCCAGACTAAATGGGGACATTTTTACAGGGCAAACAGATTGCTAACACAAACTTGGTTCATGTGACTTTTTAAGAAAGCATATAAATTATACCATCATAAACCCTTCTCTTTTCAGGTTTGTAACTGGGGTGTCATAAATATCAGACTTGATCATCTTTGGTTCATAATCCAGATGTCACTCTTCGACAGTGAGAGCTAAAGGATTCTTAGAAAGGGTAGCAGTGCCCCCTGCTGGTTTCCCTTATAGGCTGAGTTTTTATAAGGCAGAAGTCTGGGTATGAAGTCCTTTGATGCTAAAATCCCTTGCAGTTAAGAGAGGAAATGAGGTTTTGAATGCGACATTCTTCATTTCCTCAACAACACACACTGCAGCAAAGAGAGGCTCACATTTCTTCCATTATTATTTCTAGCATTTAATACGGTCAGCCACATTAGACCTGATGACATCTCGGTGGCATTGTTCCCTATTACTAATGGTGTGTGACAAAACTATGAGAGGTTCAACTTGTCCCACTCCATGTAATGCTCCCACTCCAGGCAACAGATCAGCACCATTGGTGATCTTTGAGGTGGTCCCTCAAGAACCACAGGAGGACAAGGACAGCCCACTTGAGATGACAGACCCAGTTCCATACCACTCAGCTTGCTACTCTGGAGTTTCATCTGCCGTAAGAAAGCCCTGATCATCAGACATTGTAGATTATCAATCCCGATCTGAAAGCAGCTTCCAAACACCCAAACCATTTACTACCAAAGGAATCCCCATGGATTCAGAAAACCAAGAGACCTTTTGGGTGGCTGAGTATAGCATAGCATCAATGCAGTCATTCATTATTCAACAAAAATATCATCGTATTCAACAAATATTTAGTGAGCACTTACATTGTCTTAGCACTACGCAGGCATCAAAGATACAATGATGAACAACAACAACAACAAAAACCTGCCCTTATGGAGCTTGTTGTGCAGGGGAGAAAATAGGCAACATATAAGTAATCCAAAAATGAATGTATTACAAAGTGCAACAAAGGACATAAAGGCAATGTCATGCGAGCATACATAAACTAGGGGAGTAGAGACCGTTTTCCTGTGTGACATTAAAACTGAAACCAAGAGGACAAATGGAGTTACTGAGGGTTGAGGCAGGAGGGAAGGGAGAAGCATTTCAGGCAGAGTAATAAGCACATGAAAAGCAACTAACTACCAGGCAGAGACGGTCAAGTCATTGGATGTGAAACTGTCATGGGTATCCATGTCTCTATGACATTATTTCTATAAAACTGGCACTCCCCCCAACCCCGCTCCCCCCAAAAAAGATTATAGAAGCCAATGAACCCTTTCCAGAAACTGACAAAATTCCTGCAGCAAACCATCAGCTTCTATCTTGGGGAATGAGAGACAAGTGGCCAAGCCTTGTACACAGTGGGCATTCTTCCAGTTTTAAGGTCTACCTACTGAGAGTTCTGGATCCCACCAAGCTCTTTTGCTTTGTCTTCGCAGATTTATAGTTTCTTGTACCATGTCCCAGCGCCAGAGTTTTCCCTTATGTGGACAATATCTACCTACCTGGATCTCTCAACTTCCCAGACACTAGACATCCTACCTGTATTTAAAAATGCTTTCACACTAAAAAGTCCCAGAATTTTACCCTGGTCTTCTTTGACAATTGCCTCAGAAAGGTGATCTACAACATTATTTATTTCTTATATTTTAACACTCATTTAGAACTCACTATGTGCCAGATGAGTTCTATGCGCTTCACAAATAGTAACTCATTTAATCCTCCTGATAATGTCATGAGGTGATTATTAACATTATCTGCATGTCACAAATGGAGAAACTGAAGAACCAAGAAGATGAGAAACTTTCCTGAAGTCACTCAGCTACTCAGCAGTAAGTAGCAGAACTATGATTTGGCTTCCAAAAACCAAACTCAGAACCATCATTCCAAATAGCTTCTTCTTAGCAAAAAGCAGAGCCATTCAACCAACAGCGCTTTTTTTTTTTTTAATCTAGTTGTAGAGTCTGTGTCTCTGAGGCGTAGAACAAAATGAACAAAATATCAAAATTTTAGACAAAGATAGGATCAGTATCACCGATTTTTCCTTCTGGCTCCAATGTGGCTTAGCACTAATCCAGTCTGCATTGAAATCTTTGTTATTTTGTTTGTCATGGATTTTTTGGCATTAATTTTTATTTTCAAAAATATTTCACTAAAATATTATTTATCTTGAAAACTGGTTGTTGTTGTTGTTTTTTTGTTTTTTTTTTTTTTTGTTTTTTTTTTTGGTGCAGTCAAGGCAAGACAAGTGCCTCACATATCTTACCACAGGCCCAGCTCTGGTGGCACCAAACCCTATCCTTCTACCACCCCAAAGAGTGTACAACCTGAGTGAGATATGATTATATGCAAACACAGCTTCAAGACAAGTCCTACCTTAGCTACCACCACCTCCCGATGAGACTGTGATCCTTAAGTCCCTTTTATACTCTTGAGCCACAACTATGCACATAGTTCTGGTTTGCACATCTGGCTGCACTGTGATTATTGCATTCTACCTGCCTTTCTAGTCTGTGAGCTCTTTGAGGTCAGAGACTGAATCTTTTCCATCTTGGTAGGCATATGGCCTTGTATAGTGTTGGGTTCATAGAAAACATTTAATAATTGTTTGTTGAATGAAAGGCTCCTTGGCTCTTTTTCCCACAATTAATATTTCAAGATAGCTAAGTGAGATTCTGCTTTTATCTGGTTTAGTTCTGTCAATCTATGTAGAATCATTACATATTGCATAATGTATGTAATATATATATTATAGTATATCATTATGACATTAGTGCCATAATCCATTTAGGTCCATGTTAAAGGGCTGGTGACCTGGAGTGCCCTAACTGTGGCATGATTCAGAAAAGAGTATTTCAGAGCTACCTGGTCTCCTACTTGTTCACAATCCTCTACGCCAAGGATAACCCACTCTTGGCTCTTCCAGATGCCTTTGCCCACTCACCATCTCCTTGGACTACTGTGTCACACAGGAGGGACATGCCATGGGCACCGGTGGAGCAGAACCTACTTCTGGTTTTCCAAAGCAGTGATTCCACTTCTGTTTCTGCTTGACCAAAGTCCTGTCTGAATGCTGGCCTGATGTTCTTGGCTGTCCCACTCCTGGCTTACAGACCTGGCTGCACCTCCAGTAGGAATGCCTGCACCCCTGTTTGGTTTCCTGATCTTACTTCCTGTCTTGTGGCCACAGTCCTGACATTGGCTTGAAGTCTTTCACCACAGGCTATGGCCAGCATCCCCTGTGCTCCAAGTCTTGGCATGGTGATTTATAGACTTCTCACATTTGAATTTAGTTTGGACCCCATCATCTCAATTGAGATTTCACTTCTTACTTGATGCCAGTAGAAAATGGTATTTCCAAATCCTTAAGTGCCTAGAATTGTTCATTTGGCTCTATATGCAGAGGTCTTTAAAGCAAAACTAAACAACACAGCATCCAAAATCTCAGCTCCTGAATTTATCACCCACCTCAGAGTCAAACATCCCCACCATAATGAAGTTTGTTTCGCCAATAACTAGAGTTTTGCTTGGACTGATTTTGCTATAGCTGTTGGATCACTTAACTTCATAACTAGAAATTTTCTTCCTTTCCGTCAGGGTGCCCACTGTTTCTGAAGTTCCTCCTCCCCTCCTGTCTCCATAAATATAATAGCCTTCACTCAGTGTGCACAATTAAGAGCAACTGACCGAAGAGGTGTGATAAGCAAGGCGCCCAGGTATGATGAGATAGCAACAGTTGTCTCAAGCTGCTGCATCACTGTTCACAATACTTAAAAATAAAGTTGAGTTAATACCAATCCAAACTGACCTTTCCAATTTGATGAATGCCAAAATTAATTTACAAATACAGATCAAAAATGGAAGAAGAAAAGGAAGAGTTCAAGGAAGATGTAACACCCAAATTCATCTTGAGACTCTGGGAGAACAGCCAACTAATGAACTGTAGTCACAAAATAAATGCCCATTAGCATTCACAAAAGTATACAGGTGAAAATACTGTAGTTCCTTCATGGCATAATTCAGGCATTTGAAGGCAAGTATGTTTCATGGCATTGATCTAAATCTTTCTTTATATAGAATATAATTATAAACAATTCATTATAAACAATGAAACTGATTTTCATTTTTCCCTATAGAATCAGTTAGATGTCTTTAGTATATTCACCTTGGATAACATGGATAAACATGCAATGATAAAATTATTATTATGTTATTATTTTTATATAGAGAGTAAAACATTGGGTTGCAAGTAACTTATTCTGTGAGTGTTCTGCAAGATGAGCAAACATTTCTAATAAATTTTAATTTGATGAATGAGGGAGGTCTTGCAATATGAGTAGTGCATAACGCTGAACATTACATGATCACAACTGAGCCAATGGTTCTCTCTCTCTCTCTCTCTCTCTCTCTCTCACTGTGGGATTGTGGGTGATCGTCTCCCATGCTCAGATGCTCAGTCTCAGGTCGCAGTGTTTGGCAGAAATCAGTGATTTTTCAGAACGCTGGAAGGTGCCCACAACTGGCACTAGTGTATTTTTTGTCACTTCAAAACACGTACGGGAAATCCTTTGCTTTTCCATACAAGGGTAAGTTTTGGAATGCTTTGCTTCATTCTAGGTCAGGCTGCCTGCAGCAATAGACCCTTTTCTCTGCTGCCTTATTGCCAGTTACATTAAATACAAGATATGACAAGAGTTTATTAATACTATATAGTAGTCAACATATGTGCCAGCATATACAATGGCCCCCATGCAGAAAAAGGTTGAAAAGAAAGGTGGTAAGAAGGAGATGATTACAGTGGAACTTAAGAAGGAAATCATCAAGAAGTATGAATGAGGTATGCAAGTGATCGAAATTTTAAGATTTAATAAGAAGTCTACATTGACCATTTGCACAATATTAAAGAAGAAAGAAGGGGGCTAGATCCAGCAAAAGGAGTCACAAGAATG
This sequence comes from Panthera onca, assembly GCF_046562875.1. NCBI lineage: Eukaryota > Metazoa > Chordata > Mammalia > Carnivora > Felidae > Panthera > Panthera onca. The sequence continues at coordinate 76,344,158 of NC_138343.1, forward strand.
TCAAAGCAACAGCCACATGCTCTGGAAGATATAGAAAAGCTGCTTCTGGTTTGGATAAATGAGAAGCAACTAGCAGGTGATACTGTGACTGAGAACTTTCTCTGAGAGAAGCCAAAGGCTTAGTACACAAACCTCGTAAGTAAACTGCCAGGTACGCCAACAGAAAATGAAGAAGGCTTCAAGGCAAGCAGGGGATGATTTGATAACTTTAAGAGGAGAAGTGGCATCCATAGTGTTGTGAGGCATGGAGAGGCTGCCAGTTTGGATACTAAGGCAGCTGAGGCATTCCCTACCGAGTTCCAGAAGCTCATGGTTTTCAAGTGTTACCTGCTGGAGCTAGTTTTTAACTGCGATGAGATGGGGATTTTTTGGAAAAAAGATGCCAAAGAGGACCTACGTTACAGAAGAAGAGAATGCAATGCTCAGTCACAAGCCCATGAAAGACTGTCTCACCTTCTGGTTTGTGCAAGCGGAGATTTCCAAATCAAGCCTCTGCTCATTTACCATTCCAAGAATTCATGACCCTTCAAGAAACACAAGGTGCAGAAGAGCCAGTTAAACGTTATGTGGAGGTCCAACAGCAAGGTGTGGGTCACTTGCATCTTGTTTGTTGAGTGGATCAGTGAGGTAGGTCTTCAGTCATACAGTGAAGAAATATCTTTTGGAAACAAATCTGCCACTCAAAGCCTTGCTGGTTATGAATAATGTTCCTGCTCATCCTCCAGGCTTTAAGGACAACTTACTGGAGGAATTTGAGTTCATTAAGGTCAAGTTCCTTCCTCCCAATACCACTCCAATCCTCCAGCCCAGGAATCAGCATGTCATTTCAAATTTTAAAAAGCTTTAAACCAAAGCACTATTTCAGCAATGCTTCAAGGTGATGACCAAAGGAAAAAACCTTACCCTCCGAGAGTTTTGGAAAAATCATTTCCACATGGTGAACTGCCTCAAGATCATTGATAAAGCCTGGGGTGGGATCATCAAAAGAACCCTGAATTCTGCTTGGAGAATCCTGTGGCCTGACTGTGTTCTTAGACATGACTTAGAGGGGCTTGGTCATGAGCAGGAGCTGCCAGCTGTCGAAGGAACATGGCCAGACCCTGACCACCAACTAACTGATGGATCTGCATCACAAACAACAAGAGGTTATGGAGATCTCATCTGCAGAGGAGGAGGAGAAAAAGGAGGATGAATCTCTCACTTTAAATGAGATTAGGGAGATGTGTAAAATGTGGGAAACAGTGCAAAATTTTGTAGAAAAGCACCACCCAAATAAGGCGAGTGATGAATCTGTTTAACAACAATGCAATGTCACATTTCCATGAAATCCTCAAAAGGATGCAAAAGCAAGTTCATTGGATAGGTTCCTTGTTAAAGCTGCATGAAGAGAAAACATCCCATTGAGCCAATAGATATCAGTGACTCTGTTAGTGATGGTGAAATTCGTCCTACACAAAACCTTCCTTTCTCTTGTCTCTTTCACAACAGCCACGAAGGTTTTCAAAGGTTAAGTGAGGATTAATTTGTTTATTTTTCCTTATATTCTGTATTTTCTTTATCATTTTGTATTATATTACAATATTGTAATCATTTTTATATGACTATTTTTGCGTTGTGGAATGAATCATCTGAGTTGCAATTATTTCTTATGGGGAAATTCTCATTGATATATACAAGTGCTTTGGATTACAAGCATGTTTCCAAAACAAATTATACTCACAAACCAAGGTTTTACTGTACATACTGTGTTAGTTTGTTAGGGCTGCCGTAACAAAGTGCCACAGATTAGGTGGCTTGAACAAGAGAAATTTATTGTCTTGCAGTTCTTGATGCTACAAGACCAAATTCACAGTGTCAGCAAAGCTGGTTCCTTTTGAAGACTGTGAGGGAAAGATCTGTTCCAGGCTAGTAGAGAGCCATCTTCTCTATAGGTTTCTTCATGTCATCTCCTCTCTATGCATGTTTGTCTCTGTGTCCAAATTTCCCCTTTTTATAAGGAAATCAGTCATATTGGATAAGAGCTACCATAATGACTTTGTTTACCTCTATAAAGACCCTGTCTCCAAATAAGGTCACATTCTGGGGTACTCAGGGTTAGGACTCCAACATAACCTTTTAGGGACTGGAGGTCACAATTCAACCCATAATACATACCGTGTTCATATTTTTATCCCTTACTTCACTTTAGGAAGGATTTAAAATAACGATGTGCACATATTAACAGGAAAAGTAAGTTTAGAAATTACATTGGCCAGTTTTCCCCATGCTCCTGAGCCTTCCAGAAGAGATGTTTCCCATGGTGGTGAGGACCAGCCCCTTGGAGAAGTAGAAAGACACAGGACAATTTCCTTTGTTTTTTCTGGGTCATGATTTTCTGAAGTCAGAATGAATTTTAAGTCATGGAGGGCATGGAACAGTTTAAACATGGATATTTTATTCTCAAGTTCATTAAGCCCTAGGATTTAAATGGTGCGTCTTGTCATTTGCTGACAGAGCAATCCACTTCACTTTCATCACAGCTGATATTTGCTCCCAATTCTACTGTAATGTCACCAGTCAGAACTTGCTACATAATTTGTGAGGCTCGGTGCAAATGAAAATGTGGAGTGCTTGGGGAGAAGAGGGACAAAACAGGTGAAGAGAAGTGAGAGATACAGGATTCTGTTATGCAATGAATAAGCCATGGAAATAAAAGACACAGACATGAAAAAAAAGAAAAGAAAACGTTGGGTCCTTTGTTCAAAAATTATTTCGAATTTCAAGACAGCAACATCAGAACATTATATCAGGTATGGGGCCCTTTTGGCAGAGCCCCGTACAATCACACGGCTTACATACACAGGGAGCCATCACTGAATACAGTGTATTTGAAGCAATCATTCCAAATATACATTTTGCAATGGTAAAAATATTGTTAAATTGTTTACTTTGGTCAAAGTTTCAGCGGAGGGTGCAGGGCACAAGTGACAGACCTCCACAGTGACCTATGAAGGGAAGAAACTGATTAGTCAAAGTTTTGGGTTGGTAGGAAGACTAGATCTCAGTGGCTTACCCAAGGTTTACTTCTTGCTCATTACCCTGTCAGAGGCTGGTCAGTCAATAGTCGTGTGAGGCTTTCTCTAAGCAGCCCAGAAGCCTTCCATCTTGCAGCTACGCCACCTCAGTGTTCTTTGCTTCCAGTAGCAAGGAGTAAAGAGAGAGTAGAGAAAGGCTATCGTCTTCATTTTTCAGGCCAGAAGTGATATAATATCTTTGTTTGTGTTCTCATTGACCAGAACTCAAGCCAATATTCCCAACCTAACCTCATACATGCTGAGAAATATAGTTTCCTTGAGAAATACGCTCAGGAAAAGGCAATGAATTGGTCAATACCTAGCTTAACTCTGCCACAGAAAATATCAGCTTCCATGGAAATAAAATAAATCTATCAATTAAATATTAATTAAGTGTCAACTAAGTGCACAGGACTGTGCTGTGTTGATCTTTGAGAAGAGGTTAGAGAAAATATTTCAGTACCTTCCCTTAGAAGGCTTAGTGCTTTTTTGTGAAGATAAGACACACAAACACCAGGAAGATCAGTATCAAAAGAAGTAACTATATCATCATGAGATCTGGAAAACTTCATGCAGGAACTTGTATTTGAGGAAAAAAAATGGAAATAAATAAATATTACTCAAATGAGAACAAGCAAAGGTTTTTTATTCCAAGCTTGCTATAGAAAGGGAGACACCCACCATCTCTTGCATTTGTCAGAGACTCAGAAGCAGGCAGAGGAGTGGGAAAGCTTTACAATGAATAAAAGAGAAGTCTCCAGAACCCTGACTAGAAGCAGTTGGCATGTTGTAGGTGAGCTAACTAAAAGTGGTGCATCCTATATGATTGGATGAGGCTTTCTCCAGTTTTCCTAAGTTGTAAGTGGGGACAAAATTAGGGGAATTATTAATCAAATCCTAGATTTGGGGCCCATTGGTCACAGGGTATTATTGTTTGGCTTCCTAGACTGCTTGTTAAAAGCGGTGGTCTGTGTTCCTACAAGTCTGAGTTGTGGATAGTAGGTTGGCTTCCTAGACTGGTTGCTACAGATTGTAAGTCAGAGTTCTATTTTTATATATGGTCTAACAATTGTCTCTTTGTATTTTTCAGTCTCTCAAGAGCTTTGGAAAGGGAGGGACAGTCCACGAATAGGAATGGCATTAGCAGAGACTGTTTTTTACAAAGAGGAGGAAAGAAACAGATCAGCATAGAGTTGATATTTCATGTTCATTCATTCACTTATTCATTCAGCTAATTAACAAACATTCATTGAATATCCATTCCCTGACAGACAATGTTCTTGGTGCCTGGTGATAAGAAAGAGGGAGACATAATCCTCAAGTAGTTTATGGCTTGTCTCAACAAGGGTCCTGCTGATGCCCTCTGGAAAACAATTTGAGTGACTATTTTTTCTCAATTTTCCCAAGATGAGATACAACTAGTACCATGGATGGATAGGAGGGAAGTTCATTCACTACATACAGTGGGTAGCTTAGGGTATTCAGGGTTAAAGTTCACCTGGAGATTAAGAAAGGATAGAAAGAAAAGAACAACATGTAAACAAATAAGTGCAATAAAATATTATTAAGAGGTTTTCCCTACTTGATCTAACACTGCTACTCAAGAATTCCACACTGCCTACCAACCAACACCACCCAGATGTAGCCATTAATGTCTAGCCAAGGGCAAAAGAAGTCAGAGTCAGTCTCCCTTAACTTTGTGTGAGCCTGATGGTTGATTTGTTCATACTGTTTAATATCATTGTATTCATATACAGTATTCACCCAGCAGTTTTCAAATTCTGATTCCCATAGCTGAGTTAACTATCCTTCCTTAAAGTTGCCAGGAGGATGATTGTATGAGGTCAATTCCCTGTTCATCCCTATAAGCTGACAGTTCTGAACAGGCCATTGTGCACCAAACGATGGCTCCCAAATGGATATCATGAAATTCATCTTTTTACCACTCTAATCATTTGGAAAAGAGTGTATGTTTGTAGGAATGTCAGAGAAGAATTTGAGATTTATGATATTGGGCATGTTATTTCAAACATTTATGTTCATTATGTATATGGACCCAAAAGGAACAAAGGCAATGTTAGCTGCTTCATCCTGTCTTTATACAAATTATTTCAAATTTCAAGATAGCAACCTGTCTTGTTATACAAAAGGCAATGTTAGCTGCTCCACCCTGTCTTTCTAGCTGAGAAGTTACGGGGCTCATAGAATATTCAGTGAGGGACACAAAGGAATGAGAGGCTTCTACTGAAGCTTCAGGAACTATTCTCCAAAAGCAATAACAGAGGTAAGAAGAAATGTGAGACATCGATGGATGAATGGATAAAGAAGATGTGGTGTGGATGGATAGATAGATGATAGATAGATAGATAGATAGATAGATAGACAGACTATAGAGTATTAGTCGGCAATCAAAAAGAATAAATCTTGCCATTTGCAACTATGTGGATGGAACTAAAGGGTATTATGCTAACTGAAATTAGTCAGAAAAAGACAAATATCATATGATTCACCCATATGAGGACTTTAAGATACAAAACAGATGAGCATAAGGGAAGGGAAACAAAAATAACAGAAAAACAGGGAGGGGGACAAAACATAAGAGACTCTTAAATCTGGAAAACAAACAGAGGGTTGCTGGAAGGGTTGTGGGAGGAGGGATGGGCTAAATGGGTAAGGGCCATTAAGAAATCTACTCCTGAAATCACTGTTGCACTAAATGCTAACTAACTTGGATGTAAATTAAAGAATAAATACATTTAAAAAAAAAAAGAAGAAGAAGAAGAAATGTGAGACATACTGGGACAGCTAAGGTTGGAAAAGGCATCCCAGGCAGACCAGCCTCATAAGCAAAGGCCCAGTGGATAAAATAGCAGGGAACTTTCCAGAATGACAAATGTTTCAGGTTGGTCAAAGGAGAGGAGGCTAGAGAAGTAAGCAAGGGCCATATCCTCAGGCACTTCGTAATCCTGTTGAGGTGTGAGTCATTCCTCTTAAAGGCAAAAGTAGGGCCATGAAAAGTTATTAAAAATGGAAATGCTATAATTGTGTTTTAAAAAGAAGATCCTGTCTCTTACACATTATGGGTGGAACTTATAAGCTGATCAAATGTTTATGAAGGAGCAATTGGAAAAACTATGAAAGAATTGTGAAGGGATAAGAGAAAGATCATTTGGTGTTCAGTCTAAGATTCCTTCTGAGTTACTTCACCATCTGCACTGTTTAAACTATTTTACAATTCTGTAAGTTGTAGAAAATTGACAGTAAGGCAAATTATATTTATATATTGAAATATATATTTCAAATATATGTTGAAATATATATTTCAAATATATATTGAAATATATTGTGTACAGGGGAATATAATTGACTATTAACCTAGTTTGCCTCTATTTGTAAATTCAGTTCAGTATTCATCATTTGCCTATGTATGTATGGTACTTTGAATTGTCCTTTGAACTGATTGTGACATCTTACTCGTTCTTCATTAATTAAAGAATTAACTAAAATTTCTGATACACATTCATTTTATATCTATATGAGTGTCATTATTATACTTGCTTTTAAAAAAAGTACAAATATAATAAATTAGAAATATCTATCAAAATTTCAAAAGTTACATTTCCTTTGAGCAGGAATTTACCCCATAGATATATTTTAAATCCCAGGAATTTATCCTATAGATATATTTTTAAATGTTGAAAATGCCATATTAACAATAGTCTTTGCAACAGTACTGTAAACAGCCTAAGTGTCCATGAGTGGATTCTTACTGTAGCCTTATAATGAAACATTTAGGAACTTACAAAAAAGAATAAGGAAGTTCCTTTGTCTTTTTCAAGACAAACGCAGTGAAAGGAGCAAAAGTTGTCCATAATATGCTACAGTCACATACGGGAGAAATGTATATGTTTTCGCTTGTGTATGCCACTATATCCTGGTACGATACACAAGAAACTGGTAACTCTGATAGCCTCTAGGGACAGAGGTGGGAGGGAGTCTTTTCACTATAGAAAATCTCTTTGCAGCTTGGCCACTCATCAGATAGTGGAGGTGTGAGTGAGAAAAGGGAAGATCACAAGATTACTTCCTGATTGCTGTCCTGGAGGAGTGCAAGACAGACAATAAAAGGAGAGAGACTGAGATGGTCTATCCAGGTGGAGATTTCTATGGTTAGTTGGATATATGGACCCACAACTCAGGAGAGAAATCTTGTTCTGAACCTAATGAAATAAATAATGCTGGGGAAAAGAAGCTGAGCTGAACTGGAAGGACTGGGCTCTCCCAGAGTTCTGCATTTCCCCTTCACCCTCTTTATCCCTTGTTGGGCTCCCTTACTTCTGGTGTAGGAGGCCAACTGCAGCACAACCCCACTAGAACAACCCGCTTTCTTAAGTGTCCTTTATTAGGGTAAATTCTGAAATATTTACATATGAGATGATATAATATTAGAGATTTCATTCAAAATAATTCAGTAAAGTGAAGGGAAGTAGGTGCGGGTTTGGAAGACAGCTTGAGTTAATAACAAAAACCTGAGTGGTGGGTGCCCATGGGTTTATTATAACATTCTGTCTACTTTTATATATATGAGGAAATTTCCTTACTATAAAGTTTTTTTTTCAAATATCAATGCCCAGGCCTCACCCCCAAGGAATTAAATAAATCAAAATTTCTGGGGGTGGGGCTTAGGTAACAGTATTGTTTAAAACCTCAGCAGGTAGTGGTCCTTTCAGCAGCACATATACTAAAGCATCACCATGTAATGCTCCAGGATTGAGAACCGTTCTATTAGTCAAGCTTTAGTTGTCATTAAACTACCTACCATTGTACCATGGCCCCACACTGTCCCTACATCCAGTTTCAATCCCTGCTTTTGTCCCAGTCCAAAAGGATGCTGTCTTTGAATCTAGCCTCCTTTGATGGCTCATTCTGGGTCCTAGCAAGAAAAGGGCAAACAGAAATAGAGAGGAACAGATACAAAGATATCCTGAATCTCCAAGTGTTTATTCATTTGAACCACATGCTGTATGTAAACACAGCTCAATGACAAGGAGAAAGAAGACCCTCTGTACCACCTGTCCCCTGAAAGCCCGTGACTGGTCTTGCTCCAACCAGCTCAATCTCAACCACAGGATTGGAACATGTATGCCTGGGGAGTGCAGGCCCAGTTTATCCCCATAAAGAAGGCAGCCATGTGTTTCCCAGAAGGAAGCCAAGCTTTGAGTCTACAATCCAGTTCTACCCCTATGAGCTGTGTGACTCAGAAAAGTCATCTTGCTGGTCTGAGTCTAGTCTCTTCATCAATAAAGTGGGAGAATACACACTGGATTGGGTTGTAGAGGAACTGAAGAGGAAATACTACCTAAAGTACCTGAGATACAAGGTACTTGCAGGATCTCAAGACTCATTAGTTCCTTTCCTTTCTTCTTCCTCTGTGTTCCACCATGAGGTAGTTTTAGTTATGAGGACTTTCTAGCAAGGGAGGGGCAGAAAAGGTCTTATCAGATCCAAAGCCAAATCCAATCATTAGACCAGCCTCTGAGCAGTCCATGACCCCTGGGTGATGCTTATATGACCTCTCCACAGTGATACCTGGCTACTGAACACTAACTCTTCCCTTCTCCAAGGTTGATGTTCTCCTAAATCTGCAACTCTGGATAACACCCGTCTCTGGAGGCAAGATAACACAGTGGATACTCTGTCCAATGTCTTAGCAACTTGTTTCCAGTTAATCAATTTCATTTGAGAAAAGAAAGAATTCATTAAAAGATGTGGTCAGAGAACACACTAAGTCACACGTTCCCCCAGAGCAAATACCCCTAGCCCTGGAAACATTCTCCCTACATCCCCAGCCCTAGATGCACAGCCAAGCTCACAGGGCCCTCATCAAGAATCCAAAATCACACACCATATTACACATGGTTTTATAGATTTACCCTTGAGTTCCCAGATTAATAATGAGATTATTACTGCATCTGCTCCCTGGCATCCACTCTTCTTACTCATATATCTGGTTCCCTAACTTCCTTTGGAACAGAAAGCCAGGAAGAAGGCGGAGGGATAGTCTCAGAAGAGCCTCTCAGGTAACTATACACATCTTCCCAGATGCTGTCCCACAGTTGCCTGGCTCCCTGTACTTCTGAGGCAGGAGACTTGAGTGGAGTCTTCCCCTTTCTTTATAATACATTGCTTTCTCTCCTTCTCACCCACAAATCATGTCTGGCAGCTCTGGTGACCAATGGGCACATTTTAAAGAGGGAAGCAAGGTTACCTCCTTCCCCCTAATTCAACAGCCCACAGACCCTGAGACCCACATCAGCACATGGCTGTGTTTTCCCTGTTGACATCACAGTAGGGCCTCCATGTACAGCTATGCAGATTGTACCTTGCCCAACAAAGGGATGTGGAGGGGAGAACAGGTGCTCGCTAAATCATAAGCCTTAGTATGAAGCTATATCCGCCAAGAGGACATTGAACTTCTTTGCCTATTTTGCATAAAGACAAAATATATGAAATATTATAGCTCTGAATGTCAAGTATATGAATTCTACACTCTCAAGTAATACATCCAAACACATCCTATTTTAAAGGAGTTCCATGATGACAAGCTCCTACCTCCACCAGTAATGTCAACTTATTTCTGCATCAATCTGAACACCAATTCAGAATCCAGTGGCCTTGCCTTGTGTAATGTACACTGAAGAAAAGACTTGAAGTCAGCTGGACTGGGTTTGGCCTTTAGATCATTACCCTCATTCATTCGTTCAACAACTATTTATTGAGAATCTCCTCCATTCCAGGAACAGGTGTAGCACTATAGGGATACAACAGTGAATCAAATAGACAAAACTCCTAGCCTTCATGGCACTTACATTCTAATGGAGGGAGACAGACAGTAAATAAACAAAATTAATAAGTGAAATACATGGTGTGCTAGATAGTAAAAAGTGTTGTGGAAAAAGAAAAGCTGGGAAAGGGGATAGAGCTATCTGGGGGAAATGACAATTATAAGCAGGTGGTCAGGCAGTAAGGAGCAAGCCAAGTAGCTAAATGGGGGGAAAGAATTCCTGGAAGAAGGAATAGCAAGGACAAAGGCACTAAGGCAGGAGCATACAAGGCTTGTTTGGGACAGCCAGGAGGCCAATGTGGCTGGAGCACAGTGAGTAAGGGTCAAGAAAAGTAGAAGATTCAGTCTAATTAAAAGACCTGTACAGCCACTTAGCCTTTTAAAATTCTTAGTTTCCTCTTCTGTAAAAAGGGACCAGTAATACCATTTCATGGGGAGGTGATAAAGTGCCAGAATATACTTAGGAGAACTTCATAAGCAGTCAACATAGTAAGGTATTGTGTAACTGAGACATCTATCCTTTCCCCTCCCTTCCTACTGCCATCTTCATTCTTCTTTCTCTGTGTCCCTACCCAGCCATGGGTGCCACACAAAATAGCAACGTACCCTCCCAAATTCTCCCAAAATGAGGTCTGGACATTACCACCACCAACCCCCGCCCCCATCATATGCTGACTCAGCTGTATGTAGAGGTCTTTCACACCCAATGGCTGGCCAATTTTAGAGAAGGAAGGAAGGAAATGCCCACCAGTTACACTTAACCACCCATCAGCTACTACAAGGAGTCACCTATCTCTGTACAGTGTTTAGCACAGAGGACATGCTCAATAAATGCCAGGTAAATTTGAATGAAATTGAAAAGGAATTTAATGCAGAGGCAAGAAAAAAGAATAACAATGCAAGTGACCACAAAACAAAAGCCAAGAATTAGGGAAGATCTCTATAGACACTAATATTTAAGGTGAAATTTGCAGAAAAACTATAAAATGTTGGTCTCTAAGGTACAATCTGCTTGTCCTTATCTACCATTTCAAGCCATGCCTTCAGGCCAAATGGCTGCCATGGGCATCCTGCTGATAAGGACATAGCTGCTGAGGTTGAATAGATTCACAATGGAATTGGAAATAGGTGCACTGGAGAACTTCCAAGAAAAATCAAGGCTTACAGTCACATTGATCTATGGGACCAACTCATGTTTATTGGCTTATCCCAGAATAAGGCTGAACTTCCAGCATCTGGACTCAAATTGTCCAGTTCCTACTAATGGTGAGGCAATGGCTGGACCAGATCACTTGTCAGCCAAGAGGGCTGTGGCAGTGTCCAGGGGTAATCCAGGTTAAATTCAACTAGAGAGAATGAAGAGTCAAACCTCAGGACAACCAAATGCAAACACCAAGTTTGCAGGCAGAATCAGAACAGGAGTCCGGAGCCAGGAGCTCAAATTTGGCAGAGACAAGACCAAAGAAATAGAAGCTGACTCCAAGCTAAGAAAGGTCTAAAGCAGTCACCTCAAAGAATTCGGGGGCATACTTGTAGTGAGGTTACCCTGGATTAAAGGGCAAAAGGGAGGTTTCACAGTAATTTAGAAAACATTCTGCAAGCCTTCCTCACTGCTTGTGTGATACTGAGTTTGAGCTCTCTCCCTTCCCTCCACCCACATTTCCCCCAAGCCCACCCTGTCACTTTTGACAAAATAACAATAACAATGTTATTAATCCCATAATAAATCCCTTACATTCCCATGGGACTTCATATTTCACACCTATTTAACCTGCACAACCTATATGTTGTGAGGATGGCCCAGCAGGCATCAGTGTTCCTATTACACAGATGTGAAAAGAGATCCCTGCCAGACAAGTCAGCAGTGGAATAATGACAGGAGTCAGGACCTCCCAAGCCACATCTAATTTTTTTTTTAATTTTTTTTTAACGTTTTATTTATTTTTGAGACAGAGAGGGGCAGAGAGAGAGGGAGACACAGAATCGGAAGCAGGCTCCAGGCTCTGAGCCATCAGCCCAGAGCCCGACGCGGGGCTCGAACTCACGGACCGCGAGATCGTGACCTGAGCTGAAGTCGGACGCTTAACCGACTGAGCCACCCAGGTGTCCCAAGCCACATCTAATTTAATGCAGGACTGGGGCTTAGAAATCCTGGACAACTTCATGCTTAACTTATTAACAGCAAACAACCAAAAGCAAAGCAATGATTTCATTTCTCATGTGTCAGCATTCTGTCCGTGCTTAGGTAGATGCTGGGTTAGGATAACACAAGACTGACTTCTGATCAGCATCTGAAGTGCCACTATATCTATACTGACTGGCAAGAGTCATATATCCCCCGTTATTCTATGTGCTCCCATCCTTATCAAGTAGACAAGGAGGGTATTGTTTAAAGGATCCTAATCTTTGTAGTAAGGCCAAATCAAGCTTTTCTGACCTGTCATGAAGGTAGGCTACAAGTGTTCCAATCAAAGGACCAAAATTTTCTCCCCAGTGTCACATTAGCTTAGAAAGAACATTGTTCTTCTTCTCAGTGAAGAGAAATACATACAAAAACAAAAACATAAGCAGAAATGCATGCTCCATAAAGTCCAGCCACCACCAACAAAACATACATACTAATTCAAGTCATGCTTTTGGTGCTTTCTCTCCATCAGGACCGTTTCATTGCTCATTAGATTTCATTTGGCCACCACAAGGTTCTGGGAATTTGCAAAAGAAGTAGTATGATTTTCCCCAAGGTCCCACCCCCCTCAGAAATGATTCTGGCCTATTCATCTGGCTCAAGAATTTGGGGTAAAATCACTTAAACCTATCTCTGTGGTTTCATCTGAAACACAGGTTCTTCCACTTGCCTTTTTCCCAAGTCCATTTAAAAAAAAATCTAAACATTGTCCTTAAACACTGCAAGGCCCTGAAAAAGACACCTTTGGTAGATCCAACAAATTATTAACCTGAAGAAGGCCAATGGAGAATGCTGTGCTATTTCAAAGAACACAGTTTCTGGACTACTACCAGATCTCTCTCTCTCCAGCAAGTGGTTTTTACAAGCACTTTGAATGTGTACGTTTAACACAGATTATTTGGTTCTTAATAAAGTACTGGCACATTTAGATTTCTATGGCACATTTTTGCCTTTATAAGGATTTTAATAACTTTTTCTCTGATACGAGTCCCAAAAACCTCTGGGTGAGCAGAACTGGCATGGGACTGTTACATGCTACATGTCCAAAGTTAACAGCTATTGGAAATTTTTATTTACTTTCTTCTTCTGTTTGAGTGTACTTAATGCTATTAAAGTTCTGTCTGGCAGCAGAAAAGGGTATAAAAGTGGCCACTTAAGAAAAGCAATTTGGCCATTTGTGACAACAGCTGCCTGATATTGCATTTTATTTAATTGGAAAAGGATGCAGGAAGTCTGTGGCGCATTAAAGAAACTCAGAGTTTGGAGATCATAGGAATTTTCTCCTCTATTTTCTTCTAATAAAATTACCATTATTAAGTAATTTATTGAGTGTCAACAACATACTAGACACTTTTTAAATTATTTGAAATGGACTGATTAAGGGAAAATCATTTAAACTCTTTTGGAAGGGCTCTCTGTGGACCTTCCAGAGCATATGTTCAACTGACAGAGTGACACTGTCATTAAGACCATCCTCTAATAGCTATGGAGTCAAAGCCAAGACCCTGAGCTGGCATGCAGGGCCCTGCCTCCACCCTCTGGCCCCAGCTGTCTTCAAACCCCCTTCCCCCACTTAGTCTTTCAGCCACAGCAAGCCATCTGCTGCTTCCCAAGCTCGGTACCCTCTTCTGGTACCACTCTTCTCTTGCGTGGCACACCCTTCCTGACTGGTCTGCTTAATTAACTTCTTATTCCTTAAAACACAAGCACAGATCTAGCAATTCTACTTCTAGGTATATACATATAACTGAAAGGAGAGGCTGAAAAAGATATATGTACACCCACATCCACTGCAGTTATCATTCACAACAAACAAAAGGTAGAAGCAGCCTAAGGGTCCGTCAACAAATGAATACATACAGAAAGTGTGGTATGTGTATGCAATGGAATATTATTCAGTTTTAAAAAGGAAAGAAATTCTGACACATGCTACAACATGGATAAGTCTTGAAGACGTTATGCTAAGTGAAATAAGCCAGTCACAAGAAAGCAAATACTAATTAATTCCAATTACATGAGGTACCCAGAGTCATCAATATCACAGAGACAGAAAATATAGTGGCAGTTGCCAGGAGTTTGGGGAAAGAGAGAATGGGAAGTTATTGTTTAATGGTAGAGAGTTTCAGTTTTGCAAGATGAAAAGAGCTCTGTGGATGGATGGTAGTGATGGTAGAAGAATGTGCATGTACCTAGTGCCATTTAAAAATGATTAAGGCAGGGTGCCTGGGTGGCTCAGTGGGTTAAGCATCTGACTTTGGCTCAGGTCATGATCTCACAGTTTATGAGTTCAAGCCTCACATTGGGCTCTCTCCTGTCAGCACGGAGCCAGGTTTGGATCCTCTGTCCTCCTCTCTCTCTGCCCCTCCCCTGCTGGTTCTCTCTCTCTCTCTCTCTCTCTCTCTCTCTCTCTCTCTCTCTCTCTCTCTTTCTCTCTCTCTCTTTGTCTCAAAATAAATAAACTCTAAAAAATAAATAAAAATTTTAAAATAAAATAAAAATGGTCAAGGTGGGAGTTGCCTGGGTAGCTTGAGAGGTTGAACATCTGACTCTTGATTTCAATTCGGATCATGGTCCTGGGTTCTGGGATCGAGCCCCGCATCAGCCGCCACACCGAGCATGGAGCCTGCTTGGAATTCTCTCTCTCTCTCTCTCTCTCTCTCTCTCTCTCTCTTTCTCTCTCTCTCTCTTCCTCTGCCTTTCTCCCTGACTTGCGTGCTCTCTCTCTCTAAAAAAAATAATAAAAACATAAATATAAAAACAGTTAAAGTGGTAAATTTTTACATAATGTGTATTACCACAATTTTTTGAATTTGAAGACTAGAGAATTAAAAACAAAATTTTTTAAATCTCAACATCTCTATGAAAACTTTCTCCACTTCTCAGCACCAACAGAATTGGTCTTTTCTTCCTCTGAGCTCCTACTCAGAAATTAATTCCAAATTAATCTAGTCTTTAAAAAAATATAGATGGCATTAATTTTTGAGATCTCAAAAACAAGTAAAACACTGTAAGCCTGCACTTATTTTTTTTTTAATTTACTTTTTTATTTTGGGAGAGAGAGAGAGAAAGACAGCTCACCACCAAGGCACTCCTCTAAGTCTGCTTTTAAAAAGGTGAAAAATACATTAGGTCATTCCTTTCTATTCCTCTCCTCATACAACTGACATTGAGTGACTGGCCCAACTTCTCTCTCATCACCTTCATGCTGAGTTCCCAGTGTCAAATCAACTCTCTGACCCCGAGATGCACCTCCCAGTCAGTACAGTTAGACCCAGTACCCACTCTCTTCCATTTGCTTCAATCCCTTAAACTAGACCCTACTCCCCTTTACTTTGGGTCACCCAGATGAGGTCCTCAGACCATTGACTGACACCCCCCTCCTACAGTCCCATGAATATTGCAACTTTGGCTCCCCAATAGACTCACCCACACACATTAAACATAGTGATGAAACTATTTTGTTTTTAAAGATGAAGGTTTAATGGGGTATCTGGGTGGCTCAGTTGGTTGGTCGTCCGTCTTCAGCTCAGGTCATGATCTCGCAGTCCATGAGTTCGAGCCCTGCATCAGGCTCTGTGCTGACAGCTCAGATCCTGGAGCCTGCTTCAAATTCTGTGTCTGCCTCTCTCTCTGCCCCTCCCCCTCTCACATTCTGTCTCTCTCTCACTCTCAAAAATAAATTTAAAAAAAAAATTAAAGATAAAGGTTTAAGGAGCATTCCAACTTTTCAGTGGCTGCAGGGAAGGCAGGTAACAAATACATAAGTATTCTCTTAAAATGCTAATGTTCCTGGATTGTAAGAAAGTCAAGCATTCATCCATTAATATAAATTAGAAGCAATATGATTAACCAAATCCTAGAAAAAGTAGAGTGCACAGGGGGTGAATTTTGTTTGAGATTGGGGGCAGGTGCTGGTAATAATCTTAGAGTATAGCATCCTTTCTGGAGTGGGGCAGGGTTAGGGATAGGGTTAAGGCACCTGAGGAAACTATATGCCAAGAAGACTAAAGACAAGATAAAAGGGAGGAAGATGTTGAACAAACTTTCCTATTTCAAAAAAAAAAAAAAAATTAGGTCTAGTTGGCTCCGTGTCCCAAAAAGGAGAAGGAATGTCTTTTCTCTTCCTCTTCCCTGCACCAAAGAACTCCAATCCAGCACTTGGGCTCTAAAGTGTGCTATGTTGTCAGTTAAATAAGCCCTTATGAAAATATTTTTTTTTTATTTTTTTTTTTTTATTTTTTAATATATGAAATTTACTGTCAAATTGGTTTCCATACAACACCCAGTGCTCATCCCAAAAGGTGCCCTCCTCAATACCCATCACCCACCCTGCCCTCCCTCCCACCCCCCATCAACCCTCAGTTTGTTCTCAGTTTTTAACAGTCTCTTATGCTTTGGCTCTCTCCCACTCTAACCTCTTTTTTTTTTTTTTTTCCTTCCCCTCCCCCATGGGTTTCTGTTATGTTTCTCAGGATCCACATAAGAGTGAAACCATATGGTATCTGTCTTTCTCTGTATGGCTTATTTCACTTAGCATCACACTCTCCAGTTCCATCCACGTTGCTACAAAAGGCCATATTTCATTTTTTCTCATTGCCACGTAGTATTCCATTGTGTATATAAACCACAATTTCTTTATCCATTCATCAGTTGATGGACATTTAGGCTCTTTCCATAATTTGGCTATTGTTGAGAGTGCCGCTATAAACATTGGGGTACAGGTGCCCCTATGCATCAGTACTCCTGTATCCCTTGGATAAATTCCTAGCAGTGCTATTGCTGGGTCATAGGGTAGGTCTATTTTTAATTTTCTGAGGAACCTCCACACTGCTTTCCAGAGCGGCTGCACCAATTTGCATTCCCACCAACAGTGCAAGAGGGTTCCTGTTTCTCCACATCCTCTCCAGCATCTATAGTCTCCTGATTTGTTCATTTTGGCCACTCTGACTGGCGTGAGGTGATATCTGAGTGTGGTTTTGATTTGTATTTCCCTGATAAGGAGCGACGTTGAACATCTTTTCATGTGCCTGTTGGCCATCCGGATGTCTTCTTTAGAGAAGTGTCTATTCATGTTTTCTGCCCATTTCTTCACTGGGTTATTTGTTTTTCGGGTGTGGAGTTTGGTGAGCTCTTTATAGATTTTGGATACTAGCCCTTTGTCCGATGTGTCATTTGCAAATATCTTTTCCCATTCCGTTGGTTGCCTTTTAGTTTTGTTGGTTGTTTCCTTTGCTGTGCAGAAGCTTTTTATCTTCATAAGGTCCCAGTAATTCACTTTTGCTTTTAATTCCCTTGCCTTTGGGGATGTGCCGAGTAAGAGATTGCTACGGCTGAGGTCAGAGAGGTCTTTTCCTGCTTTCTCCTCTAAGGTTTTGATGGTTTCCTGTCTCACATTCAGGTCCTTTATCCATTTTGAGTTTATTTTTGTGAATGGTGTGAGAAAGTGGTCTAGTTTCAACCTTCTGCATGTTGCTGTCCAGTTCTCCCAGCACCATTTGTTAAATAGACTGTCTTTTTTCCATTGGATGTTCTTTCCTGCTTTGTCAAAGATGAGTTGGCCATATGTTTGTGGGTCTAGTTCTGGGGTTTCTATTCTATTCCATTGGTCTATGTGTCTGTTTTTATGCCAATACCATGCTGACTTGATGATGACAGCTTTGTAGTAGAGGCTAAAGTCTGGGATTGTGATGCCTCCTGCTTTGGTCTTCTTCTTCAAAATTACTTTGGCTATTCGGGGCCTTTTGTGGTTCCATATGAATTTTAGGATTGCTTGTTCTAGTTTCGAGAAGAATGCTGGTGCAATTTTGATTGGGATTGCATTGAATGTGTAGATAGCTTTGGGTAGTATTGACATTTTGACAATATTTATTCTTCCAATCCATGAGCAGGGAATGTCTTTCCATTTCTTTATATCTTCTTCAATTACCTGCATAAGCTTTCTATAGTTTTCAGCATACAGATCTTTTACATCTTTGGTTAGATTTATTCCTAGGTATTTTATGCTTCTTGGTGCAATTGTGAATGGGATCAGTTTCTTCATTTGTCTTTCTGTTGCTTCATTGTTAGTGTATAAGAATGCAACTGATTTCTGCACATTGATTTTGTATCCTGCAACTTTGCTGAATTCATGTATCAGTTCCAGCAGACTTTTGGTGGAGTCTATCGGATTTTCCATGTATAATATCATGTCATCTGCAAAAAGCGAAAGCTTGACTTCATCTTTGCCAATTTTGATGCCTTTGATTTCCTTTTGTTGTCTGATTGCTGATGCTAGAACTTCCAGCACTATATTAAACAGCAGCGGTGACAGTGGGCATCCCTGTCGTGTTCCTGATCTCAGGGAAAAAGCTCTCAGTTTTTCCCCGTTGAGGATGATGTTAGCTGTGGGCTTTTCATAAATGGCCTTTATGATCTTTAAGTATGTTCCTTCTATCCCGACTTTCTCAAGGGTTTTTATTAAGAAAGGGTGCTGGATTTTGTCAAAGGCCTTTTCTGCATCGATTGACAGGATCATATGGTTCTTCTCTTTTTTTTTTGTTAATGTGATGTATCACGTTGATCGATTTGCGAATGTTGAACCAGCCCTGCATCCCAGGAATGAATCCCACTTGATCATGGTGAATAATTCTTTTTATATGCTGTTGAATTCGATTTGCTAGTATCTTATTAAGAATTTTTGCATCCATATTCATCAGGGATATTGGCCTGTAGTTCTCTTTTTTTACTGGGTCTCTGTCTGGTTTAGGAATCAAAGTAATACTGGCTTCATAGAATGAGTCTGGAAGTTTTCCTTCCCTTTCTATTTCTTGGAATAGCTTGAGAAGGATAGGTATTATCTCTGCTTTAAATGTCTGGTAGAACTCCCCTGGGAAGCCATCTGGTCCTGGACTCTTATTTGTTGGGAGATTTTTGATAACCGATTCAATTTCTTCGCTGGTTATGGGTCTGTTCAAGCTTTCTATTTCCTCCTGATTGAGTTTTGGAAGAGTGTGGGTGTTTAGAAATTTGTCCATTTCTTCCAGGTTGTCCAATTTGCTGGCATATAATTTTTCATAGTATTCCCTGATAATTGTTTGTATCTCTGAGGGATTGGTTGTAATCATTCCATTTTCATTCATGATTTTATCTATTTGGGTCATCTCCCTTTTCTTTTTGAGAAGCCTGGCTAGAGGTTTGTCAATTTTGTTTATTTTTTCAAAAAACCAACTCTTGGTTTCGTTGATCTGCTCTACAGTTTTTTTAGATTCTATATTGTTTATTTCTGCTCTGATCTTTATGATTTCTCTTCTTCTGCTGGGTTTAGGCTGCCTTTGCTGTTCTGCTTCTATTTCCTTTAGGTGTGCTGTTAGATTTTGTATTTGGGATTTTTCTTGTTTCTTGAGATAGGCCTGGATTGCAATGTATTTTCCTCTCAGGACTGCCTTCGCTGCATCCCAGAGCGTTTGGATTGTTGTATTTTCATTTTCGTTTGTTTCCATATATGTTTTAATTTCTTCTCTAATTGCCTGGTTGACCCACTCATTCGTTAGTAGGGTGTTCTTTAACCTCCATGCTTTTGGAGGTTTTCCAGACTTTTTCCTGTGGTTGATTTCAAGCTTCATAGCATTGTGGTCTGAAAGTATGCATGGTATAATTTCAATTCTTGTAAACTTATGAAGGGCTGTGTTGTGACCCAGTATATGATCTATCTTGGAGAATGTTCCATGTGCACTCGAGAAGAAAGTATATTCTGTTGCTTTGGGATGCAGAGTTCTAAATATATCTGTCAAGTCCATCTGATCCAATGTATCATTCAGGGCCCTTGTTTCTTTATTGACTGTGTGTCTAGATGATCTATCCATTTCTGTAAGTGGGGTGTTAAAGTCCCCTGCAATGACCACATTCTTATCAATAAGGTTGCTTATGTTTATGAGTAATTGTTTTATATATCTGGGGGCTCGGGTATTTGGCGCATAGACATTTATAATAGTTAGCTCTTCCTGGTGGATAGACCCTGTGATTATTATATAATGCCCTTCTTCATCTCTTGTTACAGCCTTTAATTTAAAGTCTAGTTTGTCTGATATAAGTATGGCTACTCCAGCTTTCTTTTGGCTTCCAGGAGCATGATAGATAGTTCTCCATCCCCTCACTCTCAATCTAAAGGTGTCCTCAGATCTAAAATGAGTCTCTTGTAGACAGCAAATAGATGGGTCTTGTTTTTTTATCCATTCTGATACCCTATGTCTTTTAGTTGGCGCATTTAATCCATTTACATTCAGTGTTATTATAGAGAGATATGGGTTTAGAGTCATTGTGATGTCTGTATGTTTTATGCTTGTAGTGATGTCTCTGGTACTTTGTCTCACAGGATCCCCCTTAGGATCTCTTGTAGGGCTGGTTTCAGTTTTTGTTTGTTTGGGAAGACCTTTATCTCTCCTTCTATTCTAAATGACAGACTTGCTGGATAAAGGATTCTCGGCTGCATATTTTTTCTGTTTAGCACACTGTAGATATCGTGCCAAGCCTTTCTGGCCTGCCAAGTTTCAAAGGAGAGATCAGTCACGAGTCTTATAGGTCTCCCTTTATATGTGAGGGCACGTTTATCCCTTGCTGCTTTCAGAATTTTCTCTTTATCCTTGTATTTTGCCAGTTTCACTATGATATGTCATGCAGAAGATCGATTCAAGTTACGTCTGAAGGGAGTTCTCTGTGCCTCTTGGATTTCAATGCCTTTTTCCTTCCCCAGTTCAGGGAAGTTCTCAGCTATAATTTGTTCAAGTACCCCTTCAGCACCCTTCCCTCTCTCTTCCTCCTCTGGGATACCAATTATGCGTATATTATTTTTTTTTAGTGTATCACTTAGTTCTCTAATTTTCCCCTCATACTCCTGGATTTTTTTATCTCTCTTTCTTTCAGCTTCCTCTTTCTCCATAACTTTATCTTCTAGTTCACCTATTCTCTCCTCTGCCTCTTCAAGCCGAGCCATCGTGGTTTCCATTTTGTTTTGCATTTCGTTTAAAGCGTTTTTCAACTCCTCGTGACTGTTCCTTAGTCCCTCGATCTTTGTGGCAAGAGATTCTCTGCTGTCCTGTATACTGTTTTCAAGCCCAGCGATTAATTTTATGACTATTATTCTAAATGCACTTTCTGTTATATTATTTAAATCCTTTTTGATCAGTTCATTAGCTGTTGTTATTTCCTGGAGAT
The DNA here is from genome assembly GCF_046562875.1 of Panthera onca. Lineage (NCBI taxonomy): Eukaryota > Metazoa > Chordata > Mammalia > Carnivora > Felidae > Panthera > Panthera onca. The sequence continues at coordinate 76,365,429 of NC_138343.1, forward strand.
TCTTCTGAGGGGAATTCTTCCGTTTGGTCATTTTGGAGAGTCCCTGGCGTGGTGAGGACCTGCAGTGCACTTCCCCTGTGCTGTGGTGTATAACTGGAGTTAGTGGGCGGGGCCGCAGTCCGACCCGATGTCTGCCCCCAGCCCACTGCTGGGGCCACAGTCAGACTGGTGTGTGCCTTCTCTTCCCCTCTCCTAGGGGCGGGATTCACTGTGGGGTGGCGTGTCCCGTCTGGGCTACTTGCACACTGCCAGGCTTGTGTTGCTGGGGATCTGGCGTATTAGCTGGGGTGGGTAGGCAAGGTGCACGGGGGCTGGAGGGGCAGGCTTAGCTCGCTTCTCCTTAGGTGATCCACTTCAGGAGGAGCCCTGTGGCAGCGGGAGGGAGTCAGATCCGCTGCTGGAGGTTTGGCTCCGCAGAAGCACAGAGTTGGGTGTTTGCGCGGAGCGAGCAAGTTCCCTGGCAGGAACTGGTTCCCTTTGGGATTTTGGCTGGGGGATGGGCGGGGGAGATGGCGCTGGCGCCTTTGTTCCCCGCCAAGCTGAGCTCTGCCATCCGGGGGCTCAGCAGCTCTCCCTCCCTTTGTCCTCCAGCCTTCCCGCTTTCCGAGCAGAGCTGTTAACTTATGACCTCCCAGACGCTAAGTCGCGCTTTCTGTCGGAACACAGTCTGTCTGGCCCCTCCGCTTTTGCCAGCCAGACTCGGGGGCTCTGCTTGGCCGGCGAGCCGCCCCTCCGCCCCGGCTCCCTCCCGCCAGTCCGTGGAGCGCGCACCGCCTCGCCGCCCTTCCTACCCTCTTCCGTGGGCCTCTAGTCTGCGCTTGACTCCGGAGACTCCCTTCTGCTAATCCTCTGGCGGTTTTCTGGGTTCTTTAGGCAGGTGTAGGTGGAATCTAAGTGATCGGCAGGACGCGCTGTGAGCCCCGCGTCCTCCTACGCTGCCATCTTCCCTGAAAATATTTCTTAACTCACAAACTCTGGGCCTACTATATATGTGTGTGTGTTAAATGAATAAATAAGTAAATGAATATTATCTTAAGAATATAGTCACTATATTTTCATTAGTAATCTATTGGAAAACATAGGCTAAGGTCCAAACAAAGCTGGGAACACAATTTGTTCAGTAGAAGATCCCCTGTACTGGATGAAGTCAGTAAATTGCAAACTAAAGAATAATTTGGGAAGAAACACCAAGAAGTATCACCCTCTGTATTAGCTCTCTAGGGTTGCTCCAACAAATTACCACAGACTTAGTGGCTTAAATGACAAATTTTTTAATTTCCTCACAATTTTAAAGGTCAGAAGTCTGAAAGCAAAGTATCAGCAGGCCCATGATCCCTCTGAAAGTTCTAAGGAAGAACCTCCTTGACTCTTCCAGCTTCTGGTGGCCCCAGCAATGCTTGGTGTCCTCTGGCTTGTAGCTATGCCACTCCATTCTTGGCCCCTCGTCTTCATGGGGCTGTCTTCTCTGTTGTCTGTCCATTATCTAAACCTCCCTCTTCTTTTTTCTATAAAGGCACCAATTATTGCATCTGGTAAATTAAGTGAATGATTTAGTGGATTAAGTCCAGGATGATTTTATCTCAAGATCTTATGGATCTCAAGATCCATAAATTTCATCTGCCAAGACCTATTTCCAAATAAGGTCACATTCTAAGGTCCCAGGTGGACATGAATTTTTGGAAGACACTATTTAACCCACTATACCCTCCATATGAGAAGCCAGTAAATATGAATATAAAAATGAGATGAATTATCTATAGGAGTACCCCACTATTACCACTGAGGATAGACACTTCCCACATCTCATGTAGGGAAAAGAAGATCTTCTAAATCTCAACAAGGAGACCACAATGTAAGCTGCATAATACCAATTATTTATATCATTTAGACTTATATAAACAGGATGTTGAATACCAGAGGAGGGAGATTCTGAAAACCTCGTGGAATATTTGGCATCATCCCAGAAAGAAAATGATTTGATTACAATTAACCATTTTAATTACCTAGACCAGAATTTTCTCAAACTGATTTTCACAAAAAAACTAATTCCATGGGATCTTAATAGAATTAACACTGTACACACACACACACACACACACATACAGTTTTGTACTCCACACTCATAAAACTGCTCTTGTGAGGAGCAAAACTAAGGACCTGCCCTTGTCCCATGGTGACCTCACCACAAAACAGTGGTTTAAAAGGGTTGCCCTAAGCATCCATCTGCGCTTTCCCTCTGCAGCCCACTCTCTTCCTATAGCCCACTACTCCTGCAAAATGTGCACACATTCTTCATGCTTACAAACTCTTGGCAAGAGACTGGAAATTTCCAAGTATTTATTCTCTCTTCACCAGTGAACTGAAGGAAGTTGTTCTCCTAAGTAAAAGAATATGATTTATCTTAATACACAATTAAACCGCAGAGGATACTTCAAATAACACAAAGACATTCTTAAACTTAAAAATCCTAAAAATCATGTTTGACAATGTAGATTTGCTGTGAAGCATCATTCTGAACTTCCACCTCTTTGAAGATTCACTAAAGGAAGAAGATTTTTCTCTATGTACCTTATTTAAAAGTTGGAACTCTGGGCTTCTTGCACACATATGCATACATACTCACACACACATCATACACTCCTGGCCAGTGCCACATTCACCTCCTCATTGCCAGGCATATCTATTTACAGGCAAGAAGACACAAACAGTGCATCAGAAAAGAAATCAGTGTGGGGTGCCTGGGTGGCTCGGTTGGTTAAGCATTAGGCTTAGGTCGTGATCTCACTGTGAGTTCGAGTCCCACAACAGTCTCTCTGCTGTTAGCCCACAGCCTGCTTTAGATCTTCTGTTTCACTCTCTCTTGCCCCTCCCCTTCTCATGCTCTCTCTCTCTCTCTCTCTCTCTCAAAAATAAAATAAACATTTAACCAAAAAAAAAAAGAAAAAGAAAAAAGAAAGAAATCAGTGAAACTAGCAAGAATAAAGCAATAGGAGTGGGGCAGAAGTGAAACATGATCAGAACTCCCTAATATTACACTTGGGTGCACCTCCAAATTTCCAAAGGCTTTCTGAACTATCCTCACAATTTAGGTCCATTCTCATCACTGACCCTAAAACAGACCCAAGCAACTTGAAGTTCCCTTTTGGCAGAGAATAGCAGAGACAAACTTATCATTGCTGGTTAGTTTAATCAAGCAAGCTGATCCTTGGGTGGAATGTGTTTCATAAAGAAGATTGTCAGGGCTGGAGACAGGAAGGAGATAGACATTCTAGGCTCTACATAAATGTGTTGGATAGATGGGTGGACAAATGGATGGAGACATTTGTGAAAACAATCCCAGGAAGACAGAAGATGGTTGTTTAAATTTTCAATGACAAAACAAAGTGGTTAATGAACTCAGCATTGTACCATGACTTACACATGTTTACTTTTTATAAAATGAGGATAGCCTTAATTGTTAATTACCAAAATCATCAGATAATTGGAACAATATGTTTTCAGTTTCAACAAGTCATTGTGTGTGTGTGTGTGTGTGTGTGTGTGTGTGTGGACTCAGGACTTGGAACTATTTGTAAGGATACTGTTATTCCTTAGAAAATGTTTAAGATCCCTGATATTCCCAAATTTCAGAATGTTACCTCTGACTTGATGCCCTCTGAGAATACTCTGACAACTAAACCCCTTGATATTAACTAAACTAAGAATATTTGTAACCTCACACTCACGTAAATTCCAAAAGACACTGAGCACTATACTTTCTGTGCTTTGGGTAAATGGCATAGTAGATTTATGGCATAGTAGTCATCAAGGCTGGATATCATATGGCTTCTGACTCTGGTTGTGTGATTTGCAGAAGATGACTTTAGCCTATCTGGGTTTTAGTTTCTTCATTTGTAGAATACAGTGGGTAGATTAGAATAACTTCTTAAATTATATGAAGACATATTTCTATAAAGTGAACATTAAAAGTACTTTAATAATTATCATGTACCTAAAAACCCAAGCTTCACAAATGTATTGACAGACCTTTGAACTAGGCTCATCCAAAAAGGCCTAGACAAAAAGGAGGCCCACAGGTAAAACCAGCCCTGAGGAGCAAAGACACCCATGCCTATGGCTGGCAATTATAGGTACAAGATTCTAGAACAATCTGCCATCTGGAATTAGGTTTTGGCAATGGTGCAGACACCCAACCAGGCTGTAAAAGAGAGGGCAAAGAGTCCTTAAGATTGGCAGAGAGGATCCCCATGGAAAGCATGGTCAAAAGTCTGAGCTCCCTCCTATCTCTCTCCATGGGTGTCAGGTCCCCCCACTTCCTCACTCCAAAAGTGGGCAGGTTCAGCTTCCACAGAGAGATTGCCATGAGTTACTGAAGTCTAGAAGACAGAGAGACTGGTAAAGGCAAGAAGGTGGCTGTGCTGTCCCTCATGGCCAAGGGAGGAGCAGGAACCTCCAAGAGAGAGTTGGGAAATGATAAGACAGAGGTATGACCCCTATAGCCCGAAAGGGCCTTGTGGAAGACAGTGAGCCTTGTGGCATCTGGAAACAACCCCATCCTGGAGGTCAACATGCCTGGGCTAGGTGACCCCAACAGCAAGGCTCAGTGTGGAGTGTACCACCAGATGCATAAGCAGAAAGTAGTGCCAGACAAAGAAACAGTGGGAATTTCTCTCATTGAGAAGTCTCCAAATAACCCCAGATGTGCCCCCACATCATATGGGCACCTGCCATAACCAGAGCGCACCAACCCAAATTGCAAACTGCATCCTGACCTCTCCTTCCCACCACTGCTTCCTGTGTGTGTGTGTGTGTGTGTGTGTGTGTGTGTGCAGCTCTGTGCTGTCCCTCTAATCAAGGGACAGCACAGAGTAAGAAAAAGAAGAGGCTGACACCACAAGTTTCTGAGACTGTAAGTCCAGGCACCAAGCACGGTTAAGGGTGCTTGAAGGAGAGATTAAAGCTTTGGTTTACACTGGGCTTTTTAAAAACTTTTAAAGCAGACCATGGGAGCACCTGAGTGACTCAGTTGGTTGAGCATCTAGCTCTTGATTCCAAGCTCAGGTCATGGTCTCAGGATCATGGGATCAAACCCCACGTCTGGCTCTGTGTTCAGCGTGGAGCCTGCTTTAAGATTCTCTCTCCCCCTCCCCCTGCCCTTCTCTCCTGTTCTCGCTCTCTTGCTCTCTCTATCTTAAATACATACATACATACATACATACATACATACATACATAAAGTAGACTATGAATGAATACCTAAAAGTTACAACAAAAGCTCCAGAATCTGTCCAAAATACTTTCTGGGGTAGGAAAGAGAGATTTTCATATGCACATGTGAAAAAAAAAAGTGGTGTGAGAACATAAAATCATGTTGTGGTATCTATGCCACGAAGCTCAGCAGTTACATAAATATTTTACCACATTGTCCTCAGATCCTTCTTTTTAAAGACTTTTTTTAAAAAACTTATTTATTTATTTTTGAGAGAGCACAAAGGGGAGAAGGGCAGAGAGAGAGGGAGACAGAGAATCCCAAGCAGGCTCCACACTTTCAGCACAGAGTCATGACTCAGGGCTTGAACTCACAAACCATGAGATCATGTTTTGAGCCAAAATCAAGAGTCAAACATTTAACCTACTTGAGCCACCCAGGCACCCAGATCCTTCTTTTAAATAGATAAAACTTTAGGCCGGAAGATGGCGGCGTAGGAGGACGCGGGGCTCACAGCGCGTCCTGCCGATCACTTAGATTCCACCTACACCTGCCTAAAGAACCCAGAAAACCGCCAGAGGATTAGCAGAAGGGAGTCTCCGGAGTCAAGCGCAGACTAGAGGCCCACGGAAGAGGGTAGGAAGGGCGGCGAGGCGGTGCGCGCTCCACGGACTGGCGGGAGGGAGCCGGGGCGGAGGGGCGGCTCGCCGGCCAAGCAGAGCCCCCGAGTCTGGCTGGCAAAAGCGGAGGAGCCGGACAGACTGTGTTCCGACAGCAAGCGCGACTTAGCGTCTGGGAGGTCATAAGTTAACAGCTCTGCTCGGAAAGCGGGAAGGCTGGAGGACAAAGGGAGGGAGAGCTGCTGAGCCCCCAGACGGCAGAGCTCAGCTTGGCGGGGAACAAAGGAGCCAGCGCCATCTCCCCCGCCCATCCCCCAGCCAAAATCCCAAAGGGAACCAGTTCCTGCCAGGGAACTTGCTCGCTCCGCGCAAACACCCAACTCTGTGCTTCTGCGGAGCCAAACCTCCGGCAGCGGATCTGACTCCCTCCCGCTGCCACAGGGCTCCTCCTGAAGTGGATCACCTAAGGAGAAGCGAGCTAAGCCTGCCCCTCCAGCCCCCGTGCACCTTGCCTACCCACCCCAGCTAATACGCCAGATCCCCAGCAACACAAGCCTGGCAGTGTGCAAGTAGCCCAGATGGGACACGCCACCCCACAGTGAATCCCGCCCCTAGGAGAGGGGAAGAGAAGGCACACACCAGTCTGACTGTGGCCCCAGCAGTGGGCTGGGGGCAGACATCGGGTCGGACTGCGGCCCCGCCCACTAACTCCAGTTATACACCACAGCACAGGGGAAGTGCACTGCAGGTCCTCACCACGCCAGGGACTCTCCAAAATGACCAAACGGAAGAATTCCCCTCAGAAGAATCTCCAGGAAATAACAACAGCTAATGAACTGATCAAAAAGGATTTAAATAATATAACAGAAAGTGAATTTAGAATAATAGTCATAAAATTAATCGCTGGGCTTGAAAACAGTATACAGGACAGCAGAGAATCTCTTGCCACAAAGATCGAGGGACTAAGGAACAGTCACGAGGAGTTGAAAAACGCTTTAAACGAATTGCAAAACAAAATGGAATCCACGATGGCTCGGCTTGAAGAGGCAGAGGAGAGAATAGGTGAACTAGAAGATAAAGTTATGGAGAAAGAGGAAGCTGAAAGAAAGAGAGAAAAAAAATCCAGGAGTATGAGGCGAAAATTAGAGAACTAAGTGATACACTAAAAAAAAATAATATACGCATAATTGGTATCCCAGAGGAGGAAGAGAGAGGGAAGGGTGCTGAAGGGGTACTTGAACAAATTATAGCTGAGAACTTCCCTGAACTGGGGAAGGAAAAAGGCATTGAAATCCAAGAGGCACAGAGAACTCCCTTCAGACGTAACTTGAATCGATCTTCTGCACGACATATCATAGTGAAACTGGCAAAATACAAGGATAAAGAGAAAATTCTGAAAGCAGCAAGGGATAAACGTGCCCTCACATATAAAGGGAGACCTATAAGACTCGTGACTGATCTCTCCTTTGAAACTTGGCAGGCCAGAAAGGCTTGGCACGATATCTACAGTGTGCTAAACAGAAAAAATATGCAGCCGAGAATCCTTTATCCAGCAAGTCTGTCATTTAGAATAGAAGGAGAGATAAAGGTCTTCCCAAACAAACAAAAACTGAAGGAATTTGTCACCACGAAACCAGCCCTACAAGAGATCCTAAGGGGGATCCTGTGAGACAAAGTACCAGAGACATCACTACAAGCATAAAACATACAGACATCACAATGACTCTAAACCCATATCTCTCTATAATAACACTGAATGTAAATGGATTAAATGTGCCAACTAAAAGACATAGGGTCTCAGAATGGATAAAAAAACAAGACCCATCTATTTGCTGTCTACAAGAGACTCATTTTAGATCTGAGGACACCTTTAGATTGAGAGTGAGGGGATGGAGAACTATTTATCATGTTCCTGGAAGACAAAAGAAAGCTGGAGTAGCCATACTTATATCAGACAAACTAGACTTTAAATTAAAGGCTGTAACAAGAGATGAAGAAGGGCATTATATAATAATCACAGGGTCTATCCACCAGGAAGAGCTAACTATTATAAATGTCTATGCGCCAAATACCCGAGCCCCCAGATATATAAAACAATTACTCATAAACATAAGCAACCTCATTGATAAGAATGTGGTCATTGCAGGGGACTTTAACACCCCACTTACAGAAATGGATAGATCATCTAGACACACAGTCAATAAAGAAACAAGGGCCCTGAATGATACATTGGATCAGATGGACTTGACAGATATATTTAGAACTCTGCATCCCAAAGCAACAGAATATACTTTCTTTTCGAGTGCACATGGAACATTCTCCAAGATAGATCATATACTGGGTCACAAAACAGCCCTTCATAAGTTTACAAGAATTGAAATTATACCATGCATACTTTCAGACCACAATGCTATGAAGCTTGAAATCAACCACAGGAAAAAGTCTGGAAAACCTCCAAAAGCATGGAGGTTAAAGAACACCCTACTAACGAATGAGTGGGTCAACCAGGCAATTAGAGAAGAAATTAAAACATATATGGAAACAAACGAAAATGAAAATACAACAATCCAAACGCTCTGGGATGCAGCGAAGGCAGTCCTGAGAGGAAAATACATTGCAATCCAGGCCTATCTCAAGAAACAAGAAAAATCCCAAATACAAAATCTAACAGCACACCTAAAGGAAATAGAAGCAGAACAGCAAAGGCAGCCTAAACCCAGCAGAAGAAGAGAAATCATAAAGATCAGAGCAGAAATAAACAATATAGAATCTAAAAAAACTGTAGAGCAGATCAACGAAACCAAGAGTTGGTTTTTTGAAAAAATAAACAAAATTGACAAACCTCTAGCCAGGCTTCTCAAAAAGAAAAGGGAGATGACCCAAATAGATAAAATCATGAATGAAAATGGAATGATTACAACCAATCCCTCAGAGATACAAACAATTATCAGGGAATACTATGAAAAATTATATGCCAGCAAATTGGACAACCTGGAAGAAATGGACAAATTTCTAAACACCCACACTCTTCCAAAACTCAATCAGGAGGAAATAGAAAGCTTGAACAGACCCATAACCAGCGAAGAAATTGAATCGGTTATCAAAAATCTCCCAACAAATAAGAGTCCAGGACCAGATGGCTTCCCAGGGGAGTTCTACCAGACATTTAAAGCAGAGATAATACCTATCCTTCTCAAGCTATTCCAAGAAATAGAAAGGGAAGGAAAACTTCCAGACTCATTCTATGAAGCCAGTATTACTTTGATTCCTAAACCAGACAGAGACCCAGTAAAAAAAGAGAACTACAGGCCAATATCCCTGATGAATATGGATGCAAAAATTCTTAATAAGATACTAGCAAATCGAATTCAACAGCATATAAAAAGAATTATTCACCATGATCAAGTGGGATTCATTCCTGGGATGCAGGGCTGGTTCAACATTCGCAAATCGATCAACGTGATACATCACATTAACAAAAAAAAAAGAGAAGAACCATATGATCCTGTCAATCGATGCAGAAAAGGCCTTTGACAAAATCCAGCACCCTTTCTTAATAAAAACCCTTGAGAAAGTCGGGATAGAAGGAACATACTTAAAGATCATAAAGGCCATTTATGAAAAGCCCACAGCTAACATCATCCTCAACGGGGAAAAACTGAGAGCTTTTTCCCTGAGATCAGGAACACGACAGGGATGCCCACTGTCACCGCTGCTGTTTAATATAGTGCTGGAAGTTCTAGCATCAGCAATCAGACAACAAAAGGAAATCAAAGGCATCAAAATTGGCAAAGATGAAGTCAAGCTTTCGCTTTTTGCAGATGACATGATATTATACATGGAAAATCCGATAGACTCCACCAAAAGTCTGCTGGAACTGATACATGAATTCAGCAAAGTTGCAGGATACAAAATCAATGTGCAGAAATCAGTTGCATTCTTATACACTAACAATGAAGCAACAGAAAGACAAATGAAGAAACTGATCCCATTCACAATTGCACCAAGAAGCATAAAATACCTAGGAATAAATCTAACCAAAGATGTAAAAGATCTGTATGCTGAAAACTATAGAAAGCTTATGCAGGTAATTGAAGAAGATATAAAGAAATGGAAAGACATTCCCTGCTCATGGATTGGAAGAATAAATATTGTCAAAATGTCAATACTACCCAAAGCTATCTACACATTCAATGCAATCCCAATCAAAATTGCACCAGCATTCTTCTCGAAACTAGAACAAGCAATCCTAAAATTCATATGGAACCACAAAAGGCCCCGAATAGCCAAAGTAATTTTGAAGAAGAAGACCAAAGCAGGAGGCATCACAATCCCAGACTTTAGCCTCTACTACAAAGCTGTCATCATCAAGTCAGCATGGTATTGGCATAAAAACAGACACATAGACCAATGGAATAGAATAGAAACCCCAGAACTAGACCCACAAACATATGGCCAACTCATCTTTGACAAAGCAGGAAAGAACATCCAATGGAAAAAAGACAGTCTATTTAACAAATGGTGCTGGGAGAACTGGACAGCAACATGCAGAAGGTTGAAACTAGACCACTTTCTCACACCATTCACAAAAATAAACTCAAAATGGATAAAGGACCTGAATGTGAGACAGGAAACCATCAAAACCTTAGAGGAGAAAGCAGGAAAAGACCTCTCTGACCTCAGCCGTAGCAATCTCTTACTCGGCACATCCCCAAAGGCAAGGGAATTAAAAGCAAAAGTGAATTACTGGGACCTTATGAAGATAAAAAGCTTCTGCACAGCAAAGGAAACAACCAACAAAACTAAAAGGCAACCAACGGAATGGGAAAAGATATTTGCAAATGACACATCGGACAAAGGGCTAGTATCCAAAATCTATAAAGAGCTCACCAAACTCCACACCCGAAAAACAAATAACCCAGTGAAGAAATGGGCAGAAAACATGAATAGACACTTCTCTAAAGAAGACATCCGGATGGCCAACAGGCACATGAAAAGATGTTCAACGTCGCTCCTTATCAGGGAAATACAAATCAAAACCACACTCAGATACCACCTCACGCCAGTCAGAGTGGCCAAAATGAACAAATCAGGAGACTATAGATGCTGGAGAGGATGTGGAGAAACAGGAACCCTCTTGCACTGTTGGTGGGAATGCAAATTGGTGCAGCCGCTCTGGAAAGCAGTGTGGAGGTTCCTCAGAAAATTAAAAATAGACCTACCCTATGACCGAGCAATAGCACTGCTAGGAATTTACCCAAGGGATACAGGAGTACTGATGCATAGGGGCACCTGTACCCCAATGTTTATAGCGGCACTCTCAACAATAGCCAAATTATGGAAAGAGCCTAAATGTCCATCAACTGATGAATGGATAAAGAAATTGTGGTTTATATACACAATGGAATACTACGTGGCAATGAGAAAAAATGAAATATGGCCTTTTGTAGCAACATGGATGGAACTGGAGAGTGTGATGCTAAGTGAAATAAGCCATACAGAGAAAGACAGATACCATATGGTTTCACTCTTATGTGGATCCTGAGAAACATAACAGAAACCCATGGGGGAGGGGAAGGAAAAAAAAAAAAAAAAAAAAAAAAAAAAAAGAGGTTAGAGTGGGAGAGAGCCAAAGCATTAGAGACTGTTAAAAACTGAGAACAAACTGAGGGTTGATGGGGGGTGGGAGGGAGGGCAGGTGGGAGGAAGGGCAGGGTGGGTGATGGGTATTGAGGAGGGCACCTTTTGGGATGAGCACTGGGTGTTGTATGGAAACCAATTTGACAGTAAATTTCATATATTAAAAAATAAAATAAAAAAAAAATAAAGTAAAAAAAAAAAAAAAAAAAAAGATAAAACTTTAGAGATACAAATTCCCCATTCCTAATTTACCTCCCTCCCTCTCCATTAGCAAACTCAATCCTGAAGCTGGCTATGTCATTCCTGCCTGTGTTTCTATATTCTCACAATGTAATTATATATTTGAAACCAGTATATAGTATTTGAAATTTGGGGCATGCTGTCTAAGGTCTTTTGTAACTAAAATTCTGTGGTTTAGTTTGGCTTTTTTATTTTAATAAAATAACAGAAGTGAAGAGACTTTTTAATTCCCCCTCTACACTTGTCTCTATTGTTCATGAATGAAATGCCGCAGCTCATCACATGATAATGCAGAAGAGCATGGCCTGAGCAATTGGCAGCGCTAAATTAAATGAAGCAAAGCCAGGCAGGTGCGCTGCAAAAGAAATCACAGTGCAGACACAGAATACATCCAGAAGAGGGCGATATAATCTAACAAAAAGAGTGCATCTGGTGGGTGGCTTCTTTGGGTAATTATTCTGGATAATTAGGCACAGACCTCTAACAGAACCTTTAAGAGCTAGAAGGTAAAATTGGAATACACAAGCTTGATCATGTGAATTATTTGCCCGGGGTCAGAAAGCTAGTTAATATTTACTACTTCTGCTTCCCAGTTCTGCACTCTGGGAGGTCTATTGGCGGCCCTGCAAATGATTGATTCGGCAGACAAAAGAAATCAGATTGGCCTAAATCAAGAGGATATTTGTACTTCTTATGGAATTGTTTTGCTCCCTTGTGCCAGCTGTAAGCCCTCAACATGCTCCATGGGGCGGCACCTGGTTCATCATCAAGATACTAGCACTCGAGGAGAGAACCAGAGATGAAGAATTTGGAAATTGTGCTGAAAGCAGGGGTATTTTTTAACCCAAAAAAGAAACCTTAAGCTCTATTTATTTACATTTATTCTAAGCTATTTTGATATTGTTTTGTGTAAAATGTTTAGAATGATATGAAAGGTGCATTCTATTGACTACCCAGTTGGGATAAGAATATTAAATCAAACTAGGACAGTTAATATTGAGGTCACAAAGAAATCCCAACATCGAAGTAGGTAACACTTGAAATTTTTTTTTTAATGTTTTTATTTATTTTTGAGAGAGAGCAAGAGAGACAAAGAAATAGAGCATGAGTAAGGGAGTGGTAGAGAGAGGGAGACACAGAATCTGAAGCAGGCTCCAGGCTCCAAGCTGTCAGCACAGAGCCAGATGCAGGGCTTGAACTCACAAACTGCAAGATCATGACCTGAGCCAAAGTCAGATGCTCAACTGACTGAGCCACCCACATGCCCCTAAAGTAGCTGCCACTTTAAATTAGGGGTCAGCAAATAGGTCCAGAGACTAATCTTCAAATAGTTTTATTGGAATGTGGCCATGCCCATTTGTGTACACAGCATCTGTGGCTGCTTTTGAATAGTTGAGTAGCTGCCACAGAGACACAAGATATCTTCAGTTTGTCCTCTTGGTCTGCAAAGCCTGAAATATACACTACCTAGACTTTTACAAAAAAAAAAAAAAAAAAAAAAATGTTTGCCAATCCCTGTTATAAAGCAATGCTGTCCAACCAAGCTTTCTATGATGATGAAAATGTTCTATATCTACACTGTCCAATACATGAGTCACTAGCCATGTGGCTACTGAGCACTTGGAAGAGTGTGACTACAACTGAAGAACAGAATTACTTTATGTTAGTTCCAATTAATTTAAATTGAAAGAACCACATGTGGCCAGGAGCTTTGAGGAACTAATAGTCTAACAACATTTGTCAGTCTCTTGGCTTTACCACGGTGCTGAGGTTATGTTATTGACAAAAACAGGCTGTGGGACAGATTTACCCAAGGGCAGTAGTTCATTGACCTTAGTCTCATAGTGTTAACATACTGAGAAATTGGGCTTCCTCTGTGACTTCAGCACCAGGTATCCTCTCCCGACTAATATCTTCCCATGTCTCTTCACTTCCTTTAGAAAGACCATCACTCAAAAACCCTTCTGAGGAAAAACACAGGGACTACCTACTATGTAAACTTGTACTTAATTTCTTTGTCTTATATTTAGCTTCTTTAATCTGTTATTAGTGTATCATTTGGCTTTAAGTAAGAGGATACTTAACAGTGGCCTAAGCAACTGTTTATTTAATCACATAACAAACAGTCTGGAAATAGACAGCTTCTGGCTTTGACTCAGCAGTTCAACAATGTCAGAGCTAGTATTCTACAATTCTATTGAATTTCCGCTCTTGGTTGTGAAAAGGTTGCTAACACAACGTTTTTAGGAAAGGAGTGTCAGAAAGAAGTGGAAATAGGTGTTGCACCTAATACTTGTGTCCCTTTTATCAGTAAAGTATGAGACTTCCCAGAAGACACTCTGGACATAAACCCTTACCTTATTGGTATCTGGGAATAACCAGCAGAGTCATAGGCTCATCAGAGCTGTAAGATAGGCTGAGAAAGCAGGAAAACAGCACTTCCTGATTGGATTAGCCAGTAATGGTTGTCACCTAGAGACGAGCACATCAGCCCCATGAAGGAAGGAATAGATACTGTGTAAACAACTAATGGTGTCTCCCAATTATGGTATGGCTTAGGCCCCAAGGGGTGTCCTCTAATGTCAGTTTTCCAGGATTTCATGAACAGGTTATGTGTTCTTTGTACCCATTCCTTGGTTCCTATTGACCACCTATGGGATGTCAGGCATTGGACCAGATGTCAGGAAGGGGCAGAAGATGAAGTTGGACATCCTGGCCCAGAGTATGGAGTGTCTGTCTTGTAAGAAATGTGCCCAGTTGAGGAGGGCACTTGTTAAGATGAGCACTGGGTGTTGTATGAAAGCCAGTTTGACAATAAACTATATTTAAAAAAGAAAAAAGAAAGAAACGTGACAAAGCTTTTGTGATTTTTCTATGTAAATTCTCCATTCTATGGGGTGGCAGAAACTATCTCCATGAATTTGTAGTTCTGTAGGGTTGTGCCTAAGTCCAGGGAGAGGGGAGGCATATTTTGAAGAAAGGAACAGTATGACAAATGATGGCATCTGAACACACCAGCAATCCATAATAGTTAAGTGCACATCCCATCAGCCACCTGCTTGTTGAAAACACATGCCTCATTCTCAACATCATGGTCCCTTCAGGGATGATACATGCCTTGCTCTGCTTCTCTATCTAAGGTAGTCATTCTGCAGTTATGTCCCACAGTGTGGTGCAGGTGACTCTAGGAGGCTGCTAAGGCCCCTTCAGGCTCAACAATCGCTGTGGTCATTTCTGCTCTGAAGTCCTACCACCTCTATATGCTCTAATAGGAGAACAAGATTCATACCCCGCCCCCCTCCAACCACATTATTGCATCCTATAGCTCCAACTAAGGGCTTTGTTGCTTCCTAGGATTCAGGAAGGAGGGTGGGACATATGGCTGCTTTCTACGAACCCACTTATCTCTGTGTTTTGAGGCTTTTCTATCTCTTTTTCTCCCCCTGGAAATGTTCGGCCAGGTATCTGAGGTTTTCTACATATATTCATGGTAATATATTTTGTTCTCAAGTATTTTCCATCATAAATCATTCAAATTTCTCCAAATCAGAGCCAACTCCAAACAGGAAGAAGAAACTGTGAGAGGATGTGGGAATTTACCCAAAACTAAGGAAGAAAAGAAGCCTACCTCATCAACCCAACCCTCTCCTCCCCAAGACAAGTACCTCAGGCCAAAGCCAAGCTACAGGACTGCCCCTCCTTCCACATTAGCTCCACCTGCATACCTGAGATTTTGCTTCCCCTTGAAATTATCTTTTAAATTCAGCTGCAAATAATTTATTTGAATACACACAATGGGTCATGGACAAGCACACTCTAAGCAAAGAGACAAGTGAATCAATAAATTACGAGTTGAAGGATGAAAGGGGGCTGGCAGATTGAGGAGCTGGAGAGAAAAGCTTCCGGACTCGTAGATGCAAGACAGCCTCGGGGGCAGATGCTAGGTGGAGTATTTAAATACTTGGAAGTATTTAAAGAATTGCAAAGACAGCAGTTCCCTTGGCCACCGGGCTAAGTTCCAAGACCCCCAGTAGGTGCCTGAAACCATGGGTAGTACTGAACCTTATGTATACTGTTTCTTCCTATACACACACACCTATAATAGGGTTCAATTTAAAAATTAGGCGCAGTAAGAGATTAACAACAACTAATAATAAAATAGAACAGTTATAACAATATACGATGATCAAAGTTATGTGAATGCGGTCTCTCTCTCTCTCTAAATATTTCATTGTGTTGTACTATCCCTTATTCTTATGAGGATGTGAAATAATAAAATGCCTACATGATGAGATGAGGTGAGTGAATGACATAGGCCTCCCCTAGGTGAGACCTAGGTTTAGGCCACTCTTGACCTTCTGAATATACGTCAGAACAACACTCCTCTACTTCCAAACTGCAGTTACCTGAGGGAAACTGAAATGTCGGACAGCAAAACCACAAATAAGGAGGGACTACTATATTTCACTTACAGTCATTTGCATCTGTTATGTTCTATAAAGTCTCTGCAAACACTGAATTAGCAAATACTGAACCATTGCTCCTTCCTAGGGGAAAATACAGGGCTAGATTCCTACATGCCTCTAGTCATAATATTTTCATCAACCGATCAACACTTATCTTTCTTCTATCAGTGTTTCTGTTTAAAGACACATTATTTAATCAAAACTAGTACCAGTTTACATTCCCACCAACAGTGTAAGAGGGTTCCCCTTTCTCCATATTCTCCATATTCTCCATATTCTCCATATTCTCCATATTCTCACCAACATCTGTTGCTTCCTGTGTTGTTAATTTTATCCATTCTGACTAGTGTGAGGTGGTATCTCATTGATTTAAGATTTAAAATAGTAATTAATAATAATAAATAAAGAGGGTGGGAGGAAACTTTTGCAGGTGATGGAGTATTTATGGCATAGATGGTGGTGATGTTTTCATGGGTATATATTTATGTCCGAACTCATCAAGTTGTATAGATTAATTATGTACAACTTTTGTGTGTCAATTACACCTCAATAAAATGGCTTTAAATATCAAATTAAAGGGGTGCCTGGGTGGCTCAGTCGGTTAAGTGTCCAACTTCAGCTCAGGTCATGATCTCGCGGTTTGTGAGTTCGGGCCCCACGTCCGGCTCTGTGCTGACAGCCCGGAGCCTGCAGCCTGCTTCGAATTCTGTGTCTCCCTCTCTCTCTGCCCCTCCCCTGCTCATACTCTGTCTCTGTCTCTCAAAAATAAATAAATGTGAAAAAAAATTAAAAAAAAAAAGAATCATTGATTCATGAACACTGAACCCACAGCCAAGAGCACTATATATAGCTCATGCCTAGACAAATCTTACCTTATATATATTTTCTCCATAAGGAAATTCTTGCACTTAGGAACACTAGACAGCACTTGAGCATTATGCTTGGAAGCCATTTTAAACAGTGAAATCAACAACAAATAGCACAAAAATACAGAAAATGTGGCACCAAATAAACCATGAGAAGGACACTTATTTACAGAATGACAGTTGAAACAAGAAAGCAGAATATCACCCTGTTTGACCTCAGCTGGGAACGAGCACTTGGGGCAACTCAAATTCTTCACCACTCTGTGCACATGTACGCCCACAACAACCACCAAAGTTTCCCAAGTATGACTTAGGTTACCAATATTTCATAGAGCCGGCAAATTTATAAATATGGAATCCATAAATAAGGACGATTGACTGATGCTGGAGCAAAGGGTAGGCACTGGTACGGACAGTAGCTTTGGGATATGAGGCCAGAGAAGACAAAATAAGAGATTACCAAGTGGCCTTGTGTGTCAAGCTGCTGAGAGTGCTCCTTTTCAGGGTGGGGAATATGGAAGAAGCCGACGGGAGGGGCGGGGGGCGGGCAAGACAGTGAAGTGAGTCACTGACCTCAAGGAAAGAATTTGCTGGTGTGGGGAACCTGGATACTGCTGGTGCCTCGTGGGGAGCGGTATTTTGAAATTACTCTAATCAATGCCATTCAACAACGCTCTGACATCAAGATCTTGGGAGAGAAAGCTAAAAGAAGTATCAAGGTATCTTTATATGGAGCCAGTAAAAACCAGCAAGTTCTAAAAAAAAAAAAAAGAGAGAGAGAGAGAGTGGCAAGTTCTGAATTTATGAAGGAAATGCTGAACACAACACAAGCAGAGGAAGGGACAGCCTTTGTGGGCCACAGTGTTAAACAGCTAACATTGGGGCAGTAAATCAGTAGCCTGCTGCCCAGAGTAGGGGACACCGTGGACGCCTCCTGGAGGACCAGAGATGAACTATGACCCCACTGATTCCTGTAGGTTGGGGCTTGAGTTTCTGATGCCTTGTGGCTGTGATCCCATCCTTGACTGCCCTTCCTAGACTCAAGCTTGGTGAAGCAAGGGGTATCTACGGTAAACATCACAAATCATTTAGCAACTTCTGTGAGACTTCTTTGGGAGTTTCTATTTGATAACTGATGTCACAGTAAAATACATTTTAAAGCTTTTTAATTCCCAAAATTATCTTTCCTGGAAAACAACTGTTGAATGTGGATTTTTTTTTTTTTGCAAGACTCATTATGTTTTCATCTGAATGTGGATATTTTCCTGCAAGACTCATTATGTTTTCATTTTGAGCTAAAGAATAAATGCCAATGAAAACCATATCATTTTTGAAAACTGCATTCCATTTTCAAATCTTGCTATGTTATTTTAACAAGTCTAGGGTCTCAAATCTTTTATCTGTAACATAAAAAAAAACTTAGAGCCAGTGCTATTTTAGGTCCCTCCATTTCTGGGACTCTGGGATTCTGGGAATCCCACTATTTGAGCTTACAAGTTTGGATAAACTCCATACCACATGTAAACAGACACCCAAATTCTGAGTCTAAAATTGTCACTGACCAATGAGAACAGATTTTCAGATGAAGCTTCAGAGAAGCTAGCTCCACCTTTTTTTTTTTTTTTTTTTTAAATGTTTATTATTTATTTTGAGAGAGAGAGACAGTGTGAGCAGGGGAGGGGCAGAGAGAGAAGGAGACACAGAATCTGAAGCAGGCTCCAGGTTCTGAGCTGTCAGCACAGAGCCAGACACAGGGCTCGAACTCACGAACTGCAAGACCATGACCTGAGCTGAAGTGGAATGTTTAACAGACTGAGCCACCCCAGCGTCCCCTAGCTCCACCTTTTTAATGGCTGGAGGCTACTAAAAAATGTAGAGCTGAACTTTGGGAGAGGAAGATGTTGAACAATGCCAAACTGCCTGGGAGAATCTGTCTAAATAGGCAACAAAGTAATGATAGCCTAGGGCAAAACAGGAAAGAGGAAGGGAAACCCCTTCCCAAAGCCTCCACTCAAATAAAAAGGGCTTTGGATGAGGAAACTCAGAACTCCTGAGCTGATTCAGGTTTTCTTCTCAGGGTCAGAGGCTACCCCCTCTCTCTATCAGGAGGACAGATTCTCCTGAACACAGCATAGGAGGCACCAAGTCCAGACTTTGCCTTTGGCTAAACTGGAAGACAGACAGGGGGCGGATTCCAGTGCTACTCATTTAAGAGAGAGAAAATGGTAACTAGGGGTAGCAGGAAAGAAGCCAAGGAAAACAAATTTGACATAGATTCATGAATGAGCAAGTTGAATTTCTTTTTAAGTCAGCAAAAGCATAGGTTATACATGGTAGTTGGAGAACTGTATAAAAAGTTCAAAACTCATGGTGCCTGGGGCGCCTGAGTGGCTCAGTCCTTTGAGCGTCCGACTTCGGCTCAGGTCACGATCTCACGGTCCGTGAGTTTGAGCCCCGCATCAGGCTCTGTGCTGACAACTCAGAGCCTAGAGCCTACTTTGGATTCTGTGTCTCCCTCTCTCTCTGCCCCTCCCAGCTCATGCTCCCACTCTGTCTCTGTCAAAAATAAATAAACATTAAAAAAAAAAAAACAAAAAAAAAAACACCTCATGGTGCCTGTGTGGCTCAGTGGTTAAACATCTGACTCTTGGTTTCTGTTCAGGTTATGATCTCATGGTTCACTGGATCAAGCTGTGCATCGGGCTCTGGGCTGACAGCGCGGAGCCTGCTTGGGATTCTCTCTCTCCCGCTCTCTCTGCCCCTCCCCTGCTCGCTCGTGCGCTCTCTCTCTCTTTCTCTCTCTCTCTGTCCCCTTCCCTGGTCATACGCACGCTCACATTCTCTCTTTCTCTTTCCCTCTATGTAAACAAATAAATAAATAAACCTAAATTAAAACAAAAAAGCTCAAAACTCCTATAGAAGTTCTTATTACCTATTGTCCCTAAAGAAACTGACCAACAAAATGACCTTTGTGACTGAAGACATGGCAGCGTCACTGACTTACCACACCCCAGGATAGGGGATAGAGGTGGCCTCTCCTTTGTGGAAGGAACAAAGATCGTAGCCCCTGCCCTATGATTAAAATGCACCCGACAGGTGAAACTGTGCAAATGAAGTAGCAATTATAAATGTTACAGCAACAAAAGAAAAACAAACGAGTAAAAGACTACGGAACACAGAATAGAAGACACAACCTGACTCAGATAAATGAGTCTTCTATTCCTGCAGCTGGGTTTGCAAAAGGATTATAATGTGTATGTTGTAAGTGAAATCAGCCAGACAGAAATTGTGACACAACCATATCCCTGAGACTATACCATTCTGAAGTTTGGAGGAAATTAGTGAATTGAATCATGTAATAAGGCAATTTTATTCTTTTTTCACATTGGGCTTAACAACAAAAAAAAATTAATTTCATGAGCAGTTTAAAATAAAGGTTTATAATAAGTCTCTGAAATTTTATACAAATTAATATAATAAGCACATGTATGTGCTTCCCCCACCCCACGCCCCCATTGTGAGAGTTCATAGCTTTCAACAGATTGTATCAATGAAGATAGTCATCCAAAAATGCGTGGCAGTGGGAAAGGAGCTGGTGAACCAATGTGGGCAAAAGATATTACTGAAGGGGATCAACGTCTTTGGCAGTCGAGATAGCTAAAGAGAGGTGATCCTGTGAATGTAGAGAAACTATGTTTGGTGGCTATTTGGTTAATTTTATCAACTAGGTACCCAGCATTGTAACTACCAAAGGATGGGAGTTCAACTAATCCAGAGAGGACTCCTGACAGCTAAGAGATCTGGGTGAGGACCATGCTGAAATCCAGTTTATGATCTGGGAGGACATGATTTGTCAAATTAAAGTACTGATGAGTAGAATCTAGAAGTCTCCCGCCGCAGAACAGAATGAAAGCCCTAACACTGATTTAAATCAATCTTTTCCCTGCATCCACACACGATATAAATACGATATAAAACACTTCCTCTTATCCCCAAGACAGACACCTCATAGGCCGTCCATCAGGGATGATAGTGGCAGAGGTGGTGCCACTAACGTCATTTATTTAAAGAGCAGGAGGTCGGTTGTTTGCACCTATTGCAAGTCTTCCCACCCCAACCAGATCTTATCCATGACATATGCCTCCTTCACAGAGCTTTCTCAAGAGTCATGGAATTCAAAAGCATTAATAGGGGAAGTCATTGACTCCAATGCTCCTGTTTTAATCTATGTGGAAAGACATTCAATGAACTTTCTCAAAGTTAAAGGCAACGTTGACTTCCATATCACCGTCCCTTCCTCTGCCTCTCTCTGACAGCCACGGTCTTTACATTTCACTTGGAAATCACCCACATTCTGCTTTGGGACACCTTTTCCACTAACCAAGTGTTTAGGCCTTTTCTTTTCATTTGCCTTTCATTTCATCCTGGGTGGTTAAGCCTCATTCTCAAACTGTAGATTAAATTTTCTGAGGGCTTAGCTCAGAGTGTTCAGTAATTGTGTATAACTTAATTCATTCCCAGCTCCTGAGGGATACTTCCAAACTCATGGAGTATTTGTTTTGTTTTGTGCAGAGACAGGGAGAGGGGCAGAGAGAGAGGGAGGGAGAGAGAATCCCAAGCAGGCTCCACAGGGGCTGAGACTCATGAACCAAACCGCAAGATCATGACCTGAGCCGAAATCAAGAGTTGGAGGCTTAACCGACTGAGCCACCCAGATGCCCCATGGAGTATTTGTTTTTATCAAGAATGTTCCTTCAGACTTTGAGATCTTCAGGTACATTCCTATTAGTATAAATCAGTAAACTGCTTGCCAATAACGTGCACTAGAAATGTAAATTTGAAAGCATGATGTTTGATTCTAATAAGACCAAATATAAGTAGTATGCTTTTCTCTTTAACAAACAAAAAGAAGCTGAAATCTTTTTTATAAAACCTTCCTGGCACTATTCGTAGCTACTAGAGTTACAAACTGTTCCACCTCACTTCTGGGGCACACACATCTCTTCCCTTTTTCCAAGCAAAATTCTCCTGTGTCTTAACTAGAAGAAAACTGCAACAGATGCCATATGTTACAACCTTTTTTGTTTAAGATTGCTTTTTGTTTCCCTCCACTATGAATGCAACCGGGTGGTTTGCTGGACCCAACACCTAACAGAGAATAATACTCTGGCTCAGATGAGCACCATGTTCTGAGCTCCCAGACACCACAAGTCTATTACTCAACCCCTGGATATTTTTACTGAAAGCGCATTAACATTTATTCATTGTTTTTCAACAAATAATTACCATGCAGATTACTTTTATTTTCTTTGAAGAGTTAAAATTAGCATCAATGGGTAGAAATGACAACAAAATTTCAGGAAGGACTTCTCAGAATTCAGAGCTGTCAAAAAAATTCATGTTCACACACAACCAAATTAAGGATGTTCTGCAAAACCTCCTGTCTGGGTGTTATGCCCAGAATTCGTGATCCCCAAATACCGCCAGGGAGCCGAGTCCAATGTACAAGTAAAAGAGCCTTTATTCAAGCTAGCTCCAGCTCAATCCCCTACCTGCACCGATGCAGCAGTGAGATACCGGGGAGAGAGGGCGAGTTTCAAAAGGACAAAGGTTTTATTGGGGCCTAGGGGCAGTTGGTGAGGTAATGGCTGTGGCCTCAGCTGATTGGCTGGGGAAGGGTCCGAGTCCTGTTAGGCAGGTGAGCGGGAGGTTACTCAAGGGGAGGAGGTGTGGTCAAGGTGAAGGACACAGAACAAGATGGAGTTGGCCGGGGTAGGCCCGCCCTTTCATGGGCTCCTGAAAAGTGTCAAAGTGGGAAAAGAAAAAATAAAATAAGCAGAGAAATTATTCTGGAGTAAAGGAAATTGCATCCACTGGATTAATACATACTATGTTAAAGGAAACACAAGGCAAAATATTTTCTTGAATTTTGGTTTGATAAAAAAAAACAGCTATAGGGGCCCCTGAGTGGCTCAGTCGGCTGGGCGTCTCACTTCGGCTCAGGTCATGATCTCACAGTTTGTGAGTTCGAGCCCCACATTGGGCTCTGTGCTGACAGCTCAGAGCCTGGAACCTGCTTCGGCTTCTGTGCCTCCCTCTCTCTAAGCCCCTTCCCCACCCATGCTCTGTCTCTCTGTCTCAAAAATAAACATTAAAAAACATTAAAAAAAAAAAAAAAACAGCTATAAAGAACATTGTTGGGAATATTGGAGAAATCTGAATATAGAAATACAGTCCCCATTAGATAATAGAAATGAATCTGTTACATTTTCTAATGCTAGTAATGAGTAAGTACTTTGGTTGCCCAAGGTCATGAGACTGAGGGAGGATTAGAACTTCATAGTTTGGCTCCAGAGCCATTGTAACAGTTTCCTGTCACTAAAGGTGTTTAAACAAAGACTATCAATCACCTAATAGTGATCATTAGGTAAGTTGTAAGTTTCTAGCAATGAATGAGGGTGGAGATGAGGGTCTTGCCTCTTTAAACATATTAAGGCTGGGAAAGACAAAAAAAGAAAAAGAAAAAAAAAACTGGAAAATTTCCAAGTTAAAGAAAACTAAGAGACCAAATGAGCCATCAAGCAAATGAACCAGGTGATCTTACAGCCCTGTAACAGTTTGTTAGCACAAACTCCCACCCAGAGGGATTCAAGTCTTTGTGTCTGAGTCACAAGGTAAAAGGGTTGGTCTAGAAATCAGGGACAACTACTGATGCTAGAAATAACTCCCTTAATGTATAAATCACTTTCCTTGACTGAAATGACTGATGAGTCCTTCATTTGACCCCAAATTCCTCTAGTTAGGTAAGAGCTACCTGGACAGCATCTGGCACCACTCTAAAGCAATCACAGTCTAAGTCATCTCTCACCCCACTTTGAGCACCACTCTCCCCATTTTAAGTACTAACCTCAATTTCAACCCGTTCAGCAAACATTCATTCAGCTGCCTCTGAGAGCCAGATGCAGCTGCAAGCTCTGAGGATACGAAGGTGAGAGGTTTGGGGTGGGACAGCTTTGAGCACATTAAAGATTTTTTTTAAGATGCTTTTTTTTTTTTTTTTGAGTGTATTTACTTATTTTGAGAGAGAGAGCTCAAGTGAGCAAGCACAAGCACAAGTGGGGGAGGGTCAGAGAGAAGGAGAGAGAGAATCCCGAGCAGGCTCCATCCCAACTCAGCTCCATCTCAGGAATTGTGAGATCATGATCTGATCCAAAATCAACAGTGGGATGCTTAACTGATTGAGCCACATGGCATAACATTCCAATCATAAATGGAGAAATATGGGGGCTCAGTGGGTTAAGTGTTCTCACTGCCGGCTCAGAGCCCACTTGGGATTCTCTTTCCCTCTCTCTGTCCCTCCCCCATTTGTGCTCTTGCTCACTTGTGCTCTCTCTCTCTCTCTCAAAATAAATAAACGTTTTAAAAAAGGATTTTTTTAATAGCATGGTTACTATTTTCTTCTCACAAATTAATATTAAATTTGTTAAAATGACAAAGTTTTTTCCTTAAATTTTCATGTTCCATTTTAAAATCCTATGATTCTGGGTGTCTGGGTGGCTTATTTAGTTAAGCATCTGACTTCAGGTCAGGTCATGATCTCGCAGTTTGTGGGTTCAAGCCCCACATCGGGCTCTGTGCCAACAGCTTGGAGCCTGCAGCCTGCTTCAGATTCAGTGTCTCCCTCTCTCTCTGCCCCTCCCCTGCTATCTCTCTCTCAAAAGTAAATAAACATTTAAAAAATTAAAAATAAAATCCTTTGATTCTACTTATAATTTGGCAAATTTTAATATTCACTAAGGAGAACTTCGATTCATGTTTGGTCCAATTTGTAATAAGTTGATAACTTATTAACTCCCTTAAATATTTTAAACTGAACTTACCAAAGTAACATATTCAAATTGTTAAGCTTTTCAACTGTCTAAGCAAATGCTTCCCAAGTACTTAAGCAAGTTTAATAAAATCTAATAAAACTAAACACATAAGTATAATTCATCTTAATTTATTTTAAACATCAACATAAATCAAAAATCAAGTACATATTTTAAACTGGAATTGGAAAGTTAATCCGATAGACACCCTAATATACTGAATTCTCTTAAACACTCAAAAACACTTTAAAAGCAAATATATACAGATTTTTCTACTGATTTTTCTGTAACTATATGGCAGACGGACCTCTTTTGAGTCTCTCTAGCAAGGTGAATTCCACGGTGGTATCTCAGCAACTCCCCGCCCATTGTTTTTGCCAATGGTCAATACTCCAAGGAACATGTTTCACATCCGCCAGGCTCCCCTAGGGATGGAAATGTCATCTGACTGTATTCTGGGTATCTGTGCCCAAGGATCACAACTGCGAAAGAGTTGGTCTGAAAGACCTACTCCTCACTTCAGAGAAGTGTACAGTATATGCTGGAATCGAGGGGAGATAAACTCTTGTCCCCAAGGCCCCCAACTACCAGTCCTCCCACCCCCAGAATCTAGGCCCTCTATTGGCTACCACCCCTGCCCTCTCATCCAAAGGCTCATCCCTGCCCCCATTCCCAAGCTGTCCTGTCCCCAAACAGATGGATCAAGCATTTTGTCATTTCATAATGTTGAGACCAGTAGAATGGCCTTTAACATGCCATTCTCTCAAGGCTTGAGTTTCTTAGTTAGATGCTCCTACATAAATATTGCAAACTGACAGCCCATAGGTAACTTAGGTCAAAGACATGTTTGGCCCAAATGACACTGATCTAACATTTTAAAACTAGGAGATTCCGCAGACAATCAGAATATCCAACACCTCTTGAAAATCTAGACAATCCAGCAACTCTAAACCCATAATCTTGAATGGCAAAAACTGGCTTGAGGTAAACATCAGCTCCCTTCTTTGAAAAGAACATAGCCTCCCTCTATCTACCTGGGTCCATCTGCTGCCCCACCCCCAACTCTCTTCTGTTCACATTTCCCATCCCAGACTGTGGTGGTCAATTTCAGTGTTTCCCATCTTTCTGAATAAAGGCCAGGTCAATGGTAGAAATTTTAGGCACGACAGATATTTTTGATAAAGTTCTCAAAGCTCTTAGTAATCACACTGTGGTAGGGTCCCCCCCCTAAGGAAAGGAAAAAAAAAAAAAAACTCAAGGCAACCTGACTATACGCCAACACTTACACTTACGTGACAACTTCCCTCACGACCTTGTAACATGAGACCAGTTAATCAGACTACATGTTTGTGTGTTACCATATATGGGAGACAAAGAAGTAAAAACCAGATTTTAAAAAACTACGCCATGGGAGCCACATGGCGGCGTTTGGGGCTCAGTTCATAGGGTATGAACTCATTTGAGTGGTGCTGGCAGGAATAAAGTTGCCTCCTGGAAAGAAAAGCCTCAGTGTCACGACTCTCTATGTGAGAATCCTGCTACGACACCCCTGCTGTTTATTATGTTTGTGGATGGGATCAGCCTATATCACGGTTTCCAAGAGACACTGCAATTTCTGATTGTCGCTTTAAGAAAGACAGGTGTTATTGGCCAAAACATTATATTGACTGCAAATATTCTATGAAGCAGAAGAGTAAAACTAGATGAAACTTGGGGGTCATCTAATTCAAACTCTTGTTAAAATCAATTTTTAAATAGATGCCCTGAAAAACAAAGCAACTTGTCCCAAGTAATTTAGTATTGTACCTCCAGAGTTTTACTGGATTTATTAATTTATTCCTATATTGCTTCAAACAATCCAAGATAATTAATACTTGAGAAACTTAAAAATATGCTGAAAAAAATGAATTTTCTTTGAATTTAGAATAAAGGACAGGAAGAAAGAAGAAACTCACCAAAGATAAACATCCATTAAACCCCCAGCTCTGGCCTCCCTAAAAATGTTTTTAAATGCAAGTAACACCTGACATCAAAGGAAATATTAAAAGAGCAAAGAGCAACATTACCATTATTTTTTACTTGATTTTGAAATACCAGTAAGTAAATTCTTTACATTTAAGCCTCCAACCCCTAATTCACATAGTGAATCAACAGACGTGCTTAAAGATAAGATTTTGTTTTAATTGCCTCAAATCTCAGCCATAAGCCTGTAGTCTGGAAGCATTCTGGCCTGCTTCCCGTGTAATCTACCCGTTAGCTTAATTTACTGTCTTTCAACCCATGCCACAGTTCCTTTGAGGCTGTGTCTTAAGTTGACACTAGTTTACTGATGTCTGCCAGCTGATTAATTGCATGCTAAACTCACACAGTTCTCAGCTATTACTTTCTCCTCAGTCCCATCACCTCTGCTTTCTGGGTTTCCAAACTCTCTCAGAGAGGTGTCCCTCTCCACATCAATTCAACTCACCTACTGAGGAAAAGCCCTGCGATGGGCTACCAGTTATCATGACCACTTTTGAAAGAATATATAGAAAGAAGGTGTCAGAGGCATCAACAAATAGGTATTAACAATATTATGTGCCAAGCATTAGGCCATAGACCTTTACATGTTATCTCATTTAACCTCTCAGTAGAGAATTCAAAGGGATGAAAAATACACTCTGTTAGGAAGGGGCAATAAACAGTGCTATACAACCCAGAAAAGAAAATGGTCTCTCATTTCAAGAGGAAGGACTTCATGACAGCCAAAGAAAGTAATATCCAAAACTCCCTGTGCACACCATCTAAAACACTCACTCAGTTCTTAACCACAAGCAACACTGCCACTTCTCTTGTATTGTCTCCCTGTGCTTATCATCTAAATATGGTATCTTTCCATTTTTCTTATACCTGTGGCTTATCTGCAGACTTCCTTATAACTCTGAGGGCTGGAAGGGAGCTCTGATCTCCCCATGGCTCCCATACACTAAGTAGGTGTCTTGTTTCCAAAAGCTGTTCAAATCAACACTTACTGAGAGAAACTGCAGTCAAAGAAGGTAAGAGGAGATTTTGGTGAAGAAGGTGAGAAGAGCTATCCTGGAGGAGCATCCCATATGATTACCTCAGCAGTAATTGCTTAATTGGAGCACTGGGTACTTAACTTAATTAGGCTACTCAGTATATTCCAGGAGGCGATTGTAGCATCTCTCCTTGCTACAAAGTTTAATAACTTTTGATGACTTAAGTTAAAACATGGTCTTCAACTCAGGAGCTGCTTTTGTGTAGTCCTGAGTCTAAATTCAACTCTTGAATTCCACCGGGGACGTAGGCCTGCTTTTAAAAAGGCTTGTGGAATCACATCCTTATTTTGTGAGCTACATCTGGATGGATCCCTTTCCCCTTGCTCCTTTACATTTCCTAGAGGATACCTGGCTTCAACTTAGAATAGGTTAGCCACTCCTCAATTTCAGGTGTGGGGAAGCTGGAAGCCATTAGATTTGAATCACATGTAATTCTTGTAAGCATTACAATTAAACACACTTAAAAAGGTATGTTGATAATACTATGGCATAAACATTGTATAGTTCTTTTGCAATTGTCGAAACTTTAAAAACAAGAACTGTAAATATGGATTTGGATTTACTGGCATTGCATTTTATCCATTTATCTTAATTGGATAATTTATTTTCCAAGGAATTATAAGTGGGGGCAGGTAGGACTATGAGCAACTACAGCTGATTTGTCTCCAATACACATTTTCTTCTGATTGCAAAAGTGAAATGCTAGTTTGTTCATTCATTCAACATTTATGAAGCACCTACTGTGTGCTAAGCATTGTGTGAGCAGAGGATACTATGGTGAGCAACAATACACATGTCCCTGATACATGAAGCCAGGAATTAGTTTCTCAGAAAGGAGGGAGTAACTGGAGGATAGAGAATGAGTATATGAAAGGGACAAGAAGTACATTACAAGTAAAGTAAACAATGTGAACAAAATTTCCTCAAGATGGTAGTAGACTAGATGCAGAAATCTCCACTTTCATTCAAAATACAACTGAGAGATATGTATGTGTCACACACACACACACACACACACACACACACACACACACATATGTATATAGTCCCATGGTAAAGACACAGGTGATCTCAAAAGAAATAGATACCTTCATGTGCTAGAAATGAGGAAGGAACACATAACCATGAAGATGATAAGCAGTTTTTGAAACCATGCTGTCCTTAAGGGAAACTGGACTACCTAAGGGCTGGCATGTTCATACCTTTGTGAGAAAGGAATTTAAGCCTCAAGACCCACCTACATCAAGGAGGAGGAATGGGCATTCTGCTTAGCACTGATTGTCCAAAAATGTGCTAAAAAGCTATGTACATTGCCTAAAATCTTCTTCAGCATGCACAGAGTTACAAGAAAAAGTGGGTTTGCTCACGTTCTCAGAAACAGATTCTGACGGTTACTTCCACACACAAACACACTGTGAGGTTGAATTTTGAGCCTGTACCATGCACCAGTGCAGAACCAATCACCTTTCCATTACCCACGTGATATGGAAACCTGGAGGGGAGAACATGGTATTGAATGTGGTTTGGAAACAGTGAACTCAGTAGGGCTTGGGCAGGGGAACCAGTGAGCTTTGTCATTAAGAGACCTCTACAACCCAGGACATGGACAGGACTTCCTCTCAAGATAACTCCTCCTGAAGACAAGCTTGTAGACATAAGTTATAAAACACAGGAAGAAATACAAAGCAAAAAGGGAAAGTCCAAAGACCCCAAAGTAGGAGCATTTATGCTTCATAGTATATATTGTTAAGCAGATTTTCAAGTGAGTATTTTAATTGTACAAAGAGAAAGAAGGATATGTAAATAAAACTTTTCAAAATGTACAGAAAAAATAAGAATAGGCTGACTTAAAAATGAACCAACTAGAAACTTCTAAAAGTAAAAGATATAGAAGAGGAAACAGGCTAAACAATAGACTAGACCCAGGTGAAGAAATCATTCTTGAATTGGAACAGGATGTAAGTAAATCATCCAGAACACAGCATGGACAGAAAAAGAAGTGGGAAGTATGAAAAAGAAGTTAGGAATATGACAGCTAGATTGAAAAGCTCTAACATATGTTTAATAGGTGCTTTAGAAGGAAAGACTAAAGAGACCAGGGAAGAGAAACCTTTGAGGAGAATTTTCCAGATTTGAAAAAAAGTTAGGGGATGTCAGATGAAAATACATAAAACTATCAATCATCAAGAACAAACAGAAAATCATGGAAGCTACAAGAGAGAAAAGATACATTACCTGAAAAGGATCAACAATAAGACTAATAGCATGCATCTCTTCAGCAATGAGATGTGCCAGAGACAGTGGCTGAATGTCTCAAAAATGATGAAAGAAAATAATTGTCAGTCTAGAATTCTATATCCAGCTTAACTACAAGAGTTTGGAGGAAATAAAAGCATTTTCAGACATACAAAGGCAAGAAAATAACTTCCCATAGACCTTCACTATAAAACCTACTGAAGGATACACTTCAATAAAAGGAAAATGAGTAGCCTACATAAAGCCAAGGTGAACAAAAAAATGAGAAAGGAAGGAAGGAGGGAAGGAGAAAAGGGAGGAAGGAAGGAAGGAAGGAAGGAAGGAAGGGAGACAGTTGTCATAAGTTGGTGGGGAAATATAAACTTAAAAAAAAAACAAAACCTCCCAATCCAGAAAACCTCTCCGTAAAGATAGAAGAGAAATAAAAAAAAAAACTTATTGAGTAAGTATTAAACAAGAACATGAGGCTGATCACAGGCAAAGAGCTAGAGGTTGCAAAGACAGAAGAAAATCTTACTTTTTTATATAGCTAAGTAGACATAGCCCCCTATATTCATGTTTACAAGATTAAATTGCTAAGTTTATTTTGTCTTTTTCATTGTAAATAGAGTTTGCCATTTGGAGTCAGAGGACAGCCGAAGTCAGGCCCACTTTCTCCCAGGTTACCAGCCCCTGGATTCCAGAGGCAATTTGTCTTTGAAGGCCTATCTGGTAACTCCAAATTCATACCTTGAAGTGATTAGCCCCTCCCCTTTCTCCAAAAGCCATTCAAGTTTAAAAGTTCAAATTTGTGTGTTCAACTAATGTTCAAAGCAGTTATGATTAGTAGTCAGGAGATGATGGTCCCTCGTCCTGATGGTGCACTAATGATTTGTGAGGACTCAAGCAAGTCATTTCATCTTTCTGGTCTGAATGCAAAATGAGGGAGTGAGGCTAAATGAGTTCACAGATCCCTCAACTCTCAGTCTGTGGGCCTCTATTTAGGACAAGCTCGATTTGGCTGTGTGTGATAGACTCCTTTTTCCTGTTCTTGAAGGGCTTTGGAATTAGTTCCGTCCTGGAGAACAGAGCTCCTTTCAGACAAAATGCAAATAATAAACATGAGAGAGAATAAACGAGCAGCTGCCACCTATTCACCCACTGGGAGAAGGCCAAGTGCTGAGAAGGCAAGGTCACAGACTCTAGCCTGATGCCAGAATAAGATGCTAAGGTTTGCAGAGAAAAACACTAGGACATCAAACCCTAAAAGTTATTGCCTTAAAACAACAACCATTTTATTTGCTCACAATTCTGTGGGTCTACACTGGCCCTATATTTAGCTAAAATCTGTTGGTTTTGCCTGAAGTCTATCACACAGCTCAACCATCTAAGAGCGCCCCTAAGCTAGGTGGCCTAAGACAGCATAAGTCACATGTCTGAAATTTGGTATTGTCTGCTGGGTGGTCGTGTGTCCCCAGCCGGCTAATCAAAACTTCTTCATTTGACAGCAGCTCTCACCTAGAGGGTGAAAGCACAAGGCCCTCATAGGGCCTCTTGAGGCATCACTTTGAATGTTGAATTTCCCATATCATTTCCTGCATTCTACCCATCAAGCAAGCCACAGTTCAGCCCAGACTTAAGGGGGAGGAGAAACATATTCCACCAATGGACATAAGTGGCAGAGATGTATTGCATGGGGGAGGGAGTGAGGGCATGGGAGGGATATTGCAACCATCCTTGTAAACTAATGTCCACACTCATCACAGGCAGCATCTCTAGCCCAGCATGAAGCACGCACCCAGTAAACACTTGTTCAAGGATGTATGTCCTTAGTTGCAAAGGCTATATGGGTCCTTCCCTCTCCTAGGAGAAAGTAACAGTGATATAGATTAGATGTCTTACTGGTGAAGAAGCAGTTGAGTTACTGTTGAGTACAAATTCTAGTGCACATGACTGGGGGTAGTGGGTATATTTCTTCTTCAGCTTTCAATGGGATTGTCATTTTCCTCTGTTCTGTGTATCTAACATATACTGACATGGAATGTTGACCCCATAAAAACCCCTTTATAATCATAGTTATAGTTCCAAAAGAGAAATACTACAGGTGAGATTTGATTACCATAGATTTCACCATGGCAAATAAGATATGCATTGTTCTCTTTATTACTCTCTTATCTTCGTAAGTGGAAAAATTATCCAATCATTCCAATCAAATTCAACAACGTATGTGATGCCTATTTAGTGCCAAGAATATAGTCCCTGGAAATAAAGAAGACATGAAAAGGTGTGTGCCTCCTCCTCCATGCTTGATCCCACCCAGTCCAGGTTTCATTAGATCTGGAGGTGCAGAATGTTTCCTGCTGT
The DNA here is from genome assembly GCF_046562875.1 of Panthera onca. Taxonomy (NCBI): domain Eukaryota; kingdom Metazoa; phylum Chordata; class Mammalia; order Carnivora; family Felidae; genus Panthera; species Panthera onca. The sequence goes on from NC_138343.1 coordinate 76,397,995, forward strand.
TCTTACTATTGCAGCCTCAAGAATGATATCCAGCAGGATAGGCTGCCCCAGCTATCCTGCCTTCAAAATGAAAAGTTACAAGCATACTTGTGGTGCATTTGAATTTGCATATGCTATTCCTTCTGAATGAAATACCTTTCTCCTCTTTTCAGCTCAACCCAGTGTTTCCTCCTCTTAAACTACACTCTACCCCAGCCAGGTGACTGGTCATCTATCTCCCAGGCTCTTCATTCCCCTGGGTATGGCTCATTTGTATACCCATCACACCTACTGTTCTGTTGGTGTATGTGCCCATCTCTTCCAGGAATTTGAGCCTCCTGAGAGCACATAGTTTCTTACTTATCTCTAAAACACTATGCAAATACTTGATAAATGTTTGATAAATGATTTCAGAAATGAGCAAAAGAAGGAACAAGTTGAAGAGCAGTAGATAACTTGTGCTAACATTCTAAGGCCCACAGCGCAAGCTGACCTGTAACTCTCATTCAAAAACAACAGAACTCATTCCCCTTTGTTTCTGCCTCCTTCACTTTTCTTCCTCTAACATGATACAAATTAAAAAATTCGTAGTCAATTTCTGTATGTTACTCTCAAGGGACCAGAGATAATGACTTTCTATAAAAAGATAGCTGTTGTTGACTTTGCATGATTTTTTTTTTAACAAAGAGTTTACATTTCATGTTTAAATACCAAAAGTATCTCTTCACAGGCTACATAGCAATGTTATCTCCTTTTTTGACAATAGCTGTTGGGTTTACTTCTATCAAAATGGAGGTGTAACTGCATTGGAATCCCAGTAAGCATTCTGGTGAGCTTTTTTAATCAGATACAAAATCTCTAGGGAGAACTGTGCTAAGTCATGGTTCTACCACCCCTGCCACAATTATGCTGGGGAAAAGGCAGCTGGCGAAATCATGTTAAGTCTCTCAACGTGGCAGCCACAAGGCACAAAATTTAGGTAACTGACCCCTGGTTTAGTTATCCTTACCAGTGAATGTGTGCCACACCAGAGCTGGGGTAATAAAAGAATCCAGTGAAAACAACCCAAAATATAATAAATCTCCAATAATATGATTTTGTCTAAAGTAATAATATGGTAGCATTAGGAAATAATGTCTTCGATAATCTAACCATGAAAAGTTCCTGAAATTCTTGAGGGCAGACTTTACTACATCCCCATTTATGTCATCATTCTCAAACATGACTAGACACACACAGAATAAATTAGATACCTAATTCATGTTCATAGCTGAGATAGGAATATATGAGTCAGAAGTTATTTGGAACCTAAGTCCAAAAGTCACAGCTAATGAAATCATAAAATTTAGACCAGAATTTGTTGGTTGCTATAAGATCTTATATTATGGAGTATGTGCAGGAATGAAATGCAATGAAAAATACAAAAAACAAAAATAAAACAAAACAAAACAACAACAACAACAACAAACACATAGAACCGAATGGAAGCAAACAGCAAAATTTCAAAGAAGTACTCATCAAAGGTAATCCTTCTGTGGTTCTCCTAAGCAATTTCTCTTCTTTCATTGAACTTGATCTCTCCTAGTACAATAATAAATATGTGAGGAATTAGTAACAATGGTGGTTCTCAAACCTCACGATCTCAGTTACCTAGAGTGTTTTTTAAATATACATATTCCCATTCCCTTTTCAGATGCTCTGAATAAGAATCTCCTGGAATCTCCCAGGAGTCTGCATTTTTCAATCTCCCCAGGTAATTCTCTTGATCAGCCACTCTTAGCAATCTTTGCTTTAAACCAGTGACTAAAACAAAACAAAACAAAAAAACCCCATCAACTTAAAGGTGCATGGTTATGGCCTGACTTGTGTTCTCCCAAAATTTGTATTCGTTGAAGTCCTAGCCTCAGGATCTCAGAATGTGACTGTATTTGGAGATGGGGTCTTTAAAGAGGTAATTAAGTTAAAGTTAGGTCATTAGGGTGGATCCTAATCCAATATTGCTTGTTAAAAGAAGAAATTAGGACACAAAGAGGTACAGAGGGAAGACCATGTGAAAACAGACAGCATATGTCCATCTACAAGCCCAGAAGAGGGGCCTCAGAAGAAACCAACTCTGCCAGCACCTTGATCTCAGGCTTCTAGCCTCCAGAACTGTAAGAAAGTAAATTTCTGTTGGTTAAGCCACCTAATCTTGGGTACTGTGATACTGCAGCCTTATCAACTAATATGTGTACATTCTATTGTTAATTTGTCAAGTGACAAATGAATGACAACAAGACATTATGTAAAGGGGGCCCTGTGTAATTAAGAAACATTATATTACACTTCAAAGGAAAAAACAGCCCTACTAAAATGGCTAATTGTTAAATTTCAGTTCTATTTAACTTCAGCAGGAAAACAAGTTGCTGAGGGAGAAGGGAAAGAAAAAAGAACAGAAAAGAGTCCAAGAGAGAAAGGGAATAACAAAGAGCTGGGAAAATAGGAGAAAGAGGGGGCATTCAGGAAAATGCAAACTATAACCCTTAAGGGCTGAACTATAATACAACAAATGACATTATGACATTATTATGAAACACAGAAGGGGAACGGTGAATCTGCATACTCACAAACACGTGTAAAGGTCATAATGAAATTTGTCTCTGAGTCTTTCCTAGTCAGAGAGCAAAATTTAATTTCCTTCTTTCGTGTATCAACAACCATTTATAGTCTACCTACTACATATCAGGCACTTAGATTCAGACTGGCTAGGCAAAGATGATCAACACAGGAGCTGTACCACCTAAGAATGACAGTCTAGAAAAAAAAGAGTTCCAAGCCATCTTCAAGGTCCAATCCCAAGAAGACACACTTAAACTTCCTTTGAGAGATCTTAGGTTTGGGGCACATGGGTAGCTCAGTCAGTTGCACGTCTGACACTTGATTTCGGCTCAGGTCATGATCTCATGGTTTGTGGGATCAAGCCCTATGTTGGGCTCTGTGCTGAGAGCATGGAGCCCGCTTGAGATTCTCTCTCTCCTCTCACTCTCTGCCCCTCCCCCATTCATGCACACGCATGTGCACATGCTCTCTCTCTCTCTCTCAAAATAAATAAACATTTTTTAAAAGGGAGAGATCTTAGGTTCTTCAGTTCTTTATCATTTTGCAGAGGTCCCAGATTTCCAGGAAGGGAATCCACAGCTAATTCTTGTACCCCAGGGGTGGATATATTTCTGATACCTGTGTCCCTTGTGGGTTGTGATCAGGAACTGTACTTCTCTGGCATCCTGACTCTAGAACAGGGTCATGCACATAGTAGGTGCTCAATAAATAGTGAATTAATTAATTAATGGGTTAAAAAATAAAATCTTTCAATTCTAGGAACCCTCCTAGCTAGTCTGGTACACACCCACCTTCCCCTGTGCCCTAGATCCTTTCCAGAAGTAGCTTTGCCTTCGTTTTACAGAGTCTCCTAGAAGAGTCCACATAAGGTGATTTGAGGAAATATAATTAAAAACAAAATCTCCCCGGGACTTCTGGGTGGCTCAGTCAGTTGAGCATCTGAGTCTTGATTTCGGCTCAGGTTATGATCCCGGGGTCATGGGATTAAGCCCCACATCAGGCTCTGGGCTGAGTGTGAAGTCTGCTTAATATTCTCTCTCTCTCTCTCTCTCTCTCTCTCTCTCCTTTTCTCTCTCTCTCTCTCCTTCTGCCCCTCTCCACCACTCACAAACTCTCTCTCTCAAAAATAAAATAAAATGAAAAATGTTAAAAAGAAAAGAAATAGAAAAAAACAAAATCTCCTCCAAACCTAGAAAACCTCCCCACAAAGGGAAGAAAGAAAGAAAACAATTTTATTATTGCATAAACATTAAACCAGAATGTGATGCTCATCACAGGCAATTCGCTAAAGAGATTGCAAAGACAGAAGAAAATCTTTCATATAGCTAAGTAGATACTATCCACTCCATCAAGTTTTCAAGACAGAATTGCTAATTTTCTCATATCTTTATGACTAAAGGTAGAGTTTGCCATTTGAAGTCAGGGAACAGTTGTAATTAGGCCCATCTTGCCCCAGGAAACCAGGAGATAAGGCTTTACCTTCTTTGATGATTACGTTTCAAAGAGATGGGCTCCCTGGGGCCCAAGAGGGAAACATTCCTGAGCAGTAAGACTGACAAGAGGCTTATTTAATAACATTTGAACTTATAGGATCAAGGTGGCTTAGTCCTCCTGGAAGCCTGTGCTCATCAAAGTCTCCTTTGGTCTAGCCTGCCCACACACAGAAGCAGCCTCAGGGACCACAAGTATTCTGTTAACCAGGTCTCTTGTGGTCCTACACCCTAAGCCTGGTTCTTGGGGCAGAAAGGTGAAACCTCTTTCTGAAGAACTACTTGGTAACATCTTTTGACCTTGATCTTTAAGCAGCATCTCACTTACAGCCCAGATTTTGAAGTTAGACAGACTTATGCTAAAAGTCATGCTCTATCATCTATGTTGTCTGATCTTGAACTGATTGATCAATTTTTCCAAAACAGTGTCTTTATCTGTAAAATGGAGATAATACCTTCCACACAGAGCATATAAGAAGACTTATTAATTACTCTTACTACTAGTATTGAAGCAAGAGATTATAGAGGTTTAGCATGCATGCTCTGAACTTGATGTCTGGCTTTCATCCCAGATCCACTTTAGGCAAAGTTACTTATCCCTTTCCTCAGTTTCCTCACAGATAAAGTACTCAGAGAGTGGCTAGCCCATTTAAGAACATCATGAATGTTAGCAAGTAGCTTTTACTTCTCACTAGTGTTGCCAAGGTGCCAAAGCAGACCTCCCATCTTGTTCCTCTCTCTGTCTTCTACTTGTCTCTTGACCTTCACCTCCCTCTGCTGTACAGGAGTGAAGAAAGAGTATTAGTCTGATATTCCACTGCTCTTTCAAGCAGTCCTTTACATCTGTAATTAGGTAGAACTCCTTGAATTTCAGTGTCTCTAGACAAATTATTATCCAGATTAAACCCATGTAAAAGCAAATGGAAATAATTTGAAAACCTAAAGAAGCACAAAATCCCAAATTGCTGTAAGAGAAGACCTCTGGTTTTCATCTTTTCTAATACTTATTGCCTTTCTTCTTTATCTTTCTTTTCTTGGCAGTTTCTGAATTAAATGAGAAAACCTTAGCCTTTCATGCCTATTGAATACCTATTTAACAATTTACATCACTTTTAACAGAGCCAACTATATCCCAGCAGGAGAATTACTACTAACTGCTATCCACAATATGTAACAGTCTTTCTTCTTTCCTATTACTAGGTTGAGATCAGATCTGGGGGCAAAGTTCAGTAAAATAAATAACACTAATCAAGTCCACTGATAAACAAGAGTGTTAGTTGAAGACTATCTTTAAACATCTATTTTTAACTGACAAGATGCAAGCCATATATTCTAGCTGAAACTAAGTATAAATCAAAACCCTAATGCCTTTTGTAGTGTCTACTGAGATGGGAATTAACTGTCTCTCCATCTAAAAAATAATGCAGTGTTCTAGATCCAGTAGTGTTAACTGCCAGGTCTCAGGCTCTTCATCTGTTGAATAATCATGATTAAAACTGATTTGGGCAAATAATAAGCCAGGACTTGGGGTGGAAGTAAATAATGAACATCATTTTTGGCACTATAGTCCAAAGGAACATTTTGATCTTTCACTTTTCAACCAGCTGTGTTTGCGTCCACTTTCTGAGACTGGCCTCACTGAGATTTTGATCCTATAAATGCTATTCACCTACCGTGAGCCAACCAATTAAACTCTTGGACCTCAAATTTCTGTATCTATAAATTATAGATCATGGTACTGTAATGAACTGAATGTTTGTGCCTCCCCCCCGCCCCACCGAAATAAATGTGTTGAAACCCTAATCCTGGTGTGATGGTATTTGGAGGTGGGACCTTTGGGAGATAATTAGGGTATGAAGGCAGATCTCTCATGAATGGGATTAGTGTTCTTATAAGAAGAGGTCAGAGAGCTAGCTCTCTACCATGTTAAAATACACGGAGAAATCAGCTAGAAAAGAACTTCACCAGAACCCTACCATGTCATATATATATATATATATATGACACACACACATACACACACAGACACATACATATATATACATATATAATGGAGTATTACTCAGCAATCAAAAAGAATGAAATCTTGCCATTTGCAACTACGTGGATGGAACTGGAGGGTATTATGCTAAGTGAAATTAGTCAGAGAAAGACAAAAATCATATGACTTCACTCATAGGAGGACTTTAAGAGACAAAACAGATGAACATAAGGGAAGAGAAGCAAAAATAATATAAAAACAGGGAGGGGGACAAAACATAAGAGACTCTTAAATATGGAGAACAAACGGAAGGCTACTGGAGGGGTTGTGGGAGGGGGGATGGGCTAAATGGGTAAGGGGAATTAAGGTATCTACTCCTGAAATCATTGTTGCACTATATGCTAACTAACTTGGATGTAAATTTAAAAAATAAATTAAATAAAAAGAAAAGAACCCTACCATGGTAAAACCTTGATCTCTTGCCTTCCAGCTTCCAGAACTGTGTGAGAAATAAATTTCTGCTGTTTGTAAGCTGCCTGGTCTATGGTACTATATAGCAGCCTGAGTTGACTGTGACAGATACCTTCCTCATAAGGTTATTTGGGAGACTGAATGCGACAGTGTGTATAAAACCTGTGTTCCTAATCATTATGGCCCTTAGGCTGTGATCCGTAGCCTACACTCTATAAATATTCCTTCCCTTCTTCTCCTTTCCCCTCCAGTCAAAGGATCTACTTGTCAGACCACAGATTAAAATATCTTCTCAAACCCCCAGGGAAATAATTTATTTTTTTAAAAGCTTATTTATTTATTTTGAGAGAGGCAGTGTAAGTGGGGGAGGGACAGAGAGGGAGAGAGAGAAGCAGGCTCCAAATTGCCAGCGCACAGCCTAACTCAGGGCTTAAATTCACAAACCAGAAGATCATGACCTGAGCCAAAACCAAGAGTCCACTGCTTAACCAACTGAATCACCCAAGCACTGCCATAGGGAAATGATTTAATGCCAACTCATTCTTCAAGCCCAACTTTATCCTACTTCCTCCATGGCCCTGTTCATCCCACACTGAAGCCATCCTCCTTTCTCTGAATCCCACTATAGCTGTTATTTTTGTACCATTCATAGTAAATGGGCACATTCTGCTGATAATGCATTTTTACTTAGTTCTTCCTCTGCCTCCATTACTAGATACTTGAAAGTTTATTTGGTCTAACATGGTGCCTTAGTCAAAATGTGCTTACCTGCCTCTGAGTTCCTCTGAAAGCTAACCCTGAGGCAATCCTGGGTTAGTCAGATTATTGGGAAGATGATCCCAATTTCTTCGGATTTCCACAAATGGGGAAAGTAAAGTAGGGAAGGGAGGAATGCTAATAAATGCATCAATGAGCTGGTTGCCACTGTGGGCTGAGGACCCTCTGAGAAGCCCCCTCCAGAATTATTCCACCAAAGGACAGCAAAGCTAGAGTATTGATTTACTGACTTTCACCCCTCATTGGCTGACTCGGGAACATTAATTTCCAGCAGTACTGCATGTGAGCTGAACAAACTCTGATTGCAGGGAAAATCAAAGAGACAGGGACCCTTAAGGTGAGAAGTTGCCAGTGTGCATAAGAGCTGTCTGCTATGGCAGCAGGTGAACTCAGGGACAAGGCATCCATACCATCTGCTATAGTGCTCAATAAAAATCTAGTTGGTAATGAATAAATGGAAAAAATAAACACTGCCTATATCTTAAAATTTTTTTTTTTAACGTTTATTTATTTTTGAGACAGAGAGAGACATAGCATGAACGGGGGAGGGGCAGAGAGAGAGGGAGACACAGAATCGGAAGCAAGCTCCAGGCTCTGAGCCATCAGCCCAGAGCCCGACGCGGGGCTCGAACTCGCGGACCACGAGATCGTGACCTGAGCTGAAGTCGGACGCTTAACCGACTGAGCCACCCAGGCGCCCCTAAACACTGCCCATATCTTAATACAAACTCACCTACCTAAAAAAAAGTTACACATAGTTTTTAAGCCACTATTCTATTTAATCTACTTTATATAGAATGCTCTGAGGTCCAATTCTGGAGTGTTCTAGAATAGAGGTCATGGATATTTTGTTCTCTGATTCTGTTTTGGATACTGTCAGAGTCTCTGAGCATTGTAAAAGACAAAGAGGAATATGGAAGCTAATGGCTATCAAGAACATTTCTCAACAACTTCCCAAATATTCTTTACAAAATGTACAGCGACTTATCCAGATCCAAACAGTAAGTCAGCTCTTACTGACTAGAAAAACAACTTGGAATTTCTCAAGTTTTCCAAAAGCCCAATCAAATGAGACAAGCAATTAACCACTCATACAGCCTACATCCTTGACTCTCCATCTACCTAACCGTTCCATTCATGCTTCCATCATATTTTCTTTCCTCCTACAAATACCATGACTTTACGTTTCCACAGAGCTGCTGTTCCAGGAAGCCCATGGGATGGTACAAACAACTCCATGATTCTAAATAGCTTCTCTTTATCCTTCACTACTTTCCTCAAACACTGTGGGTGGTAAATATAGAAGCCAACAATTTTTGTGCCAATCTTTAATATTTTTAATCAGGCCACACCATTCACACAGAAATTTCTTAGAGGAATGTCAACATTTACATCTTACATTTTTCTACTTGATAAGTTTAGTCTAAAATCAACTAATAAATAAATGTAAAAGTAGTAATAAAACAGAGCTGTTTATTAATTTTTATCAATTCCAGTCCTCTTGTTTTGTAATATCTCTGTTTAATGTCCTAAATTAGAGCAAATATTCTCAGATCAGGCTCAGAGCCTTAAAGACACATTAAAATTTGACCAGGGCTTAGCATAGACCCCTGCTTACTATGAGGCCTTGAATAAACATAAGTAACTCTGGGAAAATTGTATAAATTCTCAAAATTTACTTGAAACCTGACATGACCATCTTTAAAGCTACTATTCTGGGGCAAAATAAAAATGTAAATAATTTTCTCAGGATTACACTTTTAAATTAATCATGTTTGAACTGTTTCTTTTGCTTTATTATTTTTTAACTTTATTATGGTTCTAAGCTAAGAGGAGATCATTTTATTCAGTTAAGCTGTGATTTCCTGCCAGTTTTATTCACAAAAATAAAACTGCCTGATTAATGCCAAATATTCTCAGTACCCATGCTTTATGACTACTTTCAAAAAACCAAACTTTCAAAGTCACATGAAAACCAAAACGGCTCTGGCAAAGAGCTTACTAACTGTACCTTTTCCCTGGCTATGTTTTTAAGAAACAGAAGAAAGAGGGAGGGGGAGCAGAGAGCACAAAGAGGTAAAAATAAAAACAAACAATGTGTATATACCAGTTGCACACCTAGGCTGGCCTTAAGGCTATGAAGGCAGGAGTGTAGAACGGTCCTCAGCAACCAGGAGGATCTTTGGAAGTGCTTGTAAACAGAAGTCACGGCCACCAACAAGAAATGTGTTCACAGCTGCTGTGGGCAGAAAACAGCAAATACTTCACTGAATACACTCAGACACTTAAGACATACAGACTTTTCTACCCTGTGGGATCTTTGCTTCCTCCTGACCATACCAACCTCCAGGACGGCCCACTTAGAAATCAATAACTCAGTCACCCATAAGTAATTGACTCTTTTGAAGAGACCAAGCTAGGTGCTTGGGAAGGCAAAGTAGAAGTTTCTGTCCTTGCTCTCAAAGCAACTACAACCTAGCTGGGGACATGGCTGATGTGTTCAGAGAGAGACAATAAACACCTCCAAGCAATCCCACCCTGTCAGACTCCCAGACCCAAAATAGCTTGGAGCAGAGGGGCAGAGCCAGTTGCTCAGGGAAACTTTTTCCAACCTCTGGGGAAAGACTGGATGCCTGTTTTTCATCATTTACTTTCTCTGAGCTTCCATTTCCTTATCATGAGTAACACAGCATGTCATGAGAGCTTTTTTATACAATTGGTATAGTGTAAGTACTAACTAAACAGTTACTTTCATCACTATTATTGTTGTTGTTATTATTAAGTAATATCTCCTAGAAGAAGATCTTCCGGAAAGGCAGGACAATGCTTTGCGAGTCCCACCCTGGAACTGAAATGCACTTCTCTATTATTATCAGTAGTACTTATGGACACTAAATACTTTGTGAATTAAATGGATGTTTATTATCTACCATCAATCTATAACTGTCACAGATAACATTCTTTGACACACTGAAGCTGAGTTCCCAAAAAGTCAACATTATGCATGGCAGGCAGATGAACAACAGACATTTGGAAACCATCCTGTTTATAATAGTGTCCACCAGAGGATAACAGAAGAAGATTGATGAACCAGGCAATGTATGTTCAGATCAAAGTCACCCAGTGGAGGGGGTTTGTATTATGCAAGCCCCACACTACTCCCAAGCCAAGAACCTGGTTCAGTGACTGCAGCTTGCAGCCTTACTTTTCCTTGCAAGAAGAAGCCTCTGGGCTGCTTAGAGGAGGAAACATTCTCTAATTTCTCTGCCCTGAGAAGCCACCTTCTCATAGGCCTCACAAAGGGAAGTTGCTTCCACTAGTCAGTCAATGGTATTAAAAAAAAAAAAAAAAGGTAGGAGGAGAGAATTTCAGTGATACAGGTACTCATAATTCTGCTAGTAAAATGGCAGTTTTTAGAGCAATAATGCCTTTTTAACGTTGAGGATTTTTTAAATGTTTATTTATTTTTGAGAAAGAGAGAGAGAGACAGAATGTGAGTGGGGTAGGGGCAGAGAGAAAGGGAGACACAGAATCCAAAGGAGGCTCCAGGCTCTGAGCCGTCAGCACAGAGCCCGATGCAGGGCTCAAAACCATGTGTGAGATCATGATCTGAGCCAAAGTCGGAGGCTTAATGCTTAACCGACCGAGCCACCCAGGTGCCTAAGGATATTTTAAATATGTGAATTACCTTCATGAAAAAGTTGTAAAAATAACAAACAATAAATCACTATGGAATACTCAAAAAAATATTCTAATTGTCCTGGAGAAGGCACCTTCCTTTAATTAGTACAGAAAATATCAGCCATTTTGGTATGATGAACAAGTATTCTGGGATTCAGAGGAGGGTGGGATTCCAGGGTGGCTGGGCCACCTCCAGGAAGGTGTCATAAAAGGCACAGGGTTTGGGGCTCCTGGATGACTCAGTTGGTTAAGCATCCGACTTCCGCTCAGGTCATAATCTCAAGGTTTGTGAGTTCAAGCCTTGCACTGGGCGAGCTCTGTGCTGACAGCTCAGAGCCTGGAGCCTGCTTTGGATTCTGTCTCCTGCTCTCTGTGCCCCTCCCCAACTCACGCGCTTTCTCTCTCTCTCAAAAATAAACATTAAAAAAAAAAGGCACAGGGTTTGGACTAAGCCCTGAGATATGGTTTGTATTCAGCAAGGCGGAGAAGAGGAAGGGCCGGACTGAGAGAAGGAACAAGCAGAATGGAAGTTCCGCAGCCTTTACTAAAGCCTTGCCCAAAAAGCATCATTTCTATTAAGCATAAATGAAGGCATGTACCTTAGTAATACAGTTTGGTCTTAATATTTGACATACACTGGGCTGTGTACACCTGTCTAAAACATCCATCTATATCAAGATATACAGACTGAGAGGTTAGAGAACTTGCATAACTGTTTTTGATGAAAATCCAGAGCTATGAGACACTGAGAGCACACAGATACTTACTAAAAACTTCTGTCCATTCAGGGCAGAAAGACACATAGCCAAGTGAACCATTTGACCCAAATCTAAAAATGACTCATAGGATTTTGTTGTATCTTTCATAACTGAAGTAAAAAAGGCTCAGGCCTATCATTCCCTGCTTTGTCCATGCCCTCCACAGGATCTCCAGATTCGGGCTCTTTACATATGGATGGATGACGGAGTTCTGGCCTCTAAATGCTGGAGTAACAAACCCCTAAACTGCACAATGCCCTAAGTTGTCTTTACGCACCTCCTCCCATTTCTACTCTACTTCTTCCTCAAAAGTAATGCCAGCCCAAGTAATTCTGCCAACCCCGTAACCCTCTCCTGACCTGCACCACAAGCCTTTAGCAGCCTAAGCCAGGCTGGGACTTCCAAGAGCTACTCCCAACATTTCTCTCCCTTCTTCCTTTTGAGGTCAGGGCCTTGGCCACCCACCGTCATCTTTAAGACAATGGATTCCCCCATACAATTTTACTCAAAAGGTATGGATTATGCAGCATTCCATTTCATTCCTCTCTACTGCTCCACCATTAGCCCAATTTTATTTATGCATCCATCAAACTCATTAAGCAATGACTATGTGCAAGCTACTCTGCTTGGCATCCTGGGAAATATGAGGCAATCTAAGAATCCAAAACAGCTGCCCTTAGGGAATTCACACTCTGGTGGGATTTGGGAAAACATTAAAAATGACAAGGGTCTAAAAGAGTAGGGAAGGTAGGGAAAGATCACAGGCAGAGGGACAAGAGGGCAGAGTGGATTCTTCTGGAATAGCTATTTCACCAGCCCATTGGTAATGCTAAAGTGGGGAGGCATCCCACCAAGTTGTACTTGTCCTTGTGCTGAAAGAAAGCTTGAGAATTTCTAACCAGGAGGGTCTTCGGTGTAGACACTGATTAGGGACTGGCTTAAGCTGTTGCACACACCATTGGACTTAGATTGTAACTTATTTTAGGTCACTTGTGGGGGCTGATGGAGAAGTGAGGGGCAGACTGAGACCCTGTGACAAGCCATCCTGTGCAGCCTCCACAAAGTAATTTCATGAACAAAAAAATCCCTCTACAGGACAGGAAAATCCCTGTTACTCTTACTTTTCTTGGGAAAGAAGCATCAAATCCAAATAAGTCTGAATACTTCCCCAACTCTGAGTTGAAAGACAGAATTTAGGTTTGGTAAAATTTGAAGCCTTCTTTAAATTGGAATTCAACATGGCATTGGGGCTGATTTCTACAGACCCAAGTGACCATTACAGCAGAAAAAAATGTGGCCATTAAAATAAATACAAAATTGATATTACATATACAAAAGAACATTAAGTGGAAAACAGTAATAAAATAGAAAACAGAATGAACTTCCCAACGAACTTCCCAACTAGAGTCCCTGAGAAAAAAAAATCTGCCCCCTGCCCTGAGAGGGACCAGGAGTCATATAATTAGGTGGCCTTTTAAGTTTATGGATTTGTTTCTCCTGTGAAGCAGTTAATAATAATATGGAACTCACAATCTTCATGAGCCAAACTCTTTCCTCAATGCACAGGGATACCAGCTTGAAGGAAAGCAGCCAGAGGACAATGAGCCACTTGAGAGCATGAACAGCTCTAGAAACATGACTCAAACAGTCATACCAGATTTAAATTGAATTGACATTTGGTTAAAATTTTCCCCACTAGTGTTTAGGGGATTGGGTAGAATAGAAGATCACTTACAGTCAAATAAATAAATGAAATCTCTTTGCATCCCAAGTTGTGTTGTGAATTAGTTTCTGACCTCTTAGATCTTAATGAAGAAAAACAGAACTCAAAACCTGTGACGTAATTCTGCCCAAGGCCTGATGCCAAACATCTTTCAGGTCAGGTGTCCCTTCATGGTTATAATGAATGCAGCTATGCCCCCTTGGCCATTCCTATGGTAACTATGGCCCCCTGGTTTCTGATGGTTCACTGCTGCCAAGGATCTCTCTTGCTTCAGTGCCCCAGTATCTTCACTACAAGCCTAACTCTGTAACCACCTCTCCTAGCTCAGCCCCAGCCTACAGGGGAGGCAACTACTGAACTTCTAGTGGATTGGGTTCCCCTCTCACCAGTACGTACCCTGATGGCCTTCATGAATGGAGTGTCCTCTGGGTCCTCCCATAGAACCTTTGCGGGTATTCAGGCCTCATATATCCACTTTAGCATGCCCAGTTCCCACAACCTTCTAATCTCTTTCCCTACCACCTGCCATTGCAACTCAGGCATTTCAACCTCAGTCAACATAGACAGTTACTTTCCTCAGGCTTCTCAAAGCTACTCTAGGAGTGAGTTTGTCCCATCCTTCAGGGGCCTTGCCAGGATGTAAAATGACTTGCCCTGAAAGAGAGCCCCCCCCCAATAAATGAACCCTTGCTTATTCAGTTTCATGTCCCCAACCTTTGTTCAAGTGTCCCTGAAATCCAATCCAATTGAGTACCCCTCTGGCACTTATTGATGAATGCTAACTCTTGAAGCTCCTCTAGAGCATAATCTCCTCCCTTTTAAAGGCCTGCAACCCCAACTGGGCTATGCTGGTACTAACCCTACTTATCAGCTTTGGAGCCACAAGGGGGGCAGGGTGTAGCTCCTGAGGGAGCACCTGTGTCTTTGCTGGGGAGAGGCCTCGGAAGTGTCTTCCACATGGGATAAATGCTTGGTCTTAAGAGGAAAATGCAAGTCACAATCTTCAAGGTTACCATCCAAATGTCCTCATCCATGACTTGGGGTCTCAGGTTTTCCCATCTTGGGCCCTGATCTTAATAATAAACCTGCCCTGGCTGAGCATTCAATGGTCTTCTGAGTTTGCTCCCTGGCTATGTCAACTCTCTTCTTGCAGGAGATAAGGGCTTCTTTGTAAGCTACCAAGGAGGCCATCTTCTCACACCTACTTTTTAACTGTCTTTTAATTACTCTTGGTTTCTTATTACCCCATGTAGGGCATCAATACAATTTAGTAATAACAAGTCAATTTCATTGTCCTTGTGTGCCTGGTTTCCCCATACCTTTCAAATGCTGAATCATGGTACTTCAAGGACATTTTCCTTCCCCAAGATGTTTTTCTAAGTCATAACTGATTTAAAAAATAATAGCAACTGGGCCACCAACTTTTACCAGAGATCACCTGTACCCCAAAAACCACTTGGGATAGGGTCCTCCAGGTGAGTTGGATGATGAATGATTCAGTCCCCAAATTGCCACTTGATTTCTCAGGCTGTTACTGGTACCAACAGTGTCAATTCGAGTTCTCTGGGAAGCAGATGCAAGACAGAAATACAAGAGATTAATTGGGAGTGATGTCTGGAAACCATGGGAGTGATGTCTGGAAACAGCAGAAGCAGGTAAGGCTCAAGACCACAATGCAAGCCTGACACCATGAAAGGAGCAGAAAACAGGAAGAATCACGTAAACACAGCCTGAGATTGAGGTGCAGCTCTGGGAGAGTCTTGATCAGTCCAATATGGCTCTGGAGCAAAGAGTGCCTGTGGGAGTCCCTGGTGGGCAGAAATTGCTAGGGCCTGGGATTTCTACTGTGCTAGTCATTCGTGGGAGCTACTCAAGGAGAGCATGGCTTCCAACACTAATGGACCCCACATGCACTACAAGTGCAAGGAGACTGTCAGCTAAGTGCACTTCTGGCGGGCTCTCTCTTAAAAAGAGAACTGAGTGGCACATCTCCATGGTTACCACAGGGAAACCCACAAAACTTACCTATGAGCTTCCTACATGAATTCTTTTTTGACATCGCATTTCACCACTGGTTCCAGCCTTTCTCCTTAAATTTGCACATGTAGCCTTACTGAACTATATCAAAATGCTTTGCTTTTGTATTTGCTATTACCTCCACTGGAATAGCAGTTTCCCTCTCTTCACCACTTGTCAAGTGTCTTAGCAATTTATCCCCCAGCTCAGATGCTACCCTCTCCATGAGCCCTTCTCAGAGAGCCATAGATAGTGAGTGAGCTCCTTCACCTTCAGAGTTATAGTATTTTCATAGCAAATAGTATGCAATATAATGCTTGTTTATGTGTCTTTCTGTCCAATTAGAGTGTGAAAATTCATCATGGTCTAGGCTATAAGATGAATAAATTATTGTTGAAACTCAGAAGATGCCACTTGAGGATTTCTTTGCCCTCAGAAAAATTAGATGAATGTGGCTCAAACCTTCCAATTGCACCATCTTGGATGAATCTTGTGTCTTCACCATTGAGAGCTGTGACATCCAACTTTATTTCCTTGAGACACCTTTGTCTCTGTTCCTGCCTCTGTTTAGCCAGTTCTATCCCTAGGCCAACCCTGAAGCAAAATCAACACTCTCTTTTTTCCCAAGAAGAAACTTAGTCACACTGGGAATATCATGATTATGGTTGTTGGATTGATAATTAAAGGGACCCTGGTGGTGGGGGCACTTGTCAAAGTATTACATAGGGCCCAACCCTACCTCCTCTTTCTCACAGAGCCAACCCATGCCCATGACATGGTTTGCAGAAGCCAGAATAACTGAGTATTTGACACATAGCTGGCACTTAATAAATACTGGTGGAATATATAAGGAAGCGAATGAGTAAGTGAATGAGTGGAACCTAGTCATACATATCTCTAAATCAAGCTGCATTCCAGATTGAGGTGGAATCAAGTGTTCTTGCAAAATACATCAAAATGGACAAGCCAGCACAATACATCTGGCTCCCACAAAATTTTGTGATCAGAGGAAATAAAAGCCTATATGGCAAAGTGGTTATCTACAGGCTGGAATGTTTTCTAAACAGAAGAATGTTTTCTAAACATTATGCCTAAGAAGGAAAAGCAAAGCTGGAGCCGGGAGCCAGGGAAGATTCCTTGGTAAAGAAGGACCAGAGTGCTGTGCCTGTGACAGGATGGGAAATAGTGAGCATACTGGATCCTTGTCACCAGAGCGGGCCCCCTTCCCATGGCCAGCCCTGGAGCAAACCACAGAAATGTGGCTTCAGCTGTGAATCCTCACAGTCAGGTAACATGTCCCCAACACCAAAAAGGGCCTACTTGCCAGTCTTGCAGTGAAAAGAAAATCCCTCCAGGGCCTCAGGCTGGGCAAGAGCAAGCTGTTCTCACATCCCATATGCAGCCTCAGAAGCATCATCTCCAACTCTTACCCTAGAGAGAAATGCCAGAAATATCCACAGCATATCATAAAAGACAGGTTTGCCAGAAAGAATAGCATTTTATCCACCCCTTCTTAAGTGTGCTTTCAAATGTTGTTCTTTCCCCCTCGCCTGGGTATTATGAATCACATCCTTGGGAAGTACAACCAGCTGAGTAAATCAGCACTCTAAAATGTCTTCAGAAATGAAGCTAGTTTGGTTGACTCATCACACTGATGCAGCTCTAACCAAACATTTGAAGCCCTGAGACAGGTATGCTCTGTTACTGATTCCAAATGGGTTACAATGGTGGCCAGGAGTTTGTCCAGGCAAAAGGAAGGCTGGCTTAATTTAGAGCCCTTAATCAGTGTGGTTACCAATTTACCTGAATAAATGAAGAAAGCAAAAGCAGTCTGGGAATTAGCTTTAGGAATAGCATGACTAGTGTTACCCTTAGGCAACTTTGCTTTTAAAAGAACAATATTAAGGAGCTACCAAAGAGAAGTTATGTTGTTAAGAGCATCTTTTATCACTGTACTGGAAAATTATAGAGATTTAAACTCTGAATCCAGAGATAATTTTGAAAGAAAGAACAATATAATCCTTTTATGTTCACACAATTTGCCCCTGTGTTCCAGCCTTGATGGAATAATTGGGCATTACTGGTGGGGGGGTGGGGGTGAGTCAAGTTGGCCACAGCTCAGGAAACTGGGTAAGGCTTGTCCATGCTATTCAAATAAATAATAAGAGGTATTTTCATTTATCTCCCCAAATTGGAATGAATCTAAAAATGATAGGCAGAGAAGTATAGTCACAGTATGATCTGAGGCAGATGATTTAAACCCAGTTACTTCCCCCGTCTTCTGTTTGTCAAAGAGATCTGATGGCAAATCTGAGTGAAGGGCGGGGGGGGGGGGTGGTCACAAGTACAACACAGGTGAGAGCTCCCTGGTGCGCCCTAGTTGATGAAAGGTAATCACAGGTGTCAGTCCTTACTGGGCACAGAAAACACTCTAAGTTATAAGAGAATATTCCACTTCATTCTCTAAACTAAAACAATACATTTCTCCAGACCACAATCCCTCAAATTGTATTCCAAACCATATCCTTTTAGTCTAGTTCACCTAGTCCAGCTGTGGCTAGGAACTCAAAATAAACAGTGCTGATTCCGAGAGCCGCAAAGCTTTGCAAAGAAAGAAAAGAAAAGGAAAGAAAAGGAAAGGAAAGGGAAGAAAAGAAAAGAAAGAAAGAAAAGAAAAAAAAAGTTACTATTGTTATGGGAGACTGCATACATCTTTGATTCAAACCAGAGGAGAGGTGGGGCTAAAAGCCAAATGCTATAAAATATGAAAACTTCCTCCTTCTACAGGTGGGCGGATTTGTCTTAATAAGTTTAATGCCTGATAAGCCTGTGCAAAGTCCAGAGTGGATGACTACCGCAGCTCTAGTCAGACCAGCTTCGATTCTGACTTGGGGAAATCTGTGACCTGGGTGGATCCTGCCCTTTAGAAAACAACTCGCAACACTCCCCGTTTTCTGGCCTTTCTCCATTTGAACCACCCAATCTAATGCTCCTTTATCCACCTGTTCTCTCTTCAGCGAGATGCTCCCTTATAGAGAAACCACCAGCCTATTGGGTCCCTTTATATGACAGCACTTCTGAGGGAGCAGGAAGAAGTCCTTTGAAAGCTAGCTGGTGCTCCCCTCACCGTTCAAGGGGCACAGGCTGGCACAGATATATGCCTCATAGCCCTGTCTTCACTCTCCTCCCCAACGCTAATTTATAATCTAACACGGGAATGACCTTAAACCATGTCCCAGATTATCTGGAGCTTTGTCACTTCCAAAGAGCCCCGGATGACAATTTCCTAACCTAATCCTTACAAAATCTAATTAAAAGTGGTTAAGAAGAAAGCCTTAACCTGGGCTCTCCTCTCTTGGTCATTGTTTTTTACATTGCTCCTTTATGATTTTAAAGCAATAATGGTTTATTGTAGAAAGCACAAAAGCATATTCTCTTTTTCTTTCTTTTTTTTCCAAATTATTGAATAGAAATTTTGGGCTTTTTTGCATAATAAAGCATACTTATTTTCCCATGCCATTTAAAACGTTTTTGAAACACTGTAATGACTGCATAGCATCCCGTTCATGGAAGTACCTTTGTTTTCCTTTCAGCTTTACTGCGGTATAATTGACAAAATTGCAAGCTCTCCATTTTTACTCTCCCACACATATTTTATGTTTTTGATGTCACAATTTACATCTTTTTACTTTGGGCACCCATTTACAAATTATTGTAGTTATAGTTATTTGTATACATTTGTCTTTTAATCTTCATACTAGAGTTATAAGCAATTTACCCACCACAATTATAGCATTAGAGTATCCTGAATTTAACTATATATTTACTTTTATCAATAAGTTTTATACTTCCATATGTTTTTCTGTTACTAATTAGTATTCTTCATTTCATCTTGAAGAACACATTTTAAGGCCTTCTTTGAAGGCCAGCCTAGTGGTGATGAACTCCGGCTTTTGTTTGTCTGGAAACTTATCTCTCCTTCAGTTCTGAATGACAACTTTGCCAGGGAGACTATTTTTGGTTAGCAGGGCTTTTTTTTCCTTTGCAGCATTTTGAATCCCACTCTGTCTGGCCCACAAAGTTTCCACTGAAAACAGTCATATGGGAGTTCCTTTGCATATAACAAGCTGCTTTTTTCTTGCTGCTTTTAAAATTCTCTCCTTGTCTTCAACTTTTAACAATTTAAGTTATAATGTGTCTCTGTGTAACTTTCTGTGGTTCCTCTTATTTGGAACTCTCTTGGATTCCTGGTGGATGTTTGTTTCCTTCCCCAGATGAGGGGAGTTTTCAGCCATTATTTTTCTGAATAAGCTTCCAATCCCTTTCTCTCTCTCTCCTCCTTTTGAGATCCCTATAATACATATATGGTGGGTCTGCTTACTCACGTCCCATAAGTCTCTTAAGATCTTCACTTTTTCATTCTTTTTTCTTTTGTCCCTCTGATTTGATCACTTCTATTGCCTGTCTTCAAATACATTTATGTTTACTTCTGCTTGTTTTAGTCTGTTGTTGAACCCCTGTATTAAATGTTTCAGTTCAATTATTATATTATTCAGCTCTGTGATTTCTGTTTGGTACTTTTTAATATTTTCCATCTCTTTGTATTCTCACTTTGATCATACATTGCTCTCCCAAGCTTAGTGAGCGTTTTTATGACTGTTATTTTGAACTGTCAAGTAAATTATTTATTTCTGTTTCACTAAGATCTTTCACTAAGATCTGTTTCTGGAGATCTGTCTTGTTCTCTTGTTTGGAACATATTTCTCTGTTTCTTCATTTTCCTTAATTCTCTGTGTTGGCTTTGAGCATAAGATCAAATAGTTACCTTTCCCAGTCTTGATAGAGTGCTCTTGTATAGGAGATGAACCTCATCAATCAGTCCTGCCTGAGCTTTTAATTGTCTCTCAAACCTCTGTGATTGTCCAAACCACCCTCTTTATTCTTAGTGGCTCCCAGTAGTTGAAGGTGTGCCAAGACCCATCAGTGCTCCAAAGGAAAGAATTGCATTCAGCACCTAGATGCAGGCTGATTAGAAACTGGACCCCCAGGCAGTAGCTGGGATAGTTCCTAGGTAAGCCTCCTTCAGGGAGAAACTGTAAGATGAGTACTGTTGCCTGCTTCCTCTGTGCCAGCCTGGTTTATAGCCCTGGGGGTGGGGGAAGGAGCTGCTCTTTTGCCCATTAAGAACTGCTTCTTTATTTGCTACTTCCTGTAGGACTTGTGAATACAAGCCCCATTGGCTATCAGAGCCAGGCAATCCAGGGGGCCCAGATCTCAGAGAACAACTGCAAAAGCTGGCATGCCAGATGTGTATGTAAGCTTCATCCAGGGAGATACTAGACACTTGGAGCAGGCCAGGGGGAGAAGGCAGAAGAGGTGTCTGCCACTTTCCCCAGTCCCCAGGGAGGGCTGCCGTCAGCCCCTAGATGTGTGCTAACACCTAGGAGATGGGCATTTTTGCCTATTCTCTCTGTGGTGAGCCCTGGGGTGGGGGAGGGGGGATGGCCCCAGTGAGTGCTCCATATGCCCACCAGTAAGCAACTGCTCCTTTGTTTGCTACAGTCTTGTGGATCTCAGGGATGCAAGCGCTCTTGGCTTTCAGAAATAGATGTTCTGAAGGGCCATTCTTCTGGTGGAAGTCTTAAAAGTTGGGTCAAACCCTTCATTCCTCAAGAAGAAGCTAGGAATTATGAATTCCCTCTTAATTGTCTGGTGCTATGTTGGTAGTGTGGTTTATGGCAAGACTGTTTCAGCCGTTCCTACCTGTTTCAATGAGGATATTTTCTCATACAGGTAATGTGGAGGAGTCACTCAGCTACTTTCTAGATTTCTTTCAGAGGTAACTGCTTTATGTGTCACTTATATTCAATGTATCCATGGGAGGATGGGAGTTCAGGAGCCTCCTATGTTGCCATCTTGATTTATGCTAAGTACCTTAAGTGTACCACTGGACCTGATTGTGATATGTTCATTTATGTATTACCCATTATTGCCTATGGTCTGGGTTCTTAGCCATTGTGGGAAAACTCAAGGCATGTATAAACAAATTGGGCTCATCCCTTATTTACACCTAGACAGAGTTTACCATGTCTTTTGGAGATGACTAAATCTTCCAGACAAGTTGAGAGAATGTCTCTTGCCCTGACAAGCCAACACGAAAGGCAATGTGTTGAGAGCACCTGTCAGCATCTCTGAAATCCCCTTTCCTTTTCTCTTCTCCTCTGCTTTGGAGGCTAGGTAATGGTCCACATCATGGACCCCTCCTGCCCTCGAGTTACTAGTGGACATTGTGAATGGGGATGGCAAGAGGTCAGAGAGAGGGGAACAGGAGAGTATAGGTATCTATTCCCCTAGCTTCCTTCCTACAGAGTGGTCTCCACCAAAGAGCAAACCTCCTCAGCTCCCAGCTTCTCTCAAGGCAGCCTCTCCATATGACTCTCTGTCCTCGTTGCCTCTGTCCCTCTCCAGACCCTTTGGATCCTTCAGACCCTATTTCTAGCACCATTATTAATTCCCCAGTCATTCCTCCAAAACTTGCCTATGCCTTTGTAAACAGTCCCTTAACTAAAACCTTCTTAAGTTATCCTATTCTGTTTCCTTCTGGGCCTCTGACCAATATTGCAAGGATGTACAAGTGCCCCTTTACTTATAGCATAACTTTGTAATACACCTCTAAGTACACCAGCCCCAGGTTTCACACACCATTTTACTTTTTCAGATCCTCTGAGTCACTACCATGAAAGAATAAAGGGAAAACTGGCAAAACAAGTCATAAAATGTTTCAACCCATGATATGTACTGTACGGATGGGGCAAAAAAATGTGCTCTACAACCACTGTAGAGAAAGAACCATTCAGGCCAAATCCCTGAGGGTAATGAGAATTTTAACAGGGTAAAAGAGCCCTCACTTGGATCAGAGAGCCTCCCCACCTATATTAAACTATGCCAGACACTGACTGCAACTTGAAGCTTGTTCTGGCACCAGTACAACTCATGTCAAGGGGAGGTATATAAGACCCAGCACCTCACTGATTTATTTATTGAGTGTCTCTATGTGCCAGGCCATGTTCTTAGTGATGATCTCACCTCCAAGTAAGGCTTTTACTCTTATATTCTCCAGTCACGAAACTAAAGGCAAGTCACACATCATTAACATCCTTATCCTTATCCTCATCTCTTACCAGCCATTCAGTTTCTTACATCTTCACATCTTCAATCTTCCATCACCCAGGACTCTTTCTTAAGTTTTACACAAGGTACCCCAGTATCCTACTCACTAACAAACCCCTAACTTTTGGCTGTCTTATGTTCTCATTCCCATAATGTCTCCCCTTCTACCTCATGGAGATATCTAGGACTTTAACCTTTTATTTATTTCCATTCATCTCTTCCCTCTAGGATCTCCTTCCTTCCTTACTATTGCCCTAAATTTCTTCCTGCTTTTTAAAAAAAATTTAACGTTGGGATGCCTGGGTGGCTCAGTTGGTTAAGTGTCCAACTTCAGCTCAGGTCATGATCTCACGGTTCCTGGGTTCAAGCCCCACATCGGGCTCAGAGCCTGGAGCCTGCTTCAGATTCTGTGTCTCCTTCTCTCTCTGCCCCTCCCCCACTCACACTCTGTCTCTCGAAAAATGAGTAAACATTTAAAAAAATGAAAAAAAAATTTTTTTAATGTTTATTATTTTTGAGAAAGAAAAAAAGAGAGAGAGCATGGGCAAGGGGTGGAGGGGCAGAGAGAGAGGAAGATAGAGGATCTGAAGTGGGCTCCACGCTGAGAGTGGAGAGCCAGGTATGGGGCCTGAACTCACAAACTGAGATCATGCTGTGAGCTGAAGTTGGATGCTTGACCAACTGAGCCACCCAGGCACACCTCTTCCTGCTTTTAATGTCTCCACGGTTCAAATCACTCTATCCTGCCATCAGTGGAATGTTTCTAAAATTACCTCTGCTCTTGCTGTTCCCCAAATCTTAGCAAGGCATAGCAATCCTGAACTATTTCCACTTCTTTAAACTTGACATCATCCCTTGGCCTTGGAAACTGGCTCATGTTGTGTTCTCCTGCCCAGGATGTCCTTTTCTGTCCCTGCCTTAGTGAGCTATGTAACCAAAGTATTCCAGTCTATCATCACCTCCTCACGCTGGTACATGAGGCTGAGAGATTTTATATTTCTGCAGTAGGATGATCAGTGAAAACCTCTATTACATACCACCATATTGTCTAATAATGCTTTTGTAGGCATAGAGTCTACCAGAAATAATTGTGATAGGTATCTCTGGGTTGGCACAGGTTGACATGGAATGTTCTCAGGATCAAAGGACAAGTGACCTCTGTTCTCTCTGTTACATCCCTACTCCCATTGTCCTGGTTCATAAGCCCACCATCGCTTGCCATATACTAGGGCAGCCCCTCTACCTTAACATGCTTCATGTGTTTGTTTGCTTATTACCTGCTTTCCCCACTACAGCAGGGATTTTATCTACCATTTACTTATTTACAACACCTAGAACATTTCCAGGAATCAGTAGTTCAATAAATGTCTGAATGAAGCCAGGAAGAAAGACTCCTAACCATTCTTATAATCACTAAGTCATGTATGCCTCCAGGTTGGAGAGGCCAGGGAAATCTGAGCTACCTAGCTAAAGCTCACATTTCTCCATGTCACTTCACTTCTCAGAAATTTCAAATGCTTCCCTGTCTCTGACTGTGATATAAATGCTATAAAATTCAACCTAACATGGCAGGGGCAGTGTCTTTGATCTGGCCCCTACTTGCATGCTGATTTCATCTGTCACCATTCCTGTTGTTATATTTTACCCTCCAGAAGCATGTAGGAATTTGTTGCTTCCCCTACACATTATGCTGTCCCTCCCCTCATGCCTCTGCTCACACTGTTTGTACCTTCCCCCAGTCTTCTTATCTGTCTCAGACCTACTTTGACATATATTAAAATGAAAACAAAATTTATCAAAATTTGTGGAATGTACCTGTTCTCGCCTTCCAAGGGCTCAGTTAGAGCCAGGGCTTTTTCTGGGCAAGGCAACAGGAATGAAGGCAATTTGGGCATGTTGAAGAAGAGGTGGCTAGGTCACTGACTCAAACGGGAGACTGTGAAGTGGGGTCATCAACTTGGCCAGAAGATTCTGAAGGCCAAGTAGGCCAGCAGAGGAGTTTGGATATTATTGTAAGGATTACAGAAAATACCTCTTCCTGTCTCCCAGTGCTCATGTCCTCCCTTCAGTCATGGGTCCAATGTGAGAAGAAATGATTATCCAAAATTTGGAAATAGACAAAAGAGATTACTAGTGACAAAGACACTTGCCTTGACTAAACTTTAGGTAGGTTCCTCTGAGCCCTTTTTTCAACTAGGTCTCAACTTTGGGCTTCCATGTCCATCCTTGAAGAGTCTAATTTGAATAATCCTGCTAGGTTCATTTATCTAGAATCTCCCTACTCTTGATATCTGATCACCATTCATATCTAAGCAAATTCCTCAATCCCTACCAACCTCCACGTGATATCTGATGACTGGCCTGACTGCAACAGGACTTCTGTTAGATCAGTATGGCAAGAATCTACTTACCCTTGATGTCTCTTCTCAGTCATTTTCCATACACAGACTCTCACCCTGCTCCTTGACTATAAATCCTCACTTGTCTTTGCTGTGTTTGGAACTGAGCCCAGTTCTATATGAGGTCTCATATCCCCTATTACAACAGTTTCTAAATAAAAAATATTTTTACTGCTTTAACTACTGTCCAGCTCATTTCTTTTAGATGCTAAGTGACCTTACAGTGGAGTGCTTAGCATTTTCCAGCAGACCTTTTAGAGATTAACTGATACCTTTGATTGATGTGGCTATTATGCAATTCTGTAGGGGTCGAGACTAACTTGTAAAAAACTGATATCAATGCAAATAGTTTCTGTCTGAGAACAAGGCCAGAGATTGCTGTTTAGAGCAATACAAATACAAATACAATAAGATCCACCTGATCTCTCCCTGGTAAAAAATAAAATAAAATAAAAATGGGGCACCTGGGTGGCTCAGCCAGTTGAACATTCAACTTCGGCTCAGGTCATGATCTCCCAGTCTGTGATTTCTAGCCCCTCCTCGGGCTCTGTGCCAATATCTGAGCCTGGAGCCCGCTTTGGATTCTGTGTCTCCCTCTCTCTCTGCCTTTCCCCTGCTCATACTCGGTCTCTCTCTCTCTCTCAAAAATAAACATTAAAAAAAAATTAAAAAATAAATAAATACTACAGAGTAGCAACCATAACTTTAAAAATCACAGTGTATTACCCTTAGGATATTAACCTGCCTTCCACCTGTTAGTTATCTCTCTTCAACATTCCTTTGGTTGATTAAGCATTTAAAAAAATTCTTCAAAACCTCCTCTGAATTGGTTATAACACTGTACAATTCATTAATCAATTGAATAAAATCTTGACACATGTACAACATAAAAGAAAGTTGTGGCATGCAATGAAAGCAGTGTTTAGAAAAAAATTTACAGCATTAAATGTATATATTAGAAAATAAAAAAAAAATCCAAAATCACTTATCTAAACTTTCACCTTAGGAAACTACAAAAAGAAGAGCAATTAAATCCAAAGTAAACAAAAGAAAATTAATAATAAAAATTATAGCAGAAATCAATCTAATTGAAAATAGGAAATCAATGGAGAAAAAAAATTTAAGCTGGCCCTTTAAAAAAAAAGTCAGCAAAATCAATAAGCCTCTAGCCAAGCTAAGAAAAAAAGAAAGGACACAAATTACTAATATCAGAAATGAAAGAGGGGACATCACTACAGATCTCATGAACATTAAGAGAACAATAAAGAAATACCATGAACAACTCTGTACCTACAAATTTGACAACCTAGATGAAATGGAACAATTCCTTTATAGACATAACCTGCCAAAATTCACACAACAAGAAACAGACAATCTGAATAGACCTATATCTATTAAAGAAATTGATAATCTTCAAAATAGAAAGCACCAGGCCCGGATAGATTCACTGGTGAGTTATACCATTTAAGGAAGAAATAATACCCATTATCTAATCTTTTTCAGAAAACAGAATCAGGGGGAATACTTCATAACTCATTCTATAAAGCCAGCATTATCCTAATACCAAAACCAAAGACATTTTAAGAAAACTACAGACCACTATCTCTCATGAATATAGATGCAAAAATCCCCAACAAAATATTAGCAAAGCAGATCCAACAATGTACACAAAGAATTACATAACACTGCAAAATGGAATTATCCCAAGTATGTAAGGCTGGTTCAATACTGGAAAAGAAATTCATGTAATCCATCACATGATCAGGCTAAAGAAGAAAAGTCACATGATCCTATCAGTAGATGCAGTAAAAGTATTTGACAAAATACAGCACCTATTCAAAAGAAAATTAGTAAACTAAGAACAGAGAGGAAATTCCTCAACTTGACAAAGAATATCAACAAAAAACCTAAAGTTGGCATAATATGTAATAATAAGAAACTTGAAACTTTCCCACTAAGATTAGAAACAAGGCAAGGATGTCACCTCTCACCATTGCTTTTTAACATTGTACTGGAAGTCATAACTAGTGCAATGAGATAAGAAAAGGAAATGAAAGGTATACAGATTGGGAAGGAAGAAATAAAACTGATTTTGTTCACAGGTGACATTATTATCTGTGTAGAAATAACAAAGAACTAACAAAAACACTCCTGGAACTAATAAGCAGTTATAGTAAGATTGCACAATACAAGGTTAATATTCAAAGTCAATGGCTCTCCCAAAAATTAACTGTTAGGACTATACCAAAATAAAAAGCTTTTGTACAGCAAAGGAATCCATCAACAAAGCAAAAAGGCAAAGTACTGAATTGGAGAAGATACTTTCAAATAATATATCTAATAAGGGATTAATATCCAAAATATATAAAGAACTTATACACTACAACACCAAAAATATATATATCCAATTAGAAAATGGGCAGCAGACATGAAAAGACATTCTTCCAAAGAAAACGTACAGATGGCCAACAGACACAAGACAGATGCTCAACATCACTCATCATCAGGGAAATAAATACAAAACCACAATGAGATATCACGTCACACCTATCAGAATGGCTAGTATCAAAAAGACAAGAAATAGGAAGTCCTGGTGAGGATGTGGAAAGAGGGAACTCTTGTGCACTGTTAGTAGGAATGTAAATTGGTACAACCACTGTGGAAAACAGTATGGAGTTTTCTCAAAAAATTAAAAATATAAATACCACATGATCCAGTAATTCCACTATTGGGTATCTACCCAAAGAAAACAAAAACACTGTTTCAAAAAGATACATGCACCCCTATGCTTACTGCAGCATTATTTCCAATAGCCAAAATATGGAAGCAACCCAAGTGTCTGCTGACAGAAAAATGGATAAAGAAGTTATGGTGTCTACAAAGGAATATTATTCAGCCATTAAAAAGAATGGAATCTTGCATTTTCAATGACATGGCTGGACCTAGAGGGCATTATGCTAAGTTAAATAAGTCATACAGAGAAAGACAAATACCACATGATTTCCTTATATATGGAATATAAAAAACAAAACAAATGAACAACAAACAAAACGGACTCTTAAATTCAGAGAACAAACTGGTGGTTGACAGAGGGGAGGTGGGTGAAATAGATAAACAAGATTAAGAGATACAGACTTCCAATTATAAAATAAATTAGCTATGGAGATGAAAAGTACAGCATAGGGAATACAATCAATAATAATACTGTAATAACATTGTATCACCATACAGATGGTGATTCCACTTATGGTAAGTAATAAGTAATATACAGAATTGCTGAATCATTATGTCATACCACTAAAGCTAGTACAGCACTGTATGTTAATTATACTTCATTTTTTTTTTAAAGTCTATTATTTTCCAAGGGCACCTGGGTGGCTCAGTTGGTTAAGCCTCTGAATTTGGCTCAGGTCATGATCTCACAGTTTGTGAGTGTAAGCCCCACACTGGGCTCTGCGTTGGCACTGCAGAACCTGTTTCAGATTCTTTGTCTCCCTTTCTCTCTCTGTCCCTCCCCCACTCTCCTTCTCTCTCTCAAAACTAAATAAATAAACATTAATAAAGTCAGGACACCTGGGTGGCTCAGTAGGTTAAGCGTCCAACTTTCGCCCAGGTCATAATCTCATAGTTTGTGAGTGTAAGCCCCACATCAGGCTCTCTGCTGCCAGCATAGAGTCGACTTTGGATTCTCTTTCTCTGCTCACGCTCACTCTCTCTCCCTCTCTCTCAAAAACAAATAAACATTTAGAAAAAAAAGCCAACTTCTTTCCAATATACCAACAATGAACAAGTGGAATTTGAAATTAAAAACAGAATACCCTTTTCATTTGCACCTCCATAAACAAAATACTCAGGTATAAATCTAACAAAATAGATACAAAATCTATATGAGAAAAATAACAGAACTCTGATGAAAGAAATCAAAGAACTAAATAAATGTTCATGAATACGAAGATTCAATATTGTCCAGATGTTCTTCCCAACTTAATCTATAGATGCAATACAATCCCAATTGAAATCACAGCAAGTTATATTGTATCAACAAATTAATTCTAGAGTATGTAAGGAGAGGCAAAAGACTTATAACAGCCAACACAATATTGAAGAAGAAGAAAACTGGAGGATTGAGGCTAACCAACTTCAAAACTTACTACTGTAATCAAAGCTACAGTAATCATAACAGTGTAGTATTACTAATGAAGGAAAAGACACACAAATCAATGGAATAAAATAGAGAACCCATAAATAGACCCCATATAGTCAACTGATCTTTGACAAAAGAGCAAAGTCAAAACAATGAAAAAAAGGAACTGTTTTCAATAAATGATGCTGAAACAACTGGACAACCAGTTTATTTTTAATTTTCTTTTTTGCAAAAAAAAAAAAAAAAATCTAGACACAGACATTACACCCACACACAAAAATTAAGCATCACAGACCTAAATGTGAAACACAAAACTATAAAACACCAAGAAGATAAGATAGGAGTAAAACTCCATGTGTAGGGTTTGGTAATGACTTTGTAGATACAAAACCAAAGGCAAGATCCATGAAAATAATAATTTATAAGCTGGGCTTCATTAAAATTAAAATTTTCTGCTCTATGTAAGATATTTCAAGGAGAATAAAAAGAGGAGCCACAGATTGAAGGAAAATATTTGCCAAAGACATATCCTATTGTTATACAAAATATACAAAGAACTCTTAAAACTCAACAGTAAGAAAACAAGCAACCTATTTAAAAATGGGGCAGGGAGATTGGGTGGCTCAATCATTAAGCATCTGACTTTGGCTCAGGTCATGATCTCACAGTTCATGATTTCGAGCTCCACTTTGAGTGAGCTTGCTCTCCCCTTCGGGTGAGCTTGAACCCTGTTTTGGGTAAAAACACAAGCCCTGCTTTGGGTGAGCCCCACTTCTCTCTCTCTCCCCCACTCCTCCCTGTCTCTCTCTGGCCCTCACTCACTTGCAACTTCTCTCTTTCTCTCTCCCTCAAAAAATAAAAATAATATAAAAATAAAAATGGGTCAAAGACCCATATTAAAACACCAAGCCAAAGAATATATACACATGGCAAATAAGCTTATGAAAAGATGCTCCATATGACATGTCATTGGGGAAAGGCAAATCAAAACAGCAACAAGATACAAGTACACACCTATCAGAATGGTCAAAATCCAGAATGCTGACAGCAGCAAACGTTGACAAAAATGCAAAGAAACAGAAATTCTCATCCACACTGGTGAGAATGCAAAATGATACAGCCACTCTGGAAGACACTTTGGTGATTTTTTTATAGAACTAAACATACTCTCATCATATGATCCAGCAATCACACTGGTTGGTATTTACCCAAGGACTTGAAAACTTATGTCCATACAAAAACCTGCACATGGATGTTTATAGCAGCTTTATTCAGAATTGCCAAAACTTGGAAGCAACCAAAACGTCCTTCAAAGCTGAGTGAATAAATAAACTGTGACACATCCAGACAGTGGAATATTATTCAACACTAAAAAGAAATGAGCTATCAAGCCATAAAAAGGCATAAAGAAATCTTAAATGTACAGAGGGTTTTTAGGATAGTGAAACTACTCTATATGATGCTATCATGATGGATACATGACATTACACATTTGTTCAAACCCTAAGAATGCATCACATCAGGAGTGAACCCAAATGTAAGCTATGAACTTTGAGTGATTAAAATGTGTTGATGTAGGTTCATCAATTGTAACAAATGCAACAAATGTAACAAAATCACTCTGGTGAGGGAGAGGTATACATGTGCAAGGACAAGGTGGTATGTGGGAAATCTTGGTACTTTCTACTCAATTTTGCTATGAACCTAAAACTGCTCTAAAAAAACAGTGTATGTTTAAAATATCTAGGTTCTGGATCTGTTAAGCCAAGGAACATCTCTATACGCAGGGACTCTATCCCTTTGACTCTCCTTGGGGGTCATACCATCTTTCCTTTCCTCCTGATATTTCTGACTCATTAACTTAATCAAATTTACTGAGAATGAGTTTTACTTCACCTCAGCTACTGACACTGAGTTCCTTAAAACACCACACTTTACCCCCACCCCCTTCCCTGTCCATATGCCTGGGATAGAAGCAGCCCCCACTGAGGAGACTAGAGGGCCTTGGGGAGAGCCCTGACAGAGGAATTATATCTGCATCTCTACAATCTCCAGCCTGTCGGCCTTTATCTAACATACTTCTGAGCATTTAGTGGAGCATGAGAAAATGGTAGGCACAGTTTCTGTCTCAGTAAAGTAATCTAATTGTCAAGGCAAGTCATTCTCTGGTGACAGTGTAACAATATGTTTTCAAACCACCATGTCAGCAATGACAAATAAACCAAGTAATAAAGCTTGTGCAACAAAGTTAGAAAGGATCAATCCCAGCACATAGAGAATGTCACTTCTGAAGTGAAATTAAGCATATCCAGACTGTTCATGATAATAGAGGAGTGGGGGGGGGTAGGTAAAGTTGTGTTTCCACATCTATCATGCAATGAGTTATGAAAGTGCCCAGAATAAACTGCTGAAATAGCAACAGAGAATTAAAAAACAAAAATACCTCTGACCCTATGATATCAGAGTGCAAAGGTCTATTTCTTATACGGTGCTATGGACTGAATATTTATCCCCCACTCCCATATTTGTATGTTGAAATCCTAATCTGCACTGTGATGATATTTAGAGATGGAGCCTTCGGGAGGTAATTAGGTCATGCGGGTGGACTCCTCATGATAGAATTAGTGCCTTTATAAAAATAGAGCTTGCTACCTCTTCTTCTTTTCACTATGTGAAGATAGAGCAAGAAGTCACTGCAAACCAGAAAGAGAACTCTCACCAAAACCTGACAATGCTGACACCCAGATCTCAGACTTCCCAGCCTCCAAAAAATTATAAGAAATAAATATGTTGTTTAACCCAACCAGTCTATGGTATTCTGTTATAGCAGTCCAAACTAAGACATATGGCATTTTTAAAATATCAGAATATTACATGCACAAAATTCAAAAGCAAGACTAAGAGCTGATAGCATGGTGTGGCCACATGCCCCACTCCAGTCCTCAGAGTCCATAAGTAGGCAAGCCATGGGCCACAGCTAGGGCCATGACAACAACTTAAATCCAGGAGCAATGCAATGAGTTGGAAACTCAGGAGTCCATCTACTCCTATTCCTTTACAGGTTGATTCCACTGTGATCCATCCCCTCTAACAATTAGCCTTCCAAAACACAAGTGAACTATGCCGATTCCAAATTCTATTTCAATGGAGTCTCACTTGATAAGATCCTACTAAATATTATCAGAAGATCCAAATGCTTTCACCATTCTGTAACATCTAAGGGAAGAGATAACGGCAAACTGTCCAGAAAATCTCAAGTTTACAAACAGTGAACATTTTCTCACATATTAAGTATTATCCCAGAAAATATGAGATTTCTCATTTTTAAATTATTAACATTACACGTAGAGGTAAACCTTGATATAATAATGATTTTTGCTTAAGTATCAACTATGCAAAAAAAAATAAATGAAATCGTAGAACAAATAAAAACTGTAAGAGCAGGAAAAAAAGATAAAAGGAAGGGAAACAAAAGAAGCCAAAAGCCAGTTAATCCATTTAGGTTACAACTGAGAATTTCTTAAGTTGGAAGCTGAAGTTTGTACAGAACTCTTGAAAATTCAAAAGAAACAGATGAGAAAAGAAGAATAGGAAAATTAAATTGGGGGGAGGGGAACTATTTGAAGTAGATAATAATCTGGACACGCCTAATGTCCAATTCTTGGAGGATAATGGAGATAACATGGAGGTAGATGAATCTTTGCTCCAGGAAATGGATGGCTTGAAGCTGAGGGTGAAAAAAATGATCAAGATTAAGGAGTGCACTTGCTGTGATGAGCACCAGGTGATGTATGGAAGTGTTGAATCACTATATCGTTCATCTGAAACTAATATTACACTTTATGTTAACTAACTGGAATTTAAATAAAAACTTTAAAAAAAGGATGATCCAGAGACCCATATGGCAATCCGACTGGTGGGGTCCTCAGGCCCCAGTCCCCATCTGCAGAGGCTTGAATACCTCAGCATCTGTGGCTATGCTGACAATTTTGGTTTTCTTTTCTCTTGTCCTAAGAAAAAATAATTTTCAGAAGAATATTCTTCTGAGAATTATCATCACTGAATTTAATGAACTCACTTTAATAAACTCAAAAAGTCGTAACAAAAAGTCATAACAAAAGTCATAACGAAACGTCATATCCTTTCCTTCACCATCCCAAATAAGATTCATGTTACTACCATCTCAACCAAAATATATGATAGTGCCATCTTTTTATAGCCACACCCTTCCCCCATCTTTACCCCTAAAAATCACTGATCTAGTCTCCATTATGATAGTTTTGTCTTTTTTTTAATGCCATATGAATGGAATCATTTGGCTTGCAACTTTCGAAGACTACCATCTTTAACTCAGCATAATGTCTCTCAGATCCATTCAAATTGCATGTATCAATAATCTGTTTGGGTTTTTTTGAAGTTCCTTTTTAATTTTTTTTTTTCATTTCATTTTATTGTATTTCATCATAAGTGTACTCTTTAATCCTTATCTATTTCACTCATCCTCCCACTCCCCTCCCCTCTGGTAACTATCAGTTTGTTCTCTATTGTTAAAAGTCTGTTTCTTGATTTGTCTCTTTCTTTTTCCTTTGCTCATTTGTTTTGCTTCTTAAATTCCACATATGAGTGAAATCACATGGTATTTGTCTTTCTCTGACATATTTCTTAGCATTATACTCTCTAGCTCCATCCATGTTGTTACAAATGGCAAGATTTCATTCTTTTTTTATGGCTAAATAATATATATTCCATTATATATAATAATATTCCATATATAAATATTATATAAAAATAATATTATATATAAATATATGGTATATAACAATATTCCAGAACATACATATACATATGCATATGAGATCTCTATATATATACACACACACAAATTCCTCATTCATCTATCGATGGACACTTTGGGCTGCTTTCATAGTTTTGCTATTGTAAATAATGCTACAATAAACATAGAGGTGCATGTATCCCTTTGAATCAAGGCTTTTGTGTTTTTCTTGATAAATCTCCAGTACTGCAATTCCTGGATCATACGGTAGCTCTATTTTTTAATTTTTTGAGGAACCTCCATACTGTTTTCACAGTGGCTGCACCAGTTTGCATTCCCGCCATCAGTGCAAGAGGGTTCCTTTTTCTCCACATCTTTGCCAATACTTGTTGTTTCTAGTGTTTTTTATTTCAGCCATTCTAAAGGTGTGATGTGGAATCTCACTACAGTTTTGATTTGTATTTCCCTGATGATGAGTAACACTGAACATCTTTTTTAAAGCGTCTGTTGACCAAAGCCTTTGGCTTCTCACAGAAAAAGTTCTCAGTCACATTATCACCTGCTAGTTGCTTCTCATTTATCCAAACCAAAAGCAACTTCTCTGTATCTTCCAGAACATGTGGCTGTTGCTTTGATATTCTCATGACTCCTTTTGCTGCATCTAGCCCCCTTCTTTCTTCTTTAATATTGTTCAAATGGTCACTGTAGACTTCTTATAGATCTTGAAATTTTGACCCCTTGCATACCTCATTTGTACTTCTTGATGATTTCCTTCTTAAGTTCCACTGTAATCATCTCCTTACCGCCTTTCTTTTCAACCTTTTTCTGCATGGGGGCCATTGTATATGCTTGCACGTATGTTGACTACTGTATAGTATTAATAAACTCTTCTCATGTACTGTATTTAATGTAACTGGCAATAAGGCAGCAGAGGAAAGGGTCTATAGCTGCAGGCAGCCTGACCTAGAATGAAACAAAGTATTCCAAAGCTTACCCTTGTATGGAAAAGCAAAGGATTTCCCATAGGTGCCTTGAAGTAACAAAAAATACACTAGTGCCAGTTGTGGGCACCTTCCAGCGTTCTGAAAAATCACTGATTTCTGCCAAACACCAAGGCCTGAGACCGAGCATCTGAGCACGGGAGATGCGCACCCACAATCCCACAGGAAGAGAAAGAGAGAAGAACCATTGGCTCAGTTGTGATCATGTGACATTCAGCATCACATATTACTCATATTACAAGACATCGCTCATTTATCAAATTAAAATTTATTAGAAATGCTTGCTTGTCTTGCAGAATACTTGCAAAACAAGTTACTCGCAATCTGAGGTTTTACTATATCTATTATAATTGTAATAGTATCTCTTCCTATAATCTTTTTGGTGGTTGCTCTAAAAATTACAAAATGCATAATTAACTTTTCACAATCTATTTAGAATCAGTATTTTGCCACTTCAGTTGAAGTGTCTTAAACATTATATCTACATATGCTGAAAACGTCATCAATGTTGTACTTTTGCTTTCAACAACAAAACATATTTTAAAGAACTGAGGATAATAGTCTCTTTATCCAAATATTTACCAATTGCTCTTTCTCATTTTGATGTACCAAGTTTCTTGTATTATTCCCCTTTCATCTGTAGAGTTCCCTTAAGCAAATCTTTTAAAGCAGGTTTGCTTGTTTTTCTTCATCTGAGGACTCCTTTATTTTACTTGTATTTCTGAAAAATATTTTTGCTGTAAACAGAATTATGGACTGACAATTCTTTTCTTTAGGCACTTGAAAAATGTTGTTCTACTTCCTTTTGACTTCTATGGTTTTTGATAAGAAAATCACTGTCGTTGAATCACTGTTCTTCTATAGATAATGGATTGTTTTTCTCTAGCTGTTTCAAGAATTTTTCTTTGTTTTTGATATTTCAGAAATCTAAGTACCATGTGTTTGGGCATTTATTTCTTTAATTTTATCCTATTTGGGGTTTTCTCTACTTAAATTTTAAGTATGTGTCTTTCTCCAAATATGTGAAGTTTCCAGCCATTAATTTCTTCAGACCTTTTTTCAGCACCATGTTATTTCTTGGGGCGGGGGGCGGGGGGGGTCTTATGACACAAATATTGAAACTTTTGTTGTCCCATTGCACTCTGAGGGTCTGTTCTTTACTTTTTCGATATTTTTCTCTCTGTTGTTCAGATTGGATAATTTCCATTAAGCTGGCACCAAGTTCACTATTTCTTTCCTTTGTCATCTTCATTCTGCTATTGAGTCCTTCCAGTGAATTTTTAATTTTGAGTATTGTGTTTTTCAGTTCAAAAATTTCCATTTTATTCTTATTTATATCTTCTATTTCTTTTTAACCTCACTTCAAACGGTATTTATGTTTGAGCATTTTCTGTAATATCTGTTTTAAAGTCTTTATCAAATAATTCCAATATCTGTGTTTTCTCATCCTTGGCATCTATTGATTATTTTTTGCAAGCAAGTTGAGAGTTTCATAGTTCCTCAGATGCTGAATAATTTGGGGTTGTATTTTGGATATTTTCAGAAACCCCAGATCCTATGAGAGAATCTTGATGCTTTTGTATAAGCAGGCATTTGACCTGGTTAAGTTCAAATCATTAGTTCCAGCCTACTTTCTATGTACTATGGTTACAATGTCAGTTCAAATTTCAAAGGCTTTAAGTGCTATTCAGATCTGTTCTGTGAGTGTATCACCCAGTGATTAATCTGGGGCCTGGGAGGAGATCTATCTGCTAGCTCTGTTCTCATAGTCTTTGGAATGCTAATTAAGAACATGGCCATTGTGCACAGTTGGATATTAGCCCAGTCACAAACAGTTTATGGGATCCATCTCCTGAGTTCTTCCTTCTTTGCTATTTCCCTGGTACTTCCTGGTTCCTCAGGCTCCTTTTTCAGTCCATCAGCAAAAAATCACTTACTTCTGTGACAGAGTCACATCTGGGGTCTAAATGACAAGAGGACAGAGAGAAGATTTAAAAAAAAAAAAAGACAAAAAGGGGAAGGAAGAAGTATTTGGCCCTACGTTTTGGACCTGTTCCACCACCAAATGAAAAATGAAGGTTCTCTTCCCTCAGAATGTTGGCTCCAGCCATTTTCCACATTATTTCGTTGCTGCCCCCCCCCCCCCCACTTCCTCCACCACAAGATTGCCTGAAGCCTGGAATGAAAGTGAATGGAGAAAAAGAAGGAAAAAAATGGGTGATTCCCTCAGTCTCTGAGCTTTAAGAGTTCTGTTTTCTGCTCCTCAAGCCAGAACTAAAGAGATTTTCCTGGGTGGTCTATCTGTTCCTTGATGCTTACTTTTGGATTTAGACTGTGCTAAGATCAGGCTGAAGATAACATAGGGGAAAAATACAGTAAACTCAAATTCAGATATTCTTTCCTTATCTGCCTGCTACTGCAGATGAAATGAAGGGCAGTAAGCACCATCCTTTGAAGAGACTAACCAGCCAGCTGTTGACAAGTTGACTTTATTCAACTCCTTCCACGTTCAAAGGGGCAGCAATTCATCCTGACTGGAAACCTCCCTTTTTTAAGTTCCAGGAACACAGAGTAATCAGAATCCTGGAGGAACTATTCCCAGAACATATTATACAAAGAATGTGGATCCAAAAGTTTCAAGAAATGAAATGAAATGAAATAAAATGAAATGAAATGAAATGTAAGTTGTGTTGTCCTGCCCCAATCCTCCATCCCCCCCACTTCAGGACTGAAACATCCATCCCCTCAGCTGCCAGGAGTGATGGTATTGATGGCTGTCAGCTGAGTTCTTCTCTAGGAATTGCCCTGGAAAGGCAAGCCAAAGAAAGACACTTTGCCCAAGGCCACATGATAGCCCTGGAGTCAGCTCACATTCAGTGACAGGTCAAGGTGAAAGTACAAAGCTGGGCAGTTTTGATGCAAGGAAGGACAACTCTGAAGGGCAAACTTAGCTCAAGAGTTCCCCATGGAACTGAGTTTGTCATTTAACTCCTTCCTTTGTCCAATCCTACTTCGTTCATTCCTCAGTAAGCACTGATTGGAGGGCACTCTGCAATAAACCACCTGCACATAAACTACTCAGAGTTTGCTTCCTGGGGAATCTACCCTAAGATACTAGATCTAAGCATGACTCTCCTCTCATGGCAGGAACTTTCAAAAACAGGCACATGACTCAAATCAGGTTACTATGATATGAGGAGACTTGTTCTGGAATCTTCTGGAAAAATTTCCAGGTGCTAGAGAGAAACACGGGAAAAGATCTCTCTTTCAAACTAAACCTGAACAAGGACTCTTACAGCTTCAATCGCTACTGACACGCATATTTTGATCCCAAGAACACTCAGTCTCAGAACAAGTTGATACTGTTGTTAGCAGGAGGGTAAGATGGAAAGAACCTGGGTCCCTAATGATATCACCAAGTCACAAGATCACTGCACCCTGAAGGCCAACTCATTTTTAGATTTTTTGTTATATGAACTAGTAAATTTTATTATTTAAGCAGTCTGAAGGTTTATTTTTTGTTTGCTTCTGCTACTTTAGCCAAAACATCTAACTGATACAGATATGCATCTTAATGAGTCTCTCTTCTTTTACTATTTCTGGAGAAGATTTTCATAAACACTGAAAGGAGCTTACAAAATCCGCATCCTAGACAATTGATCTGAACAGTCACTAAGTGTAGATGACTGATGGTAAGTTTTCTGTTGCCTTCTTTCCTTCTCTCTTTCCTTCCTTTCTTTCTTTAGGGAACTAAAGATACATTTTTTAATGAAAAAAGGAAGGTTAGTTGAACAGATTAATGTACATACGAAAAAATAAAACCACTGCAGTATTTGCAACTTGGTTGAGAAAAATTACCTTAAATTCTATTTTTAAGATCAAAGTACAATCTAGGCCATGATCTGAAATTTGGTATATATAATTGGAACTTCTGAAAACTCCCTCTATAATACACAGGTGAAGACAGACACCTGGTAATTACAAAGGGTATTTATATGCCTGTGGAAGAAGCGAGAGATTTTTGCAAAATTACTTCAGAAAGAAAATACCTATATAAAAGATAGTGATTCAGCTTGCAATTTAAAAGACAAACAATCCATTATGAAAACCCAAGAAAAAATTACTTACCCCCACATATGTAGTATCTTGATTCAAACTCTGAAGGTCAAAAAACTATGGTTTTGGCAGACCAGAAAGAAGCAAAGCATTCTGCCCTTTCATAGAGAATGCCACATTTGCCATGACTCAAGATTCAAGGACATGGCCGCAGAACCCTGTGCTCTGATTTGTAACTACTCTGAAAGTCTCTCACGCCTGCTGAATTACTCATGTTCTCTTCTTCCCCAGCACTTGCCACTTCAAAACCATTTCACTGGGCATCTAAATACAAAATCTAATGACTCCACCATTAGGGCTCATAGAAAAGCACAGAACTGGATTTAAGAGATAGGCTTTCATCCCAGGTCTGCGTGAAACAAGCTGAGTGACATGGGGTAAACTACTTCATCTCTCTTGGCCTCCATTTCCTCATATGCAAAAGGATCCCTTCTGTCTCCATGATTACAGATCCATGGAGAAAAGAGAGGAGGTGTATAAATGCTAGAGTGACTTGTGGCAATAATAACCCACTTTTCTGCCACTCCACTCACCTGACACTTCACAACTCAAAGTATTAGGCCACTTTACAGCTGACAGGATGTCTGTCATGGGCAAACTAGAGGGGGAGAAGATTTCTTCATAAATACCCAAGATAGAAACGACAAATCTTCCAAATCTGCATTCAACCTCCACTTTATTTTGGTGCCTTAAGAATGAGCCTACATCATCAATGCAGAGGGGCAATGAATCATACACCCCTGTTCTTTTCTGCTTCGCTCTTCAGAACTGATCCTGGATGTCATGGTGGATCAAGTATGACTGATTTGGGGGTAAACATAGGTTAAGATGGTAGTGAGTAGGGACTGAATGAACCTGGAAACCTTCAGAGGCATATTAATGAGGCTGGGCCTTCAAATGTGTACAAAGATTTACTCTTAGTTCTCTGAGTGCTTACCCCAAACATCTAGCAAGATCCTCAGGCTACAATATCAAAGCCAACCCCATGACTCTTAAGACCAGAACTAGAAAGGCTGGCTGAGAAATATAATCCAACAAAGAAACAGTGACGGGAATCCATGGAGGGCTCTGTAGGACATCTGGCCTGGACACTTGAAAGATTCAGTAAGAAACAGGGAGAAGGGGAGGCTGCTCTATACTGAAGTCTATTAAGGAAACAGCAAACAAATGCAATGCATTAACCTTAACTCTAATGATGTACTGGAAACAATTTAGAAAATTTTATTTGACTCTGTGTTGGATATATTCAATTAATATTTCTTTAGCTATGGAAATGATATTGAAAAGTGATAAATATCTTTGTTTACAGGAAATGTATTATTTAGAATCATATAAACTTAAAGTGTCATGATGCCTTCGTAGTACTTTCAGATGGCTTCCAAAGGAAAGTGTGTGTGTGTGTGTGTGTGTGTGTGTGTGTGTGTGTGTGTGTTTGGAAAGATGCCAATAGCTGGTCAATCTAAGAGGACACTATACGGGTGTTTATTATTTTTTCAGTTTTCCTGGGATTTAACTTTTTTTTTTTTTAATTTTAAGGTATGAAACCAGACCAGATTTGGCCAGAGGGCATGTGAGATTCAGGGAAGTCTCAAGCTGCAGGCCCCCTTGGATGTTTCCCTATCCAAGAGCTACTTTGCTACTTGGGCTCCTAGGAAAAAAATCATTACTGACACTTGTCATGGCCAACCATATAATTTACAATTACTAAGAAAAGATACAGGGGAAAATACTATAATCCCCATCTTACAGAGGAGAAAACTGAAGCACACTGAAGTTACCTCTAATGAAGTTAACTTCATTCAAGAAGTTGCTGAATTTTCAAGTTGCTGAAATTGCTAACTTGCAATAAGTCACTGCAGGAGCCACACTGATATTCTTCCTGGATCTCCTGGAGTCTCTGTGACCAGTTCTTTGTGCCCTTCTCCCAGCTTCTGCTTCCTTCACTCCCAGGCTCTGCCCTGCAACCACCTTCAGAAGACTAACCTTGGGCTACTAGAGCCATTGCACCTCAACTCCAAACTCCCAGAAAATAAATCCTCCTTTCATTGTCATAATTGTACTTACAAAGCTCAACTGCCAATTCACAAAATCAAATCACTTCCCTCCCAAACATCCTGATACCCCACACACATCCTTGTCATTTCAACCCATGTTCCCTTGGCTGCCATGGATAAGCAGTGCTTCAGGATAAAATCCCAAAATTGCATGCTTATGCTACATTCAGTTGTTTCTTGCAGCCATGTGTCTAAACCCAGGACTGGCAAACAGAGGCCTTAAGGTAGCACCTGGTTCTTTACTTAGTTAGCTCTCATTGGTCTGCTATAATGTACTGACTATGCACTTTGTGGGAGAATTTGCAATGCTTCCTACTTCTTAAGTATCATTTGTTTGGTAGGGGCCTGGGAGGTCATTCGGACCTGGGAGGTCATTCAAGTCTGCTTCTAGACAGAAAGCCCACACTTCAGCAAGGTACTTGGGTCCATATTGTCACCATCTAAGTTATTACTGAGTTCTTCCTTATGAGAAAAGTGTGTGATCATTAGTGCCAAGACTTTGTGGAATCTCTTCTTACTCTTCAGGGATTCCTTGTGCTTCCTGCACAATTCTTATGGCTGAATAGCCATGTAGTCTCCAGGTTAAGGCTGCTACTTTCAGCAAGTGATAATCAAAACATGAAATAAGCACAGCAGGTGAACTCAGGGTACACCGAAATAAGATCTCAGAGGATTCTTCCCCCAGCTGTGCTGGACTGTGAGAAGGAGCTGGATTGTGGGAAGGTCTAAGGGACCCCTTGGCAGCACAGGAGCACTCAGCTGGAGTTTGTGGCAATAGCTATTTGCCATTGAGTACAGAAGCACTTCCACATTTGATAATCAACGCAGCTCTACCACTGTGGACTGCCTGACCATCAGTTTTAACGGCAACAGTAATAGAAAAAAAGTATTTGGGGGCACATGGGTGGCTCAGTCAGTTAAGCATCTGACTTTGGCTCAGGTCATGATCTCATGTTTCATGGGTTCGAGCCCCGCATCGGGTTCTGTGCTGACAGCTGGGAGTCTGGAACCTGCTTCAGAATCTGTTTCTCACTCTCTCTCTTTGCCCCTCCCCTGCTTACACTCTGTCTCTCTCTTTCTCAAAAATAAATAAACATTAAAGAAACAAATTGGTTTAAAAAAGAAAAAAAAAATTATTTTGAAATCTTGTAAAAGACAGGTGAGAATGAATGAGTGAACAAACGAATGCAAAAAGAGCCTGGGTGGCTCAGTTGGTTAAGGCGACTGACTCTTGATTTCAGCTCAGGTCATGATCCCAGGGTCATGGGATTGAGCCCCATGTCAGGCTCCATGCTGGGTGTGGAGCCTGCTTAACATTCTTTCTCTCTCCCTCTGCCCCTCCCCTGCTTGTGTGCTCTCTCTCTCTCTCTCTCAACATAATAAATAAACATAAAAAAAAAAAAAGCGCAGGGTCAACTACGTGGCTCAGTTGGTTGAGCGTCCAACTTGGACTCAGGTCCAGTCAGCCAGGCAATGAACTCAGGAAAATGTGAAACATTATTCAGCAAGTAGGGAGGAAACAAATCAAAACAGGGAGGAGAGCACTAAAGACAAATAATAGTATCATTCTGGAGAACTCAAAAGGGGGAAAAGCAACACCAAGCAAGATAAGCAAGGAGAAACACAGAGGCCTATGGGAACAGCGCCTTCCATTCCAGGCTCTCTAGAAAATTCTCTGAGTCCTTAGGCCCCAAAATCATACTAGGTCAGCAGAGTCCATGCTCACACTAACACTTCACCCCTTAGGCAACTGTTGCCATGAACAAAGCAGCACTGAGGCACCAAAAGAAAAAAAGGACGTTGACTTTGTGAGACAAATTTAATCATGTTTCCCAATTAAAACTGATAAGGAGTTTTACTTTGTTATTCACTTATAGGCAATTTAAAATCCATTCCCAGTAAGAGATAAGGTTAAGTAAACACAGAATGATCTATCTGACCTCAAGGTAGAAAACTGCTGCATATTCCAGGTAGGGATTTCCAATCATCCAGTCAACACAGAATGCAAACTCACACCAAGTAGAGAATTCAGAAACTGCACATGAGTGAGAAAGTTAACTTTTTTCTTTTGAGGCTCTCCATTACACCATGCATTCACACGGATCTAAGATTTATCTCTAACGGAACCTGTCACCAGAAAGGCTTTCTTAATTATGATGCTGGTGTGATTAAGAAAAAAATGGCCATTAGAAGAGATTTCTACTTTCCTGTTGACCTCAGACACAGGATACCACGGAGGGCAAATATCAAATGAGGTGGTTAGGGTTTTCATATCAATAGAGATTAATCTAAACAAATTCAACTGCGCTGGTAGCTGCACGTGTCCGTAAGCAGAAAATCTGGAGAGAATGAGCATGGGTAAAAGGGCTATGAACCTATGGCAAAGAGTGGGCGTGCTCCGCCTGCT
The DNA here is from genome assembly GCF_046562875.1 of Panthera onca. NCBI lineage: Eukaryota > Metazoa > Chordata > Mammalia > Carnivora > Felidae > Panthera > Panthera onca. The sequence goes on from NC_138343.1 coordinate 76,441,534, forward strand.
AGCTTTCTTCTCCTTTCAGAAACTGAAGTGAGGTGTATATATGAGAAAGCAAATCGATTGTCAAAGAGGAAGCCACAGAGGCCAGGGTCAGAAGAAGAAGGGGGTAAGGGGAAGAAAACCTTTCAAACTTGACTCCAACTGCTAAGATATAAAGGCTATGCCAATACTTACACAGAAAGGCAGCCGATCTCTGACTTTGGGAAATGTTTCATGGCCCCTGCGGATAAAGAGATAATTGCACCAGAGCCCCCTGGAAATATTTACCCTGTTTCTGGAAAACACAACTGCTGTGATTTGACAGTAGGTCCAAGTACTGAAAGGAAGATATTCAGCTAATACATAGTTATTATTGATAATATAATTTAATATAATCAAGTACTCACAACTTCAATACATTTTGTTTAAATAAGAGAGAACAGGAGGGGGAATTATACAACTAACTTGCAGTGTAGAGAGGATGGTATCTATTTTTTTTAAATATTTATTTATTTTTGAGACAGAGAGAGCACATGAACAGGGGAGGGTTAGAGAAAGAGGGAGACACAGAATCTGAAACAGGCTCCAGGCTCTGAGCTGTCAGCACAGAGCCTGATGCGGGGCTCGAACCCACGGACTGCGAGATCATGACCTGAACCGAAGTCGGACGCTTAACCGACTGAGCCACCCAGGCGCTCCAGGAGGATGTATCTAGATGGATCAATATAAGAGGTTCAAATGAATTAATGTATGCTTTGAATTTAAGTTAGATACTCAATTTGCCATAAAAATTACTAATACTTCACAAATATTTATTCTATAAGATAGTATATTGAGAAAAATTCTAAACATAATCAAAATCTCTTCTAGAAATCCAATATTTCACTTTGGACTGGAAAGAACTTTCCAGTCCACTTAAAAAAGTGTAAGTCCAGAAATAACTAGCCCAGGGCTCAATAACATTTATTTGTTTTTCTTTGAGAAACATCAATAAGACTGTCTTAGTTGTTGATCCTGATTATTCTTCAAGCCCCACCTTCCCTGGAAAAGTCTTTTTCCCTGACGATAGAAAACAAAGGTGATCTCTCCCTGTCCTAAGTTTATCCTATTAGTACTTATATTTATAGCATAGCATGAGCTGTATGAGGTCATCTTTATGTGTGTATATGCTTGTCTCTCTAGCGAATGCATAAGTTCATCAAGGACAAATGTATATTGTGTTCACTTTATATTTTCCACAGTGCCCAGCATCCTGCCTGGTGCATAGTAGATGTCTATAATATGACTGATTAATGCTACTAAAGCTCCAAGACATAGGCCAGGGAGGAATGAAAAGTAGAGAGAAAGGTGGAAGATAGGAGAAGGAAAGAAAAAGGAGAAGGGGAGAGAGGAGTAGGAAAGCTGTAAGTGGCAGGACCCGATGTAGTATCTGAAATGCTACTTCAGGGGTCCATTTAGTGACACAATATTATGGGGGGCCCAATCCAGTCCAAGGCAATTCCCTGATTTCATGACTATGACAACCCAAGAAACACCCATCTAGGTGATAAGAACTTAAAGGAGTCAAAATCTGCTCTCAGAACTTTTCAGATATCTGTGGAACAGGAAGACATTGCCAATTTTTCAAACATATGCCAATTGAGTAGATTTTTCATGTCAAGCTTTATTAGTGAGAATTCAGCCTTGTCTGCACTATTGATGAGATCAAGGATCAGCATTTTTTTCTGAGAGAAGCAAGAGTTACACTTTTGCTGAAGTGCCCCTGATCTGTACATGATTAAGTGTCCATCCTTTTCCTGCTTGGTTTGAAATTCACCCCTGCCAAAAATATCTCCAAAATTATTGCTGTACAAAAATAAAATGCAACACCCTAAAAAAACTTAGAATACTTGTTATGTTTTTAGATGTCACACAATTCCCTTAAGACAGTTCCACATGGCCTGGCATGATGAGCGCATAATTCTAATGAGTTGCATCTGAAAAGCCCTAATTCTTAATATGTCTAATACCACTGGCTTGACTTATGCCCAGTCCTGACCCTATAAGCTCCTCAATGGCTACCAAGTTGGTGGTCATTCCTTGCCCTCCACTTCCTAAGGTTTTCTGGGGTAGCTAGGCTGCAAGAAAGAAAGAATATACTGCTTGTTTCTTTCAGTTGTTGCTTGGCATGAGGTCCGGAACCACTGCCTGGTGGCTTGAGCTCAAGCCTGAGCTTCACAGAAAAACATACAGAAAAAAACAATGTTATTACACTAGATTTTTCAGTCTAGTGGGGGTGTGACCATGTCCCCCAAGTCTGTACAGCTAAACTCCTTGGATCCTAACCAGTTTCCAAGCATTAAGAGAGAAGATGAGGAAGGTGAGGGTTACAGAAGAAAGGATGACATCACAATGGGTTATAAGCCAGCCCCAGCTGTAATTATATTCTTAGAAAAGTGGTAAAAATTTACACTGTATTCAGTGCCTTATAAAACTTACTTTTTGTTAGATATTTTTATAAAAATTTTTAACATTTATGTATTTGTGAGAGACAGAGAGAGACAGAGCACGAGTAGGGGAGGGGCAGAGAGACAGGGAGACACAGAATCTGAAGCAGGGTCCAGGCTCTGAAATGTCAGCACAGAGTCTGATGTGGGGTTCGAACCCACAAACTGTGACATCATGACCTGAGCTAAAGTTGGGAGACTTAACCAACTGAACCACCCAGGTGCCCCTTGTTCAATTTTATAAGGGATTCAATTCATTTAAAAAGGGCAATATCAATAAATAACATGATTTGGAGAACATTCATAACTAAATTAAATGTTATGATTTAAAGTATGTAATTCCCTAGGATTTTAATGTGCACATGTATGACAAGTGGATCTTGTTAAAATGAAGGTTCTGATCCAGTAAGTCTGGGATGGGGCCTGAGATTCCACATTTCTGACAAGCTCTCTGGCTAGGTTGGTGCTGCTAGTCTTAGGAATACTTTTCAGCAAAGACACTAGACTACAATGGTTTAGAAAAAGTGCAGACTTGATAGAATTTTTCAAATGTATTTAGCTGATTTAATGACAAAAAGGAACGTCCTACCACAAAGAGCTTAAATAATTTACCCCTGAAATAGTTACAAAAATCAGTCCTATATTGGCCACAGATAAAAGTTCAATAAATTTCAAACAGGACAGATTGCATTCTCTGATACTGATGCGATAAAATTATAAATTCAAAGCACAAACATTAAGAATTAAGAATGAAAATGTAAAAATAACTACCAAGAGTGAGATAATTTAAAGTCCTTGTTAATAACTTTGAAAATCCAGGAGAGGGGGCACCTGGGTGGCTCAATCAGTTGAATGTCTGACTCTTGCTCAGGTCATGATCTCATGGTTGTGAGATCAAGCCCCAAATCAAGCCCCACATCAGGCTCTACGCTGAGCATGGGGTCTGCTTAAGATTCTCTCTATCCTTCTCCCTGGGCCCCTCCCCTGCTTGGGTGGATGTGATGAAAGAAAGAGAAAGAAAGAGGAAGGAAGGAAGGAAGGAAGGAAGGAAGGAAGGAAGGAAGGAGGGAAGGAAGGAAGGAAGAAAGGAGAAAGAAGAAAGAGAGAAAATAAATGCTGGAGAAATTTATGACTTTTGACAAAGATACAAATTACCAAAAATAACTCAAGAAAAGACAGATATTCTAAAGAAACTTAAGATAATTTTTAAATTGCCTAAGCCTAAATATTCCCCAAAACACAAAGACTAGAGAGTTTTACAGATGAAGTTATTCCAAATTTTGAGGAATAAATATTTAAATATTTATTAAATTTTCCAAAGAAAAAGTAGAAAGTTTTCCAATTATTTATACAAAGCCATGTAACGATTCCAAAATTTAACAGAAAACTATATCCCAATTTCACTCATAAATATTGATACAAAAATCATAAATAAAACACTACAAAATAAAATCAAACAATGTTTTAAAAGACCTCATTTATAAAATCAAACATCAATTGTAGATTTGATTGGAAAAGTAAGAATCAAATGGTACTTTCTTAACATGATCAAATATACTGTGCAAATAAAAAGCTAACATCCATGCAGGAGAGTGAAATTCTAGAAGGATTTACATCAAAGCAATGATGCTTAAATCACCATTATTACTTAACATTCCTCAAGACATATTAACTAATTTAATTAGACAAAATTATTACTAACATTATTTAAAATGATTAATAAAAAGAGGAGATAAAATTTCATTGGTTTCACAATATAAAAGTTCCTCAGAAAGTTAAAACTTTATAGGGTACAGAACTACCCTATAATCCAGCAATTGCACTGCTAGGTATTTACCCAAAGAATACAAAAGTACTTATTCAAAGGGATACGGCACCCTGATATTTATAGCAACATTATCTACAATAACCAAACTATGGAAACAGCCCAAATGTCCATTGACTGATGAATAGATAAGGAAAATGTGGTATATATATATATATATATATATATATATATATATATATATATAATGGAATATTACTCAGCCACAAAAAAAAGACAAATCTTACCATTTGCAATGATAAGGATGGAACTGGAGAATATTATGCTAAGTGATATAAGTCAGTCAGAGAAAGACAAATACCATATTATTTCACTCATATATGGAATTTAAAAAACAAAAGAAACGATCACAGGGAGGAAAAGAGATATAAACCAAGAAACAGACTCTTAACTATAAAGAACAAACTGATGGTTACCAGAGGGGAGGTGGGCAAGAGGATGGGTGAAATAGGTGATGGGGATTAAAGAATGCACTTGTGATGAGCACCAGCTGTTTTTTGCTTTGTTTTGTTTTGTTTTAATGTTTGTTTATTTTTGAGAGAGAGACATAGAGCACGAGTGGGGGAGGGACAGAGAGAGAGGGAGTCACAAAATTCGAAGCAGGCGCCAGGCTCTGAGCTGTCAGCACAGAGCCCAACGCAGGGCTCAAACTCACAACTGTGAGATCATAGCCTTAGCCGAAATCAGACGCTTAACCGACTGAGCCACCCAGGCGCCCCAACCAGGTGTTGTATGTAAGTGTTGAATCACTAAATTGTACACCTGAAGCTAGTGGTACACTGTACGTTAACTATTTATATTTTAAATAAAAACTAAAAAAGAAAAAAAAAGATTATCCAAAGTAAAAAATAAATAAATAAATAAATAAATAAATAAATAAATAAATAGATAAATAAATAAATAAATAAATAAATAAGTCTTTTGACTGCAATCTAACTTAAAATTGCCAGCAGACCCATAGAACATTTCAGGAAAAAAAAAATTTTCTGTGTGTAAGAAATTAAACTAATTAGACTTATTTGGTATATTAAATTACATGGGAAGTATTGTCAAATAAGTAATATAAAACCCTCTTAGATAATATATAGGTAGATATATTATTAACATAAGCATCTTAGAATTATATAAAGCTCCTAGAAATCTGGGAAAAAAACCAAAAAATTTTCATTAGTTTCAGATAATAAAATTTTATGTATGGAAAACCAAGAGAATCAACTGGGGAAAAAACATTAGGAATACTAAGATAAACTAATAAGACTGTCACTGCAAAATGGAGATACAAAAAAATCAACAACTTGAACAATGATCAAAAATATAATGGGAAAATATCTAATTCCCAGTAGAAACAACAAAACGAACATAATACTTGGAAAAAATATAAGCTTATAATACTCATGTATTTTGTAAACTAGAAAAATCTACTAAGAAAAATCTTGAGCAAATGGAACACCATACTCTTTTCTTAGATAAAAATATAAGTTTTCCTTAAATGAATGTATAAATCCAATACATTATCAATTATCAGATAGCAATTAATTACCCCTTGTCCAAATTCATTATTCATTGGCTGCTCTACAAAAATGGATCCAGATCCTTTAAATTTTATTTTTCCTTTGCCAGCTAACCAGTAGAGTGCACTTTGTCAAAGAGAAACTGTATGAGGAAGAGTTTTTGCCTCCTGGTTCCCTCCTGCTTACTCTCCAGACTCCTGAGAGTACAGAACTTCTCCAAAACCTAGCTCCTTCAGTGCACAGCCACCAGAAGATTCCTAGTACCACTGTCCTCACGAGATTTTGTTCACCTTCCAATGATCAGCTTTTCCTGGCACCTTGTGGTGCATACTTCCAGCAAGTCCCACCAGTTCAGCATTGAAGCAACCTCTCTACTATCGAGTAAGCCAGTCTCTACCAACATCTGGCTATCAGTCTGGGGGCTCTTCCTTGGCTTTACCTCATTTAGTGTAGGAGTGATGGCTGCTCCTTATATCTGCTATTCCTATATTCCTTAGAGTTTTGTTTACTTTTATGAGTCAATACCTTGTTGTTGTAATCCTTTGTTGAAATTAATAATTATTTACATTAAACTTTACCAATTCAAATCACTGTGTGGTTTCTCTCCTTTGACTGATACACTAATCAAATACCAAATAAGATTTTTTTAATATGAAATTTATTGTCAAATTGGTTTCCATACAACACCCAGTGCTCATCCCAACAGGTGCCCTCTTCAATACCATCACCCACCCTCTACTCCCTCTCATCACCCATCAACCCTCAGTTTGTTCTCAGTTTTTAAGAGTCTCTCATGGTTTGGCTCCCTCCCTAACTTTTTTTCCCCGTCCCCTACCCCATGGTCTTCTGTTAAGTTTCTCAGGATCCACATAAGAGTAAAAACATATGGTATCTGTCTTTCTCTGCATGACTTATTTCACTTAGCATAACACTCTCCAGTTCCATCCACATTGCTACAAAAGGCCATATTTCATTCTTTCTCATCGCACATAGTATTCCATTGTGTATATAAACCACAGTTTCTTTATCCATTCATCAGTTGATGGACATTTAAGCTGTTTCCATAATTTGGTTATTGTTGAAAGTGCTGCTATAAACATTGGGGTACAAGTGCCCCTATGCGTCAGCACTCCTGTATCCCTTGGGTAAATTCCTAGCAGTGCTACTCCTGGGTCATAGGGTAGATCTGTTTTTAATTTTTTGAGGAACCTCCACACTGTTTTCCAGAGCAGCTGCACCTGTTTGCATTCCCACCAAGTGCGAGAGGGTTCCTGTTTCTCCACATCCTCACCAGCATCTATAGTCTTCCGATTTGTTCATTTTAGCCACTCTCACTGGCATGAGGTGATATCTCAATGTGGTTTTGATGTGTATTTCCCTGATGAGGAGCAACATTGAGCATCTTTTCTTGTGCCTGTTGGCCATCTGGATGTCTTCTTTAGAGAAGTGTCTATTCATGTCTTTTGCCCATTTCTTCACTGGATTATTTGTTTTTAGGGTGTGGAGTTTGGTGAGCTCTTTATAGATTTTGGATACTAGCCCTTTGTCCAATATGTCATTTGCAAATCTCTTTCCCCATTCTGCCAGTTGCCTTTTAGTTTTGTTGATTGTTTCCTTTGCAGTGCAGAAGCTTTTTATATTCATGAGGTCCCAATAGTTCATTTTTGCTTTTAATTCTCTTGCCTTTGGAGACGTGTCAAGTAAGAAATTGCAGTGGCTGAGGTCAGAGAGGTTTTTTCCTGCTTTCTCCTCTAGGGTTTTGATGGTTTCCTGTCTCACATTCAGGTCCTTTATCCATTTTGAGTTTATTTTTGTAAGTGATGTAAGAAAGTGGTCTAGTTTCATTCTTCTGTATGTTGTTGTCCAGTTCTCCCAGCACCATTTGTTAAAGCGACTGTCTTTTTCTCATTGGATAAGCTTTCCTGCTTTGTCAAAGATTAGTTGGCCATACTTTTGTGGATCCAATTCTGGACTCTCTACTCTATTCCATTGGTCTATGTGTCTGTTTTGTGCCAATAACATGCTGTCTTGATAATTACAGCTTTGTAGTAGAGGCTAAAGTCTGGGATTGTGATGCCTTATGCTTTGGTCTTCTTCAATATTACTTTGGCTATTCGGGGTCTTTTGTGGTTCCATACACATTTTAGGATTGCTTGTTCTAGCTTCGAGAAGAATGCTGGTGCAATTTTGATTGGGATTGCATTGAACGTGTAGATAGCTTTGGGTAGTAGTGACACTTTAACAATATTTATTCTTTAAATCCATGAGCATGGAATGTTTTTCCATTTCTTTATATCTTCTTCAATTTCCTTCACAAGCTTTCTATAGTTTTCAGCATACAAATCTTATACATCTTTGGTTAGGTTTATTCCTAGGTATTTTATGATTCTTGGTGCAATTGTGAATGGGATCAGTTTCTTTATTTGTCTTCTGTTGCTTCATTATTAGTGTATAAGAACGCAACTGATTTGCGTACATTAATTTTGTATCCTGCGACGTACTCATATATTCATGCTAGAACTTAGCAGACTTTTGGTGGAGCGTATCCGGTTTTCCATGTATAATATCATGTCATCTCCAAAAAGTGAAAGCTTGACTTCATCTTTGACAACTTTGATGCCTTTGATTTCCTTTTGTTGTCTGAATACTGATGCTGGAACTTCCACCACTATGTTAAACAACAGCGGTGAGAGTGGACATCCCTGTCATGTTCCTGATCTCAGGCGGAAAGCTCTCAGTTTTTCCCCAATGAGGATGATATTTGCTGTGGGCTTTTCATAAATGGCTTTTATGATGTTTAAGTATGTTCCTTCTATCCTGAGTTTCTTGAGGGTTTTTATGAAGAAAGAATGCTGAATTTTGTCAAATGCTTTTTCTGCATCGATTGACAGGATCATATGGTTCTTTTCTTTTATTAATGTGATGTATCACATTGACTTGCTAATTTTGAACCAGCCCTGCAGCCCAGAAATGAATCCCACTTGATCACAGCGAATAATTCTTTTTATACGCTGTTGAATTCAATTTGCTAGTATCTTATTGGGAATTTTTGCATCCATATTCATCAGGGATATTGGTTCTCTTTTTTTACTGGGTCTCTGTCTGGTTTAGGAATCAAAGTAATGCTGGCTTCATAGAATGAGTCTGGAAGTTTTCCTTCCCTTTCTATGTTTTGGAAAGGCTTGAGAAGGATAGGTATTATCTCTGCTTTAAATGTCTGGCAGAATTCCCCAGGAAAGCCATCTGGTCCTGGACTCTTATTTGTTGGGAGATTTTTGATAACTGATTCAATTTCTTCACTGGTTATGGGTCTGTTCAAGTTTTCTATTTCTTCCTGTTTGAGTTTTGGAAGTGTGTGGGTGCTTAGGAATTTTTCCATTTCTTCCAGGTTGTCCAGTTTGTTGGCATATAATTTTTCATAATATTCTCTGATAATTGTTTGTATTTCTGAGGGATTGGTCATAATAATTCCATTTTCATTCATGATTTTATCTATTTGGGTCATCTCTCTTTTCTTTTTGAGAAGCCTGGCTAGAGGTTTATCAATTTTGATTATTTTTTCAAAAAACCAACTCTTGGTTTCATTGATCTGCTCTCCAGTTTTTTTAGATTCTATATTGTTTATTTCTGCTCTGATCTTTATTATTTCTATTCTTCTGCTGGGTTTGGGGTGTCTCTGCTGTTCTGCTTCTATTTCCTTTAGGTGTGCTGTTAGATTTTGTATTGGGGATTTTTCTTGTTTCTTGAGATAGGCCTGGATTGCAATGTATTTTCCTCTCAGGACTGCCTTCGCTGCATCCCAGAGCGTTTGGATTGTTGTATTTTCATTTTCGTTTGTTTCCATATATTTTTTAAATTTCTTCTCTAATTGCCTGGTTGACCCACTCATTCTTCAGTAGGGTGTTCTTTAACCTCCATGCTTTTGGAGGTTTTCCAGACTTTTTCCTGTGGTTGATTTCAAGCTTCATAGCATTGTGGTCTGAAAGTATGCATGGTATGATTTCAATTCTTGTATACTTATGAAGGGCTGTTTTGTGACCCAGTATGTGATCTATCTTGGAGAATGTTCCATGTGCACTCGAGAAGAAAGTATATTCTGTTGCTTTGGGATGCAGAGTTTGAAATATAACTGTCAAGTCCATCTGATCCAATGTATCATTCAGGGCCCTTGTTTCTTTATTGATCCTGTGTCTAGCTGAACTATCCATAATTGTAAGTGGAGTATTAAAGTCCCCTGCAATTACCACTTTCTTATCAATAAGGTTGCTTATGTTTGTGATTGTTTTATATACTTGGGGGCTCCCGTATTTGGCACATAGACATTTATAATTGTTAGCTCTTCCTGATGGATAGCCCCTGTAATTATTACATAATGCCCTTCTTCATCTCTTGTTACAGCCTTTAATTTAAAGTCTAGTTTGTCTGACATAAGTATGGCTACTCCAGCTTTCTTTTGACTTCTGGTAGAATGATAGATAGTTCTCCATCCCTTCATTTTCAATCTGAAGGTGTCCTCAGGTCTAAAATGAGTCTCTTGTAGACAGCAAATAGATGGGTCTTGTATTTTTATCCATTCTGATACCCAATGTCTTTTGGTTGGAGCATTGAGTCCATTTAAATTCAGTGTTATTATTGAAAGATATGGGTTTAGAGTCATTGTGACGTCTGTAGGTTTCATGCTTATAGTGATGTCTCTGGTACTTTGTGGTCCTTGCAACATTTCACTCAGAGAATCCCCCTTAGGATCTCTTGTAGGGCTGGTGTAGTGGTGATGAATTCCTTCAGTTTTTGTTTGGGAAGACCTTTATCTCTCCTTCTATTCTGATTGACACACTTGCTGGATAAAAGATTCTCAGCCGCATATTTTTTTCTGATCATCACATTGAAGATTTCCTGCCATTCCTTTCTGGCCTGCCGAGTTTCAGTAGATAGGTCTGCCACTACTCTTATGTGTCTACCTTTGTAAGTTAGAGCCTGTTTATCCCTAGCTGCTTTCAGAATTCTCTCTTTATCCTTGTATTTTGCCAGTTTCACTATGATATGTCATGCAGAAGATCGATTCAAGTTATGTCTGAAGGGAGTTCTCTGTGCCTTTTGGATTTCAATGCCTTTTTCCTTCCCCAGATCAGGGAAGTTCTCAGCTATAATTTGTTCAAGTAAACCTTCAGCCCCTTCCTCTCTCTCTTCCTCTTCTGGAATTCCTATTATATGGATATTGTTCCATTTGATTGCATCACTTAGTTCTCTAATTCTCCCCTCATACTCCTGGATTTTTTTTATCTCTTTTTCTCAGCTTCCTCTTTTTCCATAATTTTATCTTCTTATTCACCTATTCTCTCCTCTGCCTCTTCAATACGTGCTATGGCCACCTCCATTTTATTTTGCACCTCATTTATAGCATTTTTTAGCTCCTCATGACATTTCTTAGTCCCTTGATCTCTGTAGCAATAGATTTTCTGCTGTCCTCTATGCTTTTTTTCAAGCCCAGCGATTAATTTTATGACTATTATTCTAAATTCTTGTTCTATTATATTGCTTAAATCATTTTTGATCAATTTGTTAGCTGTTGCTACTTCCTAGAGTTTCTCTAGAGGAGAGTTCATCCGTCTCATTTCCTTGGGTAGTCCCTGCAGTGGCTCGAAACTGCAGGGCACTTCCCCTGTGCTGTCTGGAGTAACTTGTGTTGGTGGGCGGGGCCGAAGTCAGACCCGATGTCTGCCCCCAGCCCAGTGCTGGGGCCACAGTCAGTCTGGTGTGTACTAATCTTCCCCTCTCCCAGAGGGAGGACTCACTGTGGAGTGGTGTGGCCCCTGTCTGGGCTACTTGCACATTGCCAGGCTTGTGGTGCTGCTTCGATGGGATCTGGCATATTAGCCAGGGTGGTTCCGCAAGGTGCACAGCGGTGGGAGGGGCAGGCTTAGCTTGCGTTGCTGCTGGTGGTCCCCTGAAGGAGGGGCCCTGCAGCACCAGGAGGGAGGCAGACCCGTCAGAGGGATGGATCCACAGAAGCACAGCGTTTGGTGTTTGCACGGTGCAAGCAAGTTTGGTGACAGGAACTGGTTCCCTTTGGAATTTTGGCTGGGGGATGGGAGAGGGATATGGCACTTGTCAGAGCCTTTGTTCCCTGCTGAGCTGAGCTCTGTCTTCTGGGGCTCAGCAACTCTCCCTCCCAGTGTACTCTCACCCTCCCAGCTCTCCAAGAGCAGAGCTGTTGACTTTTAACATTCCAGATATTATGTCCCACTGGCTATCAGAACTTATGCAGTCTGGCCCCTCCACTTTTGCAAGCCAGACTCGGGGGCTCTGCCTTGCTGGGTGGGCTGCCCCTCCACCGTCCCGGTTCCCTCCTGCCAGTCCATGTAGCACGCACCGCCTCTCTGCCCTTCATACCCTCTTCTGTGGGCCTCTGTCTACGCTTGGCTCCAGAGAGTCAGCTCTGCTAGTCTTCTGGCAGTTTTCTGGGTTACTTAGGCATATGTGGGTGGAATCTAAGCGATCAGCAGGACGAGGTAAGCCCAGCGTCTTCCTACACTGCCATCTTCCAGGTATTCTCCCAAATAAGATCTTTGTGAACTGGATAAAATTATTCTTAAGCTCTTTGGAAAAAAATAAACAAATGAGAACAGCTCAGAGATTTATTGAGAACAAGAGTAATGTATACAGATGGATTTACTATAAAACCAATAAAGCTTAAACCTCAGGGTGCCACACCTGCATGGATCACTTTCAAGGCCCTGGGAGGGTTCTAGCAATGTATTTATATGCTCATATGATTTTGTTAAAATTTTACATGTAAGGTATTTTAACTGCAATTGGTTAAGACATCTATCTCTCTTTTTTAAAATGTTTATTTATTTATTTTGAGAAAGTGAAAGCACACAAGCAAGTGGAGGAGGGGCAGAGAGAGAGGAAGAGAGAGAATCCCAAGCAGGCTCCATGTTGTCAGCACAGAGACTGATGCAGTTCTGGATCTGAAGAACTGTGAGATCATGACCTGAGCCAAGATCATGAGTCAGACACTTAGCCGACTAAGCCACCCAGGTGCCCCCAAGACCTCTCTTTTCATTCCAGTTCCCTCTTCATCACACTTTCCCTTGTGATGGATAGTACTGGAGAGGACTTAGGAATTTTGAGAACCAGCTAAGAGAAAGTTGACTGGAAGATTCATTTAGTTTGGATGTAGTTGGATATATTTATGTGGTATTCAGTCACTTCAGCGTATAAGGTATAGGCTAACCATACTATGGGAATAGTTTCTAAAAACATTTTACTGTCTATTATGCCAACTCCCTCTGATTCAGGACATGAAAATACAATATGACAGTGATATCAACAACATATTTGTTAATGAATGCCAACATTTCAATAAATACACAATATCATTCATGGGGGAAAAAAACACTAAATGCCTAAAATCTTACAGCTCATATATTAAAGAAATTTTGTGGAGGTTTATAGAAGTTGGGAAGCCAAACTTGAAGTTTCTCCCAATTTACATGACATTACCAATGATAAGGTATAAAGGTGAAAAAAATTTATTTTGATTATAAGAAATTATAAACTTTAATTATAAAAATGTTTCAATAAAAAAAATATATGATAGAAAAAAGACTTTATTTTTCCTATCTCTATATAGAAAATTATATTATAAAATTATTTGATACGAAGAGACAATCAAAAAGTAAATAGTCAAAAAGTAGGGGGAAATCATTATAGAAAGGTGAGAGGCAACAGATAAAAATATTGATTGTTTTCCAGCTGTTATGATGTTTGAAGTAATTATCTTCCAAAATTCTGTAATTTGTGATGATTTTTTTCTCTTTCTAAATCAATATTCCTTTTTGTACTAATTTTTTTGTGATTTTGTATTCTTTTTCTTAAACTATATTAGCATTAGGTCACACAAAAGCTGGATCCACCTTGACAGTAAACTAGGAGTTCTACTAGATTTTTTAAATTTTTTTTTTTTTAATGTTTATTTATTTTTGAGACAGAGAGAGACAGAGCATGAATGGGGGAGGGTCAGAGAGAGGGAGACACAGAATCCGAAACAGGCTCCAGGCTCCGAGCCGTCAGCCCAGAGCCCGACGCGGGGCTCGAACTCACGGACCGCGAGATCCTGACCTGAGCCGAAGTCGGCCGCTCAACCGACTGAGCCACCCAGGCGCCCCTCTACTAGATTTTAATAGCAACAATAATTGGTACTTCAGTCAAAATAGACAAGCTGATAAATGAAACATAATCAAGGCTAAAGTACATATAAAAATTTCTTTTGTAAAAAGTTGCATTATCTATACATTGGGAAACGATAAAACTATTCAATGACAGAATTGAGTCATCTGGCAAATCTTTTGGGAAAAGAATAAAAGTTAATCCCTACGTCACTCCTTAGACCAGAATAAATTCTGGTTGGATCAATTATTTTAAATGAAACTATAAAGACTGTGGAAGAAAATACAAGAGAAAAACTTAATTTTGCCTAAGTACAACATGAAACCCAGAGACCAAAATGGAAAAATAGATAAACTTGACTACATAAAAATATGAAAGATGTTTGGTTCAGTGGAGAAGATAAAGAGGAATAAGACAAGGCCCAAAGGTTATGCTGTCAGATGAGTGTGTAATATAGGGAAATTCCTAAATCTTAGACAATTAGGCTAAAGATTTGAAGAAAAGAGAAGAGGCATGAGCTCAGTGGATGGATCAAAGCTGAAAAATGATAACATGTTAATTAAGAGTCATAAAATAACTTACAATATTCTAATGTTTATCTAAAAGATTGGCAAACATCTTGACTGCTCCTTCATGAGTTTTTAGGTCAGATTTTTTTTTTAAATTAAAATATAAATCCAGGGGCACCTTGGTGGCTCAGTCAGTTGAGTGTCTGACTCTTGATCTCTGCTCAGGTCATGATCTTATGGTTCGTGAGTTCAAGGCCTATGTCAGGCTCTGCTCTGTCAGTGCAGAGCCTGCTTGGGATTCTGTCTCTCCCTCTCTCTGCCCCTCCCTTGTTCTTTCTCTCTCTCTTTCAAAATAAATAAACTTTAAAAAAAACATACATCTAATGATTAAAAAGAAGTTGATGGGAATTCATTATGCTGAAAATTCCTCCCTTTGTCAATTTTACTGTAAGATATCCATTCATTCAAGTGATAAGTATGTTAGTTTGCTCTGTGCAATGGTTACATATTAGTAAACTCAGGGAGGGGGAGTTAGATTTTAAATTTTTTAAGAAAAATGGATGAAACACAATAATGTTCTAAAATCCAAACTGAAATAATAAAAACATTATTAAAATCCTTAATTATCAAAACTTAGGGGACATTTACAGTTCAAGGCCCCTTCTCTTTAAGAGTTAAAAGATTAAGTGAAGGATCAAAAAACCACAGAACGTTTTTCAAAGGTAGCTATCATGAACAAAATCAAATAGACATGGGGTGTGGGATGATGCATAAGGAAGTAGGAAGTTTCTGTTTCTCTGCTGGACAAGTTTCAGTATAATTGCTTATTTGTTGCAAAAAAAAAAAAAAAATCTTGAGAAGTACTTCCATGATGGCAGGAAACAAGCTCCCCAAATATAGTTCTCTATAAAAATAATAAGAGCACCAGTAAAACTGTCAAAATTAGCTTTTTTCAGAATTCTGGAAATTAACCAAAGGCTTGCAGTAATCCAATTTTTCTTCTTTTCTCAAGAAAAAAGTCTGAATATCTGTTTAAAAAAAAAGCATTGTGGAATCTTTAATTTGCCCTATTCCTATCCCCATAGTAGTCTTGAAACCCAACAGATTTGCAATCACAGCAGCTGTTACACCAGTAGCTTAGAAGTCACTGAGATGGCAAAACAGGTTTAGCACTCCCCAAAAACCTCCATTCCCAAAGAATTGTCATCATATGACCTAAGTGGCAGCTTTCTGGAAATCCCCACTAATGGGGCTTCTTTTTTGACCTAACTCAGCACTTGCTCAGTGGAATAGCCTTTTCCCAACAGTGCTTGTCAAAAAAACCAAAAAATGCATGGCAATTATTTAACATCACAGCTGTTTAAGATAGCACTAACAGTTGGGCAAATAAGAGGCTGACCAGGAAAATTTTAAAGGAGAAGCTAGTGGATAAGGAGTCCTTAGGGACTTTGAAAAGCTCAACATCTTCCTGGGAATCTAAAAGGCCATGCACATGCAGAGATGTGAGTATGCCAGGAAAGATCTTAGAAGGTCCTAATATTTTCACCTCTGGCTAGCCTTGAGATTCTGTACAAACAGAAAATGAAGGCTAAGGAAGAGTTGCAAAAACTGCCTATCAGAATGCTGAGCATGGAGCCTGCTTGGGATTCTCTCTCTCTCTTCCTCTGCCCCTTTCCCCAACTCACACACACTCTCTTTCTAAAATAATTTAAAAAAAATTTAAAACAACAAAAATGAAGGTAGTAATGGAAGGATAAAGGAACAAGAAAGATATAATAAATATACAAAACAAAGAGCACAATGACAGATATGAATCCTACCAAACTGGTTATTAGATTAAATATAAAGGCAGGATTTGGAAGAATGGAGGAAAAAAATCCATGATCCAACTATATGCCATCCACAGAAGACAAATTTTAGATTCAAATACAAAAATAAGTTGAAAATAAAAGGATGAGAAAAGAGATATATGTATATAGTATGGAGTATCCAAAAACCTGGAGTGGCTGTACTAATATCAGACAAAATAGACTAAGACAAAAGAACATTTTATAGTAATAAAAGGGTAAATTTATCAGAAATAAATGACAGTTATAAGCATG
The DNA here is from genome assembly GCF_046562875.1 of Panthera onca. Classification (NCBI taxonomy): domain Eukaryota; kingdom Metazoa; phylum Chordata; class Mammalia; order Carnivora; family Felidae; genus Panthera; species Panthera onca. Next base: position 76,458,115 of record NC_138343.1, read on the forward strand.
TATGCATATAATAACAAAACCTAAAAATGTGTGAAGTAAAAAGTTACAAAACTGCAAGGAGAAATGGCCAGTTCAACAGTAACAATTGGAGACTTCAAAAATGAATAGTACAACTAGGCAGAAGATCAAAAAGGAAATAGAAGACCTGAAAACACCATAAACCAACTAGACATAACAGACATTTAAATAACACTCCACCCAACAAAAATAGGATGTACATTTTTTTTAAGCTTATTTATTTATTTTGAGAGAGAGAACAAGTGGGGTTGGGGCAGAGGGAGAGAGGGGAGAGAGAAAGAATCCCAAGCAGGCTCCATACCACCAGTGCAGAGCTTGATGTGGAGCTGAAACTCACAAACCATGAGATTATGACCTGAGCCAAAACCAAGAGTCAGATACTTAATCGACTGAGCTACCCAGGCACCCCAACAGAATGTACATTCTTTTCAGACACACACAGAATATTCTCCAGGATAGATCATATGCTAGGTCATAAAACAAGCCTCCATACATTCACAAAGATTTCAGTCATACAAAGCATGTCCTCCAACCACAATGGAATAAAATTAGAAGTCAATAAATAAAGAAAATATGGAAAATTCATAAATACATGAAAATTAAGCATCATACTCTTATATAACCAATAGGTCAAAGAAGAAATCATAAAAGAAATTATTAAGTATGCTGAGATTAATGGCCATGAAACAGTAAAAATGAGATGCAGTGAAGGCAGTGTATACAGGTAAATTTATAGCTACGCATGCCTGTGTTAAATCAATAACTTAATGTTTTAACTTAAGAAACTAGGAAAATAAATGCAAACTAAGCCTAAAGCAAGGATAAAGAAGAAAATAATGAAGAGTGGAAATAAGTGAAATAGAAAATAAAAAACTAATAGAAAAAAATCTTCTAAGTTCTTCTAAAAGATCCAAAAAATGACAAACCATTAGCTAGAATGACCAAAAAAAGTAAGAAATAAAAATAAAAAACTGAAATTAGTTCCTTAAATCTGGAATGAAAGAAAGGACATTACTCTCAACCTTATACAAAGAAAAGAATCATAATTACGTGCCAACAAATTAGATAACCTAGATGAAATGGAGAAATTCCCAAAAAGGTACAAACTACTGAAACTGACTCAAGAAAAAAAATAAAAGAAAATCTGAATAGACCAATAGGAAGTTAAGAGATTGAATTAATAATAAAAATCTTCCCGGGGCACCTGGGGGCTCAGTTGGTTGAGCGTCCAACTTTGACTCAGGTCAGGATTTCACAGTTAGTGGGTTCGAGCCCCGCGTCAGGCTCTGTGCTGAGAGCTAGGGGCCTGGAGCCTGTTTCGGATTCTGTGTCTCCTTCTCTCTGCCCCTTCCCTGCTCATGCCTCTGTCTCTCTCTGTCTCTCAAAAATGAATAAATGTTAACAAAAGATAAAAAAAAAAAAATCTGTCCACAAAGAAAAGCCTAGACGCAGATGGCTTCACTAATGAATTCTCCCAAATATTTAAAGTGAAATTATCACGAATTCTTCACAAATTCTCCTAAAAAATAGAAGTATGAAAATTTCCCAGTTCAATCTATAAGGTCAACATTACCCTGATATCGCAACCAGACAAAAACATGACAAGAGAAGAAAACTACAAACCAATATCTCTTATGAATATAGACATAAAAATTCTCAACAAAATACTATCAAACAGAATCCAAGAGATTATATATCATGACAAAATGAAATTTATCACATTTTTTTAAAGGCCTGAACTGATAGGCAATGGAAAGATAACTCTTTGTGGATTGATTCTAGACCAGTTTGGGGGTTAAAGAGGTGAGTCTCTAAGATCAGGTTAACTTTATATTAGTAACTCTAATGAAAATGGGATTAAGTTTCTCAGAACATTCATGACTTATTTTAAAGATTTTATTTTTTTTAAGTAATCTCCATACTCAATGTAGGGCTCGAATTCACAACCCCAAGATCAAGAGTCGTATGCTCCACCAACTGAGCCAGGCACCCCATGACCTATTTTAAAGCTTCTCAACCTAAAAGCCACCCAGCTAAAGGAAATCCAGGGTAAACAATTTTGTAAAAACACACAGAAGTCTATGGAAATGATACAAATGTGTTAGCAATTGAAACCAAGGTTATTTCTTTACCTACCAGCTTTGTGATCTTGAGCAAGACACTTATACTCTCAAATCCTCAGTTGCCCCTTCTGTAAAACAGAGATAACAAAACCCTTCATAAGGTTGTTGCAGCAATTAAATGAGATTTAATAGGTTGATGTATAGTACTAGACACATGGGAAGGATCGGATGGATGCTGGCTGTTGCAGGTTGCCCTTGTGACCTATGTTCCTTATTCTGAAAAGGGAAGGGGAAAGCTCAGGTGTACTAACGTCTGTCTGTCCTACATGTCAACCTGCTACTCTTAAATGGGAGTGGAGAAGGCTCAGCTCCCCACAGAATTGTTCCTCAAGTTCCAGTTAGTACCTACCACTTCCTCTACCATTTCCCTGTCAATCATTTATAGGGGTAGGGTGTGTACTTCCAGCTCTTCCTCTGTCCTCAGGGAAGCCCTGCTCCTAGGCCTGCATCACCAACCACCATGTCACTATATGGCAATCTCTCAGGAACCTGTTTTGTAAGCTTTGGAGAGTGGATTATTACATCATTTCTTCTTATGTAAAATGAGAAATTAAACCACAGGAGAACCGAGTCTTGACCAAGGTTTCAGATAGTATGCTTTTTCATTCAAAAGAGATAAAAATATATACAATTTTGAGTCATCAAGGTTAGATAGCCAGACAGACCTGGCAAAGCTGAACTAAACAAAGTGTTTCATCTCTCTGTGATTTATTATCCTCAACTTTAAAAAGACTACTGTGAAAATTCATAAAACAGTAAAGATAAATTGTCCACCACAAGACTTGGTGGTTTGGAGATGGTGCTTCTTAAAAGCTTGCCCCTCATCATTTTTCTTAGTTTAAAAAATTCGTTTTTTTTTAAAGGTTTTATTTAAATTCTAGTTAGTTAACATACAGTGTAGTATTTGTTTCACGTATAGAATTTAGTGACTCAACACCCAGTGCTCACCATCACTAGTGCACTTCTTAATCCCCATCACCTATTTACCCCATGCCTCCACCCACCTCCCCTCTGGCAACCAACAGTTTGTTCTCTACAGTTAAGAGTCTCTTTCTTGGTTTGCATCTCTCTCTTTTTTCCCTTGGCTCATTTGCTTTGTTTCTTAAATTCCACATATGAGTGAAATCAAATGGTATTTGTCTTCCTCTGACTGACTTCTCTCACTTAGCATAATACTCTCTAGCTCCATACATGTTGTTGCAAATGACAAGATTTCATTCTTTTTTGTGGCTAATATTCCATTGTATATATGTACCACATTTTCTCTTTTCTTTTTATTTTTTTAATGTTTATTTTTGAGAGAGAAAGAGACAGAGTGCAAGAGGAAGAGGGGCAGAGAGAGAAGGAGACACAGAATCCAAAGCAGGCTCCAGGCTCCGAGCTGTCAGCACAGAGCCTGACACAGGACTTGAACTCACGAACCATGAGATCATGACCTGAGCTGAAGTCTGACACTTAACCAACTGAGCCACCCAGGCACCACTGGTAGCACATTGCCTTTACCCATTCATCAGTCGACGGACACTTGGGCTGTTTCCATAGTTTGGCTACTGTAGATAATGCTGTTATAAACATGGGGATGCATGTATCTCTCTGAATTAGTATTTTTGTATTCTTTGAGTAAATACATAGTGGTGCAATTGCTAGACTGTAGAGTAGTTCTATTTTTAACTTTTTGAGGAACCTCCATACTGTTGTCCAGAGTGGCAGTACTTCATCAAAATAAAAAGCTTCTGCACAGTGAAGGAAACAATCAACAAAAGTAAAGGCAACCTATGGGATGGGAGAAAATATTTCCAGATGACATATCAGACAAAGAGTTGGTATCCAAAATATATAAAGAACTTATATGTATTTTTTTTATTTTTTCTTTAAAACTTACATAATTATGTTTTAAAGAAAATCTATGCAGCTATGTTTGAAAACATATGTGGCTATATTTTAAAGAAAAAATACAAACAGTACATGGGTTTTCCCACAACCAGTTATACTCTTCCAAATTTCTAGGTTCCTGGGAGAAAAAAAAAGTCATGGGGCACCTGGGTGGCTCATTTAAGCGGCTGACTTCGGCTCAGGTCATGATCTCGTGGTTCATGAGTTTCAGCCCTGCATCGGGCTCTGTGCTAACAGCTCAGAGCCTGGAACCTGCTTCAGATCTGTGTTTCTGTCTCTCTCTGCCCCTACCCTGCTAACGCTCTGTCTCTCTCTCTCTGTCAAAAATAAATAAATTTTAAAAATATATATTAAAAAAGAAAAAAAAAGTCATGACACAAATAAAAGGCAGTTTTTATTAGAAATAATAATTAATGGAGGGGCCAAGATGGTGGAGAAGAATGGAACTTTTTTTTGCCTGTCTTGTCCCTGAAATGCAGCTAGATCAAGACCAAACCATCTTGCACACCTAGAAAACTGATTTGAGGATTAACACAACAATCTGCACAACTTTAACCACAGAACTTAGCAGTCTTTTACTTCCTTCAAAATGATGAAATGAAGGAATTCATCCCTACAGAAAGAACAGGAAAAAATAACAGCCAGGGACTTAACACAGATAACGGGCAAGATGTCTAAACCAGAATTTAGAATGACTATAAAAAGAATACTAGCTGGAGTTAAAGAAAGCATAGAATCCCTTTCTGTGGAGATAAAAGAAGTAAAAATCTAGTCAGGATGAAAATAAAAATGCTATAACTGAGCTGCAATCCTAATGGATGCCACAGTGGCAAGGATGGATGAAGCAAGTCAGCGATATAGAAGACAAATTTATGGAGAATAATGAAGCAGAGAAAAAGAGGGAAACTAAGGCAAAAGAGCATAATATAAGAAGTAGAGAACTCAGTGACTCGTTAAAAAGGAATAACATCTGAATCATAAGGGTCCCAGGAAATGAAAAAAGATAAAAAGGGGTAGAAGGTTTCTGTGAGAAAATCATAGCAGAAAACTTTTCTGACCTAGGGAAAGACACAGACATCAAAATCCAGGAAGCACAGAGAACTCCCATTAGATTCAACAAAAACCGACATCAACAAGGCATATCATAGTCAAATTCACAAAATAGTCAGGCAAGGAAAAAATCATGAAAGCAGCAAGGGGAAAAAGAAGTCCTTAACCTACAAGGGAAGCCAGATCAGGTTTGCAGCAGACCTATCCACAGAAACTTGGCAGGCTAGAAAGCAGTGGCAGGATATATTCAATGTGCTGAATTGGAAAAATATGCAGCCAAGAATTCTTTATCTAGCAAGGCTGTCATTCAAAATAGAAGAGATAAGAATTTTCCCAAACAAAAACTAAAGGAGTTTGTGACCACTAAACCAGCCCTGCAAGAAATTTTAAGGGGGAATCTCTCAGGGGAGAAAAGACGGGAGAAAAAAAAGACCAAAAGCAACAAAGACTAGAAAGAACCAGAGAACACCACCAGAAACTCCAACTCTACAGGCAACATAATGGCAATAAATTCATACCTTTCAGTTCTCACCCTAAATATCAGTGGACTGAAACCTCCAAGCAAAAGACATAGGTTAACAGAATGGATGAGAAAACAAGATCCATCTATATGCTATTTAAAAGAGACCCACTTTAGACCTAAAGACACCTTCAGATTGAAAGCAAGGGGATGGAGGAGGTTCTCTGAGTTTGCTTCCAAATGCATCTGCAATTCAATATGTCTAACCAATCCCCCCCCCCAAACTAAGCCCTCCAATCCCAATAACCCCCGAGTCTTCTTTGACATGGACATTGGAGGGGAGTGAGTTGGGTGAATTGTCTTAGAATTGTTTGCAGATACTGTACTGAAAACTGCAGAAAATTTTCGTGCATTGTGTACAGAGAAAAAGGCATTGGACCCACCACTGGGAAACCTCTCCATTTCAAAGGATGTCCTTTCCATCGAATTACTAAGAAATTTATGATTCAGGGTAGAGACTTCTCAAATCAAAATGGGACAGACAGAGAAAGTATTTATGGTGGAAAACTTGAAGATGAAAATTTCTATTATAAGCATGACCAGGAAGGCTTATTGAGCATGGCAAATGCAGACTGCAATACAAATGGTTCTCAGTTCTTTATCACAACAGTTCTGACTCCTCATTTGGATAGGAAACATGTGGTATTTGGCCACATAATTAAAGGAATGGGTGTGGTAAGGATACTGGAAAATGTATAAGTGAAAGCTGAAAAACCTGCCAAATTGTGTGTTATTGCAAAATGAGGAAATTGAAGAAAGGGGATGACTGGGGCATATTCCCAAAAGATGGCTCTGGTGACAGTCATCCAGATTTCCCTGAGGAAGCAGATAGAGACTTAAAAGATGTAGATAAATTTTTACTAATAACAGAAAACTTAAAAAATATTGGAAATACTTTTTTAAAATCCTAGAACTGGGAGATGGCCATTAAAATATATACAAAGGTTTTAAGATATGTGGAAGGTTCAAAGGCTGTTATTGAGAAAGCAGATAGATCGAAGCTGCAACCTACAGCTTTAGGCTGTGTTCTGAATATTGGTGCTTGTAAACTGAAGATGTCAAATTGGCAGGGAGCAATTGACAGTTGTTTGGAGGCTCTTGAAATAGACCCATCAAATACGAAAGCATTGTACCATAGAGTTCACGGATGGCAAGGATTAAAAGAATACGATCAAGTTTTAGCTGATCTTAAGAAAGCTCAGGAGAGAGCAGGGAAGATAAATCTATCCAGGCAGAACTGCTGAAAGCCAAACAAGAGATAAAGGCACAGAAAGATAAAGAGAAGACAGCGTATGCACAAATGTTTGCCTAATAAGGAATTCAGTTTTACTTAAATATACATTGATTGTATAAAGGCAATAAGAAAATTTAAAGGTTTCTGTCTGTTACAGATGATCCCTGATGTGTTCCTTTGATACTTCAGTTTCTCATTGTTTACAGTTTAGGAATACCGAAAAGGGTTCACTCTTTTTTTTTTTTTTTTTTAGAAAAGGGTTCACTCTTAATAAAACAGTGTTACAAAATACAAAAAAAAAAGAAAAAAAGAAAGAAAAGAGAAAAGAAAAGAAAAGGAAAGAAAAGAAAAGAAAAAAGAAAAGAAAAGAAAAGAAAAGGGGTTGGAGAACCACCTATCATGCTAATAGTCACCAAAAGAAAGCCTGAGTGGTCACACTTATATCAGATAACCTAGATTTTAAAATAAAGACTGTAACAAGATATGAAGAAGGGAATTATATCATAATTCAGGGCTTTATCCACCAAGATCTAACTACTGTAGACATTTATGCTCCAAATGTGCAAGCACCCAAATATATAAATGAATTACTCACAAACATACAGAAACTCATTGACAATAATACCATAATAGTAGGGGACTTTAACACCCCACTTACAACAATGGACAGATCATCTAAACAGAAAATCAACAAGGAAACAATGCTTTGAATGACACACTGAACTGGATGGACTTAACATATATTAGAACATTTCATCCTAAAGCAGCAGAATATACATTCTTCTCAAGTGCACATGGAACATTCTCCAGCATAGATCACATACTGGGACACAAGTCAGTCCTTAACAGGTATAAAAATATTGAGATCACACCATGCATATTTTCAGACCACAACATTATGAAACTCAAAATCAACAACAAGAAAAAACTTGGAAAAATAACAAATACTTGGAGACTAAATAAAGAACATCCTACTAAATAATGCATGGGCTAACCAAGAAGTTAAAGAGGAAATTAAAAAGTACCTGGAAGCCAGAGGCGCGGGGCGGGGAGCACCTGGGTGGCTCAGTTGTTTAAGTGTCCGACTCTTGATTTCAGTGCAGGTCATGATCTAACAGTTTCGTGAGTTTGAGCTCTGCATCAGGCTCTGTGCTGATGGTGTGGAGCCTGCTCAGGATTCTCTGTTTCCCCCTCTCTCTGCCGCTCCCCCACTTGTGTTGTCTTTGTCCTTCTCAAAATAAATAAACTTTTAAAAAATTTATTTTTTTAATTCAAAAATAAAGAAAAAAAAAGTACATGGAAGCCAATGAAAATGATAACACCACAGCCCCAAACCTCTGGGACACAGCAAAGGTGATCATAAGAGAAAAGTGTATAGCACTATAGGCCTTCCTAAAGAAGGAAGGTCTCAGATACACAACCTAACGTTACACCTTAAAGACCTGCAAAAAGAACAGCAAATAAGACCCAAAACTAGCAGAAGACAGGAACTAATAAAGATTAGAGCAGAAATCAATGCTATTGAAATAAAAAAAAACAGTAGAACAGATCAATGAAACCAGGAGCTGGTTCTTTGAAAGAATTAACAAAATTGATAAACCACTAGCCAGTTTGATAAAAAAGAAAAAGGAAAGGACCCAAATAAATAAAATCAAGAATGAAAGAAGAGAGATCACAACCAACACAGCAGAAATACAAACAATAATAAGAGAATATTATGAGCAATTATATGCCAATAAAATGGGCAATCTAGAAGAAATGGACAAATTGCTAGAAACATATAAACTACCAAAACTGAAACAAAAAGAAATAGAAAATTTGAACAGATCCATAACCAGTAAGGAAATTGAATTAGTAACCAAAAATCTCCCAAAAAATAAGAGTCCAGGGCCAAATGGCTTTCCAGGGGAATTCTGCCAAATGTTAAAAGAAGGTTGACGCCTATTCTTTTGAAGCTGTTCCAAAAAATAGAAATGGAAGGAAAACTTCCAAACTCATTCTATGAAGCCAGCACTACCTTGATTCCAAAACCAGACAAAGACCCCACTAAAAAGGAGAACTATAGACCAATTTTCCTGATGAACATGGATGCAAAAATCCTCAACAAGATACTAGCCAACCAGATCCAACAATACATTAAAAGAATTATTCACAACCAAATGGGATTTATACCTGGGATGAAGGGCTGGTTCAATATCTACAAAACAATCAATGTGACATATCACATCAACAAAAGAAAGGACAAGAACCAAATGATCCTCTCAAAAGATGCAGAGAAAGCATTTGACAAAATACAGCATCCTTTCTTGATAAAAACCCTCAAGAATGTAGGGATGAAAGGATCGTACCTCAAGATCATAAAAGCCATATATGGAAGCCCCAACTCTAATATCATCTTCAATGGGGAAAAACTGAGAGCTTTCCCCCTATGGTCAGGAACAAGACAGGGATGTCTACTCTCACCACTGTTATTCAACATAGTATTGGAAGTCTTAGCCTCTGCAATCAGTTAGCCTCTGCAATCAGACAACACAAAGAAATAAAAGGCATCCAAATCAGCAAGGAGGAAGTCAAACTTTCAATCTTCGCAGACAACATGATACTCTATATGGAAAACCCAAAAGATTCCACCAACAAACTGCTAGAACTGATCCATGAATTCACCAAAGTCGCAGGATATAAAATCAATGCACAGAAATTGATTGTATTCCTATACACCAACAATGAAGCAACAGAAAGAGAAATCAAGGAATCGATACCATTTACAATTGCAGCAAAAACCATAAAATACCTAGAAATAAATCTAAGAGGTGGAAAACGTATACACTGAAAACTATAGAAAGTTTATGAAAGAAATTGACGAAGACACAAAAAAATGGGAAAAATACTCCATGCTCATTGATTGGAAGAACAAATATTGTTAAAATGTCAATACTACCCAAAGAAATCTACATATTCAATGCAATCACAATCTGAATCTGAATAACAACAGCATTCTTCACAGAACTAGAACAAACAATCCTAAAATTGTATTGTATGGAGCCAGAAAAAACCCCAATGAGCCAAAGCAATCCTGAAAAAGAACCAAAGCTGGAGGCATCACAATCCTGGACTTCAAGATGTATTACAAAGCCGTAATCATCAAGACAGTATGGTACTGGCACAAAAACAGACACTCAGATCAATGGAACAGAATAGTGAACACAGAAATGGACCCACAAACATATGGCCAACTAATCTTTGACAAAGCAGGAAAGAGCACCCAATGGATAAAGACAGTCTTTTCAGCAAATGGTGCTGGGAAAACTGGACAGCAACATGCAGAAAAATGAACCTGGACCACTTTCTTATACCATACAAAAAAATAAACTCAAAATGGATGAAAGATCTAAACAGAAGACAGGAAGCCATCAAAATCCTCAAGGAGAAAGCAGGCAAAAAACATCTTTGACCTTGGCCGCAGCAACTTCTTGCTCAACATGTCTCTGGAGGCAAGGGAAACAAAAGCAAAAATGAACTATTGGGACCTCATCAAAATAAAAACCTCTGCACAGCAAAGGAAACAGCAAAACTAAAAGGCAAATGACAGAATGGGAGAAGATATTTGCAAATGACATATCAGAGAAAGAGTTAGTGTCCAAAATCTACAAAGAACTTCTCAAACTCAACACCCAAAAAACAAATAATCCAGTGAAAAAATAAGCAAAAGACATGAATAGACACTTCTCCAAAGAAGACATCAAGATGGCTAACAGACACATGAAAAAGTACTTAACATCACTCATCATCAGGGAAACACAAATTAAAACCACATTGAGATATTGCCTCATACCAGTCACAATGGCTAAAATAAACGAACTCAGGCAACAATAGATGTTGGCAAGGATGCGGAGAAAGAGGATCTCTTTTGCACTGCTGGTGGCAATGCAAGCTGGTGCAGCCCCTCTGGAAAACACTATGTAGGTTTCTCAAAAAATTAAAAATAGAACTACCCCATGACCCAGCAATTGCACTACTAGGTATTTATCCAAGAGATCCCAGTGTACCGTCAAAGGGGCGCATGCACCGCAATATTTATAGCAGCACTATCAACAACAGCCAAAGTACGGAAAGAGCCCAAATGTCCATCGACAGATGAATGGATAAAGACGATATGGTATATATATACAATGAAGTGTTACTCAGCAATCAAAAAGAATGAAATCTTGCCATTTGCAACTATGTGGATGGAACTAGAGGGCATTATGCTAAGCAAAATTAGTCAGAGAAAGACAAATATCATCTGAGTTCACTCATATGAGGACTTTAAGATAGAAAACAGATGAACATAAGGGAAGGAAAGCAAAAATAATATAAGAACAAGGAGGGGGACAGAATATAAGAGATTCTTAAATACAGAAAACAAACTGAGGGTTGCTGGAGGCATTGTGGGTGGAGGGATGGGCTAAATGGGTAAGGGGCATCAGGGAAGACACTTGTTGGGATGAGCACTGGGGTTATACATAGGGGATGAATCACTGGAATCTACTCCTGAAATCATTATAGCACTATATGCTAACTTGGATATAAATTAAAAAAATAAATAAGTAAACAGAAAAATAAATAATAATTAACAGGGGCACCTGGATGGCTCAGTTGGTTGAGCCTCCGACTTTGGCTCAGGTCATGATCTCACAGTTCGTGAGTTCGAGTCCTGTGTCAGTCTCTGTGCTAACAGCTTGGAGCCTGGAGCCTGCTTCGGATTCTGTGATTCTGTGTCTCCTTCTCTCTCTCTGCACCGCCCCCCTCCCCTGCCAGGCTTGCGCTCTGTCTCTCTCTCTTTCTCAAAAATAAACACTGAAAAATTTTTTAAAAAAAAAGAAAGAAATAATAATTAACACAGTAACATGAGAAGAAACTTGAGAGACATTCTGAAGATAAGTTTCAGTCTGACAAAATCCCCAGAAAACTCATCCTTGTGTGTAAAGCAAGGGAATAACCCAAAGGTAGAAGTAAAAATGAAAAAAAAGAAAAAGAAAAAAGAAAAAGAACGAAGTAAGCAGTCTAGAAATCCAAAGGTAGGGGAGCAAATATTGATCCAAGATGGTGGCCTGGCCCATCCTTGGAGTTCTGGATTCCTAATGCACAAATAGAATCCTCATTTTTCTGCAATGGCATTGGGGTCTACCCTGCAAGCTTCTTTTTAAATAATTGTTGAGTCTTACAAAGAGTTTTAAATTTGCTCTGCAGCATGGCCCACACACATCCTTGGGAGAGCAAAGCACACTGTGATTCCCGGGCCTCTATGGCTCTCATGCAATGTCCCAGCACAATGATACACAGCTTCTCCACATCCTTTTCCTACTGGGGAAAAGGCTAGAAATATTTTTTTGTCAAATATGTGATGTTTGAGTAATTACATTTCTTTTTCACATTTTGAAGCATATCATTAAAGAACTGGCAACCTCAAAGTTCTCCTTCAGCAAGTAACCGGTGGGAACTATAGGCCATCTCCTTAAAATAGCCATCTCCTCGTTTTGTTCACTGTGGACTTGCTGGTGTCATCAAAAAAATTTTTTGGTCCTTTTTAGAAGTTATGAAGACTGTGAATGTTTGGGAAATGATTTTTTTAAGAAGAAAAGAAAAAGAAGAAAAATTGTCAAACAAAACTGTCTGAAAAGAAACACTTCATAAGCTTATGCAGACAGCATTCCTGCCACATTTGTCATACATATTGCTCTACTTTCATGAAAAAGGAACCTCTTTGGGTCATCATCGCTCATTGTTCACTACACAGAAAGGCACTGGTAGCTAAGACTCCACCTGTTACCCTGAAGCAGTTTTTTTTTTTTTTTTTTTTTTACAACCATACAGGCAACACCCCATCAGAAGCTGATCTCTGAATCATGGCATTTTTAAGAGATTTTGTCAAGAACGGGAACATTGTGGAGAGCCCTCCTCCACCACTCAGAAGAGGGAAATCTTAAAAAGTACCTGGAACTATAAGCAGAGGTTTCGCTTTTTCTACAAAAAAAGAAAACCCATTCTTGTTTCACTTTGGAAAAGAAATATATATCCTTTATCCGTATTACCTGTCAGTTCATAATTACATGAATAAAATAAATCTTTCCATGAAAACCCTACAGTCATCATTGTGGATACTGTGGAAAAACAACACGCTTTCTTGGCTAAGCTGCCAGGTTGAAAAAAGAGAGCTGTGACTGATATCCTTTTAACTTTTTTAAAAAAACAGAATTTATTTTTTAGAGCAGTCTTAGGTTCACAGCAAAATTGAGCAGAAGGTATGCAGATTTCCCATTATGTCCCCTGGCCCCACACATGTACAGTCTTTCCCATTATCAACATCCTGTATCAGAGTGGTACACTAGTCATAATCGAGGAACCTACATAGACACATCATCATCACCCAAAGCCTATACTCTGCATTCGGGTTCATTTTTCGTGTTGTACATTCTGTGGATTTTGACAAATGTATATCATATATCTGCCATTGTAGTATCTCGGAATAGGTTCACTGCCCTAAAAATTCTTTTTTTTTTTAATTTTTTTTAAATGTTTTTATTTTTGAGACAGAGAAAGACAGAGCATGAGCAGGGGAGGGGCAGAGAGAGAGGGAGACACAGAATCTGAAGCAGGCTCCAGGCTCCGAGCTGTCAGCAGAGAGCCCAACGCGGGGCTCGAACTCAGACTGTGAGCTGAGTTGAAGTCATGACCTGAGCTGAAGTCGGATGCCAGCCGACTGAGCCACCCAGGTGCCCCACCCTAAAAATTCTTTGTGCTCTACTTACACTTCCCTTCCCCCGCCCATGGCAACTACTGATCCTTTTTCTGTTTACAGTTTTGCCTTTTCCAGAATGTCATAAAGTTAGAATCACACAGTATATAATCTTTTCAGATTAGCCTCTTTCCTTAGTAATATGTATTAAAGTTTCCTCTGTGAATTTGCATGGTTTAATAGCTTCTTTCTTTTTGCGGGGGCTGAATAATATTCCTTTGTATGAATGTACCACAGTTTATGTATCCATTCACCTATGGAAGGACATTTTGGTTGCTTCCGAGTTTTGTCAGTTCTGAATAAAGATGCTATAAACATTCACATGCAGGTTTTTGTGTGAACATGGGTTTTTGACTCTTTGGGGAAAATACCAAGTAATGAAATTGCTAGATCATATGGTGAAAGTATGTTTATTTTTTAAAGAAATGGCCCAAATGTCTTCCAAAATGACTACACCAGTTTATAATTCCACCAGCAATGAACGAAGAGTTCCTGTTGCTATACCCTCCCTATCAACATTTGCTATTGTCACGTTTCTACATTTTAGCCATTTTAATAGGCGTGTAGTGGTATATCATTGCTGTTTTAATTTGCATTTCCCTAATCACATATGATGTGGAGCATCTTTTCATACACTTATTTGTTACCTATATATATTCGTTAGTGAGGTATCTGTTCAGATCATTTGCCCATTTTTATTTATTTCTTTAATGTTTATTTTAGAAAGAAAGAGAGCATGCATGTGAATGGGGTGAGGAGCAGAGAGAGAGAGAGGAGAGACAGAATCCCTCTCTGCACTGTCAGCGCAGAGCCTGACTCGGGGCTCTATCCCACAAACCATGAGATCATGACCTGAGCTGAAATCAAGAGTCAGATGCTTCACCAACTGAGCCACCCAGGTACCCCTCATTTGCCCATTTTTAGATTAAGTTTTCTTATTTAAACTTCTAAGACTTCGTTGTATATCTTGGGCAATAGTCCTTTATCACATGTATCTTTTGCAAATATTTTCCTTCAGTCTGTGGCATCCCTACTTATTCTTTTGAGAGTGTTTTCACAGAGCAAAAGTTTTTTATTTCATTGGGGGTGCTGACAGAGCAAAGCCTGCTTGGAATTCTCTCTCTCCCTCTCTTTCTCTGCCCCTCCCCAACTCACACAACTGCACTCTCTCTCAAGATAAATAAATAAACATTAAAAAAATTAAAAAAACAAAATGGCTTCACCAGACCCAAAGGGATCCAAAATTTTTTCCTATGTTATCTCCTAAGAGTTTTGTAATTTTGTGTTTTATAGCTAGATCTATGACTCATTCTGAGTTAACTTTTGTGAAGAGTGTAGATTTATTTGTTTACATGAAGATATCCAGTTGTTCCAGCACCATCTGTTGAAAATACCACCTTTCCCCCATTATATTGTTTTTGCTTTTTTGTAAAGGAGCTATTGCCTATATTTATCTGGGTCTATTTCTGGGATCTCTATCCTGTTCTGTCGATCTATGTGTCAATTCTCTCACCAATACCATACGCTCTTGATTACTGTAGCTGTTGAGTAAGTATTGAAGTCAGATAGTGTCAGTGCTCCAACTTTCCTCTTCTCCTTCAATATTGTTTTGGCTGTCCTAGGTCTTTTGTCTCTACATAAAAACTTTAGAATCAGTTTGTTAATATCTACAAAATAACTTGTCTGGGATATTGATTGTAACTGCATAGACTCTATAGGTCAACTTGGGAAAAACTCTCTCTCTCTGCCCCTTGTGAGATTCCCTCTCTCTGCCCTTTGCTCACTTGTGCCCTCTCTCTATCCAAAAAAAAAAAAAAAAAAAAAAAAAAAAAATTTTAAATACGCTTTTTGTTACTCAATGTGTTAACAAAGAATATATGAATTATTATATCACAAATTTTAAAAATATTTTTATAACTGTATTTCATTAGTTTCCTTTGTAATCCAATTTATTTTATTTTATCCATTTAAAAATATTACTCTGAGAAGAGTCTCTAGGTTTCACCAGACTAGCAAAAGGTCCACTGCACAAAAAGCTCATGGTTTTTCTGAAAAGGAAGTTGGAATAGAAGTATCTGATGAAGGGATGCCTGGCTAGTTCAGTGGGTGGAGCATGTGACTCTTGATCTTGGGGTTGTAAATTCGAGCCCCATATTGGGTGTAGAGATTACTTAAAAATACAATCTTTAAAAAAAAGTATCTGGGTATGCCTGGGTGACTCAGTTAAGCAACTGACTTTGGCTCAGGTCATGATGTCACAGTTTGTGGGTTCGAGTCCTGTGTCAGGCTCTGTGCTGACAGCTTGGAGCCTGGAACCTGCTTCAGATTCTGTGTCTCCCTCTCTCTCCGTCCCTCCCCCACTTGAGCTCTATCTCTCTCTCTCTCTCAAAAATATAATAAACATTAAACATTTTTTAATCAATAAATTTAAATAAATAAGTAGATAAATAAATAAATAAGTACCTGATAAAGACAGTATATATGCTCTCCAAGTATTGGAACCATCATGAGCAATCTCAAGAGATTACTTAGGCTCTCAGTCACTCATCATAGTGATTGGAAGACCACTTGCTGCTTGTTTTAATGCTAATAACCTCATTTACTAGCAGCGATTTAGCTCCGGAAGCTGCCTAGATTCTTGTTTTTGACCTTATAGGATGCCTAAAATCCTACTTACAGTTGTTGTGTCCATGATTCCATACTTTTAAGAGGAAAATGATTATTTTGGCCACTTCCCCAGATTCATGTTATATACATTGCCTAATTTCTTATGTTTACTTGTGCCTTTTAGCCTCAGACATGGAATCAGCCATTTCTGCAAAGGACCCTTGATGCTCTTTCAGTGGAAATGGTATTAGAGATCATATCATCCTGGACATTAGAGTGTCTCATGGGGTCAAATTACTCCTGGGCTATTTCAGTGGGACAGCAAAACAGGTTTTTCTTATAAAAGAATATCATATTGCTACTTCCAATCCAGTTGCTAAAGGTCAGGGTTCCTACTAAAATTCTTGATTTCCTCCAAACTGAATATCTTACACGAATCCTTTTCCTGATAAAACTAATGTAATTATTTATTTACTTTATCCCACAATTTAAGTTAAAAATAATACAGTATCAATACAAATATTAATTCTGAACATAGTTCGAAACTTTCTAATGATTCCTTTTGGTTTCAGATAGGTAGCTGTTTTTACCTCCTAACAGAAGGATCTCCTCTATCTTGAGATATGAAAAAACCCTAGGAGATCTGTTTCCATACAATAGTTTGTCATCACCCTTGGGTCCATCTATAATGACTTAGTTATAAGTACCAGGCTCATATGATTTCCAGCTAAAAATCAATTCATCTCCTCTTTAATTTCTAATGACATCAGAATCCTTATATTTGAATGCATACATTCTTAACTTTGTTAAATCCTGGCCTCATCTTCAAAAATTTTACATTTTTGCATCTTTTCATACCTGTAAGTTCTTGTCATTTTCAATGTGCAACATTCTCTTATAAGTTTAAAATATAATTGATTGCTATTCTAAAGTTTCCATCATACACATCAAATAGACTCTCCCAGGGCATCTGGGTGGCTCAATCGGTTAAGCATCCGACTCTTGATTTCTGCTTAGGTCATGATCTCATGGTTCTTGGGTTTGAGCACCTTGACAGGCTCTGCACTGACCATGCAGAGCCTGTTTAGGATTCTTTATCTCCCTCTCTCTCTGCTCCTTCCCTCTTTGCACTCTTGAGCGCGCGCTCTCTCTCTCTCTCTCTCTCTCTCTCTCAAAATAAATAAATATTTTATAAAAAATTGACACTCCCACTTAGTATATTAACCACTCAAAAATTTTTTTATTTTTCTGCATGAAGATCAAGGAGGTAACTACATACTTTTATTGTACTTTATAATTCCACCAATTAACAAAAAATAATAATAGTAATACAGGCAATTCTGGCTTTGAGGTTTTGTTTGAAAGATTCTTGGCTCCTAGGTGAAATTCATATTACTAGGATTCCTTTTTTTTTTTTTTTTTTGTTAGAGAGAGAAAGAAAGAAAGAAAGAAAGAAAGAAAGAGAGAGAGAGAGAGAGAGAGAGAAAGAAAGAAAGAAAGAAAGAAAGAAAGAAAGAAAGAAAGAGCATGCACAGGGGAGAGAAGCAGAGGGAGAAAGAAAATCTTCAGCAGGTTCATCACGGAGCCAGACACAGGGCTTGATTCTATGACTTTGGGATCATGATCTGAGCAGAAATCAAGAGCTGGATGCTCAACTGATTGAGCCACCTAAGGCACCCCTTGGATTCTTATTTTATGTGCAGATACACATAGCGTAGAACTGCAAGTTCTCAGAAATCATGGGATAAATGCAAGTATCTACTACTTTAATATAATAAAAAGTCAGATTCCCCCCAGCCAACCTAAAATATTATAATATATAACGAGAGCACATGAAAGGGGAAAAAAGCCATTGATTGGAAACTGAATCTCATTCAGAATATTCAAGAGGGAACTTTTTATACTTTCATATTACTCCAGATTAACTAAGTCCTGCCAGAACTATTTCCTGAAACATTCCATTTTTCCCATAATACATTTTAATTGCAATTGAAATCCTATGCTTTATCATATTTTCATAGACTTAGCTTTTTTTGGTTTTAATGCAGAAATCCAAACTCTTGCCATGCCCCAAATTCCCAATTTTGCACTGTGTACTAACTGCATGTATCTGTACAGAATGAAACACAAAATTATATTCTTTAATACCAAGGTAAATTCATTGGCTCTCTGGCATTCAGGCCTTCAAACTACACTACCAGGTTTCAGGAGTCTCCAATGCAGACAGCGTCTTGTGAGACTTCTCAACATTCATAATCAAGTGAGCCAATATCTTATGATAAATATCTCTCTCTATCCCTCGCCCTCTCTCCACGTATATATTATACATTGGATATAAAATGGAGCAAAGACCTAAACCTAAAAACTAAAACAATAGGGGTGCCTGGGTGGCTCAGTTGGTTGAGCGTCCGACTTCAGCTCAGGTCATGATCTCGTGGTTTGTGAGTTCGAGCCCCATGTCGGGCTCTGTGCTGACAGCTCAGAGCCTGGGGCCTGCTTCAGATTCTGTGTCTCTCTCTCTGCCCCTCCCTCACTCACACTCTCTCCTTCAAAATAAATAAACATTGAAAAAAATTTTTTAATTAAAAAAAAAACTAAAACAATAAAACTCTTAGGAAAAAAACATAGGGGAAAAGCTTCATGACATCAGATATAGCAGTGTTTTTTCAGATATGCCATTAAAAGCATAGATAACAAAAGAAAAAGTAAATAAATCAGACTTTGTCAAAATATACAAGTTTGTGTCTCAAGGGGCACTATCAACAGAATGAAAAGGCATCCTATGGAATGGGAGAAAACAATTGCAAAACATATATATCTGATAAGGGATTATTATCCAGAATATATAGACTCCTCAACAACACTAACAAAAAACACACAAATAACCCTATTAAAACATGGGTAAATCATAGGACTTGAATAGACATTTCTCCAACTAAGATACACAAATGGCCAATAAGCACATGAAAAAATGCTCAACATCATTAAAGATTAGGGAAATGTAAATCAAACCACAGTGAAGTACTACTTCAAATCCCTTAGGATAGCTATTATCAAAAAACAGAAAACACGTGTTGATAAGGATGTGGAGCAATCACAATTCTTTTTTTAAATACTTATTTATTTTGAGAGAAAGAGAGAGCACGCACATGCATGGGGGGGGAAGGGCAGGTAGGAAGAGATGGGAGGTGGGGGGTGGGGGGGAGTGGAGAGAGAGAATCCCAGGCAAGCTGTGTGCTTGGAGTTTGATCTCACAAACCGTGAGATTATGACCTGAGCCAAGATCAAGAGTCAAGACTTAACCCACTGAGCAAAACAGGTGCCCTGAAACTAAAGTCTTGAGCATTGCTGGTGGGAATATAAAATGACGCAGCCATTAAAGTATGGCATTTCCTCAAAAATTGAACATAGAACTACCATATGATCCAGCAATTCCACTTCCCAAAAAAACTGAAAGCAGAGATTTAAACAGATATTTGTATATCGTGTTCATAGCAGCATTATTCACAATAGCCAAAAGGCAGAAACAACCCAAGCGTCTCCATGGATGGATGGATAGACAAACAAGATGTGGTATATACGTACATACGATGGAACATTATTCAGCCTTAAAAGGGAAGGAAATTCTAACACATGCAACAACATGGATGAACCGTTAAGAAGACAAGTACGCTAAGTGAAATAAAAGTCACAAATAAGACAAATATTGTCTTATTGCACTTATATGAGGTACCTAGAGTCTGCAAATTCATGAAGACAGAGCAGAATGATGGTTGCCAAGGGCTGGGGGGAGAGGACAGTTAGCAAGTTACTGTTTAATGGCTGCAAGAGTTTCCGTTTGGGAAGATGAAAAAGTTCTGCAGGTGGATGGTGGTGATGGTTGCACAACAATGTGAGTGTAACTAACGCTACTAAACTGTACACTTAAAAGTGGTCAGGATGGTCACTTTGAGGTTATATATGTATTATCCCAAAAAGCTTAAAACAAAAACAAAACCAAGCCAACAGTGCTGACTTGATGCATTCCAGGAAGTGTGAGGACTACATATGCTGTTTAGTAAAGTATAAATCATAGGACACCTCATAGGGCCTCCAAACGAGTTCCCTTCTTCCCTTCCCAAGGCGGCTAGATAATTGATTGCAGTCAGTAATCAGCTGGCTAAACAAAGGGAAATTCTCTATAAGGATGATTTACTGAATGCATTCCTATTATTGTTTTCCTTGCCCAAAGCTTTGCCTTTACACAAACACGCACGTGCGCGCCACCCTCCCACACACACACACACACACACACACACACACACACGCGCCACATCCTTAAAACGTTAACACCTAAAAAACCAAGAAGTCCATAAAACATTACCATGTGAAACAACAAAAGTGCCTTAAAAAATAACGGAAGGCAGCATCACGTCCACGTAGCTGCTGATTTTACTCCTATGGTCTGTTTTCGCTTCCAAGACCAGTTCCCGCACCAATGCCTTTTCGTCGCTAAGGCTTTAATTGTGAACAAACGTTGGACTGGATTGGGATGGTCTTCAATTGCCAGGTTCTACGTCTAAACTACATGCACTTGGTGCGTCCTCCAGCTGCAAAGAGAGCGGGCAGCCAAATCTCACAGTCCGTTTTTGGCTTCCACAGCACAAAGGGCAAGCGCTCTTCTCTCCTGCCTCTCTGCACTCCTCTCCCCCTGCCCCCCAGGTACGTCATCTCGCCCATCTTTTCTTCCTCCCTTTTCCCACTTTCGCTCTTTCAAGTGATGAGCTCGCGCAACCACAAGCCCAACACAAACCGTGCTTTCCTCTTGAGAAAAACTCGTGCCTCAAATGAGGCTGGAAACAGCGAGGACCTAGACGCGGGGTGGCCCCTCCGGTTCCTCCCTCGCACCCCGGAAAGGCAGTGCACCAGCTGTGGGGCTGCGGGCACCCCGGCATCGGGGCTGGCGGCCCGCTCCCAGCCGGGAACAACCTCCCTACTGTTCCTGCCGGCAGCGGGTGCCAGCCGCCAGCCCGGGCGCGCCCCGGCCTCCCCGGGTGCCAGGGTCGGATCGGGTGACCGCGCGGGCGTGCGCCCGGCGGTGGGGCCGGCCTCCGGGCCGAGGGAAGCCCGCCCCCGCCCCGCCCAGCCCCGCCGGCAAGGGCGCCCAGCTCCAGCTCCCGCCGCCACTCGCTGCCGCTCGCCCGGCCCGTCCGCACTCCCCGCTCCCCGCGCCGCAGCCATGGGCCCCGGAGCCTCACGGGCGCCGGCGCTGCGGCTCCTCGCGCTGGGCGCGCTGCTGTGGCCGGCGGCCGGCGCCTGGGAACTCACCATCCTGCACACCAACGACGTGCACAGCCGGCTGGAGCAGACGAGCGAGGACTCCAGCAAGTGCGTCAACGCCAGCCGCTGCGTGGGCGGCGTGGCGCGCCTCTTCACCAACGTGCAGCAGATCCGGCGCGCCGAGCCGCACGTGCTGCTGCTCGACGCCGGCGACCAGTACCAGGGCACCATCTGGTTCACCGTGTACAAGGGCGCCGAGGTGGCGCACTTCATGAACGCCCTGCGCTACGATGCCATGGTAAGAGGGCGCCTTGTTAGCGGGGAGGCTGGGGAGCCCTGGGGTGGGAGTCCCGAACCGAGAGGGAACCCAGTGCGGAGGAGCAGCGGACAGCGGGGCACCGAGTGGCCGGCCCGGAACAGGACGCAGAGCGCTGTGGGGAGAAAGCGACGCTCCCGCCGGCGTGCCGGGTAGATACAGACATAGAAGTCCTTTGGATGATTCTTTTTAAATGGATTGATGCGTTTGAGTCCCCCCCCCCCCCACTGGGGGGAGGCATTTAGAGGAGAGGGACACAGCCGTACCTCCCAGGGGAGTCAGCTGGGGTACATGGGAGCAGTGGCAGTTATCCAAAGCCAGGGTCAGGAGTAGGATGTTTTTTTTTCGTTTTTATTGGAAGGAAAACTCAACTCAAAGAGGTTGGGTACAGTGCCCTGGTCATGGGCTCCAAAAGGGAGACAAGATAAGAATGGATTGCAGATCCCTTTGATGTTGGAGCTTGAGCCCGATTAAGCTCACAAGCTTGGGGTAGATTCCTGGTGCAACTACCTTCTGTGTGCGAGTTATTTACTGTCTCTCGGGGCCTCAGTTCCAGCCTTTATAAAATGGGGAGAATAATTGTATCTGCCTCAGAGGGTTGACTGGCACATGGTGTGGCCTCTGTAAATGTTACTTTTATTACCAGACACTACTCTATATTTTTTTTAACAGAAGAAAGAAACTTCCAGAGAGACCCAAAATGCTGGAGCACTGGGGTTTCAGAGGATTTCAATAAAATCGCTTTGGCAGCAGAGATATAGGAAGGGAATCCAACTTAAGAGATGAGGCACTCTTAAAACATGTGCAAGAGTTTTAAATCCAAGCTCCCAAATGCTCTGTTAAAGGCAATGCCTTACTTCTTGGACTCAATTCTAGAAAATGAGCAGGGAGGGGTTTCACAGTAATAAATATGCCCAAAACATATATCTGGTTTATTTTTTTTAATCAAACTACCACCCAACTTTAACCCTGTGTAAAATCCTAGACTAAAGGGATTCTGTGGAGTAACTGGTGATAAGAAATCTTAAGAGCTTTATAAGAAGGAGAACAAAGCAGGGAAATCTGTGGAGCCCACATACAGGGAAAGGAAGGAGAGGTGTGGTCCAGGCTGGGATACAGAGGGCTAACAATACACTTGGTATGAGAAGAGCACAGAAGTTATTTTTTCCCTGGAAACGTGGAGAGAGGAAGATGGGAAAAGATGATAAGGTAGAGCTGTTTGGCTTTTTTCTGCCAAAAAGAAAGCTCATTTCAGAGAGGTGAGAGATGGGCAGAGAGCTCCTCTCCATTCTGATTGTTGGTCATAAGGTTATCACGGTCACTGAAAGCACAACAATTCAAACAGAGCCCTAAGCCCCGCAAGTCCACAGATGGAGTGGGGGCAGCTCACCAGCATCTGTCTGGACTCCACAGAAGAATGATGGGTCTCAAGAACCCTGTATGGTCTCTTAGTGTTGGTATTTCCACAGCCCAACCTACCTGGTGTTTTGTGTGCGATGCTGACAGAATAAATATTTATTGAATTGAATTGTTAACTAGTCTACGTCTTCATTTCCTCCCAGAAGTGAAAATAAACATTATGTGAGTTTGTTTTGATATCATGTGAACCACAATTCTCAACTTTTTTTCTTGTGGCATCCTTTTCTCCATGGCTATGTAAACTCCTTTAGGTGGAAAAAAAATGGAGAATTCCTAGTTTTCCCTAATACTAATGTTTTCCTCTTTAAGTCAAATTGATCCCATGATATTAATCACCATATCAAGTATTTATGATAGAACTCTGGCTGAGGCTGGAACCATTTTCTGCAAGTTACAGCGGTTCACCACTGGAAATTATTTAGAATGCTTTTTGTTGGATGCAATAATTTTAAGTTTTACTCAGAATCATTGGACTGGGGCCTGAGGAAAAATAAGCTACTATATGTTAACAGGAGATAAAATGGGGGAAGGCTGATGGCCATGTTCCTGATAGTATCTCATCAGGACTTACTCTGCAGTTGTGGGGTTTGACAAACATGATTTGACCTGCATAAAATTCTAGTCTTGTTATGCTTGTTATGCTTGTTAGCATGTGATAAGGAGATTTTTCACTGTCATTTTTTGTTTATATTATTCTACTCTCAGGGAATTTATTGCTGTTCTGTTATAAATGTTCCCTCACTCCACCCACTCACCTTCCACATGTTAAATCCCAGGAAGCTGGAGATTTAGGGTAGGATGGAAAAGAGTTGTTCAGGGGCATTTCCAGTTCTCTAGAAACTGTACTTGGTTAGAGGAGCCACGTCTAAGGACTCAAGAGTATAGAGGGCAAAGAGGAAGCTACTAGAATCTAGCTCAACCCCAGGAGTTCCCTAGAGCAGGAGCCTCTGAAGAGGTGTTGACTTTCTAGACCTGTGTGTCCCAGCCAGAGCTGCTGGAACAGTTTTCATACCTCTGGAGGGCCTGGGGCAAGCCTGGAAACCTCCTAAACCCAGCTGCTGGGCAGAAAGTTCTAGAGGGAGAATGTCAGAAGCCACTAGTTGGCTAGCTGTCTCCATGGAAGGATTAGTGCCCCTGAAGGCATGAGGAAGACAAAGTGGATGCAGTCACAGTGTGAGCTTGGCTGGGGTACTTTCTCTGAGCCCCCTGTTCCCTGACTGTAAAACAAGAGGGATAACTCCCACCCCCGTGTCGGATTTCTGTGAACAGTACGTAAGACAAGTGTAAAAATCCCTAGCACCCTGTTGGGTCATAGTAAGTCCTCAGTAAAGGTTACTTCTGGATGTGCTGCCAGGAAGCAAACAAAACAATGGAAGGTTTGGGTTTACAGTGTTAGTTTATCCGATTCCGACTGCCTGGCACACTCTACCATCCCTCCTCTGCCCCCTCCACTGTCTTTCCTAAGCCCCATTTTCTAAACTATTTTACTCGTCGAGTGGACTTTGAACCACCTCCCCCCAAAGCACACAATCTGAGGGGTTCATGCCCTGAGGTGGGCTTCCTGCCTTCAGAGTGGGCTGTGAGGAAATAGCTTCAGTGGAGAAGGGCAGCCTCATTTGTAGCCGGCCTGCTTCTGAGGTGCTTGCCCCTGCATCCAACTTTCTGTTTGAAAGACTGCAGCTGAAGCCTTAGCAAACGGCCCCTTGGTGCCTGAGCTAGCAGGCAGGGTGGGGACTGGGGCCCCTGCCTTTAACTCTCCCAGCGGACCTCTAATCAAATCGCTTCTCATCAACATTCCCCACCTCCTACATGGGCAGCCATTCTGTTTGATGTTCATGTTTTGTTCCTGTGTGTACTTCCAGAACCTTTATTATAGTTAAGGTTCTTTTCTTTTTTCAAGTATTTATTTGTTTTGGGGAGAGTACATGCGGGAGAGGGGCAGAGAGAGGGGGGACGAGAGAGGATCTGAAGTGGGCTCTGTGCTGACAGGCTGACAGCAGAGGCAGATGTGGGGCTCGACCTCACCAACCAGAGATCATGACCTGAGCCGATGTCGGACATTCAACCTACTGAGCCACCCATGTGCCCATATATATAGTTAGGGTTGTTATGTTTTAAATATATAACTATGTATTATATATATAGTTTATATATAAATATGTAATTTATATAACTCCTCCTGTTGCTCAGCTCATTCTGTTTCTTGCTTTTGCCCTAAACTGGTTGTGTGGGTTTTGTTTTAGTTTTATCTGAGTATCCTTGACACACAATGTTACATTAGTTTCAAGTTACAAGGTAGTGATTGGACAAGTTTATGCCATTCTGCTGTACTCACGAATGTAGCTACCATCTGTCATCATACAACCATGCAACACTGTTACAATGTCATTGACTGTAGTCCTTATGCTGTGCCTTGTATTCCTGTAACTTCATTCCATAACTGGAAGCCTGTTTTCCCACTCCCCCTTGCCCATTTTGCCCAACCCCATACTCCTTTCCTCTGGCAACCAATGGTTTGTTCTCTGTACTTATAGGTCTGATTCTGCTTTTTTAAACTGGTTGTTTTCACTTTGTCCATGTCATCCTGTGTCTGCTGTGTACTGTGCTCCACAGAGATCTCTGTACATTTTACTATCTGCTCTTTGGTGACGGTTTTGGAGATGGCACCAGTTATGCTGCAGTTACACAAATAGGCTGCTCTGAATAGCTTCCTCCACTTCCTGCCTAGGAGGATTTCTTTGGGATCCATACCCCATGGTAGAATTGCTGGTCCCAGGGATGTGTATCCTTACATCTAAAGACTGCCAGATTGCTTTCCTGTGGGACTGGCATGCTCTACTCTCCCTGATCTCTACACCCACACAGATGTGAATCCCCAAATCCTTACTCCTATCTTGAAGCATTATCCAGCTTTCCAGTAGGTATGAAATGTCATCTCATTATTCGATCTTGTATTTTTCCAATAACTGCGGACTTTGGTATATTCACTTTTGAGGTTTTCTCCTCCCTATTGCATGTTCACTTCATTTGCTCTTTTTTAAACATTAGGTTTACTCTATTTTTCCTGATTTTCAGGAGTTCTAGGTATTGATCTGTGACCAATTTTATCTTCTGATTATGTGTGTTAACTCAATCCTTCATTGAACAGAAATCCTTCATTTGGTATAATCAAATTAATCTCTGTCTCCCTTTTTTTTTTTTTTTTTTTTTTTTTTTTTGCCTTGTGATTTGTGCTTTTGAAAGTTTACATAAGAGTTTATTAATTTGGTGAGGCGCCTGGGTGGGTGGCTCAGAAGGTTAAGCATCCAAGTCTTGAACTCAGCTCAGGTCATGATCTCATGGTTCATGAGTTTGAGACCTGCATCAGGCTCTGCGCTGGCAATGCAGAGCCTGCTTGGGACTCTTTCTCTCTCTCCCTGTCTCTTTGCCCCTCCCCTGCTCATGTGCATACTCTCTCTCAAAAGAAATAAATAAACAGTTTTAAAAGAGTTTATTAATTTTATTAATTTGAAGCTTATCATCTCCAGCACTCATCACCAGAAATTCAGACATTGGTACTGTTCTCTCTACCTTTTAAGCAATAATAAATTTGTGACCTGGGGCTATGCCATTCACCTGTCTGGATCACCACCTCCTCATCTATAAAATAAGAGGTTTGATCCACCTCATCTCTGAGGTTCCACACAATTCTAAACACATTGATTCAATTTCAGTTCAGTGAAATGTTTTGATTCAACGAAGGGGCAGGCAGATGGGACAGAGGTGCAGAGGCAGGAATCGCAGGAATCTGCAAGATTCTGGACCAGAACTGAGGAGGCAGGAGTCATGGGAGATGAGCTTTTATACAGCTTAATGGCCATCTGAAAAGTTTGGGCTCTCCTCTTTTGTCACACCAGGGTGGGGGCTGGGGGCACTGGAGGTTTCTGAGTAGAAGGCAACTGTGGTATAAAAAAAAAAAAAAAAAAAAAAAAAAAAAAAAAAAAAAAAAACCCAGATATTTCATCTTTATTCCAGTTCCTGGCATACAGCTCCCAAAACCTTTGGAATCCCCTGAGTGAGGAGAGCCTGTTGTATGCTAATGAGATGACTGCTGGCTGGGGACTACTAGATAGCTTCAGAAAAAGGACTGGCAGTCAGAAAATCCAAGGCATGAATAGAGAATTGGAACTTTCAGTCTCCCCTCAACCTCCTGGGAGGGGAGACGGGTGAGAGGTTGAGTTAATCAGCAATGGCCAATAATTTAATCAATCATGCCTATGTGACAAACCCCCCTAAATGCTGGGGTTCAGAGAGCTTCTAGTTTGGTGAACACACTGAGGTACTGGGAGGGAGGTGTGCCCAGAGAGGGCATGGAAGCTCTACACACCCCCTGGCCCCCTGCATGCCTTGCCCTATGCATGTTGTCTGCTTGGCTGTCCCTCAGTTGTATCCTTTATAATATACCAGTAATAGTAACTAAAGCACTTCCCTGACTTCTTTGAGTTTTATCCAACCTGTGGAGGAGGTCCGTCAAATCCCTAGTTTATAGCTGGTTGGTCAGAAGTAGAGGTGCCCAGGACTGGCAGCTGGCACCTGAAGTGAGGGCCGTCCTGTAGCACTGAGCCCTTGTACTGGTGAGGTCTGGTGCTCATTCCAGGTAGATAGTGGCAGACTTGAACCGAATTGTTGGGCACCCAGTCTGTAACCCCAGAGAACTGGAGAATTGGTTGATGTGAGGGAAAAAAACTGTCAGTGGCATAGGGAAGTCACAGTTTTAGAAGATGAGCAGAAATGGATGGGAGAGAGAAGACCCCCCCCCCCCCCCCCAGGAAGAGGATGGAGAAGAGGCTGGGCAGCAGTCTAGGGTGAAGTGGTCACTGAACTGTGATGGGGGGAGAAAGGCTGAGTCCATGGGAAGGCTTCAGCAGGCAGGCAGGATGGCATGGGGCCAAGAGAGTAAACTCTGGGGTGACCGCCTGGGATCAAGTCCCCTCTCTGTGGACTGACAGCAGGTTATTTCATCTCTTGAAGCCTCCATTTCCACATGCTTAAGATGGGTGTGATGATAGTCTTCACCACATGGGTTGTTGTGGGGTTGAAAGGACATGGTGGCACACGGGAGGCGCTTAGCATGACGTCGGCTCTCGGTAAGGTGTTAGGAAGTGCTGGCGGTGCTCACCTTCTGTTGGCAGGGGTGACTCAGGAGAGGGTGTAATCAAAAGATGACTAAGAGGGTTCAGGCCAGGGGCACTGGGAGTCAGCAGTTTGACACTACCACACGGGAGCACGGACTCTTCTATTGAACCTTACCCCCTGACAGCTGAAGCCTGCTATTTACCGCACAGAATTGCAGTCTAAAGGCTTCTCCTGAGGTGATTGGACAGGACTGGACCCTGTGGCCTGTGGCAGACAGGGGCCATGGAAAGAGATTTGGACGAGACATCACCACACCCAGGTTTTACTGCTTGTCTCTTCCCACTCATTAGCTATGTGAGTTTGGCCACCGGATTCCTCATCTGTAGGATGGGGGACTGGAGGGGGTGGTCTGTTACATGTCACTCCTCAGCAGCTCAGGCCCTGCCCAGACCTCCGTCTTGCTTCAAATCTGCTAGTGTAACTTGGTTTGTCCCAGAACTTAATTTTACATACAAGTCTCAGTTTGAGTGACACCTCTCTTAGGTCTCTGTCACAGTTGCTGTTACGACAGCTATTTCCTTGTGGAGAGATGGATTGGGTCTTCTCCCACGTACCTTGAGTTGGCAACTGTTTCCAGATAGAGGTTCACAGGATTTGGATGGAACATTACTCTATATGTAATAGAAGGTGATGGCCTAAGGAATGGTAGGGTGATGAGCCCAGTTTCAAGCCTGTGGTCTTTGAGGCTCATTTATTCATTCACTCCACAAATACTCACTAAGAACTGCGTGCGCCAGGCTCTCTGCTAAGTGCCAAGGACAGCGGATCAGACCTGCTAGGGAGAAACCTGCTATTCAGTGGATAGAGGGGCAGTGCCCTTTTGAGCCCTTGTTGACCACATAGGCTGAGCAAGACCTATGAAGGTGGGGCATAAGCAAAGCAAAGCAAAAATGACTGAAATTCTAACACCTGAGCATGGGAGTTCAGGAACCAAAATCTGGTCTGCAGAAGACACAACGTCAAGCCTTAATTTATGTGTCACAGATGCCCAAATGGATGATTGCCATGTTTCCTCTTCTCCACAGAAAACTAATCCCTAAGCAAGGGGGAAGTCACCTTATATTCAGGTGCTTACAAAGTCTCTCACATCAAAGAAACTTTCAGAATTATTTTATCTTCTATAGCAAACCCATGTCCAGGAAAGACAAATTAACAATGCTAATTTGGAAAGTTTGAAAGAGGTATACTGATGACAATGGTTTTGTTGTTGTTGTTGTTTAAGGCAAAGTAAGTTAGTAGCTATTCATAGAGCTCAGACCTCAGAAGTTTTGAGAGTCTGGGTGGTTGTTGATCCCCAAGCCTCAGTGATGTCAGTGGCCCCCACTCCATCCTGTGGCTGTGGTCATGGCCTTTCTACTTCCTCTCTTCCAGAGTGAGTTCTACACCAGAGCTGGGCAGGGTGGGACCGGCCTCAAACACAGAGGGAGGAAGCAAAGGCGGTTTCTTTGCTCATCTTGTCCTTGTTCTGGCCTCTGTGTTTACCCAACTGAAAATTGGAAAACAAACAAAAAGAAACAAATCACACAGTGAGCTGGAAGCTTTCTGCTCTTCAGTTACAGATACATCTGAATACTGTGTGAACTCCTTCAGTGTCTTTTCTTCAACCACATAACTAGAATTTGAAAATTCTCTGACACCTCTTTTCCCTCACTTGAATAATCGATTCCATATATAATCCACACATTAGCTAGAGCCCTCTAGCCCCTCAGAGATATAGTTAAACCTGCATGGAAGTCCATCAGTCGAATAGATAATTCTAAATGTAATGCTGATATATGTATTTTGCACATAGAGAGTTCGTAAATTTTTCCATCTGATGTGGGAAATGGGAAATGCTGTCTGTTCAGTACCTGTTCATTCATTCGGTCAACAAACATTGAAGTGCACGTAAGCTGGGCCGTGCCCCAGGATCTTTTCTGTCATTTAGTCAGAGGCCACATTCACCTGCCAGGACCACCATGACCCGGCCCATGGCTAAGGGGCCAGGGAGAGCACAACCCAACACCGGAAATGGTCCACAACTCCAGAAATGTATCAACTAAACCAAACCGAATTTGTAGTCCTCTCCTCTTAAAGTCCTTGTTGAGTTTCCCTGAGTGATCGGCAACTGAGCCCCATTGTGTAATAGGTCAGGCTCTCCCCTCAATCCTTAGATGAGAGGGTGTGCTGCTGCCTCCAGTCCTTAATGAGATGAGCTAGTGTGTCAATGATTAGCTGAATACAGATGTTGTGGATTTCTGACAAATGGCTTTTTGACTTTATTACAGTTGATTTCTGTGGATTAAAACAATTAATTTTCTTCTGTGTCATGCATACCGCGCTGCCCTTAAATCAATTATTTCCTTCCTTTTTCTTCTAACATCATGTTTAAGCCTCTTGTCTTCACTTAGAAGATTTGACTACCTCAGCCCTCATGTTTTCATTGCCTCACTTGTGTGTACAGTTGCAGCCACTTGCCTGTGAGCTTCCCCTAACTGGTGCCGGAGAGGTAAAGCTCCCACTCTGAGCGCCTTTGGTCCTGAGCGGGCAGCCTGTGCCCATGTCTTTGCTGGGCTGTTTCACAAACACCCCCGTCTGTGGTTCCCACATGTCTTATGTATGCACAGATGGATGCGTGGATGCATGCGCTCATGTCTTGCCCTCTCCCTGTCTGTCTTCTCAGCTTCCTGAGGACAAGGACTTCCTGGGGCCTTGTTGCTTGACACTCTAGAACCCTGTAAGAAGCCAGTTGAATGATACCCATCCCTTCCAGGTATTTACATTAGTGGCAGTTTGACAGAATGGTTAAGGCCCTGGATGCTTAAGCCTCGCTACCTTTGTTCAGACCTCAGCTCTGTCACTTGCTAGTTGTGAGAGCCCTGTGCCTCCATTTCCCCATCTAGGAAAAGGGCAAATAATAGCACCTACCTAATAACATAAGAATTAAATAAGTTAATATGTGAATAGGGCTGGACTACGTAGCATGAAGATCTTAACTATTAACATTTCTTTTTGTCCTATTTTTTGTGTTTAAAAAAAACTTTCTTGAAATTTCCCTTATGTCAAATCATTAGTAATTTTTATAGTCCTCTGTGAACAAAGCTGAGGCTCTGAAATATCCCCTTACTAATTCAGACATAGGCATCCTTTGATAGTTGGGTATCCTCAGCAGATTTCCAATAGAAAAAGACTCTAAAAAGTTCCATTTTCTCCCTAACTGCCATCATGAAATCTAAATAATGTTCTCATGTACATACATAAGACACAGAACAGTTCAACCAACTTAAAAAAAAAAAATCTTCATTCACAAAGGCCAGTAAGATATTAGTGGAAATCTAAATTTAAAATAGAAAATGAGGGGCGCTTGGGTGGCTCAGTCGGATGAGTGACCAGCTCAGGTCATGATCTTACGGTTTGTGAGTTAGAGCCCCATATTGGGCTCTGCGCTGACAGTGTGCAGAGATTCTGCCCTCTCTCTACCCCTCACCTGCTCGCTCTCTATCTCTCTCCCAAAAATAAGTAAAAACAAACTAAAACACACGCGCACGCACACACACACACACACACACACACAGAATGAAAACAAGGGAACCAGGCCAATTGCCCTGAGAGGGTCAGCCAGGAATGGTAATGCAGTTGGCTAAGCTTCCAAGCAACTTGATTTCTCTCATTTCACAAAATATTGTGTAATAAGTATTAACCAAGTTGTAAAAAATAAAATCCTGCCTTGCTCTGAAAAGTTTTAATGGCTCACGTACCAAATCAGAGAGTAAGGTGGAGCCCATTTAAATGGACAGGTGGAGTGGGTGGTTTTATCATTCATTCAGTAAACATCTGCTGGGCACTGGTGCCAGGCATTCATCCGGTGTCACCAAGGATGCAGGGATAGTCAATGCCACTCTTGTCTGTGGGAGAAAGATGTGTGAGCAGACAGCCACAGCAAGGTCATGTATTCTCAGAGCTGTGCATGCAAGGTATGTCAGAGTGTGGTATCTACAGTGGAGGTGCCACGGAAGTCTTCACAAGGAGATCACACTTGAGCAGCATCTAAGGCATCTCATTGAGTGTGGGTGGTTTAGTGTTCCTGGAACTGAGCGCATCTGAAGTTTGGCAGAAGAAATGAACCAGCTCAGGGAGATCAGGATTTCAGTGGGAGGTAGGAGGCCTTGGAGTGACCTTGGAGGGACTCAAAGCAGGGGCTAGAAGCAGTTGTACGCGCATTTTCAGAAATGCATTCTGATGGCCTGCCGTGGCAGGAGGTTTGTGAGCCTGGTGGCCAGGAGGCTGACTTGAAGACTCCAGAAAGGTGTGGGTGAGAAGTGAGGAGTCAGAGGGGGCAGTGGGAATGTGGTAGAGAAGACCACCTGAGAGAGGATGGTGTAGGAGCAGAAGCGACAGTCCTTCCTGGCTGCTTGCCCGTGAGTGGGAAGCCAGGGGGACAAGGGGAGGGCTGCCCAGACATCTCTCTGCTTCTCTGGGTGTTCTTAGGAGTTGTAAAGGCTCTCTCCTAACCCTGGGACCATGTGCATCTTCACAGGTGTCTTATAGCCTTAATGGCAAGAAATGTCCTTCTCTGCAGGCCATCCACCTGGAGGGGACTCCTCAATGGCCAGCAGACAGGCAGGAGTGGGGAAGCATGGGGAGGGTGAAGGAGAAAGGACAGTAACCACCAGACTACTGCCAGACAGTTCCATACAATGTCCCCTGAAATAAGAAACAGGAAAGGGGAACAGGCCTCTGGGCCACTGGCCCTGTCCCAGTGGGCACGTTTTCAGTGTCTGTTGCCCACCTTGCCTAGCTTCAAGCCAGGCAAGCCTGAAATGGAGAGGAGGAGGAGTCATTTCAAATCTTGGAAAAAATCTGTATTTTCTTGTGGCACTTGGAATAAAAACTCTGCTTCAGGTAGAGTCTGACCAAGGATGCTACACCAGGAGCTCGTCAGAACTGGGCCGCTGTGGCCTCTTCACAGCTTGATTTTGGGACATGCTGCCCAGTTGAGAATGCAGGCTTTGTGTGAGGTGACGCCTAACAGGTTCCTGGCCTGTGAGGCTTTCTCAACAACCAGGCATTTGCACCCTCCTTGCCTTCTATGGCCAAGTTTCCTGCTAAAATTACCACTCTGTGCCTGCTGTGACCATTCATCAGAGGCTTTCAAAACAGAGCTCTTTGCCAGTTTGGTACTAGAGGTCAGAGAGACTGCAGTTTCTCATTGCAGCACACACAAGACATGATGATGCTAGTACAGAATTCTAGGTTACATGGAGGAGGCTGCTGGTGGCAACGAGCAACAAGTCCAGCCTTGGAAATTACTTCTCTGTCACTTTCCTCCTCTCCTACCAGTTATTTATTTACTTGTTCATTTATTCAGTAAATATTTACCAAATATTACCCCTGTGTTAGGGACATTTTAAATGAAGTATGGGAGTCAATGCATATTGTTTAATAATGCATATTGTTTATCGCTTTGATCAATCAACTGTAAATGGACAGATCAGAAAGGGAAAATTTCTATCAAGACAGTATGGTATTGGTACATAGACAAATGTAACAGAATAGAGAACCCAGAATTGGACCCACAAATATATAGCCAACTAATCTTTGATGAAGCAGGAAAGAGTATCCAATGGAAAAAAGTCTCTTTACCAAATGGTGCTGGGAGACTGGACAGCAACATGCAGAAGAACGAAATTAGACCACTCTCTTACACCACACACAAAAATAAACTCAAAATGGATGAAAGACCTGAATGTGAGACAGGAAACCATCAAAATCCTAGAGGAGAAAACAGGCAACAACCTCTCTGACCTCGGCCGCAGCAACTTCTTACTCAACATGTCTCCAAAGGCAGGGGAAACAAAAGCAAAAATGAACTATTGGGACCTCATCAAGATAAAAATCTTCTGCACTGCAAAGGAAACAATCAAAACTAAAAGGCAACGGACAGAATGGGAAAGGATATTTGCAAGTGATCTATTAGACAAAGGGTTAGTATCCAAAATCTGTAAAGAACTTACCAAACTCTACACCTGAAAAACAAATAATCCAGTGAAGAAAAGGGCAGAAGACATGAATAGACACTTTTCCAGAGAATATGTCCAGATGGCCCACAGTCACATGCTCATCACTCATCACAGGCTCAATATCACTCATCATCAGGGAAATACAAATCAAAACCACATTAAGATACCACCTCACACTGGTCAGAGTGGCTAAAATGAACAACTCAGGAAACAACAGATGTTGGCAAGGATGTGGAGAAACGGAAACCCTCTTGCACTGTTGGTGGGAATGCAAACTGGTGCAGCCACTCTGGAAAACAGAATGGAGGTTCCTCAAAAAATTAAAAATAGATCTACCCTATGACCCAGCAATAGCACTGCTAGGAATTTACCCAAGGGGTACAGGAGTGCTGATGCATAGGGGCACTTGTACCCCAAAGTTTATAGCAGTGTATCAACAATAGCCAAATTATGGAAAGAGTCTAAATGTCCATCAACTGATGAACGGATAAAGATGTGGTTTATATATACTATGGAATACTGCTTGGCAATGAGAAAGAATGAAATCTTGCCATTTGCAACACTGTGGATGGAACTAGAGGGTATTATGCTAGGTGAAATAAGTCAGAGAAAGATATATGTTTTCGCTCATATGTGGATCTTGAGAAACTTAAAAGAAGACCATGGGGGAAGGGAAGGGAAGGGGGAAAAAGTTTCAAACAGAGAGGGAGGGAGGGAAACTACAAGAGACTCTTAAATACAGAGAGGAAACTGAGGGTTGATGGGGGAGGGTGGGGAAGAGGGGAAACTGGGTGATGGGCATTGAGGAGAGCACTTGTTGGGATGAGCACTGGGTGTTGTATGTAAGTGATGAATCATGGGAATCTACTCCCAAAGCCAAGAACACACTAGCCAACTTGACAATAAATTATATTTTTTAAGAAAAGGGCAGATTCTCCATAAAAGTAAAATATTCCAGAATAATGAAAGACCTTCATAGAAATCTGTCGGATGGCCACTGACTTCTGTGTCTCCTGCAGACGCTGAAGAAATCCTGGCATCAAGGCTCAGGCTGACACACTCCTACACCAAGGGCTTTCTTTCTCTTACTTTCACCCTGAGGAGTGTCATTATTTCTTCTGTTCATCCACTTACTCATACCAGTGCCTCAGTACCAATGGGCACATTTGTTTACGGGTGAAAGGAGGCAATGAATAAATAGCAGCACTTCCTAAGAAAAGCCTTAGGAAAGAAAAAACATGAAAGTTGGCATAGAGGACAGTGTGGTCAGGCAGCAGAGCATCAACGCTGAATTCAGTAGCAGATTCCAGCCACAATATACATGGAATAAACATAGGAAATAAAAGTCAGAAAGGATTCTTCCTTCTTTCTTTGAAAGCATTGCCTCTAACGTTTGTTACTCACTGAGGATATATTTTATTGTTGTTAGAAGTCAATAAATCAATTCTGCACATAATCATTAGGGCGAGCATGAAAAACAATTTAATCTCCAGTGCCAGCTGTAGTTGATTGACAGTAACTCCCTGTAGGGCTAAGGTAAGAAGGATTCTGAGGCTCAGTCCAAACCGAGTGGGAAAGGTCAATTAAGTTAATTAGTTGGCATCTTTCATGGACAGAGGAAGAGGTAGGGGAGAAGGGGAGAATGGTATTATGATATGCATTTGTTTGCAGCGTATCCAAGAGACAGTAATTGAATGTTAGCTTAAATTCTGTTTAGCACACAGTGCATTTGGAAATAAAATGATAAGAGATGTAGTCACCTCATAATCACCTGAAAATAAGGAAATTGTTTACCCACAAAGGGAAGGTAGATTTGGGCCTGTATTCAGAATTCATGAGAATGATAACCGAAGTGTAGACACAAGCTTTCCCTCGGTCCTCACTGCAGGGTATTTTTAATAATCCAGGGAGAAACTTGGAGTCAGAAGTCTTAGAATATCTTCATTCTTCCAGTACTGCTTCATATGACCTGAAAATCTCTCTGGGCTTTATCTTTAGTCAACAGAATTTCTCCAAAGCCACTAGACTTTGACAAACTATCCACGTCAAATGTAAATATTAACATACCCCTAAAGAAGATGTTAAATGAATCAGACTCTGTTCCTCAGAGTTAATTTAATAAGAGGATTTTGAATCAGATCTCTTCCTGTCCTTACATTTTCATTTGTTTTTAGCTTTAAATGGCAGCAGCATTTCAAAAGGTGTTCAGGTGGTTGAACATGCTGGGCTGGGCTAGATGGAAAGTGAGGAAAGTTTTTTTCATGGAAGAGTAACAGTTTTTTTTTTTCTTTTTTGTCTTTTTAAATAGTGTTTTAGGCCTCTTCTGCATGAAGAAAGCAGTGAGGGTGGGGAGCCAGGGCTAAACCAGGTGCACGCATTAAATTTCTCTGATTTCAATGGTGGAGGTCATTTTGTTAGGTTCAGCTCTCTTAAGTTACAGAAAAGTGCATTTGGTGAAATTTAATGTTTATGGTAAAAATATACAAGATTGTCAGATCTAGAATCAGTGAATGAATAGGGCTTGTAGACAAAGGAACCCAATATTAGAAATGCAATGTTTGGAAAGCAAAAATAAACGAGAGAAGGAGAAAGCATAAGAATATGATTTAGGTCAGGGCACCTGGGTGGCTTAGTCGGTTGAGCATCCGACTTCGCCTTAGGTCATGATCTCATGGTTCATGAGTTTGAGCCCCACATCAGGCTCTCTGCTGTCATTGCAGAGCCCACTTCAGATCCTCTGTACCACCCCCCACCCCCACTCCTGCTGTCTGTCTCTGTCTCTCAAAAATAAACAAACATTAAAACACTTTAAAAAATATGATTTGAGTCAGAAAAAACACTTGCCTGATGTGAGGATTATAGCAATAATAGCCGGTAACAGTTTAGCTCAGATCAGGATCTGTTGTTAAAGTCATGGGGGAGGCTGTGGGCAGAACAGCAAAAAAAAAAATGACAAGCGCACTTAAGGAGAGGGGTGGGAATATTTAGATAGGACCCAGAAAAGTGGAACAATACTGCAGTATGAATTTGCATAAATTCTCTTATGTGTGTGTTACAAATGCTCTGTAAGATGTAAAGGGACATGGATGTCTTTCATTGCTCTGAGTGCTCTTGGGCAGACTCTTCCTAAGGTATTTTCATGTTAATAAAAATTATAGAAATGAATAAGAATTTTTTTCTGTATGGTACATCTGTATTGTACTATAACATTGTGTGTTAGCTAACTGGAGTTAAAATTAAAACTTTAAAAAATCAATTTATTTAACACATTTCTTGAGCACCTGCTGTTTGCCTGCAGGGAGCGTGGTGTTCTCAAGCAAGTGGTATGATATTCCTTCTGATGAGCTTATGAATGATGAACTTGTAGTGAATGCAATGGAGGAGAAATGGGTCGGAGAAAGTCATGGTGGGGAAATGAAAATATGAGTTTATAGGAAAGTAAGTATTTACGAAGGCAGTTTTCTGCAAAGGAATACATTTTTGTAGGAAAAGTTAGCTGTATATAGAAGAAAGAAATTTGTTAGAGATTCTTCTGCTCATTCATGTATTCATTCAGCGGTGCCTCCCTGCTCTTCTCCACAGTCTGTGCTAGGCACTAGAGGGGTTCAGAAGGCAGGTGCAGGTGCTGCACAGAGGTGAGCAGTAGAGCAGAGAATGTGCACCTAACTCAGAGAGGGAGCTCAATGAAGGGTCCACGGGAAGTATCGCTTCTAGAAGGATCATCACACTTCAGGAGCTAAAGCCATTGATTGAATAAAGTAGTAAAGGGATGGTATAAAAAAGAAATTTCTATTCTATCCTATTCTATTCTATCGTTTCTATTCATCTACCTACCTATATTTAGATCTACCAATCATCATTTATCTGTTATATACAAAGGGACAAAGATAAGTCCAAGCATGGAAAACTGCAGGTACTTAGGATTTTATCTTGAGTAATCCCTATATATACCAGGCCTTATGCACAGCTCTTTATATATAAGCATAGTGGTTAAGAAGGTTGCAAACATAAGTGGTTCTGATCCCAGCTCTACCACTCACTAACTGCGTGACCTTGAACAATTCATTATGTCTCTAGATCTCAGTTTTCCTCATCTGTAAAATGATAATAGTAATAATACCAATCTCACAGCACAAAATCAGTCTTTCTTAACAAAATCACTTTGCACGATGCTGGCGTGTGGCAAGTGCTTGGTAAATGCTGACTCATTTTCATTACAACCTTTGCTTTGTTCATTCGCTGCCCTTCCAGAGGAAGCTGTGATTTAGAAGTGTGCTCAGGTCAAGCTCATGATTGGTAGTGCTAACCTCGCGTGGTAGTGCTAACCTCTATGTCCAACTGCCACATGGCCACTTCCCTCCAAGGACTCACAAGAACCGACATTTACTGTGTTCAAAGCCCCTTCCCCCAGAAATCCTCATGTTGGCCCAAGCTGCCATCACCATCCTGTCAATAAAGCCAGAAATCCCTGGGCAGCTGAATGCCCCCCACTCGCTCTTCCTCACCAACCACCACCCCCCCCACCCCACCACAACCAGTATCCCACCTTTGCCTCAATGTTTTGGTTCCATCCATTCCCCTGCATGCAGTCCTCACTGTTCCCTCCTGGATCACTGCATCAGCTCCTACACTGGCTTTTTGCTGGTGCCATTCCCTTCTCTAAACCATTCAACATAGTGCTGCCAGAATAATCTTTCTAAAATGCAAAGCTTATCTTGTCAATCTCGACTTTAAGGTCCTACAGGGACTCTTTGCTGCTCTTGTGATAAAACTCAACATTCCTGAGCTCTTTGAGCCATAAGGTTCTCTGAGACCCGGTCTTGTCTTCAAGACTTTATTTCTGACACCCACCACCCGTTGAAGTGGGAGACAACCATGCAAGGTTGACAACCATGCGAGGAGACAACCACAAATAAATGAAAAAGGTAACTCCAACCATTGCCAAATGGTACCAATATATTGCTGTTGGTAAACTGCAAGGTGACTGACACATTGGATAATCCTCCATGAAGAATGATAGAAATATTCACTTTTTAAGACTTTACAATTAAGCAAGATAGTTAATTGTAATCTCATAAGAGAGACTGATTTCACCACAGGAAGAAATCATGGTGTTCTAAAGAGAAGATAAAAAGGGGGCACCTGGGTGGCTCAGTTGGTTAAGCATCTGACTTCGGCTCAGGTCATGATCTCATGGTGGTTCGTGGGTTTGGGCACCGCATTGACTCTGTGCTGACAGCTCAGAGTCTGGAGCCTACTTCAGATTCTGTGTGTCCCTCTCTCTGCCCCTCCCCTGCTCGCACTCTGTCTCTCTCTCAAAAATAAACAAACATTAAAAATAATAATAAGTAACAAAGAGATGATAAAAAGATGATTACCCAAGGCTGGGAGGTCCTTTAAGACTTAGGTCAGCCTTTAAGAGAGAAATCATTAGTTAAGAGGAAGAAGTAAAGATGGATACTCAGAGGTGGGGGAGGAGGTGGGGGAGGAGGCAAATTCAGAAATTCTGACTTTCATTAGGGAGACAGGTGTGTGGGAATGTGAAGACATTGTATTGCTCTGTATAAACATATGTGTGAGGACATAAACACACAATTCTTTGAGCCACAGATGTTCAGAGGGGCACCTGTGTGGGTGGAGAAGGGCTGCAGCGCTGAGCAGGGTGAGGACAGCAGGACATGGTGGCTCAGGGAGCACATAGTCTGGCGAGGACTCCACGGACATGCTGAACATGCCATTGGAGTATGCAATGTTCTAGGAAGGAAAGGAGTGGGGCCTGTAAGAGAATGCAGGAGGGTCCTAATCTGGGTTGAGAGGTCACCAGTCAGCACTTTCAGGTCTATTCCCAGATGAACGGCAAAGTGAAGCAAAATCAGGTGTGCCATGGGAGAGTTTGAGACTCACTAGTTTAAGTACTAAGTTAGCAAAACAGCCTTGCAGCCAGCACAGGAAGGTAGGTGCCTGGGGGACATGGGCTTATGCTAGGGCCAAGGGAGAAAGGGGCGGAGGGTTTTTCAGAGGAGGTGGCTGGCATGCGTGTTTTGTCAGTATTACTCTGGGGGAAGCTGCCAGATGTCAAAGAGGTTGTTTTGCACCCAGTAGCCACTCCCAGAGCAGTGAGGAATGGGAGACAGCAAAGAAGGTGGGAGGTGAGGCTGCCTGTAAACCATGCCAGCTCCCCACCAAGTCCTGCGTTCCGAGTGGGTTAACAATGCCCTGAAGGTCGGTGAACACTTCACCATCTTGATCTTCCTGGGACACGAAGCTGCTGGGAATGAAACCCACGACGGCCCAGAGCTGCCCGAAGGAGGAAACCCGTGCCCCCCTGCAAAATGCAGAGAATGCCATCTCCTGTTACCTTGGAGGATCTTCATTTTCCCCAAAGAATTAGAGGACCACACAGCCCTTGGGAAGACATAGTTGTGGGAACATAAAGGAAAAATGACCGAGACGATGTGGACACCAGAGGAGGAGAGGTCACTGGCATCTCTACCAACAATACATTTCCAGTCGCCTTTTGCTAAAGTCCTGTTGACTTTAATGGTTCTCCCAGCAGATGGGATGTTGAAACAATTGCATTGGGGGGTTGAAATGTGGGTTTATGAGAGAAACCCACCTGCAAAGCCTGGGCAGAGCTTAGGAAATGGCAGACTCCAACTTGCCCCACATCTGAGGACAGCAGGGACAGCGTTGCAAGTGACTCTTACATGCACTGATGCCACCTTCAGTAGGTGCTGTGGGATGTGGGAAGCAGTTCTCAAATGAACCTGATGATCTGTGTGTCCATGGGCCCAGCGCCAGGGTCACTGAGTAAAATCTCCTGTTGTGAGGATGACAGAGGTCATGCCATCAGCCTCCTAGAACCCTATCAAGTTTGGGAGCCACTGGGCTAATGTAGTATTCTTTACAGTATATTTTTGTTTTTGCAGAAATTCCAGAGTACCTAATTCTTGTTCTCTTTTCCCTTTCTACTAGGCACTGGGAAATCATGAATTTGATAATGGCGTAGAAGGACTGATTGATCCACTCCTCAAAGAGGCCAGATTTCCAATTCTGAGTGCAAATATTAAAGCCAAGGGGCCACTAGCATCTCAAATATCAGGACTTTATTTGCCATATAAAATTCTTCCTGTTGGGGATGAAGTTGTGGGAATTGTTGGATATACTTCAAAAGAAACCCCTTATCTCTCAAATCCAGGTATTTTCTACTTTTATAGCACTTGTTGCTTGCAAATAGATGTATTAAATCAGAGCTTGGCATTATTTGTATGGGCTGTAGGCAAGAGTAGGAACAGCGTGCTGTGTTGGGCAAATGGCGTACTTAGGTTAACATTGATAAAACCAGTCTGGTGACTTCCACATTGTTCTAAATTACTTCTTATAGACATTGCTGTTTTGTTCACTGAACTTCTTTGTTGACATACACAGTATCTTTGTTTAATTCAGTGCATTCAAAATTGGACAAGAAAGCCATTTACATCCAGTACTAAACATTACAGAGTTACTTACTGGAGAATAAAAGCTGTATAATTCACTGCCCTATTGCCTGCAGAGCCAGAGAGCCCAAAGCTAGGGCGTTACCTCAATTTACCTTACCTTTCCTTTTCTAGTATGATTATTATGTCTAGTTAACTCTCCTTGTTCCCTTTTTGTTATTTTTAATGACTTTGTTGTATCCAGCTTTTTGAGAAATACATATCCTTGAAAGGTCTCATGGTATACATATCCTAATATA
The DNA here is from genome assembly GCF_046562875.1 of Panthera onca. Lineage (NCBI taxonomy): Eukaryota > Metazoa > Chordata > Mammalia > Carnivora > Felidae > Panthera > Panthera onca. The sequence goes on from NC_138343.1 coordinate 76,500,238, forward strand.
AATATTTTTTATATATGCTATATTTCATATAGTATATATATCTGTATGCGTACATACATACACATATAACCCTAAAATCATTCAAGAAACATTTTGGGGACACCTGGGTGGCTTGGTCAGTTAAGCGTCCAACTCTTGATTTCACTGAGGTCATGGTCTCATGGTTCATGAGTTCAAGCCCTGCATCAGGCTCTGTGCTGACAATGGACCCTGCTTGGAATTCTCTGTCTCTCCCTCTCTCTGTCTTTCTCTCCCCACCCTGTTCATGTATTCTCTCTCTTTCTCTCAAGATGAATAAACTTTAAAAAATGGTTATTTTATAAAAAAAGAAACATTTTTGAGCCACTTTTACAGGAACACTTTCACCAAAACACTTTGGCAGTAAGAACAAAAATGATATTTTTTTCTAAATTATGCAAACCAATTTTCTTCCCATATTTGGAGGAAAAAAGGGGAAACTAACAGAAATAAAAGATACAGCATAGGGAAGTTAGTGGTATTATAGTAGCATTGTGTGGTGACAGGTGGTAGCTACCTTGTGGTGAACATAGTGTAAAAAAAAAGAAAGGAATGAAGGAAGGAAGGGAGGGAGGAAGGGAGAAAAAGAAAGAGAGAAAGAGGAGAAGGAAAACTAGGAGCTGGTATTATCCAGAAATAAGGGTTTTCATTAAGAATTAACTGATAAAGGGCTTACTATCATTTAACAATTAAAAAATGATATATTTATTGTTGTTGTGACAATAGGTCTAAGCCATTGGAAACAGCAACAAGGTCAGCCCTGCTTGGCCCTGAGCAGCATGGCTCTGCTCTGAGGGAAAGGTTGTACAGCCAGCCTGGAGACAGGGCAGGCACAGGCCTTCTCTCCTCTCTGCTGGTAGGGGAGGTGGGGATTATCAGGCACTCCAGGTGGCAGGTAGGCATCTGTCCCACAGGTGACTAAGCCTTTGCATACTGTGTGACACACAGTCAATAAATAGCTGTTTTTGAGGTCATTATGGAGCCTGGGGGGAGTTGTGGACATGATGAGTCACCGGCTCTCAACATGTTTCAGAAGTGCTCTTCTATGAAGTGTGTGGTCCCACCAGTGGGACCTGGACAGTCTTAGGCTACTCTGAACCCCACCCAGCTGACGATAGTCCTCTGCTTCATTCTGCCTCCCACTCTGGTTGGTGATCCGACCTCCCCTCAGTTTGAGGGGGTTGCTGTGGTTCGGGCCTTCCAGGGGCTTTCTGCAAAGAGGAGCATATGCAGATTGCAGAGTGAACCAGGCTGCATGACTGCTAACAGAACAATTGCCAATGTCAGTAGGCCTGGGGTGACATGGCCCGGTGTTTGCTGCCCTTGCCCCTGGTTCCCGTCAGGTTGGACGCTCCTGCTCTGGGTCCCCAGCTCCCACAGCAAACACCTCTCCCCCTTATTACACTTGTCTCTTACTGTCAGCTTCCTGTGCTGGCCTGAACAGCTGAGGACAGAGCCTGGGTCTCTTCTCAGTGAACATCCAGAACCTAGTAGAGAGGCCAGCATAGGATCCTTGGATAAAGATGTGGCCTTGAATATTTGAATTAATTATGTGTCTCTATAATTTCTATTCTACCCGCTGGCTTTTGAGTTCATTTAAAATAGAATGTGATTAAATGCCATAAGAGAGCTAAGAACGAAGTCAGGGAGTGGGGCAACGTCTTTTAGGAGCAGGGGGTGAGTGACTAGCTTGGAGGTCCTGTAGACTTGAAGAACCTCCTTGGCCACCTCGAGGGCACACAAGCATCCTGGGGCAAAGGGCATTCCAGCGGTGAGGTCACATGCTAGGACACAAGCCTCATGAGGGCAGGGACCTTATCTGTCTCATTCACTGCTCCATGTTTTGTATCATACCCAGCATGTGGGAAGTTCTCAATAAATGTTGCTAGAATGAACACATGAGAGCAGGGAAGTGTGGGGGCCACAGTCACAAAACAGCACGTAGTTCAGTTCCTTGGAACACAGGTTCCAATCAGGGAAAGCAAAATTCTGGGTGAGGACTGGATTGTAGGGCCTCCTGAATGACTGATCAAGGAGTTCAGGCATGATGGGGAGAAAAGGTTATCCCTTCTTGAATAGTCGCCAGTAAGAAAGGAGAGGTTGTTGGTGGAAAGACATAGGGGCTTCAGAAATAAGTCCCCCTTTGCTGGGGTTCTGATAGCACCCCATATTAGCCCTTTACTAGGTTGTAACAGAAGGGGGATCTGAAGGGATGATGCTGTCATCGCAGCTCCCAGGAGAGAAAGGCTGAATTGTGTCGGAACTGATCCCAGCACTGGGATGGGGAGTGTGGGGGATAGAACGGTATTTCTAGGGACACTTTCTTTCTACCAAGACCACAGGCCCAGTGCATGGGTTCTTCCTACAGATTTCTGGCCCCTGATCCAACCCCATCCCTCCAGTCCTGCTGCCTACGTACCCACAGGTATAACTGGTATTTCTAGCACATTTAATTTATTTTAGCTAGGTAATGGAATTCCTACAACCCCCTTCAAGATATCCTGAAACATATCCCATGCTTTTGTATATGTGTGATGACTGATCCCAAGAGGCTCCTGACACATTAGAAGAATGCATTCCTTTGTTCTCAGAGGCATTTCTCTGAACTTTGTCCAAAGACTAGTTACAGCCAAACTAAAGCAGAGAATGGTAGTGTTCTCAGAAGGTCTCAATATTTATTCTTTCTTTCTTTCTTTCTTTTTCGTTCTTTCTTTCTTTCCTTTCCTTTCCTTTCCTTTCCTTTCCTTTCCTTTCTTTCTTTCCTTCCCTTCCTTCCTTCCTTTCTTTCCTTTCTTTTTCTTTCTTTCTTTCTTTCTTTTTCTTTCTTTCTTTCCTTCCTTCCTTTCTTTCTTTCTTTCTTTCTCTTCCTTCCTTCCTCTTTCTTTCTTTCTTTCTTTCTTTCTTTCTTTCTTTCTCTGCCTTCCTTCCTCTTTCTTTTTCTTTCTTTCTCTTTCTTTCTCTGCCTTCCTTCCTTCTTTCTTTTTTCTTTTGTTTTCTTTTCTTTTCTCTTCTTTTCTTTTTCTTTCCTCTGAGTGCCTGTGTGTAGGCACCAGGGCTGCTGACAAGACAAAAAAAAAAAAAAAAAAAAAAAATCCCTGCCTACTGGAGTTTACAGGTTTAGTGGGCAAATAAATGAGTAAGATATTTGGTGTGTCAGAAGGTGCTACGTGCTAAACAGTAGGGGAACAGCAAGTGAGGCATGGGGGAGGACATACCTTGTCAATTTAAAGGGAGGCTCAGGGAACTCACAGAGAAAGTGACATGGCACTGAGGAGTGACCAGGGAGCCCTGGACTTCTTGGAGTAATCAGCAAGAAGCAGATTATTCTTGATGTTTTCATGGCAGACAATGGTGGCAGAGCTGTTACAACTCCTGATGTTTAAATGTCACCTGTGCGTCAGTGACAGCACTACGAGTCCAACGGCATGTCTGTGAGTTGCTGATTTTCAGGGTGTGGATCGGCACAGTCACACCCACACTCACCAGTCTGTCCCATGGGCGCAAGCTCCCTTTACTACTACAAGGGGGAGTAAGTGGCCAGAGAAGAATGTCCACAGCCGAGTGCCAGCAATGTGTGGCTGAGACCCTGTCTAATGCAGAGCTCAGTACTGCTCTAGTGTCGACCTTACCAAATGAGCAAGACAGTTGTCAACTGGTGTGTTAAGCTTGGCATTCAAGGACTAGTTGCCAGCAGAGTTTTAAGTTTGAAGATGGATTATCCTGAACTTGCAAACAAAGCCTTAGAGGTACTCTAGGTTCCTCCCCACCCACCCCCCACTCAGTTTTATTGAGATATAACCAACACACAGCATTGTATACATTTAAGGTGTGTCAACACCATAGTGACTTGACATGCATAGCACAACATGCTGATGTGCTCAGGCAAAAACAGATTTTTAAAAAATAGGCTTCCAGATCTGAAGCCTCCTCATAGCTTGAGATTGAATTAGAGCAACATGGTATCATTCACAACCTTAAACTAATACAACATTAAGTGAATGTAACTGAAGATTATGATGCAAATTTTTATTGGCATTTTAGGGATTTTATATTTAACTTATAAATATGTTTTGGTTTCAGTAATTTAAGAGCTTCGGTAGATTAAGGTGATTTGACTCTATGTGTTAGTATGTGTAATAAGTAATATAATAAAAATTATTAATAAATGTGCATTTTACTTATCTTGTTCCTTAGGAGGGAATTTAGTATTTGAAGATGAAATCACTGCATTGCAACCTGAAGTAGATAAACTAAAAACTCTAAATGTGAACAAAATTATTGCACTGGGACACTCTGGTTTTGAAATGGATAAACTCATCGCTCAGAAAGTGAAGGGCGTGGACATCGTGGTAGGAGGACACTCCAATACATTTCTTTATACAGGTAATTGTTTCAGAAGGATTACACTGGCCACAATGTCCAGATAACTTACTTTGTGTCTTTGTCTTTGTAACTGTTATTATTATTTTTACTACAATTTAACATATAATATATATTATGTATATTTCTATGATATGTAATAGATGTATAATACACATACATAGTAAGTTGTAAATCTTATTCAGAGACATTCCTAACAATTTATTGGTTTAATGATTATGTCAGCTCCCATTTATTTATGTATATTATAAATATATATAAAATATATGCATAAAATATACATGTAGGGGCGCCTGCGTGGCTCAGTCAGTTAACTGTCCAACTTCAGCTCAGGTAATGATCTCATGGTTCGTGGGTTCGAACCCCGCATCTGGGCTCTGTGCCGACAGCTCAGAGCCTGGAGCCTGTTTTGGATTCTGTGTCTCCCTCTCTCTCTGCCCCTCCCTTGCTCACACTCTGTTTCTCTCTCTCTTTCAAAAACAAACATATAAAAAAATTAAAAAAATAAAATATGCATGTAAAATAAAAAGATTACTGTGAGGCCCCAGCCAAAAGTCAGTTTATATCAAAAAGCAACATGTCATATAAAAAATTTTAAGCATGAACAAAATAATATAAATAAGGCCTTCATAGATCAAGGTGACAGGATTTGATTTGTAGGTTCACGAGCAGGAGCTGGAACTCTGGGTTCCAGTCCTAACTTTACTACTGTGTACCGGGACTTAGGACTACGAGTGTCCTGGAAGCAATAGGTACTGTTGCTCTTGAAGGTATGCACTCCCCCCGCCCTCTCCCCCACTCCCTCCTTCTCTCTCTCCTTAGTGTTAGGTAGTTTTAGTTAGAAAACCTCTTTTTTTTCCTTCTGTTTGGAACCTATAATGTCCCAAAACTTTTGAGTCTAGCTCAAGTCAGTCTTTCCTACCATGCCCCCTGCCCACCACCACTACCTGGAGCATTGAAGTACTTTCAAGAATTAGGAAGAAGGGAAGGAGGAGGGCTTGGCTGGTAACTGACTTTTATCAGCAGTGCAAAGGCAGGCTTTGGTTGGGCAGAACCCTCTCCTTGAAGAGATTGCTGCTTTGGCCGTCTCTGTGTGGGCTATCTAAGGTGATCCTATTTTTAAAAGATTAAAAATAAAAAATACCCTGAACAGTAAAAAAAAAAAATACCCTAAAAAGGTTAAAAAGGGGGTTATCACTAAAAAGAGCATACAGGGGGGCGCCTGGGTGGCGCAGTCGGTTAAGCGTCCGACTTCAGCCAGGTCACGATCTCGCGGTCCGTGAGTTCGAGCCCCGCGTCAGGCTCTGGACTGATGGCTCGGAGCCTGGAGCCTGTTTCCGATTCTGTGTCTCCCTCTCTCTCTGCGCCTCCCCCGTTCATGCTCTGTCTCTCTCTGTCCCAAAAATAAATAAACGTTGAAAAAAAAAAAATTTTAAAAAAGAGCATACAGGTAATTTTTACTTTCTTCTTCGCACTTCCAATTATTTTCAAACAACGAATGCATGTTGCTTTTGCAATCAGCCAAAGAAACACAAATTATGAAAAGAAAGAAACACAACCTAGGGTCAGAAGTCTTCCTTCCTGACTCACGTCAGAGACCTTGAGCAGGTCACACCCTCTCTGAACCTGTTAGCTTTGTTTCAAAATGGAGATAATACTCAAAGTGCCACATTGTTGTGAAAATGACGTGAGGTGGTGTGTGTACTCCTGGGAAGGCACTTCATAAAGTGTAAATAGCTGTGTTCTGGCATGCAGTGGTATGGAGACTGCCCACCAGTGAAAATATACCAATCAAAATGGTGACACTGGGGACCTACTTCATATAATGCTGAGGGTGCCTGGGTGGCTCAGTCAGTTGACTCTTGATTTTGGTTTAGGTCCTGATCCCAAGTCGTGGGATTAAGCCCCAAGATTAACAGTCTCTCTCTCACTTCCTCTGCCCGTCTCCCCTGCTTGCTCTCTCTCTCTCTCTCTCTAAAATAAAAGAAAAAGTAAAGAATGCTGGTATCTACATAATTGATTCCTTACTAATTCAGTTCCTTCGTAAGTATTTTATCTCTTGCTAGACATAGGCTAGAGAAAAATTTCAAACTGGATTACATCCATTAATGGTTGTGATATAAATTAGTGGATTAAAAAATTTTTTAACAGACTAGACTAAAATAGGTTAGGCATTTAACATTATTCATATGAACATACATTGTTTCATGGCAAAAGATGTATGTGAGATGGTGAGGACAGCTAGCTCCCAAGTGCATAGCACGCAGGACATAAGTGTGACAAGAACAGTGGCGGGCACTGGTGGTGATGTGAATTTCTTAGTGTGAGCAGTGTTGCGGTCAAACATCTGGGAGCCATTTAAGTAACTCCAGGGGAGTTAGATGGGCTGAGAGCACCAGACCAGGGAAAATCCCATCGGAGTAAGTCATGGGGCACCACTGGGTAGAAGTGAAGACTCTGGGGTCATGCTGGCTGTGCCACTGAGTGGTGGCGGGATCCTGTCTCTGTCTGATCTCCTCATCTGCAGAGTGAGGATGGAAACAATCCTATTATAAAAGGTCATCATGACTTGACCTATGTCATGAACAGGGGTGGCTGAGGCCCCTCAGGACAAGGCCTAGTATTTGAGCTGTCCTTATTTCAGTTATGTCCCAACTCTGTGGATGAGATCTGTGAAAAACCCTCCCTTGGTGCCTTTTCTTAGCTTTTCTCTGAGGCAATGTCAAAAAAACACAAGACACACAGCTGGACCTAGATGTCTGCCTCCACCCCCCTTCATCCTGTGGGATAGTGTTTCAGACTGTACTGGCTTCGAACCATACTAAGAAAGGCATTGTACATGATGCCACAAACACACGCTCACAAACACACACACACACATATACACACACACAAAAAGAAAACTTTCACGAAGAACCTGGAATGCACTCTGATATTTTCTGTACTACTGTTTCATTTTTCTTAAGTGTCAGTTACCACCCATTAAATTAATTTCCTCATATGGTAGCTGGCCCATATTTTGAAAAACTCAGCTCCAAATCAAGCATGAGCAAAACAGTGCATAAACAAGCAAAGGAATCTACCCCTCCTTTCAGATGCTAAAGTCATTTCCATGTTCCTCATGATTTGCCTTTACACCGTCTTACCCAGTGCCGTCCCACAGCACCAATTGATCATCCACAGCCTTGATGTGTGGCCATCGATTAGTGTGCCCTGATGGGCCTGAAAAGGCTCAGTGATCATGCCTGGCTTCCCATTAATGCTCCAGCCTGTGTCCTTTTGTCCCTGCAATTTCGTTCCAGCCAACAAAGTACTGCAAAACAGTATGTGCCTTTTGCTAAGTAGATGAATTTAGTTGCTGATGAATGACTGGATGAAAGAAAGATTTGGGCATACATATCATAATTTGTTTATACATAAATCTTGAGGTAGATAATTACAGGCTCTGAAAGAAAACTGCCTCTGTAGTCTTAGTCATTTATTTCACATTTCATGATTGCTTAGCCAGATTAAATTTGTTCTCATGAAAACATTCAAGTTTAATACTCTTCATTTTGAGGGATGAATTTACAACTGAAGGTAATTCCAGGATGCAGTAGGGGATGAAGCATATTTGCTTGTTTAAATAAATTTGCACAGACTTAAAAAAACAAAAAAACAAACAAACAAAAATTCCTCTAAATTGTTTTTGGAACTAGCATAACTTAAAGTTAAATATGATAAGCAAATAAAAATATAGTTAAAATAATACATCCCTTGGGATTTTACGTCTTGCCATACACATAACCCAACACACACACACATACACACACACACCTGAAAGAAAATTTCACAAAAAATCTGGATTGCACCTGATATTTTCTGTTCTGTTATTTAATTAAAAAAAAATTTTTTTAACATTTATTCATCTTTGAGAGACAGAGAGAGACAGAGCATGAGTGGGGAAGGGGCAGAGAGAGGGAGACACAGTATCCGAAGCAGGCTCTAGGCTTTCAGCTGTCAGCACAGAGCCCGATGCGGGGCTCAAACTCACGAACTGTGAGATCATGACCTGAGCCGAAGTCGGAGGTTCAACCGACTGAGCCACCCAGGCGCCCCTGTTATTTAATTTTTTTAATGCTGGTTACCACCTATTAAATTAACTTCATTGTACTGTAGCTAGCCCATATTTTTTAAGACTCAGCTTTAAATGAGGCATGACCAAAACAGTGCATGAACTGCTCCCCCTGCAATGTTGAACATCATTCCAGGTTCTTTTGAGTACAACCATTGTGCACTTGGAGCTGACCCCAAGATTACCTGACGGCTCTCATGTCAGAATGAAGAGAAGGGGTGCGGCCTACTAGGCTTACAGAATCTGGAAGCTGCAAGGAAGAGAGCTATTCCCACATGTTTTCTCCAAAGGAACTAAATGCAAGATACAGTTATTACTTCTGAAAATAGCACTGTGAGTAAATGAAACTGCAAGAAGGTCGTGTTAAGATGAGAACCAGTCTCTCTCTCCCCATCCCATTCCTTTGGACTCTGCATTTTAACAGGCCATAGTGATAAGACAGTGTTATGATTTACTTTTAATTTGTTATATAAAACCCTGTTCTATAATGTAAAAAGTGAATGGGAAGTCTGGTACCTGGAAAGCTACTAGGCCATAGGTGTAGCTGGATCCTCTTGGGAAGAGAAGAGCATGGCAGACAGCTGGGGCATCACTCCTTCCCCTACTCTGTCTCCATCAAGCAGTGTCTCCTGACCTCATGGAGATAAAGCAAAGACATTGGGGCCTGACCCTGCAGAGCAGTAGAGATCCAAAACACTGGATACCTGTTGTAGCTTGGTAAATGTTGAATGAGTGAATGAATTTGTAGTGAATTCATGCCTACTGTACAGGACTCCCTTATTTGCTCCAACCAGCCAGAACTGGGTTCAGGCCAACAGCCTGAACTGGATTTCATGAGGGTTTTGTGCCCACTCTGGGTACGGCTCCATGACTCATCATCTCCTTCAGACCTCCCAGTCATCACTGAATGTCCAAGAGTGAGTATTTGAGCAGTAAATCTGGACACCATACAGATATGGAGAATATTACGTGGCTCACTGAGTTCCCTTAAGGAAACATGACAGCTAAAGTGTCATGGTGTCATGGTTGGATACAGAGGTAGCCAAGGACACTGTGATTCACCCCTCTGGTTGCCAAAGACCTCTTGACTGGGAAAACAGGAGAGAGCCTTTGGTCTTAGATGCTTGAAGCTGCTTGGTGTAGCTACACCAGAGGCCGGGGATGGAGCAGCAGGCCTGACTAGCTGGGCACCAAGGGCATGTCGGGCAATAGTCTCCAAACTGTGCCCTGAAGAGCACCCATGGCCAGGAGCCTGAAGCTGGACTCGCCCAGCACACCTCAGCCTGCACTATGAGAAGTCTGTTTTATGGCTCACATTGCCCCAAGGTTTCCTGCATGCAGGAGATCTAGTTTCTAAAAAAAAAAAAAAAAAAAAAAAAAAAAAAAAGTTAAATCTCTTGTTTTATTTTTTTTAATGTTTATTTATTTTGAGAGAAAGAGAGCATGAGTGGAGGAGGGGCAGAGAGAGGGAGGCACAGAATCCAAAACAGGCTGCAGGCTCTGGACTGTCAGCACAGAGCCCGACGTGAGGCTTGAACTCATGAACTGTGAGATCATGACCTGAGCCGAAGTCAGCCGCTCAACCAAATTAGCCACTGAGACACCCCCAAATCTCTTGTTTTACACATTTAGGAGATAAATTTAGGCCCCCAATTTAAGCTGAATGTCTGCGTTAAGGTCATGAAACCACACTGAAAGAGAGCTAGCACCAAAACCCATTCTCTTGACTCCCAGCCCTTGTTCTGCTTTACAAGCCCCACCCAGCTCATTAGTTGAGAAAATTGAATTGAGAGGAGTTGGAAGAAGGGGTGGGCACTCAGACCCTGCCCCCTCGGGCATATGGATGTCACTACAGGGAAAGCATAGAAGTCTTGTCTGATCCATGGGAAAGTGTTCGCTGACCTACTTAAGCTTAGTCATTTAGCAAACATTTATTGAATGCCTGCTGTATGCTGGGCAAACCCAGGAGACACGGCAGCCCCTGTTTTCCTGGAACTTGTCTTATAAGGGATATCGACCCTGATCAGATTTTTTTAAGTATGCAAACAAATCAATCTTATCATATATAATTACAAAGCATGCTATGAAGGGAGAAGTTCCAGATGCTGTGAGAGCACCTATAGGAAAACCTGACCAACGCTGGGGATCGTCACACAGTGTTCTCCTGAAAAGCTGACATTTGGGCTGAGATCAGAAAGACATCCAGGAGCTAAAGTTGGTAAATAATGATCACTCATCTTTATGGAGCATTTACCAACATAGGCTTTCCTCACTGCATTAACTTCTATAACCCACCCAGCAAGCATGGAGGCTGGTATTATTATTTTCCCCATTTTACAGAAGACTAAACTGAAGCAAATGTCACAAATGCACATGTAGGCCTTTGGCTCCAAGTGGCAACCCATAGTCCAAGGCTTTGGAGGCAGGTGTGGCTTGGGAGTGAGAGAAGCCGAGACTGCTGATGCACAGGGCGGTCGGTCTAGATGAAGCTGGCAAGGCAAGAAAGGGCCACATCACGTAGGTTATGATATCCTTGTCAAAAATTGTCCTGTTTTTCCTACGACAGCAGGAGATACTTTAAACCAGGGAACACATGATCATATTTGTGTTTTAGAAACCTCACTCAGGCTGCTGTGTGGAAACTGGATTAGAAAGAGGCAAAGGGGGGCTAGTATCCAAAATCTATAAAGAGCTCATCAAACTCCACACCCGAAAAACAAATAACCCAGTGAAGAAATGGGCAGAAAACATGAATAGACACTTCTCTAAAGAAGACATCCGGATGGCCAACAGGCACATGAAAAGATGTTCAACGTCGCTCCTTATCAGGGAAATACAAATCAAAACCACACTCAGATATCACCTCATGCCAGTCAGAGTGGCCAAAATGAACAAATCAGGAGACTATAGATGCTGGAGAGGATGTGGAGGAACAGGAACCCTCTTGCACTGTTGGTGGGAATGCAAATTGGTGCAGCCGCTCTGGAAAGCAGTGTGGAGGTTCCTCAGAAAATTAAAAATAGACCTACCCTATGACCGAGCAATAGCACTGCTAGGAATTTACCCAAGGGATACAGGAGTACTGATGCATAGGGGCACTTGTACCCCAATGTTTATAGCAGCACTCTCAACAATAGCCAAAGTATGGAAAGAGCCTAAATGTCCATCAACTGATGAATGGATAAAGAAATTGTGGTTTATATACACAATGGAATGCTACGTGGCAATGAGAAAAAATGAAATATGGCCTTTTGTAGCAACGTGGATGGAACTGGAGAGTGTGATGCTAAGTGAAATAAGCCATACAGAGAAAGACAGATACCATATGGTTTCACTCTTATGTGGATCCTGAGAAACGTAACAGAAACCCATGGGGGAGGGGAAGGAAAAAAAAAAAAAAAGAGGTTAGAGTGGGAGAGAGCCAAAGCATAAGAGACTGTTAAAAACTGAGAACAAACTGAGGGTTGATGGGGGGTGGGAGGGAGGGCAGGGTGGGTGATGGGTATTGAGGAGGGCACCTTTTGGGATGAGCACTGGGTGTTGTATGGAAACCAATTTGACAGTAAATTTCATATATTAAAAAATAAAAAAAAAAAATAAAAAAAAAATTGTTGGAGAAAAAAAAAAAAAAAAAAAACTGAGAACAAACTGAGGGTTGATGGGGGGTGGGAGGGAGGGCAGGGTGGGTGATGGGTATTGAGGAGGGCACCTTTTGGGATGAGCACTGGGTGTTGTATGGAAACCAATTTGGCAGTAAATTTCATATATTAAAAAATAAAAAAAATAAAAAAAATAAAAAATAAAAATAAAACCACCTAAATCAAAAAAATAAATAAATAAAAAATAAAGTATAATTTAACTGGAAAAAAAAAAAAAAAAAGAAAGGCAAAGGGGCGCCTGGGTGACTCAGCTGGTTAAGCGTCTGACTTCGGCTCAGGTCAGGATCTCGTGGTCTGTGAGGTCAAGCCCTGCGTCGGGCTCTGTGCTGATGGCTGAGAGCTTGCAGCCTGCTTCGGATTGTGTCTCCCTCTCTCTCTGCCTCTCCCCCACTCACACTCTGTCTCTCTCTTCCTCAAAAATAAACATTAAAAATTTTTTTTAAAAAAGAGGCAAAGAAGAGGCATACAGACCAGTTAGGAGGCCATCTCAGTAACCCAGGCACAAGATAATGCTGACCAGGAGTGTGGCTTGCCTGAGGAGAGGTAGAGAAGTAGACAGACCAACCACTTCCAAGTAAGTTAAAAAAGAGACTCTCCCTTAGAAGCAATGGTGTGAAATATGCTAATTACTAATTACTTTTATCTGGTCCTTTCATAGGAAGTATGGAAGCTCTTTTTTTTGAGTCTACTTAACACATAACATTGTGTTAGTTTCAGTACACAGCATAGTGATTCAGCATCTCTATACATTATACTGTGCTCACCACAAGTTGTAGCTACCCTGTCACCATATGAGGCTATTATCATATCATTGATTATATTCCTTATGCTGTGCATTTTATTCCTATGACTTATTCATGTCATAATCAGAAGCCTGTGTCTCCCAGTCCCCTTCACCTGTTTTGCCCAACCCCTGCACTCCTCCCCACTGGCAACCATCAGGTTTTTTCTCTATATTTATAGGTCCGATTTTGCTTTTTGTTTGTTAATTTGTTTTGTTTTTTAGATTACACGTATGAGTGAAATCGTGGTATTTCTCAGTCCAACTTATTTTGCTTAGCACAATACCCTCTAGATTCATCCATGTTATTGCAAATGGCAAGATCTCATCCTTTTTTTATGGCTAATATTGTGTTGCATATATGTACCACATAGGAAGCATGGAAGTTCTTAAACCGGTCCCATACACAATAAAATTGTAGCAAGGACTGCCTTGAAACATTCTATACTATATTTAACCAACTGAAAACCAGGTCAAAGGCCTGCTTCTTGGCACCTCTGTCACATGATCCATCATCTTGGCCCCTTCTGCCTACTGGCAGGGCAGTTGCCCAGGCCTGTAATTAGAACTGTCACATTCCTGAGGAGCTGCTGTGGCCAAGGCCCCCAGGGCAGAACCCTGGTGGGTTCCGTCAGGCATTCACGCTATTCTAGGAAATGCCCCACTTACCAACTCTAAATGTCAGCCCACAATTCCTTGGCTTCTCCATGTTTAGTTCCCAGATTATTTACTTACTAGATGGCTGGAAGGGAGTTCTGGTGAATAATGTCTCTCCTGCCAAGATGACAAATTGGGTTTCTAAAGACAGACATGTGGCTCTGTGCGGAAATAATATTTTGGGCATGAGCATCTTTGGCTGAATAGAATAGTATGGAAAATGTGAAGCCCTGGATGGCTTTCTCTGTTAGTGGTTTTCTAACAGAGCCACTAACTCTGCAGAGACGCAGAGAGCATTCAGCTGTGAAGGAGGCAGACACTAGCCAAACTGGACCAGCTATTTCCTCAGCCTCTGGGAAGCATCCTCCTTGTTCCTGATTAAGTCCCTTTAAGAAGCAGATGATATGTCTTATGTTCTAACAAAAGGAACATCAAGGCCTTTCAGAACCGGAGAATGTCCCCTGTCAGACTGGAGTTGGGGTTAGTAGCTCCTATTTGTAGAGTGCATGCTGATTTGATGAGGCATTTGACTGTATCCTCGAAATCCTGTTACACTCATTTCAAGTTTGATTATGTCTTTGTGAGGCAGAATAAGAAAGGCTAAAAAAAAAAAAAAAAACAAAAAAAAGCAGGCTTGCCCTTCTCTGGGGTGTCCAGGAAACTGCCAGGGTCCTTTCTAAAACTGACAGTGCCTTTTCCTCCTGGACGAAGTGTTCTCTGCCATCTCGTGGACATGTTGGGAACTGCACCTCCCAATTGCACTTGCATCTCTGGGTTCATAGGAGGAACTACTGTCTCTAACCTTCCCCAGGTGAGAAGGTGAGAAGGGGCTACCACACCAGCCCTGGTCCAGGCTCCAGGATTGCCCAAATAAGAACCAGTGCAGAGCAGAATGAGGATGATGACTGTGTTAACCTTCCCTGCTCCTCTGCAATGCGTGAGATCATCTATAACTGTTAGGGCTGACAGCTGCCAGTCACCCATGAGATTGTACACCACAGGTGGAGATGGGGCAAGCCCTGCACGGGGCCTCCAGTCAGGTGCTTTTGTAAGAGTCAAGTTCCAAAACTTTGGTCTTTTTTCTTTTTTTTCTTTTTCCAGAGGGAGCAAGAAAATGGGAAACTAAAGTGGGCAACAGCTGTTTCCTGCTTCTGAGGTGCTGGTATTTGCTGCACTTCTGCTCTTTGGTATTAGGCTGGAATGGGGGCTGCTCTATAGGACCAGAGAAGGAGTGAGGTTTTCATGATATCCACCCCAGCTTGTCTTAGGTGAAAAGAGAGACCCAGAAACAGCTTGGGGTGGAAAGGTGCAGCACTGGATTTAGTGAGCAACCTTTGGCAACCGACTTTTTCAGGCATTGTGAGACAAGCAAGCATAGGCTGTGTCGGGCAGTGGAGAGAACAGAAGCTCCAGTTTCACCCCCGCTTTCAGTCTGCTCTCCTTCACGTACCAGCCATACTGCACATAACGCATGTACCAGTGTGACCTTGGTCACACTGATTGCCTATGACAATCAACGTTCTCATCTGTAAAGTGGAGATAGTAATAGAACCTGCCTCATGGAATGCTTAGAAGATTAAATGAGATCTAGTGCACAGCCTGGCTCTGGGCCAGCTCTCATAACCAATCCATGTGAGTAACAAATGTGCTGAAGTTTTCCTGGGCCCTCTGTAAACCTCTAATAGGAAGGACTGGCCAGGGTGTTTGGAGGGTGAGTAGAAAGAGTAATGGGTCAAGGGTATCTGGGGTTTTTTTATGTTTGTTTATTTTTGAGAGAGAGCGTGAGAGAGAGCGGAGGAGGGGCAGAGGGGAGAGAGGATCCAAAGCAGACTCTGCGCTGACAGCAGCAAGTCCAGTGCAGGGTTCAAACCCATGAACCCATGGGATCATAACCAGAGCCAAAGTCAGACGCTCAAGCAACTGAGCCACCTATAATCTGTGATTCAAAACTGGGCTCATTAGCTCTCTGGAGGTAAGATGTGAACTGCAGTGTGCCTGAAGGAGCGTTGCACTTACAGAAACATGCCAAGTGCTTAGAAGCCAGGGCCTGTGCCCCATACGGCAGGGCTCCCCACCCTTGTGCAAGCGTGTGTCCAGGAGGCAGTGGTGGGGGGAGCCCCTCAGCCTCTGGGTCTGAGTTGGCTCCCAGGCTGTCCCCAGGGAACCCCTTTGAGACAGAAGTCGGCAGAATCTAGCCTGTATGAGGTCTGGCTGGATGAGTAGTGTGCGTGCCAGTTGACTGCCAGGGTTAACGTGGCTCTTCTGAAAAGCACCTAAAGGAATTCCAATTTTAGCAGCAAAACCTGAGGACAGGCTCAGTTGTTTCTACTCATGTTCCACTAAGGATCCTAAGCTCTAGATTGTACGTCTAGGGTTTCTAGAGGTTGTCATCACCCCATAAGGGAAGGAAATACACATTTATTATCTACTGTGTGCCAGGCACTGTGCTAGGAAGTTTAGACCACCTGTGAAGTAAGAATCATTATTTCGCCCATTTTACAGGTGAGGAAACTGAAATACAGGGAAGTGAAGTGTCTTGGCTATTCTACCCAGCTATTGAGAATTGAGCTTGAGTCAGGATAGAGCTGGGATAATCTTGGCCCCACCGCGTTTTTGTGTCCCCCACTGTACCAGGCGCAGGACCATAGATGTGGGAAGAGCTTACCAAACACTTGCTGAGTTGAAAATGGAAGGATTCATGTGCCAAAAGGGCCTTCGGAAATGGGCAAATGTCCAAGCGCAGCTCTGAAAGACAAGCTATGTGGGGCAGCAGCTAGCACATCATCAATTCAGAATTCCCTGTCATCTGGCCTGTGGCCTGCTGGCCTGCAGCCAAGCTGTGTACAAGGGCTGACTTGATCAGCTTTGGCTCTTCTGTTTTAGGCACTCCACCTTCCAAAGAGGTGCCAGCTGGGAAGTACCCATTCATAGTCACGTCCGATGATGGGCGGAAGGTTCCTGTGGTCCAGGCTTATGCTTTTGGCAAATACTTAGGCTATTTGAAGGTTGAGTTTGATGAAAAAGGAAATGTCATCGCTTCGCATGGAAATCCCATTCTTCTCAACAGCAGCATTGTGGAAGGTGGGTAAATGATGGCTGGACTTCGTTCTTGTTGTTAATGTTTCAGGGCAAGGCTGTAACACCTTTAAAGAATTGAATTCTCTCTTAAGTTTGCCCTCTTCATGGATAAGAAGATTGAAAATACACTCAAATGCCCAATATCCCATTTTCTTTCCCAGTTCCTCTCAGCATCAGACACCGTGTCACTGCCTCTTGTGTCTTTTCAAGCTTTGTCCAGGCATGGAAAAGCCACTCAGCTCATGTCCAGAGGAGAGCTGCAAAGGGGTCCAAAGCCCCACCACCAGCAGTGTGCCCACAGCAAGTTGCCCAGTCTCAGTGGGCTTCTGTTTCTTTATCACATGAGGGAGTGTCTTTTTTACTTTTTTGTCTGGGACTCAGAATAAAATACATCTTATGTCACCTGTTTACATGTGGTGTACATGACCACAGCCCTGGGCCTCTCTCACCATGATTGGACCAGGGAGAGATGGGCAGTGGGGTGCCCTGCAGAGCCTGTGCTCACAGCACAGACCATCTCAACAGCCAGAGGGAGAGGCCGGGACTGCACAGCAGAACCTCAGAAGGCCCTGTAGATCTGCCCTGGGGACCTTTCATCATCCCCACTCTTCCCCACGCCCCCCCCCCCAATGCTATCCCAAGTGGGTCCACAGGTGCTCATTCAGGTGTGATGAGTTGATGTTAGGATACTTAGTGCATCTTTAAGTTCAGATCCATTCCTAGTCTTATTACCAAGGAACAGAATTTTCTGAGGAGATTTTATAGTCAAAACGAAAATGTAGACAAATAGGGTAAAGAAATGTATAGTCACAACAGGTAAGCTAAATGATCTTTGATTCCTTCTCCAAAATTTAGGCCAGGGTGAGATCTGCCTTAATGGCAACCTGATTTTTTTGTTTTTTGTTTTGTTTTCTTCTGTTTTACTTTTTTTCTAGATCCAAGCATAAAAGCAGACATTAACAAATGGAGGATAAAATTAGACGGTTTTTCTACTCAGGAATTAGGGAAAACAATTGTCTATCTGGATGGCTCCACTCAGTCATGCCGCTTTAAGGAATGCAACATGGGCAACCTGATTTGTGATGCCATGGTGAGTGGTCCCCAGGAGTGCAGGGCCTGTGCTTAGGGGAAGAGGGGAGGGAGGAAGGTTGCAAGGAGGGACAGCCTGTTACAAAATTCAAGGTCTTTAAAAATTAATATGCATACAATAGCTTGGGGTAGATTCATACTGAGTAGTACCTTGGGAAGGGGCCTAAACTATACAAGTTGACCATCACTTTATTGCACAAGAACTGAAAGCTTTATTGATAGGTATTCACCTTGGATGTCTGAATTTTGGATGTTGCTTTCCTTTTGTAAGATGATCTGAATACGTGAAACTTCACTATTCTGAAGATGTAGACATAGTAGATAAAACACATTTGCTTGGGCCTAAATTGGCCAGAGTGTCTCACTGATCTGCCCTCTTGGATCCGGAGAACAAGGCCTTGTGTGACTGGAAGCCTCCTTCACAAGCAGAGAATGACGACATGCAGTTATAATAAGGCCTGTGGCTGAATAGATCGCTCAAGAAAACACCCCACTGTCTACCTGTCTACAAGAGACTGGCTGTTGGCAGCCCCTGGGGAGCCATGCTGAACCAGGGTCCCCAGGCCAGACTTAACACTCCCACTAAAGTCCGCACCCAGGAGGCTGATTCTTTGTCTGTGCTTGGCACTGTGCTTGGTACCTGGAGCCCAGTGCCCGATATATATACTCTCAATAACTGACTGCCAAGTAAATGACAATGTCCGCACTTCCCAAGGTCAGACCAGTGCTGGCTCTTCTTTTGTATGCAGTCACACAAAAGAAGTAGCTAAAGACACTTTTCATAGATGCCATGATACTCTACATGGAAAACCCAAAGGATTCCACCAAAAGGCTGCTAGAACTGATACATGAATTCAGCATAGTTGCAGGGTACAAAATCAATGTACAGAAATTGGTTGCATTTCTATACACCAATAATGAAGCAACAGAGAAATCAAGAAATTGATCCCATTTACAATTGCACCAAGAACCATAAAATACCTAGGAATAAACCTAACCAAAGAATAAAAGATTTGTATGTTGGAAACTATAGAACACAAATCGAAAAACATTCCATGCTCATGGATTGGAAGAACAAATATTGTTAAAATGTCAGTACTACCCAAAGCAATCTACATATTCAATGCAATCCCAATTAAAATTGCACCAGCATTCTTCTCAAAGCTATAACAAACAGTCCTAAAATTTGTATGGAACCACAAAAGACCCCAAAGAGTCAAAGTAATATTGAAAAAGAAAACCAAAGCAGGAGGCATCACAATCTCAGACTTTAGCTTCTATTACAAAGCTGTAATCATCAAGACAGTATGGTATTGGCACAAAAATAGACACATAGACAAAAGGAATAGAATAGAGTACCCAGAATTAGACCCACAAATGTGTGGCCAACTAATCTTTGACAAAGCAGGAAAGAGCATCCAATGGAAAAAAGTCTCTGATGCTGGGAGAACTGGACATCAACATACAGAAGAATGAAACTAGACCACTTTCTTACACCGTACACAAAAATAAACACAAAAGGGATGAAAGACCTAAATGTGAGACAGGAAACCATCAAAACCCTACAGGAGAAAGCAGGAAAAAACCTCTCTGACCTCAGCCGCAGCGATTTCTTGCTCGACACATCTCCAAAGGCAAGGGAAACAAAAGCAAAAATGAACTACTGGGACCTCATCACGACAAAAATCTTCTGCACTGCAAAGGAAACAATCAACAAAACTAAAAGGCAACTGACAGAATGGGAAAAGATATTTGCAAATGACATATCAGATAAAGGGCTAGGATGCAAAATCTATAAAGAACTTACCAAACTCAACACCTGAAAAACAAATGATCCAGTGAAGAAATGGGCAGAAGACATGAATAGACACTTTTCCAAAGAAGGCATTCAGATGGCCAACAGACACGTGAAAAGATGCTGAATATCACTCATCATCAGGGAAATAAAAATCAAAACCACACTGAGATACCAGGTCACACTGGTCAGAGTGGCTAAAATGAACAACTCAGGAAACAACAGATGCTGGCAGAGATATGGAGAAACGGGAACCCTCTTGCACTGTTGCACTCGTGCGGCCGCTCTGGAAAACAGTGTGGAGGTTCCTCAAAAAATTAAAAATAGAACTACCCTACAACCCAGCAATAGCACTACTAGGAATTTATCCAAAGGATGCAGGAGTGCTGATTCATAGGGGCACATGTACTCCAATGTTTATAGCCACACTTTCAACAACAGCCAAATTATGGAAAGAGCCTAAATGTCCATCAACTAATGAATGGATAAAGATGTATTTTATATCTATGATGGAATACTGCTTGGCAATGAGAAAGAATGAAATCATGCCATTTGCAGCAAAGTGGATGGAACTGAAAGTTATTATGCGGAGTGAAATAAGTCAGAGAACAGATATCATATGTTTTCACTCATATGTGGATCTTGAGAAACTTAACAGAAGACCATGGGGGGAGGGAAGGGGGAAAAAAGTTACAAACAGGGAGGGAGAAAGGCAAACCATAAGGGACTCTTAAATACAGTAAACAATCTGAGGGTTGATGGGGGGGGGTGGGGGAGAGGGAAAAATGGGTGATGGGCATTGAGGAGGGCACTTGTTGAGATGAGCACTGGGTATTATATGTAAACAATGAACCATGGGAATCTACCCCAAAAACCAGGAGCACACTTTACACACTGTATATTAGCCAATTTGACAATACATTATACTTTAAAAAATCATAATATTAAAGAAGAATCCTATTTTGAAAAAAAAAAAAAAAAGTAGCTAAAGAGTAGCCAGTATGGGAATGTTTAGAGAAAAGTCTGGAAGGAAACAAGCTGTTAGCAGTGCTTACCTCTCTTTTAAGAGGCAGAGGCAAGTGTTAAGAAAACACTTGCTTTTGCGCTATTTTTTTTTTTCAAATGAGAATATATTCATTTTATTTCTTGTAACTAAACACATATTTTGTAAAAGAAAAGAATGAAACGGATTCACCCATTTCAGGAGGCCATCTCTGTGCCTCCAAAATTGCCAACTTGGAAATTTGACATGGAGGCCAGGGATCTTGTTGGCTTGAGGTCCTGAGTGGAAAGGTTTTCAGGTCACGCCTTCAGGAGCAAGTGTGGGGCCTGGAGGAGGTGGGGAAGGAGAGGTATGGTGGACCAATTTGCATGGAGGTCCTGTCCTGACACAAGAGCCAGTTTTGCTAATGCCCACTGGCCTGAGAGTAGAAGGGTCTTAGGAAAGGGGGCTCAGGGCTACTTGCTTCTAAGAGTCTGACACGGGACTGGTCACTATTTCTTATTTTTGCTTCTCAGAGCATAAAACTAGTTCTGACTGACTATACTTGAGAAATCTCTGGGAACACAGGAGCAGGAAGAAGCAGCTTTATTTCCATGGTAGAGATAACCAAATCCCTAAAACTGATACTATGGAAGAAGGTCTAGAATAACTAATGTAAATTCATGCTACTGTTGCAGATTAACAACAACATTAGACACTCGGATGAAGTGTCCTGGAACCATGTGTCCATGTGCATTCTAAATGGAGGTGGCATTCGGTCACCCATTGACGAGCGGAACAACGGTATGCTTCCCAGGCTCAGGGTGTCAGCTCAGGTTTCTCTCTGACCGTGCCCCTGGGTGGCCTCAGCTCATCTGTCCTGTCAGCCATGTACCACAATGTCAGCCTCTCCAGTTTCGGTTAACTGCTACTCAAGTCAGTGCCTAAGCAGAAGGGCACACACATGCTTGTGTGTTCTCATATGTATTCACACACAGAGTGGAGAGCGAGGGTGAATGGAACCCAATCTTGATCTAAACTTCTGACACACAAAACCAAATACTAATTATTGCTGATTACCAACAGCCGCCTCCTTGATACCTGGAAAGAGAAAGGGACAAACTGTCCATGTTCTGTGCTGGAAAAAAACAAAAACAAAACAAAACAAAACAAAAAAACAACAACACCCTACTGGATTAAATTCTTTTAGTGCATTTACAGATATCCAGGATCTTGCATGGTAAAACAAACCAACTAGTCAGATATTCAAACCGCTCTTGCAGTCTTCCCTGATCTGCTGTCAAACCAGGTAGTCTCAGTGTAAAGCCCCAAGCTCATCTCATTGTCAAACAAGGACAGGTGGCAGGGACACACTGCCTGTCTGGAGGAACTGAGCAATGCTCAACACCCACTGAAGACCCAGCTATAAGCCAGAGATCCAGGGCAGAGCACTGGTGACTTTGGAGCCACAGCCATTTATAAGCACCTGTCATCTTGCCCAGTGGTTGAGAGCATGGCCAGAGGCCTCTTGAATCCATTCCCTCCCTGAGTGTCAGAAACCACTCACACAGCTGATGCTGTACTAATAGCCTTCCAATAGCCTCTTGTCTCCTTCATCTCCACCAACCCTAAAGGAAGCTGGTCTTGGGGTAATCTTATTCTCAAGCTGTTTTCCTTCTCACCCCATCTACAACTACCTTCAGGCACAATTACCTGGGAGAACCTGGCTGCTGTGTTGCCCTTTGGAGGAACCTTTGACCTGGTCCAATTAAAAGGTTCCACCCTGAAGGCGGCCTTTGAGCACAGCGTGTACCGCTATGGCCAGTCTACTGGAGAGTTCCTGCAGGTGGGCGGTAAGTCACCCTTTGAAGTGAAGTGGGTTTGTCCTGTTGGTTGGCTTAGTTCCTCACTCCCCAGGACCTCCACTGCCAGATTTTTTTAGGTTTTCCCCCCACCCAACATGAATGCATAGTCTCTCAATGGTCATGGGCTCCCAGACCAACTGAGATTAGGTCAGGGTCAACGCCTCAATGCCTTGGCAATGAGCAGTAGTTGCTACACCTGATTTGGATGTCAGATAGACTCACTATAGGAGCTGGCCCTCCAGACTCTAAGCAGGTCAGCGGCCTTGAGGTCTAGTTTGTATTAAAATCTTAGTTGTTTAAACACTCAGTATTTTTTTTTTTTTTTTAGAAAAAAACCAAAACCACCATTCTCCGTTCTATTCATAATTGCCTGGTACCATGCAGAGGTTCAAAGGAATTCAATATCCAATCAGTATTAGCGAGGATGATGTCTGGGAGGGGCGGCCGACTACATAGACACATTGGAACACCTGGTTCTAGTTCCACTGTGACGTGGGACAGGTCTTCAACCTCTCTGAATGTTCTGAAAACATCTGCCCTGCTCATCTCATGGATCACACTGAAAACTGAATGAAAATAAATGCTTCCCAAATTGCCAAGGACTTGTGAATGTGAAACACTTTTGTCAGTAATAACTTCCACAGTCCAACGAATTAATCGTTAAATTTATAACCTTGATACGGATACCATAATTTGCCCCCCCCTTTTTTTTTTACTGTAGATGGTGGGCCTCACTTGATAGTGTGATTGCTTTGTCAAGTCCTCCTTCTACAGAACCCCCAACTCTTTGGATTGAGGGGGGGAGCTGCAGATGGTGGTGGAGCCATAGCCTAATGCCTGTGGGGTAACCCAAACATTCTGCACTTTTCCAGGAGAGACTTGGGGGGACAACAGGGTTTTGGTGCTCCATCACAGTGCTGGGTAGTTAACATGTCTTGTGAAAGTCATCCAAACCCAAATTATTATCATTTAGTAGTCTTCAAAATTAGAATATTCTGTACCTCTCATCTATTTCTCATTTTCCAAAGCCATTGAACCAAGTGGCTGACCAACTCATTTAGGATTTTAAAAAGACGTGGTTTCTCCCTGCACTGTTACCCCTTGCCCATACTGAAGCAGAGCCAGTTTTCCTCCCAGTGGTTCTCAGACCTCCCAAGACTCAAGGATAAACCTAACCAAGAAATGCAAACGCAATCTAACCAAATGCTGCAATGTCACCTCAATTCTTGCTGAAATTTCACTCAAGCTCAGACTCAGTGAAAACCAAGCCGAGTGCCCCAATTCCATATTTTGGCCAAATCTCTTTCTTAGAAAACAGAAATTTCCCTCTGGATCCAGTGAAAACATACAGATTCGTTTCTTTTCTAGGAATTCATGTGGTGTATGATCTTTCCCGAAAACCTGGGGACAGAGTGGTCAAATTGGATGTTCTTTGCACCCAGTGTCGAGTGCCCAGTTATGAGCCTCTCAGAATGGATGAGATATATAAGGTTATCCTTCCAAGCTTCCTTGCCAATGGTGGAGATGGATTCCAGATGATAAAAGATGAAGCATTAAGACACGACTCTGGTAAGCACAAGTGTCTCTTCCTCTCCCTACTCCAAAGTACTCAAGAACAAAACTGGGCCAAAGAGGGAAGCTACTCAGGATGCCAGGACTGCAGTGCCAGAAATCAGATCTTGCCCCTTTGTTGCCGCCTCCCTCCCGCTTTGTTGGAAAATAGCAGCAATGCTTTGGAGAATATGTGCCCTACCCCTCTTCGGCACACGTAGCCACCCATCCAAGCCCAAAATGTTTTAAAATTCTGTTAAGTATGTATAAACAGCTATTTAAATTGTGAAATATCAATGGGTTTTGCACTTAATGAGAAACCTCATTTCTAGAACTTTAGATTGGATCTGGAAAATCCTGTAAGCTTTCTTGAAGCTTTTAGTGTGAATAGGTCAGGTAGGAGTAGATGGGCTGTGCTCCCCTCCCCCTTTTTAGCACATTGGGTTGGTGGAGTATTGAAAGGAACAACCACACCTGACCTCAGTATTTTTGGCAGCATTTAGGGTCATTATACTGCAACCTCACTTTTAAAAATCATATGGAAGTCGGCTGATGGTAGATTTGAGTCCCACAGAGGCCCAGAGGATACCACCAGCACAGGGCCATTAAAAAAAAAAAAAGAACCACTTCACATGCATGAAGTCCATTGATCCATTGATAGAATATACTACCCCTTCCTCTTCTCTAGGGCAGAAGCCAGCGTGCTTATAAAGCATGTGCACAACTTTGCATTTCCAGAAAAGAGCTCTGGTACTTCCTTGTCAGCTTTCCTGTGGTGGGCCTGCTGTTTCAGCCTCTTGTTTCAAGGAGGGTGGAGAGCAGAGCCAGGGCAAAGGAGGCAGCCTTCCTGCCAGGAAAGATGCTAGCTACTTCTGCACATTCCATGAAAGATGATGGAAGCGCAGGCTTTACAGAAGTGTCCTCTTGGGTCCCACATGAGACAGAGGCTGGGGGCTGTGCAGATTAAACCCAGACTGATTAAGTTTGAGAGAGGAGCTCACATAGAAGGCTGAGGAAGCCTTGGCCCTAAGGGTTCTCAACCCTAGCTGTGTATCAGACTTAGTTGGAGAGCATTTTAAATTAAATATCAATACTTTGGCCCCAGCTTTTAAGAGATTCCAATATAATTGTGTTGGGGGAAAAGACTCTTCCAGCAATTCTAATGCAGGGATGAGAACCACTGCAGAGTTCTTTTTAAAAATATTAGTGTATTTTTTTTTGTGGAGGTATAATTGACATATAACACAATGTTTTAATTTCAGGTGTACATGGTTCAATATATGTATGTATTGCAAAATGATCATCACAATGTCTAGTTAATATCATACATAGTCACAAATTTTTTTTCTCTTGCGAGGTAAACTTTTAAGATCTGCCCTTGTAGCAACTTTCAATATGCAATACAGTATGGACTCGAGTCATCATGCTGTACATTACATCCCTATGACTTATTTGTGACTGGAAGTCTGGATTTTTAACCCCCTTCACCCATTTTTCCCACCCCCCTACCCCCACCTCTGGCAACCGCCAGTCTGTTCTCTGTATATGCAAGTTTGGTTTTGTCGCTGTTGTTTAATTCCACATACAAGTGAGAGGAGATGGTATTCGTCTTTCTCTGATAGATTTCATTTAGCACAATGCTCTCAAGGTCTATCCGTGTTATCGCAAAAGGCAATATTTCATTCTTTTTATGGCTGAATAGTATTCCATTGTGTGGAATCACATTTTCTTTATCCATTCATCTACCACAGACACTTAGGTTTTTTCCCTATTTTGTCTATTATAAATAATGCTGCAGTGAACATGGGGGTGCATGTTACTTTTTGAATTAGTGTGTTTTCTTCAAATACTCTAAAGTGGAATTGCTGGATCATACAATGGTTCTATTTTTGATTTTTTGAGGGGCCTCCATACTGTTTCCCATAGTGACTACATCAAGTACATTCCCACCAATAGTGCACAAGGGTGCACTTTCCACATCCTTGCCAACACTTGTTATTTCTAGTCTTTTTGATAATAGCCATTCTAGACAGAGAAGGGATATCCCTGTGGTTTTGATTTGCATTTCCCAGATGATTAGTGATGTTCAGTATCTCTTCATGTATCCGTTGGGCATCTGTAGGTCTCCTTTGGAAAATCTATTCAGATCCTCTGCCCATTTTTTAATCAGATTTTTATTTTGTTTTTCTTTTGAGTTCTAGGAGTTCTTTATATATTTTGGGTATTAACTGCTTATCAGATATATGATCTGTTGAGTGATATTTTTAAAACAAAATTTTGTCAGGTCCCTATGGGTTTGTTGTAGTTATAGGCAATTAGTATGTATCAGGTCTCCTCTCTTTTGGAAATGAAGTCTCCATTGTCTGTCAATTATGCAAAAATGACTTCTGACCAGGCAAGCAGAAGAAAGCCACTTTTATGTCTCAACTAATTGCTCTCAACCATTTCCCTAATGCCCTTGTTTTGGAGTGGTTCAAAAGCAATATTAAAGGTCAACAACCTTTTGAGATGACTATTCCCTCCAGTTGTCTAGTAGTCAACAGTGGGCACATTTCACATCTGGAACATGAAAAAGCAATCAAATTCTTTGCACCTGTAATCACTTTTCTTGTCTTTTGTGACATTTTATCCTTGCTTATGAAAGTAGTATCTTCCCTCTTACAATTACAAAAGACTTTAGAGAAATACGTTGGTTTTCCCACCTCTTACTCTTAATTGGTAATTACTTATTCTGTAGTTAAAATAATGTATATATTTTTCCAGGTGATCAAGATATCAACGTGGTTTCTGGATACATCTTAAAAATGAAAGTAATTTATCCAGCAGTTGAAGGTCGGATCAAGTTTTCTGCAGGAAGTCATTGTCGTGGAAGCTTTTCTCTAACATTTCTTTCCTTTTTGGCAGTGAGCATTGTTTTATACCAGTAGCCAAAAATTCCTCTTGCCATTAATGTGTGGAACTGCATTTTTTTTTTCAAGTGAGATTCAAGTCTGCATTTTAGGAACTGGCTTGGTGATGGCACAGACCATCTTTGCTGGACCCCAGAAGCTGAGGCTGGAGGCTTGTAAATGAAGACACTGACATCATTACTCAGGATCAGCAAGTCACTGAACACACAGGAAAAAATGAAAATGAGCCCTTTGAGGGGAGAGCCAACCATCTTTAGTTTACATATGCAAATTTTAATAAAACTTATATTAACCATTTTAAACCACAGAAATCATTTTTTTAATATCCATTTTAATCCACCAAACAATTTATGTTTACATAGAACTCTATCCTTTACAAGGCAGTTTTTATCTTATTTGATGCCTATAACTTTTTTTGGTGGGCAAGGCAGGCGATGTTTTTCCCATTTGGCAGACAGGGAAACTGAAACTCAGAAAGAGCTGACTTGTTCAAAGCCATACAGCTGAAAGTGACAAATCTAAGACCTGCACCCAGGTTTTTGACCTCAAGTCCAGACTCTTTCAACTACATCCAGTTGCTGTTCAGAAAGATACTTAATGGTCTCCTCTGCTCATAACTGTCAATGGCATCAAGCTCCTGGATGACAAGTCTCTGCTTTATTTCATATCTCTAACTTTTCCCTTTTTAGATCTTGTTGTTACATTGAGTTTCATGGACTAAACACAGGCAGCATTCTCTCCTGAGGCCACCCATGTGCCTTTAACAAGTCAGGGAACAAACAGTGCAGCAGCAGATGATGGGAAAGGCTAGAGCCTGCAAAAAATAGTCCAGGGGCAGGGAGAAAGGAAAAGGAAGAACAGGACACCGGGGACATATTTACATTATGGAAGAAAAAGAGCTAAAGGGCATTTAGATTTGTTAAAGAGATATTTGCTAAGGAGTAGCAGAAGAGTGCCTGATACATAGTATTACCTGTGAATAATTTTATGAGATTCCATCAGTTCTGCCTCTGTGCTCTTTCCACCCTTCTTTCTAATGTGAGGGTATAAGAAGAGAACCTTTTAAGATAAGGTGTGATTCTAAACTTGTACCTGTTCTCCCCAGCAAGATGCCAGCACTTACCCTAGTCTCTGTCTCTCTTTCTCTCTCCCTCTGTCCCTTCTCATCCCCCACCGCAGTTATGGAAAACTCAGAGGGGAGACAAGGATTTATTTTTAAGTGTTATACGTGATAAGTTTGAAGTCAGATCTGCCTGCAAATATGGACACTCTTAAGTCATGCTCAAGTATGAATATGAGAACTCCTGCCTGGGAGTGAGCCCCTGAGTGGGTGTTCAGGAAACACCCAGACTGATGAAATGATTTATAACCAAAAGAACAAATACTTGCTTAAGGTGGTCGTGAGACCAGGTGAGCCTGCTCAGCATTGCATAAATTTCAATGAGAAATGGGAGCCTTCACCTTAAAAAATGGTGAGCAGGGGCACCTGGGTAGCTTAGTCAGTTAAGCATCCAGCTTTGGTCCAGGTTATGGTTCATGGATTGGAGCCCCGTGTCGTGCTCCCTGCTGTCAGCACAGAGCCTGCTTTAGATCCTCTCTCCCCTCTCTCTGTCCCTTCCCCTGTATGTGGTTTCTCTCTCTCTCTCAAAAATAATAAATGAAAAAAAAAAAATGGTGAGCAAACAGCAGCTAGAGGTTTGGAGAGGGAGTGTTTGTTAATGTTTACAAATATTAAGTACTCTTGATACAAAATATACTTTAAAAATTTTATAACATCTTTAAAAAGGCTGCTGCAGTAAAATAAAGCCCTCAGTTCTATGCATATACAGATTAGCTATAAGCAAATGTCAACAGGATTGGAAGAGGAAAATTAGAGAAAGGTGCATTTGGAGTATATTTTTTATGCTTGGCCAGTAAAATACAATGAATCCTATTAGAGCACAAATTTTTAAAGAACATTTTTTGTAAGTTTTCTAAATATATGTGCATATATTGTGCAGTGGTTTAAGAAATGACCTCACTTTACAGCTGTAGATTCAATTGTGCAATAAAACTGAAGATATGCTCCTTGTCTTTGGTAGTTATTTCTTCTCTCAAGCAAACATTATAACCTGAGACAATACAACTGAAGGAAAACTTTTGATGGTTTATCACTGGTATCATTTCTCTTGGTCATAAGTCCCTTGCCATTTGATAACCTTCCCTAGCCCCCTTTTCAGCCAAAAAAACAAGAAGAAAAATGCATGCAATTTTTAGATAAGAGAAAACAGTAAATAAAGGATATTTTAAATAATACTCTTACATTTTCTGGCTTTCATATACAGAATCTAATGTAGAAATTGTTTTGAGGCTTGTAGTGGTTTACTAAAAATAAAAATGCCCAAGTTGGACAATGTTGGGGATTTAATTAATTTGTCTGAACTGGCTGTGCATCTAAGAATCTTCTTCAAGCATACTGATAAATAAACCAATTGTTTTGTCTTGATCAAATGGATCCGTTAAATCCATTTGGTGCCAGAACTGCCTTCAGCAGTTCCTAACAAAGAATAAGCAGGGTTTCTTAGAGGAAAGTTGCGACTGCCAACAGTTGCCCATTAGGAAAAGTTGCTCCCTTGAGGAGTCTGTGGTCCATGGATAGATCCATGGCTACACTTCCCCAAATTAGGAAAGTTTCGTGATTAGTTATCTGGGCCTGCTGTAATAAACTGACATAAACTGGATGGCTTAAACAACAGAAATTTATAGTCTCACCCTTCTGGAGGTCAGAAGCCTGAGATCAAGTTGGCAAGGTTGTTTCCTTCTGAAGACTGTGGTGAAGCATCCTGAGATCAAGTTGGCAAGGTTGTTTCCTTCTGAAGACTGGTGAAGCATCTACCCCAAGCCTCTCCTAGCTTCTGGTAGCATCAGGCATTCCTTGCCTTATAGCTGGTATTTTCCCTCTGTTTTTACATCCTTTTCCCTCTGTATGTCTGTCTCTATGTCCAAATTTCCCCTATGTATAAGAACAAAGTCATACTGTATTAGGCCCACTGTAATGACTTAATTTTAGTCACCTAAAAAAAACACTATTTCCAAATAAGGTCACATTCACAGGAAATGGGGATAAGGGCCCAAGCCCCACCATCTTTTCAGGGGACACAGGGGAGTCATCCTTGGCTGCTCCCATTTTCTCAAACTCACATTATGTCCCTGGGTAAATCTTGCTTCCCAACTTAAAACACACACACACACACACACACACACAGGCACACAACACCCTTCACAAGTACTACCTTGCTTCGAATCACTGCCACTTCTGAATTGCTTCAGCAGCCTCCTAAATGAGCTGGTCTCCACTTCTGCTCCACTCTAGTCAGTTCCCAACGTTCTCAATTCAGCAGCCAATGTGATGTCTTACAGTATTAAGCAAGACTGTGTTGCTCAATGGCTCAAAATCTTTTTACCACACTCCACAAGTAAAAGCAACAATAAATTATCCCAATGGCCTACAAGGCCCTCTGTGATCTGGTTTCCCATTACTTCTCTGACATTATTTCTCTTCACTCTCCCTGATGTGAGGCCACACTGATCTCCGTGCTATTCTTCCTACAAAACAGACACTCTCCCACTCAAACCTTTGCATGTGCTATTTTCTCTACTTGGAAC
This sequence comes from Panthera onca, assembly GCF_046562875.1. Taxonomy (NCBI): domain Eukaryota; kingdom Metazoa; phylum Chordata; class Mammalia; order Carnivora; family Felidae; genus Panthera; species Panthera onca. Next base: position 76,530,761 of record NC_138343.1, read on the forward strand.
ATGGACTCCTACATACCTGCATTACCTGATTTCTCACTCCCTTCAAGTCTTTTCCAAGGTCCCAGACCCCGCCATTTAAAACTGCAACCCTCCCCCATATTCCCCTCCTCAGTTCAAAATGTTTCTTCTGAGCACTTATTTTCTAAGATACTATAATTTCCTTATTTATCTTATTGTCTGTCTCTTGGAGTTTGAATGTAGGTTTCTAAATGCACAAATAATATCCCTAGCTTATCTAAAACTGCCTGGCACATGGGTGAGTGTGCACTACACACTTGAATAAACTGAATAAACTGTGTATAATTCCTTCCCTTGTACCTTTCTGCCACCCTCCTCCTCACTCAGTCCAAAAGCCACACACACAGTCCTTTTCTCTGGCCTCACCCCTCCAGAGAATACAGATAATTAAGATTTCTCTACCTACAGAAGACACCTTTTCATTACGCAGAGTGTTTGACTCTTCTTTAACCTCTCTGCAACCAAAAGGCCAATTAAGTTACCCCTAAGGACAGCTGCCTTTCTCCAAAAATTTAATTCCCTTGTTCCTTAATATGAAGGTAATTATAACTTTTCTAACAGTATTCCTTTTTCTCCCTTGTTTTGTTCTTCAACATCAGGGATTAGCAAACTACAGCCTGAGAGCCAAATCCTGCCTGCCACTGCTTTATGTAAATAGGGTGTCATTGGAATACAAATACATCGATTACATAGAGTGTTTGATAGGAAAAAAAATCATAAATATCAAATTAACAAAAGTGAAATTAAAAAAAAACAACTATTTTTCACTGGAGCTCATGGGCCTCAGGTTAAAGATTTCTTCTCTGTGTATCCAGCACTGCCAAAGAGATAACTGGGAACATTACAGACAGCATACTCCTTGACACAGAAGTATAATGAACTGGCAAGAACTATTCATTTGCTCATTCATTCATTTAGTCAATCATTTTTATTCCAATGTTGACTATATCTGAAATTACAATTTTGTATATATCATTACACACTCTGCTAAAAACAGAAGCAAATTAGATTTCTATTTATATTTCTACAATAAAATCAAATGGTTTTTACTAAGTCAAAAATGATCATTTAAGTGGTTGCTTTCAATTATTTCTCAAGATCTTCTGATATCTATAACTAATTATACTTAAAACACAATTTTAATGTCCTTTAAATATCTGAAAATGTCTTCCCATCTATTTAATTTCATTTTATCCCCTCAACCAGAAACACTGATAGTTGTTTCTATTAAACACATTTCAAAATGTGAAGCTCATGCACAAGGGAACACACATAAAGATAGGAAGGAATGTACAAAGTAAAATATATGAAATAACTGGGGAACATACTTTTTAAAAGGATCCAAAGAGTGACTACTTTTGGAAATAAAAGCTCTTTTTATGGGGCAACACTAACAAGGACAAGATGAGAGACAAATCGAAGTTTGAATTCTAACTTCACTACTTTCTCTGGCTTCAATATCCTTACCTATAATATAGGAATTATACCATCTCACAGTTACTATGATGGATGATAAAATGTAATAGTGAATATAAAATGCCTTGCCAACAGAGATTGCATCTGGTTCCTTTTCCTTTGATAATATGAATAATTAATTTTGTATGTGTAGATTTTTATACACATTTTCTTTAAATAGAGCTCAGCCACTGCTATGGATGGAACTGTGCCTTCCTAAAATTGGTATGTTGAAGCCCAAAACCACCTTGTGACTGTCTTTGGAGATGGGGCTTTTAGGAAGTAATTAAGGTTAAATGAGGTCATAAGAGTGGGACCCTAACCAATTGGACTGATGCCCTTATAAGGACAGAGAGAGAGAGAGAGAGAGAAAGCAAGCTCTTTCCTTCTCTCCTCCCGCAAAGGTACACAGAGAGGTCAGGAGCACATGTGAGAAGGCAGCTATCTGCAAGCCAAAGGAAGAGGCCTCACAATGAAACCTACCTTGGATTCTAGCCTCCAGAACTATGAGAAATAAATTTGTTGTTAGAGCCACCCAGTCTGTGGTATTTTGTTATAGAAGCCCAAGCAGAATGATACACTCCTAAAAACATTTTTCTCACCTAAATAAAGAGAATATGACGATTTAAAGGAGAGTAGGTGAGAATGGGATAAAAAGGGCTGTGAAATACTTTTTCCAGCTCACCATGACATTTTAAATAACAGTGCTTAAAATGCTATGGATTCAAATGTGAAGAGTTAACCTGATTAACTTTCCATCTGTCCCTGAGAATCAGTAAATGTTTAAGGCTTTGTATTAAAGTACCAACTCACAGAAACTCATACATATACTAGAATCTTGAAACAATTAAAAATATAATAAAACTGGGGTGCCTGGGTGGCTCACTGGGTTAAGCATCCAACTCTTGATTTCAGCTCAGGTCACGATCTCACAAACTGTGAAATCAAGCCCCAGGTCAGGCTCTGTGCTGACAGCAAGGAGCCTGCTTGGGATTCTCTCTCTGCTTCTCCCCCATTCACCATGAACATGCTCTCTCTCTCTCAAAATAAATAAACACTTTTTAAAAAATTTACAACACCAGGGCACCTGAGTGGCTCAGTTGGTTAAGCGTCCAACTTCAGTTAAGGTCATGACCTCGCGGCTCCATAAGTTCGGGCCCCACATCAGACTCTCTATTGTCAGTGTGGAACCTGCTGCGGATCCTCTGTCTCCCTCTCTCAGCCCTTCCCTCACTCATGCATGTACTCTCTCTCAAAACTAAATAAACATTAAAAAAAATTCCAACACCTAATAACCACTTTTTTTGGAAAAAAAAAAAAATAAGTGAACACTATTAAACAGGTTAGATTTCCAAATTATATTTAGAGTTCCCTATTACCCAGCTTAGTATCTAATACATAGTTGAAACTCAATAAATATAGCCTAAATGAATGCTATGACCAATTAGCAAACACAAAATGCTCAATCTTGAAAGACAAACTTGTTTTAAGGAGAAAAGTATAGCATGGGAGGGAACTATAAGTAGAATTCCGAACACTGACTCTAATCTTTTAATTTAACTTTCCTCAAGAGGAGCCTGGGTGGTTCAGTTGGTTAAGCATCTGACTTTGGCTCAGGTCATAATCTCACATTTCATGGGCTTGAGCCCCGTGTCTGACTCTGTGCTGTCAGACCAGAGCCTGGAGCCTGCTCTTGATTCACTATCTCCCTCTCCTTCTGCCTCTCCCCCTCTTTTGCTCAGTCTCCCTCTCAAAAATAAACATTAAAAAAATTTTTTAATTAGGGCGCCTGGGTGGCTTGGTTGGTTCAGCGCGGACTTCGGCTCAGGTCATGATCTCACATTTCGTGAATTCAAGCCCCGCATCGGGCTCTGTGCTGACAGCTCAGAGCCTGGAGCCTGCTTCAGATTCTGTATCTCCATCTCTCTGCCCCTCCCCCACTCCTCACTCACTCTCTCTCAAAATTAAATAAACATTTTAAAAATTAAAAAAAAATTAACTTCCCTCAAGAAATACAATTAATTCTGTATTTTCCTTTTGGAGAGATAATAGACAATATAAACCAAAAATCTACTTGACTAAATTGTTATATAAGATTTTGGAATATAGCTACATTCATTCAGTAAAATATAGCTGCAACCACACAATCAGAAATATCTGTTTGTAGTCAGTTTTCACACTTAAAAAGGGCAATAACCTGTCAATCCAGCAAGAGTAAGGAAAAGTGCTTTGTTTCTTAAGAAAAACTCAAAAAGGATGTCTTCTTTATAAACACATAGTTACCAGTGTAGATAATAGGGGCAAAAAAAAGAAAAGATACATCTACTGAAATGTATTAACTCTAAATAAGAAAGCAAATCAGATCTTACTACAATTTCTCCACACTAAACATAATTATTTTCAAAGTGATACAATACAAAGATTATTGGTCCTATCTGTTTGCCCTACCTCTTTAAAAAATGGCAATAGTAGGGGTACCTGGGTGGCTCAGTCGGTTAAGCATCCGACTCTTGATTTTGGCTCTGATTGTGATCTCACAGTTCTTAAGATCAGTCTCCACATTGTCAGCTTGGGATTCTCTCTCCCCTGCCCTCTCTCTCTCTGTCCTGCTGACACTCACATGCTCTCTCTCTCTCAAAGTAAATAAATAAAACATTTTAAAAAATGGCAACAGCAAATGACATATATTCTAATAAAATTTTGGTAACAGGTGTAAAATGAAAGACTATGAAACCCAATCACTTTTAATCATTATTAAGTTTGTGTTAGTCTTTATTAAAACAAAAAAAAAATCAAAAATTCAGACACTGGATTACATGATATATACAAGAATATACAAAAGTAAAAGAAAAAAGTACATATATACTACATTAATTAGCAAAGCAGAAATTTGTTATCTATCTGGTCATTGTATCTCAAATCCAAATGTTTACATCCAGGACGTCACAGAGGTAACTTCTTTTTGTACCTAAAGTAAAAATAAATCTATTTAATAGAAGACAATAAAACAGCGTTCATTTGTGAAGTGCCTAATAACAATTTCAGTGTATTAAAATTCTAACCTAAGACATATATATAGAGAGAGACATTTTGCCATGCTCTAATTCCAGTTCATTTTGTACTCTTGGGTTCATATAAGTTCAACCACCTCAAAAACACTCAAGACTGACTTACACAGCATTCAGTGTCACAGACAGAGAACAGCCTGAAGAGTCTGGCCCATTCTAGTGCTAGCATTTAAATTCATACCTTTCTCTGGAAAGACTACAGGGTATATAACATTCCTATCTGCTTGTAATTAGGAAGCAGGGAAGTCAAAACACAGGCTATTCCTTTCCTATCCACCCAAAACTGACTCTGTGTTTAAGCATGTTGAAAAAAGAAAATATAAAGAGTCATTTGTTAAGGTTGTTCATTTTTAAAAGGATCATAGTAACAAGGGTTTCCTTAATTTTTGTGTCCCTTATTAAAATAAATGTCAGCATACCATCAAAAACAAAGAATAAAACTGCTGCTTTTCAGTTACCTTATTGAGCTCTGGAAATAGTTCTTGTATCACAATGTCCAATAAAACATAAGTCAGCTAAAGCACCAAAAAAAATTTTTTTAAGGCATTAGACAAAAAACCATAAAAATGATAAACACAAAATTCAGGACTGTGGTTATGTCTAAATGAGAAGGCAGGGAGCAGAACTCAAATATACATGTGGACATTTTATTATTATGCTGCATAATTCATTTTATCTTAACTATTTTATACATAACAAAATTTTGAAGAAGGAAGCAGGATACAAAATTTTAACTTATTAGGATCTCAACAAAATATGTACATACTGCACTATATATGTAGTGTTAACTGTGGTTATTCTAATGTAATCTGAATGATGGAATTCTTAATTTTTAAAATTTTACTTTATTTCATGAATTTTGTATTTAAATTCCAAATTTTCTACAATGAATCTATGTTTATTTTAAGTCAAAACTACTTATGTTATAAAGAAAAAAAAAGTAAACTACAGAGAACAAACTGATGGTTACAAGGCAAGGGGAAATGGGTGCTGTAGGGGAAGGGGACTAAGAAAGAGTACACTTATCCTGATGAGGACTGAGTAATATACAGACTGGTTAAATCACATTATATACTTGAAACTAATATGACACTATATGTTAATTATACTGGAATTAAAATAGAAAACTTAATTAAAAAAATTAAAAAGTAGTCAGTAAAAAAGAGTAACAAAGATGAAACATTTTTTTTCTGTCCGAATGTTTGAAGTGCACCACCTTGAGAGTGTCACTTCACAATAACATACCAGAATCCTACTGTGTGTCGTTCACAAAACCTAGCCAACACTAGTCAACCTCCTTTAATGATTTTTACCTGTTTATTGAGAACTGGCTGTTGTAAGCCATCAAATAGAAGTCGAATGCTTTCATACTTGGCTTCTTCACCAATACACTTGACTATCAGATCTAAACAAGAAAGCCAAATGTGAAACATTTTATATTACAAAGTGACTCATCATTTAGTGGACCATAAAGCAAAATCTTCACTCTGTTTCCCAGATATTACACAAAAACTGTAAATCAGCATTTCCTAAACCAGTGTTCTTGCAAGAGCCTCCTGGAAAAAACACTTCTATGGTCAAGAAACTCAGAACCATATATCCTCCTTCTGGAGATTCACAATGCACCAAGTATACTGCAAGTGCTGAGGAGTGTTGCAGTAAAAAAATTTATACTATTTATAGTGTTATACTATTTACACTATTAAGTGATAAAAGACAGTTGTAAAGTAATACACACTGTGTTATTCCATTCAGATAAAACAAATAAAATCCCAAAATTATGCATATGCATTTGTATACACATGTATAGAAATGCACAGAAAAATATTTGTGATGATTAACACCAAGCTGAGTACATGGCTACTTATGCACATTGGGGAGATGGCTTCTACTTTTTACTATTATTTTTTCATAATGTTTGAATATCTTAGTATCAGGAAAAAAAGTTAACTGTTTAATATAGACTTTCCTCAATGAATATGACCACTTTATTTTGTACTTTTTGCATAATTATTATTAACCATCTTACAGAACAATCTTTTTGGGAAATGTTTAAATAATAATTTAGGATCTAAAAAGTTCTGATTCATGTTTGACTGCACAGATGTCATGTATCACTTCTATTACCAAAGAGTCAGTCCTTACTAAAAACCTCAACTAAACCTTTTCCCCAAGGCAAGAAAGTAAAATTATTAAGTAAACCAAATGCCCAAATATGTGTCCTTTCCCCCCCAATCATAATAAAACTCTTAATGATGTTCTTGAAAAAGTTCTCACCTTATGTTTGCTTCTAGGAGATAAATCTAACCCTAAGTGGCAAAGGCCAAATTCAATTTATAACAAGCATAGTAGATCCTTGATCTTTTCAAGATTATGTGGCCCAATATGGATCTTTATGAATCTGCTAATTCACCAATACTATACAGAACTTCCCAATTAGTATGTGTGAACCATAATGGACAAAAATAAGTGATCCTTTCAGATCCTTCAGAAATCCTAAGTAAGATTGAGGGGTAGAGGACAACAGAAAGACACGCTAAGTTTACTAAATTATTCCTTCCCAAAAGGAGTCTTGAAGTAGAGGTGATTCAAATTCATGCCTCAGCAAAATAACAAATTATTACATTCAGTGGCTTTCCATGTTGTCCCTGAATATCAAACTAAGACTGTTAAAGCCATGAATGCTAAGGGTCACTATTACAAAACAGGTAAGAAATTATTTCATCATTTACCTACAGAAGACTTACCCCAGAATAGCTTTTATTCACTTTTATATTCAGACCTGGGATTTAACTTAACTGTCTTCACACAGAGCAACAGGACTATTCTGAGACTAATTTTTCAATGATGAGAATTCTCTAAGGTACAGTCCAAAGGTACAGTCCAAAGGCTTCTTCGGTTCTTACTCTGTATTTTCTCTCTGGGCATTATTATCCACTACACATAACCTCTATGTCTCTATCCTGTACTGTTCATTAATCCAATTTCAAAACCTGGGTATCTCACTACTTACTAGACATGTCCTCCTGAATACTGTATAGGAACTTCACACTCAAAATATTCTAAACTAAGTATCCTCTACTTTGACTCCTTGCATCTTTTCCTTGTATTTCCCATCTCTGTAACAGGTTACTACTATTTATTTACCTTGTGGTCCAAGCTTACCTCCTTTACAGGAGAAATGATCATTCTCCTCCTCTGAGACACACTCTGTGACTTGAACATGCCTTCTCTCTTATTATATGTATGTTTTATCTGTATGTCTGTCCACTAGACTGAACTACTCAAGTACACTTTTTATATCCCTTGCACTCTGCATAGTGCCTGACATGTGGAAAGAGCTCAATAAATTTGAAATGAATGAATGAATTCTGACCTTTTACTCATAAACACGAGTGAAGCTCTTCTCATTGTAGAGTGGGCAGCAGGATTCCAACTGTCCCACAAACAGATCACTTTGATCAGTCTGATTATAAGTTGTTGCTAAAAAAATCTGGCTGTTGCATAAGTAGAAAAAGCCTGTCTTAAATTTCACTGTGCTTATATCATAAAAACCAAATTTTATTTAACTAATGAGTTAATTTTACTTTGTCCTTAGTAACTATTACTAAAATGAAAACTCAAAATAAAAATTGGCCTCAATAATTACTACACATCGTGATCTCAAAGGGGTGCTAATCTGTATTTACTATTTAGATATTACACCTGGAATGTAATTCATCATTTCTTCAAAAGTCTGTTTTGCTCGTTTTTGCTTATCTTGGAGAGAACGAGGTTCAGTGTTTTCACAGAATACAGCATCTAAAACGAAACAAAAAGAAATATTTTCACCTATTATACACGAAGTACTTCTTCATAGCAGAAATACCAATAAACCAATGAAAAAAAGACACAACAGTACACAAGACCTGAAACAAACACATGAGAAAATACCTCTGAGAAGTGTTATAAGTGAGACCAAACGGTGCTCCTGAAATAGTTGTTCTAGTTTACAATGAAGATAGTAGTCAGTATACATTTCCAAGGTATTTTTAAACAGGATTCGAGTTCCCATTAAGAGATGATGAAGCCAGTCAGGAACTTGGAAAACCACCCGTCCTGAGAGGGATCATATGGATTATTTGGTTAAGATAAACAGGTATTTCAAACATTCTCCAATGTGAAAACACAAAAATGGTAATATTTTATTTGTAAACACTAGTAACTTTAATATGTTCAGGACCATTTGTATCAAATTCTAATAAAAGAAGTATATTCAATTTAAAAAGAAGTTACAATGGGGCAATAGTGAAGAGCATTAATTTGTATCACAGAAGATACAGGACACATGAATGAAAAATAGGTTTTAATATAACCAGACAGACCTTACCTACATACATCAGGTAATCATAGACTCCTTCTACAGTCATCATCTCCATAAAATAATTCTGATTTTGCTTTCTTTCTGTATTCTCAGCACGGTTTGCATTATTCTTAAATAGATCACTGAAAAGCTGAAGTAAAAATTGAAATAGTAAAGAGATGCATAGTTTATTACACCTGCTAATAAACAAACACTAAGGCTAAAGTGACAACAGAACACAGGCATTTAAACCTTTTTTAATCAAAACAGAGCATTAGATAGGTGAAGCTCTGTCTCCAAAATTCCACATTTATATCCAAAATTGAATTAAAAAATACATTCTCCCCAAAGTAGTACACAAAAGTCTCCATTCATTTAAGACAAAACAGATAATTACCCATAGGAAGAACCCCTTTGCTTTTTTATACTAAAATGAGCAAATAAACATATAAAGATGTATAAATATATTAATGACAGCTAATTTTAAAACTAACATGACTTAAAGATAATTCACTAGTTAATTAAAGGGTGTTTAGAGGTGAACATTGAGCTTTAACCAGTTTGACAGTAACAGTCATAGTCTGAAAATGTGAAAAAAAAAAAAAAGATGCAAAAAACTTCTTATAGTAGGGGCGCCTGGGTGGCGCAGTCGGTTAAGCGTCCGACTTCAGCCAGGTCACGATCTCGCGGTCCGTGAGTTCGAGCCCCGCGTCAGGCTCTGGGCTGATGGCTCGGAGCCTGGAGCCTGTTTCCGATTCTGTGTCTCCCTCTCTCTCTGCCCCTCCCCCGTTCATGCTCTGTCTCTCTCTGTCCCAAAAAAAAAAAAAAAAAAAAAAAACTTCTTATAGTAAAAATGATGAAATGCAACGAAATCTCAGCCCTACTTACTCCCAACTATGCAAAAAAAGTCTATTCTTGATAATAACAATAATTAAACAGCAGAAATAAAGGAACTAAAAGTATGCTAGAAAAGATCAACAAAGCCAAGAGATTAAAAGGACAAAATCTTTGGCAAGATTGATCAAAAAAATAAAAAATAAAATGACACAAATAATATAAAAAATAAAAGGGGATATAACTACAGATGTTAGAAAAAATTAAAAGGACATTATTGACAACTTCAGGACAAAAAATTTTCAAATTTAGATTGAATAAAAAATGCGTTGAAAAATATAACCTATCGGGGGCGCCTGGGTGGCTCAGTCAGTTAAGCGGCCGGCTTCAGCTCAGGTCATGATTTCACAGTCCGTGAGTTAGAGCCCCGAGTCAGGCTCTGTGCTGACAGCTCAGAGCCTGGAGCCGGTTTCAGATTCTGTGTCTCCCTCTCTCTCTGCCCCTCCCCTGTTCATGCTCTGTCTCTATCTCAAAAATAAATAAACGTTAAAAAAAAATTTTTTTAAAGAAAAATATAACCTATCAAAATGGACTCACAAAACAAATCTGAAGAATACTATAATCACTAAAGAAATTGTTTGTTTTAATGTTTATTTATTTTTGAGAGAGAATGAGCAGGGAAGGTGCAGGGCGAGAGGGGACAGAGAATCTGAAGTAGGTTCTGCTCTGACTCCGAGCTGACAGTAGAGAGCTCAATTCAGGACTCGAACTCACGAACCATGAGATCATGACCTGAGCCAAAGTTGGACACTCGACTCAGCCACCTAAGCGTCCCGAAATTAAGTTGGTTTTTAAAGAAAACCTTCCTATAAACAAAACTTGAGGCTTAGAGGACTTTAACAACCAATCATATAAATTATTTAAAGAACTAATAATTCCAATTATAATTTTACCAGCAAACAGAAAAAGGTTAATATAACTTTAATACCAAAACCTGAAAAGGATTGGGGCACCTGCGTGGCTCAGTCAGTTAAGTGTCCGACTCTTGATTTCGGCCCAGGTCATAATCTCATGGTTTGTGAGTTCAAGTCCTGCATCCAGCTCTGTACTGAACATGCAACCTGCTTGAGATCCTCTCTCCCTCCCTCTCTGTCTGCTGCTCCCCTGCTTGTGCTCTTTCTCTCAAGATAAATAAATAAGTTTTTTTAAAAAATTGGCAAGGATAGAATGAGAAAGAAAAATTACAGTAAAAACCTTGGTTTGCAAGCATAATTCATTCCAGTATAGACCAACTCCACCCATAAAGATGGTGCAAACTTCCTTAACCTTATAAAGAATATCTATGAAAAAAGCTACACTATACATTATTTAATGGTGAAATACTGAAATGATTCTGTTTGTACAACAGGTCCTAGCCATGAATGAAACAAAACCACCATTTGCAGATAATGTGTATTAAAGAATTAATAGATATATTACTGAAATTAGTACAAGTCTAGCAAAGTTACTGAATTTAAAAAATCAATACATAAAAATTAACTGTATTTATCAAATGAAAGCGATAAAATGAAAAAAATATTAAAGACACCTTTTATAGTAATAACAAAAAAGTGAGTTTTGGGGGTAAAGGGGGAAGGCTGTCCTTCGAGCTCACACAGCTCCTCATGCTGAGCACTATTCTGGCACTAAACTGAGCTTCCTGTGGACAGGAAATATATCTTTATATTCCAGTGTTGGCACAGGTTAAAATACTTGCTTAATGGATTAAATATTATATAAGCCATTAAGATTAGATAAAATAAGCATCAAATCAACATGACTACATTGTATCAATTTACTTCATGAGTATTAGAAGTTGGTGGTTTACAACCTAAGAAAACCACCTTAAAAAATCCCCCAAGGGGCGCCTGGGTGGCTCTGTTGGTTAAGCGTTGGACTTCAGCTCAGGTCATGATCTCATGCTTCATACGTTTAAGCCCCATATCAGGCTCTGCACTGACGGTGTGGAGCCTGCTTGGGATCCTCTCTCTCCCTCCCTCTCTGTCCCTTCCTCACTCTCTTTCTCCCTTTCTCAAAATAAAGAATAAACTTAAAATAAAAAATTCCCCAAATACGTAAATGTTAGAAATTTGCCAATGCAATTATATAAAGAAAAATTTACCTGTTAAAGCAAAGATGCAAGCAACTACATAAAATACCCTCCTTATACTGTACAACTGATTTCCATATAAAGGAAATAAGTCCCATTCATTTCATTAACACATGATTCTCCCTACAATGGAAAAGCTGTTCCAAGTAGGGTAATTTCAAACCTTATGACTCTGTCAAACAATAAATATGCAGTACCTTCTTGTTGTTTTCTGAAGTAGGGCTGAGAATGGTCAGTTCCGGTTTACTTGGTTTAGGCTTTGGAGATTCACAAGAATTAATGAAATTCATGATGAAAGGTTCCAAATGCTGGCCTTTCTGTTGTGACATAGAAATCATGGTATGAAAATAAAAAATCAAGATTATGATTTTTAATAATCATATAATGCATTAAAATTCACTGATATTTAAATACGGTTATAACTATCATGTTACAGAATATACATAAATCAGTTATTCACCTCTTTCATTAGTTTTCCAGGAACAGACTTTATAATTTTACCTGCAATTAAAAGTAAAATATTAATTTTATGAAAGCATACTGCATAACTGCTCACATGAATACTTCACTAATTTTTTTTTTCACTAGGTAATTTTAAATACTCAAAAGCCAAGTAAAAAAAGTAAAACAATAAAAAATATAACTTACTATTTCACACTCAACAGAAATTTACAATAAATATGGTATTCTTTTTTTTTTTAATGTTTATTTTGAGAGAGAGAGAGAGAGCACACACATGTGCGTGAGCAAGAGGGGGAGGGGCAGAGAGACAAGGGGACAGAGGATCTGAAGTGGGCTCTGTGATGACAGCAGGGAGCCGGATGCGGGGCTCAGGAACCACTGGGGATTTACTTTAAAATAATCCAGTAGTGTTGGGGAGGGGGGGGCGGTGCAGGAAGGACTGAACAAGGCAAGTGTTGATAACTGTTGCAATAGCGTGAGAAGTTTATTATACAAAATTCTCTACTTTTGTGTATATTTGAAATTTTCCGTAAGAAATGTTTTCAAAAGATTTTAAACAATGATGAATATATAAAGATATCTAAAAGTATACAAAAGTCAAAAAAATTTTTAAGAATTGCTACAACATTTAAATTGGTTAAATAGTTTATAATCTGAATTTTAGGTTAAGAATACATATTCTAATCCTGTTTGCCAAAATCTCTTCTTGGTCTTATCTCCAGGTTCCCTTATTTTAAAATATCAAACACCTTGAGATTTTCTCAAACATTAGAAATGCCTTTAAAAATTAGTCAAAATTGATAAATGCGACTTAAATTTCTTTCAGTTCAATTTAGAAAAAAGTAGGCTTATGGCAATAGCAGAACACATATTAATAAGAAATTAAAATGGAGATTGTTGGGGGCACCTGGGTGGCTCAGTTAGGTGAGTGTCTGACTTTGGCTCAGGTCATGATCTCATGGTTTCTGAGTTCAAGCCCCACATCGGGCTTGCTGCTGTTAGCACAGAACCCGCTTGGGATCCTCTGTCCTCCTCTCTCTGCCCCTCCCCTGCTTGTGCTCTCCCTCTCAAAAATAAACATTTAAGAATAAAAATAAATAAAATAAAACGTAGATTATTTTAAGACATGAAAACCACCTAACCCTCTCCCACCAGACTATTTCTCCTTTCTACCCCCATTAACTACTCCTCTCTTAGACTTCTCCAAGTTCCTTAAATGACGAGCTTTATTCTCTTTGCTTCTCTGTCTCTTCTACATGCTCTTCCTGAGTCAAATTATGTGCTCAATCTGACTTCATATAACACTCAAATCTCTACTGCTTGCCTGTCTCCTGGCCTCTCCTACCTTACAAAACCTCTCACTGGATTCTATAAACTCAACAAGTTCAGAACTACCCTTAATTTATTCCTTATCTCAGCAAGTAACAGCATTCATCCAAATATTTAAATAGAAAATCTGGGTCACATCTCTGATCATTTCTTCTTCTTTAGTCAATCCTAGTTGGCAACCAAGTCTACCCAATTCTGTCTTCTAAACATCATATATAACCAAATATAAAACTTTCTCCCATTTTCCCCTGATAAGAAAACCTCCACGTACAAATACCAAGTATTTTGGCTCTGACCAAATGTACTAATTTGAAGAGATACAGATGAAAGCCAAATGCCCACTTGCAACATTTAATTCATTTGTTTACTTCTATATATACTTCAGATTATATTATATAAAATATATTTAGAAATATTGCTTTACTCCATTATTATCTCTTTTTTTTTTAATGTTTATTTATTTATTTTGAGAGAGAGAGCTGAGGAGGGCTGGGAGAGACGGGGGAGAGAGATCCCCAAGCAGGCCCTGCACTATCAGCACAGAGCCTGATGTGGGGCTCAAACTCACAAACCATGAGATCATGACCTGAGCCCAGATCAAGAGTCAGACGCTTAACCAAATGAGCTACCCAGGTGCCCCTACCTCCATTATTATCTTTAACAATCCAAATTTTTCCTGCCTTTATTTCTGTGGTCTATACTGAACTTTATGTAAAAGAAACCATGCTGCATATATTCTGTGTCTTGCTTGTCATTCATCATCACGTTTTTAAGATTAACAATGTTGTTGCAAATAGCTACATGTTATAGGTATTCATTTTATGAATCTACCACAATTTATCTGTCTACTCTATTGGTGATGAACATTTGTATTATTTCCAATTTTAGTGACTGGTTATAAACAATAATGCTATGAACATTCTTTAATATGAATATAAGATTCTCTAGAGTATATATCTCAGAGAGGAACTACTGGGTCATGCAGTTCTATACCAAACCGTTTTCCCAATTAGTTTCCAATTTATATTCCTACTAACAGTGTATAATAAGTCTATTAGAATTTGATACATGGTTTCACTATATAAACTACTCTTCCTTCATTAATCTGAAAATGCTGATTATTTCAGTTTATCCACTTCTTAAAAATTTTTAAGTATGTTTATTTATTTTAAGAGACAGAGACAGAGCACACCCATGGGGAAGGGACAGAGAGAGAGGGAGAAAGAGACAATCCCAAGCAGGCTTCACACTGCCAGCATGGAGCCTGATGCAGGGCTCAAATTCATGAACCGTGAGATCATGACCTGAACCGAAATCAACAAACACTTAACTGACTGAGCCACCCAGGCACCTCTCAGTTTATCCTCTCATACATGACTCTTTAAACTGACTTACCAAGATTTACATCTGGTAGTATCTTATCAAGAAATTGTGTTTCCCCGCCATTGGGGGAGAGAAAATCCGCCAGAAGTTGACTATTACTCAGTTCTGGATGCTGCAGAAGTTTCTTAAATGAAAAAGGAAAAAAAAGGGAAAAAACAGCTTAGTAACCAGAAGGGTGATCAAAACTATATTAAAATGATTAAAAAAACAATTATAAATCCTCAAAAGCTATTTTATCTTCAGAATAACAAAACTACATTTGTAGAAAGAATATATCACATAGCAGATAAGACTTCAACCTCTACAGTCAGACATGAAAGAATTTGAATTCTGGCTCTCTTCCATTTACCAGTGAGGTATCCCTAGAAAAGTTCCTAAACTACTTAAGAGTTTCCTCAAGTGTAAAATGAAGATAATACTACTCCTTTCTTTATAATGTTATTATATAAAGCATTTAGCACAGTACCTGATACACAGGAAGATTAAACATTATCTAATATTATTTCTGTGTCTCAACTATAAAACAAGTACTACAATATCTTGATAATTAAAAGAAGTTGGCACAAGGGTTTTGAAGAAAACTAAATGTAGAAATGTGAACTTGAAAAATTTGTTGTCTGTTCTTCTTGCAACACTATTTTCTTACAAGATAAACTGACTTTTTAAAGCCAAAATTAACCCAGTCTTACCTAATATTGTTTTGTAACTTGAAACAGTTGCAAAACTTTATGAGCAGAAATCTGTATAAATGAAATACCAGTAACAGCAACCTTTAGCTCCATATCACCAGAAAATACTCTTCTAGAATGCAGTACTTCCAATTCTTAGAAAGATTTAGTCCATTGAAATAATGGGTTAATGGTATCAACAAAGGCAAAGGTTAACACTCCTATATGCTGCATTCAAATATCCTTGCAGACATTAATAATTTAAAGTTAATAACATAATAATAATAAAATATTTCATATTTCAATTTTCACGCCACCAAAAACTTATATAATGAATATTTTCTGGGCTGAAGTATTCAACAGTTTAAACACAAGAAATAAAATGTAAATATTCCTTTATACTGTTGAGTATTTTTTTAACTTAAAATACTTACTTTGGGCAAAGAGGCATCCGAATTTAACTGAATACTTAATAAAATCTAAAAAATTTCATGGCCAAATAAAGAAAAGGTTTTTTTAGGGGGCATCTGGGTGGCTCAGTTGGTTAGGCGTCTGACTTTGACTCAGGTCATGATCTCACCGCCCATTAGTTCAAGGCCCACATCGGACTCTGCTGTCAGCACAGAGCCTGCTTGGGGATCTTCTGTCTCCCTCTCTCTCTGATCCTCCCCCACACCTTCTCTCTCAAAAATAAACAAACATTAAAAAAAAAGATGTTTTTAACAAAACAAAAAAAGTAAAAAGTATCCACTCTTTCGTCTTAGGCACTTGATTAAAGAAAGATGGTCATTAATTTTATATTAGTCTCAAGTAAGCAACTTTTTTTTTTTGAGAGAGAGCAAGCGAGCACACGAGCGAGCATCCACAAGAAGGAGATGGATGGAGGGAGAAGAAGAGAGAGAATCCCAAGCAGGCTCTGGCTGTCAGTGCAGAGCCCAATGCAGGGCTCAATCTCACAACCTGAGCCGACACCAAGAGTCGGATGCTTAACTGACTGAGCCACCTAGGCGCCCCTCAAGTAAGTAACTTTTAAATTGACTGCATCAACAATGGAAAACACATACCAATTACATTGTTTATATAACACCATGTGCACACACTAAAAAATAAAATAAAATTCGGACACCTGAGTAGCTCAGGGGGACCCTGGGTGGCTCAGTCGGTTAAGCATCTGACTCTTGGTTTCAGCTCAGATCGTGATCTCACAGTTCGTGGGTTCAAGCCTGGCATCAGGCTCTGCACTGGCAGTGCAGTGCCTGCTTGGGATCCTCTGTCTCTCTCTCTCTCTGCCCCTCCCCTACTCACTCTCTCTGTCTCTTTCTCAAAAATAAATAAACTTAAAAAGAAAAGAATTTTAGAAGTCCACATTGACAGGTATTTATAAAGTAAAATATATATATACAAGAGAAAAAAAGATTAGAGAATGCTAGGATTAGCAATGTTTTAAATTAAGTTACTACTATACCTGTAGATATTCCTGAAATTCTTCTCTCTTTGACTTTAAGAATTCATAATTTTTGGGGCCAATGATCCTCTTGGAAGGAAGCTGGGCATCAGGAAATGTGCCTGAAATTAATATATATGTAAGTTATTACTATGTTCTGCTACCATCTTTAAAACCTAATTTATAATTCACTATGGCAAAATCAGATTCACAATGCTCTTACAGAGATGTGGCATTATCTTTTAAGTAATCTTGACAAAATCCATGAGCTTCACTTCAGAAGTCCAAACCAAAGAACCTGAATATACAGATATACAAAATTTCACCAACTCTTCACTGACAAAGACTTATTTAGCCTTCGATACTAGTAAAAAAGCTTCAAAAACTTATCATGAGATTATCTTGAAGTTGGTGGGATTCTATTCAACAAAATCTTACAAAGAAATACCTACTCTATCATGGGAGAAAAGGTAGCATTCTGCTAATACTATACAAACTTAAAAAAACAAAATTTAAAAACCATGGACATTCAGGGCACCTGGGTGGCTCAGTTGATTGGGCATCTGACTTCGGCTCAGGTCGTGATCTCATGCTTCATGGGTTAGAGCCCCGCGTTGGGCTCTGTGCTAACAGCTCAGAGCCTAGAGCCTGCTTCAGATTCTGTCTCCCTCTCTCTCTGCCCTGCCCCCTCTTACTGTGTCTCTGTCTCTCAAAAATGAATAAATGTTAAAAAAAAAAAAAAAAAAAAAAAAAAAACATGGACATGCTTTCTCAAATAGGGCTGACCGGAAATTTAAATACCAAAAAAGAAAAATATTGTTGGGAATCCAATCAACTTAGGTTGATCCAGGACTTTAAAGTATAGAATAAATTATCTTCTCTCAATTCTAAACCCAAAGGAAAATTTCTCAGAGAAAGAACGAGACAAGAATGACATTGCACAAGACTGGCAGAGAAAAAGAAAAACCATTTTTTAAATTTATTCATTTATCTATCTATCTATCTATCTATCTATCTATCTATCTATCTAGGAGAGAGCAAGCGGAGGGGGGCAGAGGAAGAGAGAGAAGAGAATCTTAATTGTGTAGAGCCCGATGCAGGACTCAACCCCACGATCCTGGGATCATGACCTGAGCCAAAATCAAGGATCAGACGCTCAATCGAGTGAGCCACTCAGGCGCTCCAAGAGAAAACCATTTAAAGACAAGTACAAATTCAAAATCTAAGCAAAAAGATTGGAATGGGACCTTGTATTTTTTTTTTACCTTCCTGTAGTCTCTTTATCAAGTGTTTTACTTAGAGCACTTAGTAAAGAAGGGTAAAAAAGGTTCCTGTCTTCAATAGAGAACCAACCTGAATTTGGATCAGGGACACTCCACAAAGCTGGTCTAAAAGAAAAAGATTCAGAATACACAAATAGAACTCACCAATCTACATACAAAATGACTGGAAATACTTTATAACTACATCCTTGATATTAACTAAAATAGATAAGACAGACTGAGAGGTGAAGAGAATAACTAAAAAAAGGAAAGTGCTCCCCTTTTCTGATTGATCTAACCTTAAAAGAAATATTACAAGTTTTGTCTTCATATCTAAATCTAAGAGCTAAATCAAAACATTTGTCATGATTCAGAGCAAACATGTTTATCAAGAAAGATGGTAGTAAAAGAACAGAGCAACTCTAAAATGTCTGGTTTAAATTCTCTGCCACATGGAAATAAACAAAAATTAAACTGGAGAGAGAAACTTTTCTACAATACAATTAAACAATAGCTATCTTTTAAATTTTAATATTATTGAGGTGCCTGGGTGGCTCAATCAGTTAAGTGTCCAACTTTAGCTCAGGTCATGATCTTGCAGTTCGTGAGTTCAAGCCCCCTGTGTTGGGTTTTCTGCTGACAGCTCAGAGTCTGGAGCCTGCTTTGGATTCTGTCTCCCTCGCTCCCTGCCCCTCTCCCGCTCGTGCTCTCTCTTTCCCTCTCTCTCTCATAAATATTTTTTAAAAAATTAATAAGTAATACATGTATACTGTAAAAACTTCAAAAATATTTATAAGCAGAAATAAGATAAAAACAGTACATTCCTATATTAACAGCAGTGTACATAAGTGTTAAGTATTACACTTCCTTGCATAATTACTTAAAATAAAAAAATGAATCTAGTTCAACAGCTTCTTCAAGAAAGCTAATACTAAAATGTAATGTTTTATACAAAAAGGACAACATACCATGAAACTCTGTTAGTTTTGATTCAAGTACATAGAATTCAAGATATCTTCTATAGACAGACCAATGTTCAGGCTCATGCCCAACTGTAAATTGAATGGATACACAGTAATAAATAATTTTATAAACTACTATTAGAAATTCTTCCAGTCTTAATGATTTATTATTTCTTAACATCACATTATTAACATATTTTATCCCATATCTTAATTTTAAATTTCTTAAGGGACTGATAAACTTCACCTATTTATGAAGTTATCTCAAAACACATTTTTCTAGAAAAGAATCATAGAGCTGACAGAAATTTAAAACAATTATACAGTCATGATTTTTAAGTGTCACAGAAATAAATTATGTATTTCATAAAAACTTGTAATCAATTTTGGGTCCCTCAAATATTTACCAATTGTCCTGATCTAATACAGTATAGAACAGCACTATCAAACAGAACTGTCTGCAATTCTGAAATGTTCTTTATTATCTGCATTAATATAGTAGATATTAGCCACATGTAGTTATTGATCACTTGAAATGTGACTATTGTAAGTAAGGAACTAAAATTTTAATATAACTTAATTTTAACTGGTACATGAGGCTAGTGGCTACCAAACTGAATAGCACAAAGTAATGGTTTACAGAATGAGTTGAGTCAGACTGCCTATTCCAATCCCAGCTTCCCCATTTATTAAGTGAACTAGAACAAATAACCTCACTGTGCCTTAAGTTGCTTAGAATAAAAATAATTGGGGCGCTGGGGTGGCTCAGTCAGTTTAGCATCTGACTCTTGATTTTGGCTCAAGTCATGATCTCAGGATCATGGGATTAAGCCCCGTGTCAGGCTCAGCACTGAGTATGGAGGCTGCTTGGGATTCTCTCTCTTCTTCTTTCTTTGCCCCTCTCCCCCCATCTCTCTCTCTCTGTCAAGAACAAATAAATAGGGGCGCCTAGGTGGCTCAATTGGTTAAGCGTCCAACTACAGCTCAGGTCATGATCTTGTGGTTTGTGGGTTCACACCCCACATCGGGCTCTGTGCTAACAGCTCAGAGCCTGTAGCGTCCTTCGGATTCTGTGTCTCCTCTCTCTGTCCCTCCCCTGCTCACACTCTGTCTGTCTGTATCTCTCTCTCAAAATAAATAAACATTAAAAAGTTTTTTTTAAAAGAACAAATAAATATTTTTAAATAAAAAAAAAAGAAAAACAAATAAGGGGAATTATTAGCACTGACCTTCATGCTGTAATACTTCATCAGTCCTCTCTCAAAACCATTTCCTAACACTGCCATTTTCTTTCCTTCTTTCACCACAAACAGTTCCCTCTTCCTGAGCTCAATTTTATCTTTCTGTTCATCATTCCCAAAATGTGCACAAGTTTGATGTGCTTTTGTTTACACTGAATGCCCTACTTCTTGGGCAAAAGCCAGGGTGGTGTCTGTTATCTCCTCATGGATACTATTTACACCTATATCTATTAGTCCACACCTGAAACAACCAAAAGAAGATAGGAAAACATGATGAAAACTTCTCACATTGTGTTTTATCACATTTTTATAAATTCTAATTAGCCCACAACAATGGAGGAGGAGAAATGCTGTCTTAATGAAATTGGTATAATACCTGATATAGTGCTATGTGGGTTACTAATAATAAGTATAATGGCTAATGATGGTAGCAAAACCATTAAAAGAACATTACATAAAATGCCCTGCTGCATTGTCAGGTGTCTCACAGGTGGCATATGCATTGGCTGAACAAACTAATTAGTTAAGTGGTACTAGAGATAACCTAGAAAAGCCTGTTTTCATTCAATTTTCTGTTCGGACACTTATCTTTTGAATGTTTGCTTATTTTTGAGAGAGAGAGAGGAGGAGAGGCAGAGAAAGAAGAAGACAGAAGATCCCAAGCAGGCTCTGCACTGACAGCAGATGCAGGGCTTGAAACCCATGAACCGTGAGATCATGACCTGAGCCAAAGACGAATGCTCAACCAACTGAACCAACCAGGCGCCCCCAGACACTTATCTTTTGGACATGCAGTCATACTCAATAGTTAGAAATGGCAAAATGTTTATCATTCCTGATAAATAGACTAACTGGCACCTTTTGAGAAATGTATTCAGAGAACTTCCTACCTGCTCTTCTATCATTTCTTTCAACATCAATACAAAACACAGGTATTCTCTCCTTCTTCTCCTTCCTTTCAGAGGAGGGATCTTCAAAAAAGTCTACATATGGAATGCTAATTTTCCATGCAGCAAGGTTTCGGGGAGTATTAGGTGTGCTCACAGCTTCCACTGGAGAATCATCTTCCATTACAACAATACCTTCTTCAATCTAGAAAAAAAATCATCAGAAAAAAAATTTAACATTTCCAGGTCCTCAGACCTATAGCATACAAGATACAACTATAAAGAATGTGCCCATATAAATTTTCTACTATTTTGAACTATTTTCTACTATTCTGAAATTAAATGATACTAAATTTTCTACTAAAAATATAAAGATAAAAAATTAAAACTAACAAGTTACTAGCATCAACTCCAGGTTTTGTCATATCACCTATATGTGCAAATTCCATAGAAAAGAGAAAATAGGCACTTCAGAGACTAAAAATATTGAAAATACACAAGTATAAAAAAATATTTACCTTTGGTAATAAGAAGAAAAAATTAATGTACTGATATTTTTTCGTTTTGACAATATGTATTTAGAAAGAACCATAAAACAGTTTCAGCTAAGTACAGGTGGTCGCTGACTTAAGATAGTTAAACTTATGATTTTTCAAATTTACCAAGATGCAAAAGCGATATGCATTCAGCAGAAACTATACTTGGAATTTTTAAAAAATTTTTTGATGTTTATTTATTTAATTTGAGAGAGAGAAAGAGCACAAGCGGGGGAGGAAGAGGAACAGAGAGGGAGAAAGAGAGAGTCCCAAGCAGGTCCTGAGCTGTCAGCATGGAGCATGATGTGGGACTTGCAAGGTAAACAACCAATACATTATACAACCATTGTTTTTACTTTCAGTACAGTATTCAATAAATCACAAAGGTAAACAACCAATACACTATACAACCATTGTTTTTACTTTCACAAAGGTAAACACTAAATCACAAAGGTAAACAACCAATACACTATACAACCATTGTTTTTACTTTCAGTACAGTATTCAATAAATTACATAAGACAGTCAACACCTTATGATACAATGGGCCTTGAGTTAGAGGATTTTGCCCAACTGTAGGCTAATGTTAAGTGTTCAGAGCTTGTTTAAAGTAGGTTATTTTCAACTTATAATGGGTTTATCAGAATGTAATCCCATTGTAAGTTGAAAAGGATCTTTTAACTCCATTTCTGGGAATGCAGTCTAATGAAAGTATTTATTCCAAGTCAATCTTTTTAAAACTGTGGAAAAGATACAAGTATAAATATATTCACTACAGCTTAAGTAATGTCAAAAATGAAAAATGGCCTGAAAGGGATCCACCTTCATAGAATTAAGGTTATTATTTCATCTCTTGGCTTCTAAAGTTTTCATAATATAAATGTCTAAAATAATATTTTAAAATACTACACGAAGAACAATTATTTTTAGAAAGAAATTTTATATTTATTTATTTATTTTAACATTTATTCATTTTTGAGACAGAGACAGAGCATGAACGGGGGAAGGTCAGAGAGAGAGGGAGACACAGAATCCGAAACAGGCTCCAGGCTGTGAGCTGTCAGCACAGAGCCCGACATGGGGCTCGAACTCACAGACCGCGAGATCATGACCTGAGCCGAAGTCAGACGTCCAACCGACTGAGCCACCCAGGCGCCCCAGAAAGAAATTTTAAACATGTTCTAGAACTACACATACAGAAAGGAGGAAAAACTGTCCCAACCTAATTAAATTAGAAGAAATCCTCCAGAGAAGCCTGGGTGCCTCAGTAGGTTATGTGTCTAACTCTCGATTTCGGCTCAGGTCATGATCCCACAGTTTGTGGGTTCGAGCACTGCACCGTGCTTACACTGTGAGTGCGGAGCTGGCTTAGGATTCTTTCTCTCCCTCTCTTTGCCCCTCCCCTGCTCATGCTTGCTCACTCACTCTCTCTGTCTCAAGTAAACATTTTTAAAAAATTAGAAAAACTGGGATGCCTGGGTGGCTCAGTTGGTTAAGCATCTGACTTCGGCTCAGGTCATGATCTCACAGTCCGTGAGTTTGAGCCCTGTGTCGGGCTCTGTGTTGGAGCCTGCTTCGGGTTCTGTGTCTCCGTCTTTCTCTGCCCCTCCCCCACTTGTGCTCTGTCTCTCTCTCTCTCTCTCTCAAAAATAAATAAAATTTTTAAAAAATTGGCAAAAAAAAAAAAAAAAAAGGAAGAAGAGAACCTCTGAATTGGCACATTAAAACACCTGGTCACTTATACATCTCAAATTCATGTTAAAGAAAGCCACATATTACAGATAAAACACATCCATCTTGAATATACTTTTTTAAGGCAATGAGTCAAAGATTTCTTGTACTTAACAAGAAATCTGAAAAGTCTATTCAGAGCAAACCAGTAGTGGAGAGAGATTTATTTCCACAATTTTAGCACCCTAACTTTCACTCTCAATTCTACTTCTTCCCACACCTGGCAGTCACCTTTTTTAAGTTTTATTCATGTTCTTAATGTTTATTTATTTTTGAGTGGGGGGAGGGGCAGAGAGAGGGAGACAGAGGATCCAAAGCAGGTTCCACACTGACAGCAGAGCCAGACATTGGGCTCGAACCCATGAACCATGACATCATGACCCAAGCCAAAGTCAGATAATTAACCAACTAAGTCACTCAGGTGCCCCAGTTTTATTTATTTTGAGAAAGAGAGAGAGAGAGAGAGAGGAAGGAGCACACACAAGTGGGGTAAGGGCAGAGAGAGAGAGAGAGAGAGCGAGCGAGCCCCAAGCAGATTCTGCACTGTTAGGGCAGAGCCTGATGCAAGGCTTGAACTTATGAACCACAAGATTATGACCTGAGCCAAAGTCAGATGCTTAACTGAATGAGCCACCCAGGTGCCTCAGCCACCTCTCTTCTAAGTGAATTCTCCTCCCCCACAAAGTCCCTTAGCAATTATTCTTTTTTAAAAAATTTTTTTTTAATGTTTATTTATTTTTGAGAGAGAGAGATAGCACACGAGCAGGGGAGGAGCAGAGAGAGAGGGAGACACAGAATCTGAAGACAGGCTCCAGGCTCTGAGCTGCCAGCACAGAGCCCGATGCAGGGCTCGAACTCACAAACCATGAGATCATGACCTGAGCCGAAGCCAAACGCTCAACCAACTGAGCCACCCAGGCGCCCCGCAATTATTCTTTTCTTTCTTGTTCTAAAATGGCTTTCCATAATCCCTAATAAGACTGTTGGTGATCTTAGGAGGACCTCTTAATACTCTATTGAAAACAAAGTCATCAATTCCTAAAAAGGAAGGAAAAGAAACTATAAAAACAGATAATATGTGTTGGGTTTTGCCTTTTTGGGATAAGGCTATCTCCTTACACACCTGACACAAAAACAGAGAGAATTTGTGAGTGAAATGCCCACTCCACCATTTGGAGTCTGAGGTACAGGGCAGCATTTTCCATGGCTATTACAACTGTATTTTTGTCAATGGATTCAGCTTCTGAGATATCAGAAGGGTAAATCAATAATAAAATGATAGATAATTTGTTTAACAAGTTGACTAAATGCCAAAAAATAGACATTCTTGGGGTACCTGGCTAGCCCAGTCGGTGGAGCATGTAACTCTTGATCTCAAGGTCATGAGTTCAAGCCCCACACTGGACTCCATGCTGATAGCTTAGAGCTCGGAACCTGCTTCGGATTCTGTGTCTCCCTAGCTCTCTGCCCCTCCCCCACTCACGCTGTCTGTCTCAAAAATAAATAAAAACATTTAAAATTAAAAAACAAATTTAAAAAATTTTTAAAAATAGACATTCTTTTTTTCAAAAAATTTTTAATGTTTTATTTATTTTTAAGACAGAGACAGAGCATGTGTGGGGATGGGACAGAGAGAGAGGGAGACACAGAAGCTGAAGTAGGCTCCAGGCTCTGAGCTGCCAGCACAGAGCCCGACGCGGGGCTCGAACTCACGAACTATGAGATCATGACCTGAGCCGAGGTGGACACTTAACCAACCGAGCCACCCAGGCACCCCCAAAAAATAGACATTCTTAAATAAAAAGAACTTCCCCAAAATCAATCTAAGAAAGAAAATGGGAGAACAAAATTCTTAGCAACATAAAAATATCAATGAAACAAAGGACGTTTTAAAATGTATTTCTGTTACTGCTACCATTTAAAAGGTGTTTTTATCAAAAGAGGTTAATGAATAATCTCTAGACTATTCAGAGAATAATTATTCTAGTTAGAGAAATATTTATTTCTTCAAAGAATGTTGATGTTATATGATATTTTTTGAAAGTAAATAAATATTATAAACCAAAATTTTATGAAAAGGAGAATGAAGTACTTTCTTGTTTTCAAATAGATGTTCCTTCTACAAAGAGAATAGAGAATAAGGGCAGCAGAAGATAAAAGACAAAAAGATGTCCCCCTATTTCCTTGAGAAGTATTAACAGTCCCACT
This sequence comes from Panthera onca, assembly GCF_046562875.1. Taxonomy (NCBI): domain Eukaryota; kingdom Metazoa; phylum Chordata; class Mammalia; order Carnivora; family Felidae; genus Panthera; species Panthera onca. The sequence goes on from NC_138343.1 coordinate 76,556,740, forward strand.
ATTATATTTTCCTATGTGGAGATTAACTACCAATATACCATTGGGCATATTATATTCCAGAAGTCTATTTGCAAATCAGTTCTGAACTTGGGACAGATACATATATTTTCATACAGATTCAATCTTATACAGTGGACTTTGGTTCCCAGGCTAGTATACAAATGTCTATCTCACAATTTACATTCATATATTTATGAAAACTAATGCTATTCTAATACTGTATACTAATTACTATGCTTACCATATGCTAGGCACTGTTCTAAGCACTTTATGCATACTACTTATTTAATCCTCACAACACCCTTAAGTAAGTTAGATACCGTAATCCCCATTTCACATGTGAGGAAACTAAATCACAATAAAATTAAGCAATTTACCCAAGGTCACATAGCAAGGCAATATTGCCACCAAATGATCACATCAATGTTTCTAAAAGAAAATGTCTTGAGGCGCCTGGGTAGCTCAGTCGGTTAAGTGTCCGACTTTGGTTCAGGTCATGATCTCACCAGTTCATGGGTTCGAGCCCCCCCATCGCACTCTCAGAGCCTGGCTCCTGTTTCAGATTCCATGTCTCCCTCTCTCTCTGCCTCTCTCCTGCTTGTGCTCTGTCTCCATCTCTCTCAAAAATAAATAACGAACACTAAAAAAATTATTTAAAAAAATAAAATAAGTAAAAGAAAATGTCTTCCAGTTCCCATATTTGAATCACAAAGTACTTTTTAGTTGCGGTAGTGAGAGTTTCCTCTAAACTTCTTAAACAAGACAAAGACAACTCTCTAAGGTCCCATAGCTAAAAACTAGCACAGCGCTGGGGAGCCTGGCTGGCTCAGTTGGAAGAATATGTGCCTCTGATCTCACGGTCATGAGCTGGAGCCCCACAGTGGGGGTAGAGATTACTTAAAAAAATAAACTTGAAAAGAAAAGAAAAGAGAAAAGAAGAGAAGAGAGAAGAGAAGAGAAGAGAAGAGAAAAGAAAAGAAAAGAAAAGAAAAGAAAAGAAAAGAAAAGAAAAGAAAAGAAAAGAAAAGAAACGGAACGAAACGAAACGAAACGAAACGAATCTAGCACAGTGCTCTCTAAATCCTAAGTAGTACTGTCTTGGTCTGGGCCAACAGCCTCTTCACCCCTACCTTTTCTTTTCAGAATATTAGAGATTAGTTTGCTTTCTTTTCCTACTTTCCATTATCACTATCTTTTCTTCCAAATCAAGAATTTTCTTCTTCCTTGAACCACTACAAAACAGAACTCTCTCACCTTTTTGAAGATTATCCTCCTATTCCTGAAGCAAAACAAACAAACAAACAAAAAAACGAGCTTATATTGGGCAGAACAAGTAATTGGGCAGAACAAAAAAGTATGTCTTCCTGAACAAAAATTATGTTTTAAAAAGTTCACAATAACACGGGTAAATGCTTTTGTTGTAATGTTAAGAGGGAACAAAGCAGGATAGCGAACTATATACTATACATATACATTATATATAATGGTGTACCCTAATCTATGTGGATGAGAAAGGAAAGGTACTTTTTAAAAAAGAAAACCACCAAAATGTTAATAGAGAGGTGAGTTATTAGGTGTTACAATTATGGGTGGTATTTTAAATGTTTCCAATTTTCCATATTATTAAAAAATTGAGACTATAATATACTATATTATTATATTATATAATATATATTATATATATTATATTATATAATATACTATATTATAGTATATTATAATATACTATAAATTAAATTTTAATTTAAAAATTAAAAAATATATAAACATCATTTTGAAAAATGACTGCTTCCTCTGGTTTACTGTCTTTCTTCTACCCACACTTTTAAGAAAAATCAAGGGCAGGGGCACCTGTATGGCTCAGTCAGTTAAAGCATCTAACTCTTGATTTTGGCTTAGGTCATGATCTCACAGTTTGTGTGATCCAGCCCCATGTCGGGCTTGGAATTTTCTCGCTCGCGCTCTCTCTCTCTCTCTTTCTCTCTCTCTGCCCCTCCCCCATTCATGTTCACTCTCTCAAAATAAACAAACTTAAAAAAAAAGGGGGGGGTATAAACAGAAAAAAAAATGTTGTATTTAGATTACCTAAGAAGGAAAAAAAAAAGAATTAAATTTTTTTCCACTTAAACTATGAAAAAGCAATGAATGTCCTCGATAATTCATCACTGCAATGGGACAGAGGTCAAAAGGAAGAAGTACAGAGAAAAAAATGTGTTAATTTACTCCTCTCTTCCCCCATTCCTTCTTCTTGGTCATTGCCAATCCAATCACTATTATTCATCCCTTTTATATCCAGGTTAGTGAATCTCTAAGGGGAAAGTCTCTGTCTTAATCATTTTATCTCCAGTGCTCAGAGTCATTAATGGGCAAAATAAGGATACAGGGACTCTATTTAATAAAGATTTATTAAACAAATAAAAAGCACAAATGAGACAGTATCTGTCTTTATAGAACTAATTGGTATGGAAAACAATCATAAACATATCATTTCAAATACACTATATGGTACATGTTTTAACATAAGATCTAATAAGGGGCACAAAGGAGAGAATGTTCAATTCCACTGGGGGACCCAGATAAAGGTTTATGGGAGAGGCTGGATTCTGAAAGTTAAGTATGAACTTTCTAGGTACATATAAAGGTAGGGCATTTTAAGGGCAGCATGTGCAAAGATCACAAAAATAAAATAGTATGGTGGGTTAATGTGCATATAAATCAACTGGGAATCTTGTTAAAATGCGAACTGATTTAGTAGGTCTAGGATGGAAGCAGACATTCTACATTTTAATAAGCTCCCAGGTAATGCTGACGCTGCTGACGTACCAATCACAGTTTGAGTAGCAAGGGGTCATGGTTAGAGCCCCACGTTGCGGGTAGGACATTTATCAACAGTTCTGTTTGCCTGGACCATATGGCTGGAAAGAGATAAGGTGAGGAAACAAAGTAAAAGCCTAACCAAAGGATGGTAAATTGTTTGACTTTTATAACTATCACAGCTCAACAGAAACCATTCTGGCCTTAACAAGAAGTTAACTTAGTGCTCAGGAACTTTACCAATTAGATTAGCATCATAAAACTATAATAACTAATGAAAAAAATAAGACATTGAAGTCTGAAATAAGTAAAATAAAGGAGAGGGAAAATAGAAAGTAAGCATATCATTTTTTATGCCATTGTAGGTCTGAAGTTATACATACATCAAACTGAAAAATTTTTACTTACAAAGTCATCTTCACCTTCGGCTAACCCATAATTAGGCAACATAGCTCCCTCCATTGTGGTACTTTTGAATACTCCTTTAATTTTGCTACCTATTCTGCTGATTCCAAATGATTCTCCTCTCTTCTGTGTGCTCCTAAATATTAAACAAAAACGTATCAAGTACACAGCAAATTATCACGACATTCTAGTTTATTAACAATAATTAAAATATGTGTGAAAAGAGTAAACTGAAGGTACAGCTAACATAACTTTTTGGAGTTCTTAGTCATCTAGATCAAGTCCCAGGATCTCAGAAGCCAAAAGTGACATTTAAAGTCTAAATTTGGGGGTATGAATAAATGGGACAATATTTATCAATAAACATTTGGAATTGGGCGCCTGGGTGGCTTAGTCAGTTAAGCATCTGACTCTTGGTTTCAGCTCAGGTTATGATCTCATGATTTCGTGAATTCAAGCTGCACATCAGGCTCTGCACTGGCAGCCAGAGCCTGCTTGGAGTTCTCTCTCTCCCTCTCTCTCTGCCCCTTCCCAACTCATGCTGTCTTCTCTCAAAATAACAATAAATAAACTTTAAAAAAATAATAAAAAAAATAAAAATGTGGAATTTACCTATTTAACTTTAAAACATTAACTGAACTAGAATGAAGATTAGAGCCCCCTAGTGGTATGTAGTTCTTATTGCCATACATATTTTGAACTAATGTGTTGAGACCAACATTCAAAACAAGGTATCCGTTTAGAACTGTACCACTAAAATAACATAGTATATAACAGAAAAATATATAAAACTATGACCTTCTCAGTCCTTCATTTTTATTTTTTGAATTTTTTTAATGTTTGTTCATTTTTAATTTTTCTATTGCATTTATTTATTTTTGAGAAACAGAGAGAGACAGAGCACAAGTAGGGGAGGGGCAGAGTGAGGAGACACAGAATCTGAAGCAGGCTTGACGCAGCAGGCTTGACGCGGTGCTCGAACTCACAAACCGTGAGATCATCACCTGAGCCGAAGTCAAGACGCCTAACCGACTGAGTCACCCAGGCACCCCAATGTTTGTTCATTTTTGAGAGAAGAGAGAAAGACAGAGAGAGACAGAGACAGAGAGAGAGAGCTCAAATAGGGGAGGGGCAGACAGAGAGGGAGACACAGAATCAGAAGCAAGGCTCCAGATTGAGCTGTCAGCACAGAGTTCAATGCCAGGCTCAAACTCACAGACCTCAAGATCATGACCTGAGCCCAAGTCGGACGCTTAACCAACAGCCACCCAGGTGCCCATGGGTGCCCCATTTTTAGAAATTAACAACAAAAAAATTCTGTCCTCTATGACTAAAAATTTTTAAGCAAATATCAACTTTATATTCCTATAAGGAATGAAGTACAAAGTGTATCTTACCTGACTTCAAAGTAACAAAAAGATAACATGCCCAAGGGATGGAAAAAACATGCCAAAGGGAAGGGTTAGCAATAAACATAAGGACAAAAGCAAATGTAGCCTAAGGAAGCAGCCTGCTCCGCCATATATACTAAATGTTGGTTTTGTAATTTTTTTTCAAAAGTGAATTTCTAAAAGCAGAAATAGTTGGAAAGCAACAACAAAAAATAAGCCAAAAAGCAGCAAAAATTTCCTCCATTACAGTCCACTGTCCCATGTTTCAGTAAATAAAAGCAGAACTTTTATTCAATTTAAAACTCACTCATGCTCTCCATGTAATGCTGCCCGTACAACTGATACCCAAATAAAAATTACTATTTTAAAATTCAAAAGTTTGTTTTGAATGCTTAATTTAATGGATAGCTACTATTCCTACAAGCAAAACTTATTTATTGAAATAATGCAACAATTACAAAAATAAAAATAATTTGATCAAGTTTTAAATATATCTGGTACATTAGTAACATGTGCATTTTATACACATCCAAGGAGAAAAATCAAACCTAATTTAAAACTGGAAAAACTCTAATAATAAATAGTAGTAAAATGGGTAAACTAGAAGATTATTTTATTTAAACAAGCATATGTTGTTTTTTGAAAAAAATCTAGGACTGTAAACACAATTCTCTGATAGAATGTTTCCAAAACCAATTATGAAAATGTTAACGAAGTATTACTAAAACCTCTAGAATCCAGATAGATTATTCTAGTTTCTAGAACCTAGACAGATTATAAAAAATTGGGCTTTTAAAATCTGAAATATTTTTTAAAGTATCTCATTTCTAATTATCCCCAGAAATACAGAAATATTATACTTCTTGCTTTGAAAAATAAAGTTCCTTAAACACAAGTAATTCTAAAAGTAATTTAGGGGGTGCCTGGGTGGCTCAGTCAGTTGAACATCTGACTCTTGATTTCAGCTCAGGTCCTGATCCCAGTTGTGGGATCGAGCCCCCCATCAGGTTCCTTGCTGAGCATGGAGTCTGCCTAAGATTCTCTCTCCCTCTGTCCCTCTCCTCCACTCATGTTCTCTCTCCCTCTCTCTCTCTCTCAAATAATTAATAAATCAACACAAGTAATTTAACAAAACCAATAACAAAAAACTAAGTTGAGGCACCCGGGTGGTTCAGTCGGTTAAGCAGCCAACTTCGGCTCAGGTCATGATCTCGCAATTTGTGAGTTCTAGCCCCATGTCAGGCTCTGTGCTGACAGCTCAGGGCCTGGAGCCTGCTTTGGATTCTGTGTCTCTTTCTCTCCTCCTCGTGCTCTGTGTCTGCCTGTCTATCTCTCTCTCTCTTTCTCTCTCAAAAATAAATAAACGTTAAACAAAAATTTTTTTTTAAATGAGTCAATAGCCTTGAACAGCTAGGTACTAACTTTTCATTTTATTTTAAACTGACATTTTATGACATATATCATGCTATTTCAAAAAAGAGATATCTAAAATCAAATTAGAGATTAATTTTATTATTTTTTTAAGTTTATTTATTTTGAGAGAGAGAGAGAGAGAGAGAGAGAGGAGAGAGAGAGAAGCACATGTGCACAAGCCAGGGGTAGAGAGAGGACAGAGAGAATCCCAAGCAGGCCCCACACTGCCAGCACGGAGCCTAATGCAGGGCTAGCACCACGAACCGTGAGGTAGTGACCTGAGCAGAAGTCAAGACACTTAACCGACGGAGCCACCCAGGTGCCCCAGAGGTTAATTTTAAAAGGATATCCCAAATAGCTGATATAAAGGCAGTAGTAATAGCAGTGTTTCCTTTTTTCCTTTGTGTTGTACTTTGTTTTGGGTATACTATCCGAACTTAAACAGACAAATTATACAGAAAAAAATCACATGCTGTCTCAAGACTTACCGAAAATCATCCAAACTTAGGCTACCTCTGCAGTAACAGATAGATGAAATTATATAAGGAAAGGAGAGAGAGAAAGCCCAGATATTAAACAAGTTTCACTTCAGAACACAAAACAAAATTTAAAAGCTTTAAAAGTTACACAGGTGGATAGCATTCATCTCTGCAAAGAGAAAGAATTTTTGTAACATAATAAAGGAAAGAAAAAGCACAATGGCTCATTTGGGGGGTTTTGGGAGTATGAATTCTAGATCATTAAAAAAAAGTTCTTAAACAAGTATGTCAGGAAATAATTTTGTATTTTTTGCCTTCATTTAGGCATACCATTTGCTTGATATCGTGGAAAGTATGCAGAGACTAAGCCACCAAAAACTTAGCACAAAAGACAAATTCAATGTTTTCCAACATGAAATCCAAGTTTGTATTAGATATAATTATGTGTCCTTCACACATCTTTAGTTTGAGTATTTTGAAAAGTAGGTTTTAGGCTAAGAAACAAAGCTAACAAAAGATCTCTAAATATAGTTTTTTAAGTTATTCTTTGAGTGTGGAAGAAACAGAACAATAGGTTAACATTAATGCCTTAAAATTTTATTTTTAAAATACAATTAAATAGAACTCAGAGATAAAATACATGAATAAATACTTTAGATTCTTTAAGTCACTTAGCAAATTAGCAATGTTACTCTAAATTTTCAATGAGAGAATGTTAAGTAAATCTTTTACTTACTCTATATAGATAAATGAGGAAGTATCACAGAAGCAGAGGACTGACAAGACTCATAGTTAATATTAAAATCAGGTCAATATAAAGAAAAACATACTTTTAAAGACCATAATCAGTACCCAGAATGAAAAGAAACCATATTTTGTTCCTGTTTATTTTATATTTTAAAGACAGCAAAATTATGTAATAGGTTGAACACAACGAGATGATCTCAAAGTGGCAAAGAAAGCTTTCCATCTCTGAAGTTATGACTTAACTATTCGGTAGGCTTGTGAGATCAAAGAACCACTTCCCCTTAAATCGTCCTGTAGAGGAGGGCGATTAAGTTTAATATCCTACTGTGGCACTCCAAATATCCTATATCTATAAACAGCAATAAATTCCACCTGTTTCTCAAATGATACTGGAAAATTTGATAAAAGTCTTAAAAAAGTATTCAAATCAAAGAAGTGTTTGGATTGGGTAAAGTATGCTATTTTAAATAACATGATGGAATTTTGTTAAATCAATGTTTCATGATTGTAATATATAAATTCAACAATCAAGAAATTCCCATCTGTTTCTACATCCCTTAGTTATATCAAAAAATGCAATACATTTTCTCCATAGCTAAGGCTTTCACATTTTTCCTTGTACTATCTAAAAAACTACTCTAGTTTCTAACCTATCTACTTCTATCTTTGTACCACATCTCCAACTTATTTATGTATTTACTAGATTCTTGCTCAAACTGGAAGGTTTTGAGAACAATGTGAATATCTATTCTGTGGATTTATACATTTGATACCTGTATCAATTTTGTACATATAACAATGTAAGGAAAAACCAAGGTATTAATTATCCAGTTTATAAATGGATAAAGCACTCTCTTCTGTTATTTCTTTGGGTTATTTAACTGCACAGAAGGTGAGAAGGGAAAGAAAGAAAAAACCCTCCACATTTGTAACCCGTAAGTACTCTAACATAAAATATTCTCTGAGGGAAAAAAAAAAACCTGCCTAAAGTTGACTTATCTATAGATTTCTTTTATGCAAGTAGTTCACAGGATCTAATAAAGCAGGTGATCAAGCACTAATATGTATTAATTATGATATTAGCAAGGCAATGGTGTGTATCTTGTTAAGTTTTTCTAAATTAACTTCAGGCATTTTCAGGTTACTATATGTAGTACAATTATATAATTACTTAATAAAATGTCTACTTATGTAGCAACGGAACCACACAAAGAAAAACAGTTAATAAAGACAAAGATAGTATCACAAGAATGATTAGCATCAACAAGTACAAAAACCACACCACACAGATGACTTACTATACTCACCTGTTCAATTTTGAATTGCGTGTTGGTGATTCTGCACCTCTTAAAAGTTGCCTGAAATACTTCAAAAAATTATGATTTATTAAACTATTTTATTTTTAAAAATGCTACTTTACCCTACTACTTTCCAGGTTAAAGAAAACAAAATTTAAATCAAATGAAAACAACCATAGACAAATAGAGTAAGGATTAAAATATTGCAAATAGAGATATTCAGGCCATTTAATTTCCACATGTCTATAGTAATGTACGTAAAAGAAGAATGGAGTTTCTGCATCACCACAGCATTACACAGCCACTGAGGCATATGCCATATCAGGTGGATCTATTTGGCCATAGTCATCTACCTAATCATATATATACAAATACAGTTTTGGTATTGAGAATCATTTTTACAATAAACTTCTAATCTCCATTAATTTATGTAGTAAAACATAGTACTCACTTTTTTAGTTAATGTTTTATTTTTATTTTGCTTTTTGAATCACTCACCTACTGATATCAAAGCCATTATTAAATTTTGAAGGAAAATTCTCAAACAAGATTAATATTTTGACTTACCTCATCACTGTGGCAGAACATAGGTGTAAACACATTCTCTAAGAGAGACAGTACATGTTCATATGCTTCAAAAAGGCATCTCATAGTTTGAAGTTTCACAACATCTATATAAGGGCCTTCAGCAACTATTAAAAAAATTATATTGTAGAGATTGTTTATGAATACCATAAATACATTATATATTAGTTTAAAATGACAGTGAAAGAACAAACAGTCCTAAAATTATGTTTTGCAGAAAATCCACTTATAAGGTACAGAAATCACACTAGGATGAGGAATCAGAACAAGTTCTGGCAAGTATTAGCTATGTGAATTGTGAGTAAATTTCTCATCAAAGCTTTTATCTTGTTAGGTGAATACAGGAGAAAACTCTGAAAACATTAAAAGTGGTAAAAGGGCTATATTCTCATCAACATCTTTGACTTACTTTTTTGAATCTCTTCTACAATAAAGGGATCAAATCGAATTTTGTCAATACTTTCATCCAAACAATAGGTTTTATAAATCTTCTGCAACTCTTCATGAAGAGACAGCATTTCATCATTTGACAACTCTGGTCGCAAAATTCTATCATTGAATTCCTCTAGCAAATTAGGAAAAAGTAAGAAAAAATGAATTCTTTCAATACAACACAATATAAAACATAATATATTATTCCCAGTCTAATTGTAATCAATATTAAAAATAGAAATCACAATCTATTCATTTTAAGCTTTTAAAATAATTTTAATTGGAAATAAAATAACTACCCAGATGAAAGAAAAACTTTTAACCAAATATTTTCTATATTAACATAAAATATGTAAACACTTGCACAGCAATACGAATTTCTAAAATTCAGAATAGTAAACAGATTTCTAAAACTTTTATTTAAAGAACATATTTGATTGACTTCTTATACCAATGGTCATTAATATTTTGAAATCTAATTCACTAAGTAACAGTGAAACTTAAGGCTTTTTAAAGTTCCAATGTTTTTAAATAATATTTCCTTCCATCATGGAGACTACAGACTACTGATGGAGCTGAGTATGTAAACAAATGAATCATTTTTTTTTTAATGACAGATGACAGCAGTAGGAGAGACAAAATATTAACTGCCTTTTCTTATTAGAAGAGGTAGTAATACGGAATTCACTCCCTAATTCTTAATTACCCAACTGAAACAGAGAGGAAAGAAAAGAGTTTTAAAAAAGGGAACACCACATATATGATCCTGGGATAATAGCAAATTCATATAATTGGAGTCTCAAAAGGAAAGAAGAAAGAAAATGAGGCAGCATATCTGAAGTGGTAACAGCCAAGAATTTTCAAAAAGGATGAAAGACACCAACCCATTCTGATACCCATTTTTTTAAGTTTATTTACTTATTTTGAGAGAGAGAGAGAGCACACACAAGCAGGGATGGGGCAGAGAAGGAGAGTGAGAATCCCAAGGCAACATATCCAAGACTCTCAGTACAACCCAAGAAGAACATATAAAAAGAAAACTACATAGTAGAGTCAAATTGCTGAGAAACAAAAATAAAGAGGAAATCGTAAAACCAGCTAGAGGATATCTACAAAAAAGCCCAGGGTAATACCATACTTAATGGTATAACACTAAGTGATTTCCCCATAAGATCAGGAACAAAACCAAGGATATCAACTTTCACCACTTCTATTCAACATTATTGTAAAGGGCCTAGCCATTGTAATAGGCAAGAGAAAGAAACATAAGGCATAAACACTACAAAGGAAAAAGTAAAACTGTATTGCAGTTGACACAATTACATATGTAGAAAATCTTAAGGAAATATATGAAAAAGCTACCAGAACTAATAAATGAATGCAGCAATGACACAGGATACAAAGTCAATATGCAAAATTGTTCTCTTTCTGTATATTAGCAACAATTTAAAAATTTTTTTAAATTTTTTTAATGTTTTGTTTACTTTTGAGAGAGAGTGCGAGTGGGGGAGGGGCAGTGACAGAGGTAGACAGAGGTGGAGGTCTCCCTCTATCTCTGCCCCTCCCCTGATCACACTCTGTCTCTCTCTCTCAAAAATAAACATTAAAAAAAAAATCCTATATAGTCAAAATAATCAACACTGTAGTACTGGCCAAAAAAACAGACATACGGATCAATGGAACAGAAGAGAATCCAGAAACACACATATATGATTAAATAATTTAACAATTCAAGATGGGAAAGAAATGACTCTTCAGAAAAAGTATCAGAGGGTGCCTGGGTGGCTCAGTTGGTTAAGTGTCTAACTTTTGATTTCAGCTCAGGTCAGGATATCACAGTTCACGAGACTGAGCCCCACATCAGGCTCCATGCTGATATAGTAAAGAACCTGCTTGGGATTCTCGCTCTTCTTTTCTGACCCATCCCTGCTTGTGCGCTCTCTCTCTCTCACTCAAAATAAATAAATAAACTTAAAAACATGAGTATCAGAAAAACTGGATATCCATAACCATACGAAGGGAAAAAATCAAACTCCACTCCTATCTAATACCAATACAAAAAGATTTCAAGGTCACAAACCTACATGTAAAATATAAAACTATAAAGCATGTAGAGAAAAACAGGCATCTAGAGATAATATCACCTTGACTTTGGGTAACAAACATTTCTTATGGAAGTCTCTGAAAGCACTACCCGTAAATATAGATCTACTGAATTATCATCAAAATTTTAAAATTCTACTCATCAAAACTATTCAGAAAATGAAAACACAAGTCATAGTCTGATCTCTGACAAAAGAGTTGCATCTAGAATATATAAAGAACTCTGGGGCACATGGGTAGCTCAGTCAGGTAAGTGTCCAACTCTCAATTTCAGCTCAGGTCATGATCTCAGTTTGTGGGATCAAGCTCTGCATCAGGCTCCATGCTGACAGCACAGAGCCTGCGTGGGATTCTCTCTCTCCCCCTCCCCTGCTTCTCTCTCCATCCCTCTCAAAACAAATAAATAAACTTAAAAAAAAAAATTCCTATAACTCAATGACAAGAAAAACAATTCAATAAAAAATAGGGAAAAGACTTAAACACTTCCACATACCAAGATATTCGAATGACCAATAAGCATATGATAAAGTGTTCAACACTAGTCATTAGAGAAATGCAAGTTAAAAGCACAAGATACCACCACACACCCACTAAAATGGCTAAAATTAAAAAAATAAATAAATACCACCAAATTTTTGTAAAGATGTAAAGCAACCAGAATTCTCACATATTGCTAAGGAGGATACAACCACTCAAAAATAGTACAACCACTTTGGAAAACAATTTGGTAATTTCTCATATAACAAAATATATATCTACCCTGTGACCCAGCAATTCTATTTCCAGTTATTAAACATATGCCCAACAGAAATCTTTAGACAAGAATATGCATAGCAATTTTCTTTATAATAGCTCAAAAGTGAAAGCAGTCCAGATACCCATCCACAAGAATGAATTTAAAAAAAAAAAAAAAAAAAAAAGCCCACGCTGTGGTACACTCATATAAAAGAGTATTACTTAGCAATAAAAAAGAGCAAACTATTCCTCTACACAACAACCTGAATCAATCTTAAAAAGCATAATCTTAAATCAATGAAGCCAGGCACAAAAGAGTACACACGATGTACTCCACTTCTATCAGGAAACGGTACAAGCAAAAGTAATCTGTGGGGAAAGGAATGAGAGCTGTGTTGGCTCTGGCAGGAGTGGGAGCAGGGGTAGCTCGTCTGGGAAGGACCCCAACTTTCTGGAGTGATGGAAACATTCTGTATCTTGATAAAGGAGTAGGTTACACAGATGTACAGATGTCTCCAAACTGACCAAACTGTACATTTAAGTTCTATGAGTTTCACTGTAAATTACACCTCAATTTTTTTTAAGTTATATTTAAAAAGGAAGTCAGTTGGGGTGCCTGGGTGGCTAAGTCGGTTGGGCGTCCAACTCTGGCTCTGGTCACGATTTCGTGGTTTGTGAGTTCGAGCCCTGTGTCGGGCTCTGTGCTGACAGCTCAGAGCCTGGAGCCTGCTTCGGACTCTGTGTCTCCTTCTCTCTCTGCCCCTCCCCCACTTGTGCTCTGTCTCTATCAAAAATAAGTAAGTGTAAAAAACTTTTTAAAAAATAAAGAGGAGGTCAGTTGATCGAGGTCAGTTATAGATTATGTTACAATGTGGAAAGGAGTGGACACCAGAGACAACTCAAAGGTGATCTTAGAATACCTAGTAAAAAGAAATTTAGTACAATGACACACTACAACAACATCGAATCTGATCTAAATACTCAAATATATTTAAAATATGTAATATATTAAAAAGTATAAAAATGACTTTGCTAAAGTGCACGGTAAGCCTCACCCACAGTCAGACATATCTGCAATACATGCACTGCTCCTTCTTGTTTCAGAAAGTTCATAAAACGAAATAAGAGATCTTGCTGCTCTCTGATTTGCTTCAATTCTAACTTCAGCACCTTGATACAATATGAGAGAAGGGTAAGTTAAGGCCATATAAACACATGATAAAATTGTTTATATCAAAAGTAATATATGTTATTGGTAAAAATACTTACAGATGGCTTTTTATTTCTAGGTTCTGCGAATTTCTGCAAGAATGGAACCAAAGGGGAAGGCAGTTCAGTTGCTTTTTCAGGCTTTGAAGAAAGAGAATTTATTAATTCAATACAAGTGCCATGTGACTGGACAGATATAAATCAAAAATTAAATGCAATCTGAATGTTTCTAATATAATACTCACTGGACTGTCATCTATGAAGATGATAAGCAAATGATTCACAGTATCCTAATGGAAAATAATACACATAGGTCAAAATAATTCCATTACCATCTTCTCCCAAAATTCTCAAAGCTTTTTTCATATCGTGGAAGTTTCTAGAAAAATGAAGAAAATATGGAACAGTGGCAAAGCATCTACACATATGTAATATAGAGGGACTTTAAAAAATCTGTGATGCAGGGCCTCACTTTTAGGAAAGTGGGCAAAGAAAAGTTATTCTGACTTTGGCATTTAAAATGTTTATATGGGTGCCTGGGTGGCTCAGTCGGTTAAATGTCTGACTTCAGCTCAGGTCATGATTTCACGGTTTGTGCATTCAAGCCCCATGCCAGGCTCTGCGCTGTCAGTGTAAAGCCTACTTCAGATCTTCTGTCTCCCTCTCTTTCTCTGCCCCTCCCCTGCTTACACATGTGCTCACTCTCTCTCTCTCTCAAAAATAAACAATAAATAAAAAAAACTTTAAAACAACACCTGGCATAATGTAAATACTCCATACATGTAAAAATAAATTATTCCTGTTTCTTCAAAATCTTACTAGTTCAAGTAAGAGGAACTGAAGTGTCCATCAATGGATGAATAAACAGAAAAATGTGGTATATACCTACAATGGAATATTATTCATCCTTAATAAGGAATGAAATTCCAATATATGCTACAACATGGATAAATCTTGGAGACATCACGCTAAGGGAAATAAGACTGTCACAAACAGACAAATACTGACTGGACCCACTTATATGAGGTACCCAGAGTAGTCAAATTCATAGAGATAGGAAGTGCAGTGATGGTTGCCAGGGGCTAGGAGGAAGAATAGAGAATTATTATTTAATGAGTACAGAGTTTCAGTTTTGTAAGATGAAAAGATTCTACAGATGAGTGGTAGTGATGGTTGCTCAACAATGAATGTATTTGATACCACTGAACTATACATATAAAAACATTTAAGATGATAAATTTTGTATATATTTTACCACAATTCAAAACCATTTTTTAAGCCTTACTGGATCAGCTAGGAAATCCAAAGATGGAAGGAACACTGAACCAGACAGGATCTCTCTTAAAAGTAAGGTCAGGGATCTGGAAAAATAAACAGTATTATACATATTTAGTGATTTACATCAGTTCTTACCTGGGGATCTTGTTAAAATGCAGACTAATTCAATAGATATGTCCCAAGATTCTGCATTTCTAAAAAGTTCCCAAGTAATGCACATGCTAGTGGTTCACAGACCACACTTGGGAGTCCTGTACTGACCAGGAGAGAGTACTATTTAAGAGAAAACAGCATTTCCTTAACAGGAAGGATTTGGGTGAGCACTAGAAAATACTCATCTCAGAGTATTTAAAATATTTAATATATTTTGAAATTAATGTTTAAAACTAATAGGTTTTTAACAGTATAATTACTTTGTAATTATAATATTTAAATTAACATTATAGAGGAACCTGGGAGGCTCAGTCGGTTAAGCATCCGACTTCAGCTCAGGTCATGATCTCGCAGTTTGTGGGTTCGAGCCCCACATTAGGCTCTCTGCTGTCAACAAGGAGCCTGCTTGCTTCGGATCCTGTCCCCCTCTCTCTCTGCCCCTCCTCCGCTGGTTCTCTCTCTCTCTCTCTCTCAATAAACTTTTTAAAAAAATAAATAACATTATATATTAATTTCTTTAAAATAAAAATATTTTCATTAAAATGTTTAAAATTTTAAAAATGTTAATACAAATTTTAGGTCATAAATAAAGTAATATTTAAAGTACATCACTAGGGGCACCTGGATGACTCAGTTGGTAGAGCATACAACTCTTGATCTAGGGGTTATGAGTTCGAGTCTCATGTTGGGTATGGAGATTACTTAAAAATAAAATCTAAAAAAAATACATCACTAAAAATAAGCCATAATTTCTCTTCTAAGAATTATTAGGATAAGAGTAATGAGGTAACTTTATGCAATAATCTAAACATGTTCCTGCCAGAACAAGGAAGGACAGTCTAGATGAATTCTAATTATTCTTCTCAGGTTTATATTTTAAAATACAAACATATCAGTTTAGTTTGTTCAAAGTGTTTCTGTCACTAAGTCACAATGTGTATGTCTTTAAAATGGAACACCAAGAATGAACAAAGTATAATGATTTCAAATGAAAAAAACTGATTTTATCTATATTTACCTTGGGAATTTCCAAAAAAAAAAAAAAAAAAAAACCCTTCTAAGCAACACAACACATCCAAATACTTAGTACCTAAAATGGCATTTTAAGACCGGACAAACCGTACTTCTTTAAAAATGAAAAGTTATTCACATCATTGCCTAATCTCAAGTTTTAGTGTACTCCTATTATGATCAATAATAGCAACATACAGGGGCGCCTGGGTGGCTCTTGATTTCAGCTCAGGACATGATGTCATGATTCATGAGTTTGAGCCCCACATCAGGCTCCAAGCTACCAGTGTGGGGTCTGTTTGGGATTCTCTCTCCCTCCTTCTCTGCCCCTCCCCTGCTCTCTGTCTCAAAATAAACTTAAAAAAAAAAAAAAAAAAGAATATCAATACACATATGGCATGGTATGCAAATACCGCTATGACATTTTCCAGTCTATTTATACCTGCAGTCTGTTGCTTTAGGAGGCAAAATATAAGGAAAAAGTAGTTCAGTGAGTTTCCTTAAATAGTGTAATTCATCTCTTCGACTCCTCAAAGCCACATGAAGCTCTGGACCATATTCTTCTAAAGCAGCTTGCTGTAAAAACTCTGTATTTTCTACTACAGAGATTAAAAAATAAATATTGAAAGAAGTTAAGTAACATTAACTAACTCCACCCATTTCCACTCACAAACAGAAAATCATTTAACACAGTTATTCCTTTCATAACCCTCCTTTCTTTCCAATATGTATTTTACTGGGAAATTTTTCACAAATAGGATATAAAAAGAATAATTCCCTCCTTGCCAGTTTTTCAATTTTGCAAAAATTTGATAAAAAGGCCCTTTCCCAATGCAAGCAAGAATTTTAACTCGTATCACTATTTTACACATTATATTAAACAGGGGTGCCTGGGTAGCTCAGTCGGTTAAGCGTCCGACTCTTGATTTCAGCTTAGGTTATGATCTCACAATTGAAGAGATGGACCCCTGCGTCAGTCTCTGTGCTGACAGTGCAGAGCCTGTTTAGGTTTCTCTCTCTCCCTCTCTCTCTCTTTAAAAATAAACTTAAAAAAAACACAAATTATATTAACAAAAGCAAATATTTATTTTAAAAAGTGGAAAAACTACAGAAAATTTCTAGCACATACAAAGCTGTTGCTATCAAATGTTACATCTGTTCATCCTTTGCAAATACAAAAACAAAACAAAACAAAAACCCTGTTAAAATTCTTTATTGTCTCTGCTTTCAACATCAAAATAATTCAGGTAATCTTTTAAAGCACTTATGGTATAGAAACTGGCTTTTTTGATTAAGTTCTGTACCTTCTGCCCAGCATATAGGACACAAGAGGTACAGAACTGTATAAGTCCATGAATAGATACATTACTTAATGAATATTAAGTGATGATAAAACTTATATTAACAGTAAGGTTTCTTTAAAGGTCAAATACTAAATATTTTAACTTAAAGGCAATAGTATTGCCACTGTTTTTTACAGACCTCAAAAGAGTAGAAGAAAAACAAGTCATGTTTTCCCCTATTTGCATTCTGTGCCTAGTTTCAAAATCATGGCTTCTATGAAGGGAATCTTAATCTAATTCAATGGCATGTATTTTTCACTATTTTCTTCTATTTTTATTAAAAGAGAATGCAAGCACATTTACCCAAAAAAGTCAATATATGCATACTACTAGTGTGAATACTAAGAAGATAAATGAAGGCCATCTGCGCCTGAGGTACAAAAGGACTGGCGAAGGCAGATGTAGTTTTTACAAGAAATGCATTTTATTTCATAATTATCCAATTATTTGCTAAGCATTTTCTCCAAGAATTTGGGACACAGGTTTTTAAAAATTTGTCATGAGCCGGAATTTAAAATAAGACTAAGCCATGCTAAATTACAACTTTACTTCGTTAACAAACTGATATGATCTTGAACAAATGATATAATCCCTGTAAGTCTCAGTTCCCACATCAGTAAATAGTTAAGTAGTTATTAACACTGAAAAGTCATCATGCAAAATGTGTAAGTAATTATAATAGTCAATGTGATTAAGCATTTACACATAAAATATAAATTGAATCACTAGATTGAAATCTATTCAACATCTGTCAGACTTGAAAGTTTTTTGTAGTTCAAGATAATGAGAAAATAAATCATGCAAAACATTAAGAGAATACAGGGAGGAAAATCTTAATTGGGAATGTAAACAAAATATAGATGCTGGAAAACAGAGCATGGACTAATCCCCACTAATCATCAGTACATCTACTGCCTAATCAGTTAGTAGTTTTCAGACCAAAGCAGGAAAGGTCTCCAGAATTCATGACAAAGGGATATCTTTAGGATGAAAGACTAGAGAGTAAGGTCCTTTTGCACAGTTTATTACTGAATTTAAATTAAACCAGTGTTTCTAAATGTGTACACATTCAGTATTTCTAAGAGCCATAAAAGTACTTACATAGAAAACATCTATATAATCCCTATTCTCAAAAGACAGATTATAGAGAAAACACTGAGAGTAAAAGGAATATGGATGAAGAGATGAACATTTAATTACTTTCTGAATTATGCACAATTTGTGGGGCCAAAGAATTTAGAAAATAAATCCACGCATTAAAGAAATGAAAATTCAAAAATCTGAAAACCTTTTTTACAAGTCTATCTAATTCCCTGTCATAATATTTAGAATACCAGGACTTTTGAATAAAATGAAAGTCCTTCTAAGCTCTGACCTTTTACTTCTATGGATCTCATTAACTACAATATTATTAATGAATGTAATCTAGCATTTTATGACAATTTTATAACTGGGAACCACTTTTTGCATTAATCGTAGCAAATTAACAACCCCTCTCTTGTAGTCTCAACAATAAATTTCAAATTATCACTCTCTTAGAGACAAAATAATTTGGGAATTTTATTAAACTGATTAGTTCAACTAAAAATAAAACGGGCACCTGGGTGGCTCAGTCAGTTAAGTGTCAGACTCCTGATTTTGATTCAGGTCATGATCTGACAGTTCTTGAGATCG
Organism: Panthera onca; assembly: GCF_046562875.1. Lineage (NCBI taxonomy): Eukaryota > Metazoa > Chordata > Mammalia > Carnivora > Felidae > Panthera > Panthera onca. The sequence goes on from NC_138343.1 coordinate 76,575,810, forward strand.
AGCCCCATATCAGTGTGGAGCCTGCTTGGGATTCTCTCTCTCCCTTTCTCTGCCCCTCTCCCACTTGCACTCTCTCTCTCAAAATAAATAAACATTTAAAAAAAAAAAAAAAGATGCTGGCACAAGAACAGACACTCAGATCAATGGAATATAATAGAGAACCCAGAAATGGACCCACAAACATATGGCGAACTAATCTTTGACAAAGCAGGAAAGAATATCCAATAGAATAAAGACAGTCTCTTCAGCAAGTGGTGCTGGGAAAACTGGACAGCGACATGCAGAAGAATGAACCTGGACCACTTTCTTACACCAGACACAAAAATAAACTCAAAATGGATGAAAGACCTCAATGTAAGACAGGAAGCCATCAAAATCCTAGAGGACAAAGCAGGCAAAAACCTCTTTGATCTTGCCCGCAGCAACTTCTTACTCAACACGTCTCCGGAGGCAAGGGAAACAAAAGCAAAAATGAACTACTGGGACCTCATCAAAATAAAAAGCTTCTGCACAGCGAAGGAAACAATCAGCAAAACTAAAAGGCAACTGACAGAATGGGAGAAGATATTTGCAAATGACATATCAGATAAAGGGTTAGTATTCAAAATCTATAAAGAACTTATCAAACTCAACACCCAAAAAACAAATAATCCAATGAAGAAATGGCCAAAAGACATAAATAGACACTTCTCCAAAGAAGACATCCAGATGGCCAACTGACACATGAAAAATTGCTCAACATCACTCATCATCAGGGAAATACAAATCAAAACCACAATGAGATACCACCTTACACCTGTCAGAATGGCTAACATTAACAACTCAGGCAACAACAGACGTTGGCGAGGATGCGGAGAAAGAGGATCTCTTCTGCACTGCTGGTGGGAATGCAAGCTGGTGCAGCCACTCTGGAAAACAGTATGGAGGTTCCTCAAAAAACTAAAAATAGAACTACCCTATGACCCAGGAATTACACTACTAGGCATTTATCAAAGGGATACAGGTGTGCTGCTTCGAAGGGGCACATGCACCCCCATGTTTATAGCAGTACTATCAACAATAGCCAAAGTATGGAAAGAGCTCAAATGTCCATCGGTGGATGAATGGATAAAGAAAATGTGATATATATATATATATATATGTATATATATATATATATATATATATATATATATATATATATACACAATGAAGTATTACTTGGCAATCAAAAAGAATGAAATCTTGCCATTTGCAACTACGTGGATGGAACTGGAGGGTATTATGCTAAGTAAAATTAGTCACAGAAAGACAAAAAATCATATGACTTCACTCATATGAGGACTTTAAGAGACAAAACAGATTAACATAAGGGAAGGGAAACAAAAATAATATAAAAGCAGTGGGGGACAAAACAAGAGGCTCATATATATGGAGAACAAACTGAGGGTTGCTGGAGGGGGTGGGAGGGGGGATGGGCTAAATGGGTAAGGGGCATTAAGGAATCTACTCTTGAAATCACTGCTTCACTATATGCTAATTTGGATGTAAATTTTAAAAAATAAAAAATAAAGTTAAAAAAAAAAAAAGATGCATCCATTTACTCAAAGCCTGGGTTCAAAGTGTTTGTCTTTAAAACAAAGACTATAATTTAAAAAAAAAAAAAAAATTTTTTTTTAAATGAAAAAAGAAAAAAAAGGGTGCCTGGGTAGCTCAGTTGGTTGGGCGTCTGACTTCAGCTCAGGTCATGATCTTACAACTCGTGGGTTTGAGCCCCATGTCGGGCTCTGCGCTGACAGCTCAGAGCCTGGAGCCTGCTTTAAGTTCCGTGTTTCCCTCTCTCTCTCTCTGCCCCTCACCCACTCACACTCTGCCTCTCTCTCTAAGATAAATAGACATGAAAAAAATTTTTTAATGAAAAAATAGAACAAAGACTATATTAAAAATACCTTTCTCACATAAAAACCTGCAAACAAATGTTTGCAGCAGCTTTATTCATAACTGCCCAAACTTGGAAGCAAGCAAGATATCCTTCAATAGGTGAATGGATAAATAAACTGTGGTACATCCATACACTGGAATATACCTGAGCAATAAAAAGAAAAGAGCTATTCAGGGGCAACCTGGGTGGCTCAGTTGGTTGAACATCGACTTTGGCTCAGGTCATGATCTCATGGTTCATGGGTTTGAGCCCCACTTTGGGCTCTGTGCTGACAGACAGCTCAGAGCCTGGAGCTTACTTCAGATTCTGTGTCTCCCTCTCTGCCCCTCCTCCACTCACATTCTGTATCTCTCTGTCTCTCAAAAATAAATAAATGTTAAAAAAAATTTAAAAAAAACAAAAAAAGAAATAAGCTATCAAGCCATGAAAACACATGGAGGAGCCATAAATACATTATTTTTAAATAAAAGAAGCTAGTCTGAAAAGGCCACATTATGATTCCAAGTATATCACATTCTGGAAAAGGCAAACTGTATGGACAGTAAAAAGATCAAGGGTTGCCAAAGGTTCGTGAAGGAAAGAGGGAGAGATGATAGGTGAAACTAGTCAAAACCTACAGAATGTACAACACAAAGGGTAAACCCTAATGAAAACTATGGACTTTAATAATAATGTATCAATATTGGTATATCAATAGTAACAAATGTACCAATACAAGACGTTAATAGAGGAAAAGAGAGAGAGATGGGCACTCTCTATACTTTCTGCTCAATTTTCTGTAAACTTTAAACTGCTCTAAAAACTAAAATTTACTGGGGCACCTGGCTGGCTCAGTTGGTGGATCATGTGACTTTTGATCTCTGGGTTGTGAGTTCGAGCCCCACAATGGGTATAGAGATTACTTAAAAATAAAATGTTTAAAAAAATAATAAAGAAATTTACTAGTAAAAAAAACACTTCTCCTATGCTTTTTCCTGACAGTTTATGGCTAAAGACAATCAACTTGTTTTTGCCAGTGACAGGACGATGATTTTTAAGTTAATTTTTTTATTCAATTAAATTACACATATTCAAACTCTTCTACTTTTTGAACATGTTGAAGGTAAAACTATTTTAGTTCTTATGATATAAGATGAACACAGAAAACAAATTCAAATATAGAATTTAAAACGCTTCTCATACCTGAGGAATTACTCAGCAAAAAACAAACTAATGATTCGATTAAATTTTACTTCAACCCTGCTGAGAACATAATTTCCCCAAACAAACTGATTATATAACTGATATTATGAGAGACAGAAAATTGGTTCTGTGTTCAGATGAATTTGGGATGTGGTAAGTTAAAAACTAAGTAGTTAAAGCTATTTCTTTGCTGTAGGACTACTCAGAAATTTTGGTATGCTAGTATTTACTGGGAATTTCCAGAAGGGGAATATAATATATAGTAATTACCAGAAAATATGACAATGAAACCTCTTCCACATGGTTACCTACATGGAGTAGTATGTAGTATCGATAAAGAATACCAAAAGCATTAGGAAAGCACTGACAAAGAATACCAAATGCAAACACAAGGAAAATCAGTTTTGTAAAGAATCAACCCTAGAACACAGAAGTGATTTTGTTAAAGAAAAATTCCAGTTTGATCTAAGAGCAAGAAAAGTCCCAAATGAAGATTTCACTCATTAATCAGAAAACATTTACTATGTGCAAATCATGACAGTATAAAGAGGCCAGGACATACACAAAAAAATGCAAATAGGTGATCCTAACCAAAGCATAATACACAGTTAAAGACAAAAGTAGATTAAAATATCTGACTAGACAAGAAAGTATTTAAGTATACAATTTAGTCTCTATAGCAGAGTCACTAATTTTAGTAGAGAGAGAACATGATAATTGTAGTACTATGAAATTAAATGGTAGTGATATATACAATGGGCTGGAATAGGTCAAAACTGTTGAAATCATTAAGAAAAAAAGAAAGGGGGAAGAGATTATGTGAGGTACCTCAGAGGAAGTAATGAAGGCAAGACTATTATTCAAAAGAAAGATGAAAGTCATCAACAATGTATCCAAAAGTTAACTGTATTTTAATTTTCACAGATTACTGCGTTTTTGCAATCACTTACATTATAAAACAAAATACTGAAAAAGATTTCAGTTTAAAGGAATACTTTCACAGCATTTGTGAATATCAGTTAATGCATCAGTATTCATACTTAGGTATTTAAGGTGAAAGCTGGTATATAAAAATCACTCAAACTTTGTAGTAGAAAACTATATTACCTTTCTGACTGGCTTTAACTATCACTTCTATATGCTTCATTGCTGCTTTTAACAGTTTCTTGGTTATAATAGATGGAATATCCACCTGGAAAAATTTAACATTAAAATAATACTTTTTAACATTAAAAATAAAATGACATTAAAATAAAATAACAATTAAAATAAATAAAATAACATTAAAATAAAATAATTACCAGTGAGTTACAATGGCAGGAATATTATATTTAAGATGCTGGAACACATGATCTTAAAAGTTAGAGGTATTATTTAGAAATCTTTCAAAAATAATTTTCTTGGATCATACTAACTGTAACTTTAGACAGTTTTCTACCATGGTAAAGAAAATGTGTATTAAGGGTGCCTGGGTGGCTCAGTCAGTTAGGCGTCTGACTTCGGCCCAGGTCATGATCTCACGCTTTGTGGGTTCAAGCCCCGCGTCAGGCTCTGTGCTGACAGCTTGGAGCCTGGAGCCTGCTTCACATTCTGAGTCTCCCTGTCTCTCTGCCCCTCCCCTCCTTGCACTCTGTCTGTCTCCCAAAAATAAATAAATATTAAAAAAAATGTTTAAAGAAAATGTATATTAACATGCATACACTATAAACTATATTTTTCACAAAATATATCTTTATTCTTATTTCTTTCATGTGTTTCTTTTAAACACAAAGAAAAATCTCAAGTAACATTATCCCTTTGAGACCATAAATTTCTGTTTATTAAGGTTACTTAAAAATGAAGTTTTCCATTCAGCTTACAAGATAAATCCTGGTTTTAGGCTATATGGAAGCATTCTATTTTGGAATAACACTAAATTTCATCATTCCCCACAGATATTTTTCAGCTTAAAGGCTGGAAACTGTGATTATTGCAGGTTAGCGATGAAAAGTTGAGGGCTTATATGCACACACAGAAAAGAGATAAAAAAATAAGACTGAATTGCAAATAAAATGAATCACCAAAAACATGTTTATTGACTTCAACAGGTTTATCCTCTACCACAATACTCAACACATTATATTTTTCCCTTTATCAAAGGCATGAAAATATTGCATCATAGTAAAGTTTTGTGTTAACTCTTCTTTTTAAATTCTACATTAAGGAAGGGGGGAAAAATCCCAGGCTAATAAATCTAATAACTGTAATGGATCATAAACCCCCAATTTTTAGTGATCTACCAGTAAAACCCAGAGCAGTTAACAGATATCTTTTGGCTGTATAAGATAAAACATATTCAATAAGAAGGGATATTTTTGTTAGTAGTTTTTCTTGTCGCAAAATAACACGACTCTTCATTTCTCCCTCATTTCTTGCCCTCAGTGATTATAAATTGCTATAATATTTATCAAACAGGATGTATGTTTTCAAATATTATATAAAATCTTCTAAGAATACTCATGAAAATTTTCATTTGTAAGTTCCATTTTTAAAGACTTGAGGTCACAATCAAAATGGTAAAATAATGGGTTCGTCACTAAACTTTAATTTAAAAAAAAATACACCACTATTGTGTACCCTTAAATGATTCTTTGTTTTCATTACCCCCAAACTGCCAGTTTACATTATTTAAGCAATGGTATCAAGGACAGAACACTGTACTAGGAATAAGTTGACCCAGGCATAATCCTTGACCCATTAGCTACCTCTGACACTTCATCAAAGTTAGTTTCTATATAATGGGTATGATAATGACCCACTTATCTCCCCGGATAATGATGCAGATAAAATGAAAAGAAAGGATGGGGTGCCTGGGTGGCTCAGTCGCATCTGACTGACTAAGCATCTGACTTTTCATGTCGGGCTCAGGTCATGATCTCATGGTGGTGAAATCAAGCCCCATGTCGGGCTCCGTGCTGAGGGTGGAGCCTGCTTGGGATTTTCTCCCTTTCTCTCTCTGCCCACCCCCTTCAAAAATAAACATTTAAAAAAAAATGAAAAGGATAGATAGCGTTAACAATCCAAAAAACAAAAGAAAATATTTGCAAATCATATATATGAATTCGTATAACTCAATAATGAATAGACAACCCGGTTAAAAAATGGCAAAGAATCTGGATAGACATTTTTGAAAAAAAGATATACAAATGGCCAATAAGCATATGAAAAGACGCTCAATGCCACAAGTCATCAGGGAAATGTAAATCAAAGCCACAATGTTACTACTTCATATCCATTAGGCATGGTTAGAATCCAAAAATGAGATAATAACTAGTTCTGGCAAGGATGTAGAGAAATCAGAACCCTCATATACTACTGGTGGGAATGTAAAATGGTATAGCCACTTTGGAAAAGAGTCTGGTAGTTCCTCAAAAAATTAAACAGAGAGTTACTCGTTTTACCCAACAATTATATTCCTAAGTTTACCCCCTAAAGAAATTAAAATATATATCCCCAAAACCATTAAAAACACTTGTACACAATGCTATATGGCATTATCCAAAATAGCCAAAAAGTGGAAATAATCCAAATGTCCATCAACTGATGGATGGATAAACAAAATGTGGCATATCTACACAATGAAATATTATTCAGACCTAATAAAGAAGTCCTGATACATGCTACAACTATAACATGAATGAACTTTGAAAACTTTATGCCAAGTGAAAGTAACCAGTCACAACATGCCACATATTACATGATTCCATTTATATGAAATATCCAGAATTAACAAATCTATAGAGCCAGAAAGTAGATTGGTTGTTGGCTAGAGCTAAGAGGATGAAAGAACAAGGATTAATGGCTAAAGAATGAGGTCTCTTTTGGGTGATAGAAATGGTATAAAATTGTTGTGATGGTGCATAACTCCAGGAATATCTGAAAAAACACTGAACATTTAAATGAGTGAGTTGTCTGGTATACAAAGTAGACCTCAATAAAGTTGTTACCAAAAAGTACACATAAAGCAATCCAAGTATGAGGTACTATGATTTTAAAATCACTGGGCTTGGGGCGCCTGGGTGGCTCGGTCGGTTAAGCGTCCGACTTCGGCTCAGGTCATGATCTCACGGTCCGTGAGTTCGAGCCCCTCGTTGGGCTCTGTGCTAACAGCTCAGAGCCTGGAGCCTGTTTCAGATTCTGTGTCTCCCTCTCTCTGACCCTCCCCTGTTCATGGCTCTGTCTCTCTCTGTCTCAAAAATAAATAAACGTTAAAAAAAAAAATTTTTTTTTTAATAAAAAAAAAAAATAAATAAAATAAAATCACTAGGCTTTCTCAAAGCCTAACACAGCAGAGCTATTCTTCTAAATTAATACTTATAAATTTATTGTAATGAATCAGCTTTTTGATCAATTGATTTTATTTGACTTACTCTAAGTTGTAATTTAAGTGACTTACTATCAACCAATTGATATTTCTTACTAAATCTTTTATTCCAATTAAACTCTATATATGTGCCTTAGAATTTTTTCAACAATACGATTAAGGGGCGTCTGGGTGGCTCAGTCAGTTAAGTGTCTGACTTCGGCTCAGGTCATGATCTTGCGGTCCATGAGATCGAGTACTACATCAAGCTCTGTGCTGACAGCTCAGAGCCTGGATCCTGCTATGGATTCTGTGTCTCCCTCCCTCTGCCCCTCCCCCACTCACATTTTCTCTCTCTTTCTCTCTCTCTCTCTCTCAAAAATAAACATTAAAAAAATTTAATTAAAAAGTAGACAATGTGATTAATATTTATCAACTTTTTTCTACTTATAAAATGGTAAAAGCTCAATATGAAGAAAAATAAAGATGAACTGAAAGAAGTGCATGGAAAGAACCAAAAATCAGCATCAACCCATCATGTTGGTAAGAGTTAACAATAAGGATATATATGTACTTAATACACATATTAACAAGCTTTAATATGTAAACTTTGTTTTCAATGTGGAAAAATACCACATATATTATTTTCCAGCCTCTTCCACTTGATTATATAAGGAAAATAATTTCTCATGTAAATAAGTACTATTCTACAAAACGATTTTTCATGGCTGTACAGGATTCTATAATTGGCATGTTCTATATTTTAATCAACAATTTTATCATTAGACATCAGATTTTCTTTTCAGTTTTCCTTTTCTTAAATTATATACTACAATGAATCTTCGAGCATTCATTTTTACATACATCTCATGATTATTTATTTAAAATATATTATCAAAAATATAATTATTTGGAAGTATAGACATTTTTAAATCTTTTGGTAAAGATTCCCAAACTGTCCTCCAGTATATGAGTTATACCAATTTGGATTTGTACTTGTTCTGCCTGTTTCCCCACAATGACCATTACTAGACATTATCATTCTTTCCCAATCTGATAGGCAACAGAAGAGCATCTCATCAAAAAACTGTATTTATTTGATGTGAGACAACATAGTCTCAAGTGTTCATTGGCCATTTTTATTTTTCTTTTGTGAACTGCTTATTCATATTTTTGCATATCTTTTCTACAGTGATTGACTATTTTGTTAATTTCTCAAAAAAGTATAGAAACATTTAACAAGATTTACCTTTATTTAGTAATTGTAGAGAGATGATATATACCAGTTTATTGTCAATGTGCTCAATTCTATCAAACTGACAAGGCAGTATGCAAGCATGTGTGTCTATAGCCAACATACTGTAACTACATACAAAGACCCAAACATATGACTTGAAACATTTTTTTAAAAAGTAGATCATAATCATCGCCATTTACTCAATAAATTCATCTAACTAGAACGAGACTTTTTTTTTCCTACAGTTGTCTTTAGTTGTCTTTTTATTTCTAATTACTACAAACCAAGGTGCATAAGCATTAAAGAAAGTAAAACTTATCAATAAATCAAAAATGACCCATTTACCTTTTAATCTAAAAAAATTAAAGTGAAGAAAAAAATACTTATAGTATAGGATAAAGTAAAACTAAGATTAAAAAAAAAAAAAAAACACCTTTTTAGGAATAATAAAACCCCAAATTCCCAAATTTCTCATTATAAATATATACCTTGTGAATCCTTCGAATTAAGACAGATGCAAAAAACCGTAATGTAATTCTCAGTTCATCAACAAAGGACTCATCATCTGTTACATCCCTTCAATTAAGGAGAAAAGCAAGCATTTAAGAGCTCAGAGAAATACACCATTACTCCTTCCACAAACCTGGGAAAGTTCAGAACTTCCTCTTTTTTTCCTTTTAATTATGCTATTTTCCTTTGCTTTTTAAACAATGCATTACATTACAGAATAAAAGATAAAAATGTACAATGAAAAAATAAACATCTCCCATAATTCTAGTACCAAGACATAATCATTACTAAGTAAACTGTAGTATATATTTCCCTGTAGACAACCACATATACAAAGTTATATTTTTACAATACTACAATCATTTTCTAAACATCATTAAAGAAATTTCTAAGAAACAAAACAAAGAATAATATGAGAGGAGCAACAGAATTAAATTAATACAAAATTTTAATTTAGTTTAAAATATTTATAGATTAATATTATAAACTGATTGTAAAGGGTAAAAAATAATAATTCTATTTGAAAAAGAAAATAAAGTGAAACTCAAACATTTTTAAATGGAAATTTTGACAACTTTCTTCTGAGAAGCTACTTTTCATTTTCCTGAAGTCTTGAGGTCCCTAGAAGAATTAGGTCACTTCTCTAATCAAAGCAAGCGAGAAAGGTATGTATAATGGTGATATCCTGAACTTGGAGATGGTGCTATTTAGTCCCTTGGCAGAATAAAGAAGATAATTGTATTAACCACGCTTCCTACTATTAATCCCAAGAAAGTGGCTATTTCAGTATCAATAACTACACTGAAGAGAAAATACATACTTTAATATTTAGAAATACAGCCAGCTTTAATGAAGAGTCATAACACGGGCAGGAGTGAGGGGAATATTCACAACAGGATTCATTATACAAAAAGACTTATCATCAACTTTACTTAAATGGCAAATGCCCCATATTTAAGACAGAATCCAACATAAAAATATTAATTTACATAGCTTTTCAGGAAAATATGGCATATAAATTGGATATTAAGTTTAATACATATAGAGCATCTCACCTACTAGCAGCTTTTAATTAGAAAATTCAAAATATATAAAATTAAGACAGATGTCATTGAATATTACACCTGTAAGTCATATAGGTGTAAGTGTTCAAATATGTAACTAAATACACGATGTTTTTGTAAGGAAACATTTATTAAGTATATAATTTGAATTTCTGATTCTCAAACTAGATTAATTTTTTAGATCTAGAGTATTTTCTATATCCTTCCAAGGCAGAGGGTGCTTGTACATCCATAGCAGATACTAAAAACAGTTACTTTGGAAAAAAACATTAATATTCTAGGAAAATACTATTAAAATTATATTTCAATTTAATGAAACATCTGAATATAAATTTGCCTCTAAATGTACAATTATTTCAAATGTAAAAAGCGCATACAAAATATTAAGTTACATTCAGGAGTGATAAGAAATTCTCTAAGTTGATTTTCCTTCAAAAAGCAGCCTAGGTTTTTCTTCTTTGCTGTCACTAAACTGTTAATTGATTGCCTATGTCTATGGTTCTTATCTAGGGCCAATTATGCCTCCCAGGTAATATCTGGCAATCTCTGAAGACATTTTTGATGATCACAAATAAGAGGATGAGGGGGTATTACTGGTAGCTAATGGAAAAAGGACAGGAGTTCTGCTAAACATCCTATAATACATAGGACAGCCCCTCCAAAAGAAGAATTACTTGGCCTAAAATGTCAATAGTGACAAAGTTGGGAAATCCTGGCCTACATTGAAAACATTTCATTAGCACACTTCATTGTATTCAGTAAAGAAAAAAGGTATTATAGAAAGAACATACCTGTACCACGGATAAACAAAGTTTTCCAACACTAATTCAAGAACCTGTATAAAAATTATTTTTTAAAGAAAAATCAAATTAATTAACTAATTCTAGGAAAATAAACCATACTACTAAATAATATATATTGCCAAGAACCAATTTTATTATCCCAAATATTGACATCTAATATCATACTTTCACATGACAAAGTGTGTATGTCAACCTTACATGGTTGTTGTGATGATCAAAAACAAAATATGAGGGGCGCCTGGGTGGCTCAGTTGGTTAAGTGTCCAACTCTTGATTTCAGCTCAGGTCATGATCTCACGGTTTCTGAGTCCAAGCCCCATGGTGGGCTCCGCGCTGACAGCGAGGAGCCTGCTTGGAATTCTCTCTCTCTCCCCCTCTCTCTCTGCCCCTTTCCTGCTTGTATGCAAACATGCCCTATCTCTCAAAAATAAATAAACATTAAAAAAAAGAACATATGTGAAAGCCGTAAAACTCCATAAAAAGAAAAATTGCTATTAGAATGATATATACACATTTCTAAATATTCCTACAATTAAATAAAAAAAAAAAAAAAAAACACTTAAATTTTTCCTGACTTCTCTGAAGAGTCACTGAACTACAAGTTCTATGGAAAGAAGAAAAATATAAGTTAGCCTTTTAGATTCCTAACTTTCTCTATAAATCAGTATTCCTTGAATAAAATGAAGAAACAAGTAGCTAAGACTTACATAAGGGGTCAAATTTAGGAATCAGTGATTACTTTTATAAGGGGTCAAATTTAGGTATAAGTGATTACTTCAGAAGGGAGAATCGTGACTAAAGAAACAATGAGGGGGACTTCTGGGGTGCTAATAATGCTTTGTTTCTTGATCTGGGTGCTAAGTTATATGGATATGTTTACTTTGTGAAAATTTTAGGCTGTAAATTTATAATCAGTATATAAATTATAAGTAAAAAGTAACAAAACTAAAGAAACCCTAGGTGTTAAACTTTACATTTCTTGGAGCACTTGGGTGGCTCAGCTGGTTGAGCATCTTTTTGATTTCAACTCAGGTCATGATCTCACAGTTTGGGAGTTTGAGCCCTGCATTGGGCTGTCTGGGCTGACAGTGTGGAACATGCTTGGGATTCTCTCTCTCCGCCCCTTCCCTGCTCGCTCTCTCCCTCTCTCTCTCCCAAAATAAATAAACATTAAAACAAAAACAAAAAAAACTTTCCATTTCTTGTGTCTGGGTGTAGCAGTATGTTAATTTTTAAAAAGACCTGCAACAGGGTGACTGGGTGGCTCAGTCAGTTGAGCATCCAACTTCAGCTCAGGTCATGATCATATGGTTCCTAAGTTTAAGCCCCACATTGGGCTCACTGCTAGTAGCACAGAGCCTGCTCCAGATTCTATGTCCCCCCCACCACCTGACCCTCCCCTGCTCATGCTCTCTCTCTCTAATAAACATTAAAAAAAAAAATGTGTCTATTGCAAATGTAGAACCAAAAGTTTTAAAAAATAATAAAAAAAAATAAAGACTTGCAACAGTGGGCAGTAACTTTTAAAAGCAGTAAGGAGAGAATGAAACAATATATCTAATCTGACTATATGCCTATATTCCTTCTCTGGCAGCAATAAGAAAGGTTACAGATTCTCTAAATATTAAGGCAAGATTTGATTTTTAATTAGAAAACCTAAGCACTGGTCATTATCAAGTGGGAAAATAAAATACATATAAGCAGGGATATGACACAGAAACTAGAAAGTCTGCCATTAAACATCTGGTCTTATTTTATTTCCTAATTCCAATCACTAATTACTATTGAGTTTACATCCTGAGTAGCTCTCTTCTACAGCTCCATTGATCAGTCCTTATTTTCTCACTCCTAAATTGTAGCAACAGCCTCTAAACTAGTCTCCTTCCAAGCTAGCTCCCTTCTACCCACCACAAAGCTGTTAGAGTAACCTAAAACATATATTTGAACATATTATCCCCCCCCCCCACCCCGTATAAACCTTCAATTTCTCAAACCACAATATATCAAAGTAAGAAAAGTGGAGCTGCGCTAATTTTAAAGGGGTGGGAGAAAGATGTCTGCCAGCAGCTGTGACCATTACTTTCTTTTCACCTCCCACTACATCCTATGAGTCACATCTGAAAACTCCAGTTACACAGTTCAAAAATCACTGGCTTCCAAGATCAATTACACTCCTTCAGCAAAGTCCTTTTAGTCTTTTGATAATCTGATTTCTAAAGGGCCATATAAGAACTGGTTAAGGGGCGCCTGAGTGGCTCAGTCGGTTAAGCGTCCTACTTCAGCTCAGGTCATGATCTCATGGTTCGTGAGTTTGAGCCCCACGTCAGGCTCTGTGCTGACAACTCAGAGCCTGGGGCCTGTTTCAGATTCTGTGTCTTCCTCTGTCTGCCCCTCCGCTGCTTGCACTCTGTCTCTCGCATTGTCTCAAAAATAAATAAACATTAAAAAGAAAATTAAAAAATAAAGAAATAAATATAAACTGGTTAAGAACTAAGCCAGACTCGGGTTTTAGAGTGAGTTCTGCTAGCAAGCAGCTATGAACTTGAGAAAATTATTAAAACCCTCTAAAGCCCAGTTCTGGTAAATTCATCAATAATAGCACCTATTTTATAGGTTGTGTGATTTCAGAAAATTATGTAAGTAGTTAGTATTATGCCTAATACAGAGCAATAACCAATAAATATTAGCTGCTAGAATATAGTATCTTCACTGCCCACATCCTCCCTCACATTTTGCCCTCCAGCTTACTGAACACCTTGTTTCAAGGCCTCTCTTTCCTTTCAAAAGCTCTTCCTAAACCATGAAATACCTTTTTCCACACACTATCAGTTATAGAGGTATAGAAGTATAACTTCTAGTTATACTTTCTGATTGCCCCTCTCAACAGTTATTCATTTCTTCCTCTGTACTAATAATATACATCGCACATTTCTTCCATTATTGCCTGCATTTACATTATATTGTATGTACCTGTTTATATGCCTACCTCCCCTCCTAGATTGAAATTCCTAGAAGAAAGTGACCATATCTTACTTCTCCTTCTATTCCTAGAGCCAAGTCCAGTTCCTGCCTATAGTAAAATCTCAAAAAATGTTTTTAAATGTTGGAGCTTACATTTACTGAACACCAATAAGTGCCAGGCAGTCAGCCAGGAGCTTCCCTTAAGTTCTTTCTTTCTTTTTTTTTTTTTTAAGAAATTAATGAAGTGCCAAAGACACATAATACTCTTATTAGAGGTCTTATCTTCAGCAGACCTCATCAAATCAGCACTCTCCAATAAAAATGTAACGTGAGCCACATATGTAGTCTTAAATTTTCAGGGGCGCCTGGGTGGCTCAGTCGGCTAAGCGTCCGACTTCAGCTCAGGTCATGATCTCGCAGTTCGTGGGTTCGAGCCCCGCGTCGGGCTCTGTGCTGACAGCTCAGAGCCTGGAGCCTGTTTCAGATTCTGTGTCTCCCTCTCTCTCTGACCCACCCCGTTCATGCTCTCTCTGTCTCAAAAATAAATAAACGTTAAGAAAAAAAAATTTAAAAAAAAAATTTTTTTTCTAGTACCTACACTTTTTAAAAAGTAAAAAGAAACAGGTGAAATTAATTTTACAATATATTTTATTTAAACAAATATATATCTAAAATATTATCATTTCAACATGTAATCAATAAAATATATAATAGGATACTTTACCTTCCTTTTTTCTTACTAAATCCTCAAAATCACATCTCAATTTGGGCTAATACATTCCAAGTTGTTTATTAACAGCCACATGTGGCTAGTGGCGACCATACTAGACAGCATAGTCCTAAATCAAGGAATCTTGAAGATGAAAAAGGACTTACAGAAGAAATGAAAAAGAAAAGTGCCAACAGTTTGGCATTTATGCAGCATACTTTTAGCCAAAGGATACAAACTGGAAAAAAAGATAATTAGGTAGGATTCAGGAGCCTAATGCTATTCTTCAACTAATTAGCATTCAACTTAATTCAGTACATATCTATCAACTACCAACAAAATATCTGGCACTACAGTTAGTGCTGGGAACAAATGGGACCCTACTCTCTGCCTTCAAGGACTTGACTGTTTTCTCAGATCAATGGGGAAAAAAAAGTCTCTAAAAGAAATAACTAAAATATATATGTTACCCAAAAGGTACATATAAAATGTGACTGCAACAAAGAAAAGGGAGCATTTTATTCCTACATTATGTGGAAACTGTGACAAGTATCCTGTCCTCCGCTCTACCCTTCAGCCAGTGTCAAAACTGGGATCATAATTCAGCAGGACAGACTTGCTCCTTATAGCTCATGTCTCCTTTTGGAATTACAAAATAGTATTGTCTTACCATAAAGATGACTATTGTTATAAAGTTAAGCAATATCTAGGTAAAACAGTGCTTTCTTTCACTAAAATGTCCATTTAAATTAGACATGGGATCCAAAAACATTTCTAACTTACCATTTGAGTTGCATATTTCATAATAACCAACTACCTAGTCAATTGATTAGGTGGCATATATTAAGATGTTCCTTGACTAAAGTTTCCATAGTATTTAATATTTTCCGCTTGAGTATATTTGACAATATTAAATAAATCTGTTACCTCTGAGAGAGATGCATCAACCTTGGAAGAAATTTTTAAATCTAGCCATGGCTGGTAGTTTTCAAGTAGTAAGGAAGGCCTAAAGAAAATCATACAATTAAAATGCTTGAAATCCAAAAGGTAATTGGAAGGATCAACACATAAAAAATGTTTAACTTACCTATGTCGTTTACATTTCACTTTACCACAAACAGCACAGCTACGACCTTGAGGAAATAATTCTTGAAGTCCTAACTGCTAAAAAAGGGAAATGAGGAAGGAGAGAGATTTGCCTTTACTTTACACTTAATCTTTACTAAAGAGAATAATCTTTTCAAAAGCTTATCAATGTATAAATTCAGCAAATTTTTAAAAAAATTATCACTTGTATGCTGTAACACTGAAATCATTCCTTGTAATAAATACTGCTGGCTAAATTAAACTGCCAAATCAAAGAGAAAAAATACCTGATGAAATGCATTATAATACCTAAGCCAAATTTCCAAGCTTAAAATTAAGGATAGTTGTTATGTTCACTTATTAAAAAAAGAAAAATCGATCTATATTTGAAAATGATACTCTACTGAAAAAATGTAAGGAAAAACTATTTTTTATTTCTCTAAAACCTTAACTTCAATTAGGAGAAAGAGAAGTAATGTTCCTGACAAAATATGGGGCATCACTGGGGGCGTTTGGGTAGCTCAGTCAGTTAAGTGTCCCATTCTTGGTTTCGGCTCAGGTCATGATCTCATGATCACGGGATCAAGCCTCGTGTCTAGCTCCACACTGAGCATGGGGAGCCTGCTTGAGATTACCTTTCTGACCCTCCCCCACTCGTGCACACATGTGCACATGCTGACTTTTTCTCTCAAAATAAATAATCATTCATATATGAGGCACCCCTTTCCTCTGTGTTTTTTTCTTAGTAGAAATACCAACAAATCTAAAAAGAGGGACTGAATTAACTTGAAGAATTATTAAGCAAGACTTCAAGATATCTACACACTAGTGACTTTGCCTACTCGACATAGATTCAGTACACTACCACCCTAATGAAATTTCAGATATACAAATTATTTTGGTTAAGCAAACTTCCTAATTATTTCTGTCTCTTTTTATGGAGCAAAAAGACATTTAGGAAATTAACAGGGTTAGATCATTTAATCCAGAGTTCCCTAATTGTGTCTGTGCCTCAGAATCACCTGGAAAGCCTTTAACAAATACTGATTATGAGGTCCTAACCAAGAACTATTCCATCAAAATCTGGTGGGAAGGCCTAGGAATCTCTATTTTAAAGATTCCTCAGGTGATTCTACTATACAACCAATCTGGGAACCTCTGTCTTAATTTATTGTCTTCATGGTTAATATGCAGTTAGAGGACACTCTAAAATTATGGATCTCAGGGCACCTGGGTTGCTCAGTAGGTTAAGTGTCCAACTTCAGCTCAGGTCATGATCTCACATTCATCAGTTCGTGAACTGTGCTGACAGCTCAGAGCTTGGAGCCTGCTTTGGTTTCTGTGTCTCCCTCTCTCTCTGCCCCTCTCCTGCTCACACTCTGTCTCTCACACTCTCAAAAATAAATAACATTAAAAAATAAAATAAAATTATGGATCTCAACTTTTTGAGAATTTTGTATTTTCTTTTCATAGCTCCCTGTAGAACTATATGCCTTCAAAAATATACACATAAATTTCATTTTGAATATGTTCTTATGTCTTCCACTATTAAATAATAGCAGATGGATTTTTTAAATCACTGCTTTAACATGCTGTCAATAATAATATTAAACAGCACAGATAATACATGCTGACTCTTTCAAAAATAAGAACACAAAAATTTTACCTTGGGTTTGTATTTTATTGTGAAGAATATATTTGGTAAGAGAGAATCTGGTCCCAATGAGCAATAGAAGGTAACAACTCCAGCAACAAATGACCAGAAGATCATTAAAACATGAAGATACCTTAGAAATAAATGAAAATAATTATTACAACCAAACAAAAGTATAAAATTTAAGTTATTCCTTCAATGATTCAGCAAGTATTTATTAAGCACCTACCATATCAGACTGAAGACAGATCTCCAATTGTCATGTCTCTGATATATTTATTTAACTCTAAGGATCACAGAATGCATGCTATCAAATGTACATTTCATTTAAAGTATATGAAAGTATAAATTTTCAGTATTTTGTAATTTGGTACCTAGGTTTGACTAGTCTATATTTTTCCAAAAGACCTTCCAATAATATTGGTAGTATTAATACACCATCAAAATTCTGATTATTTTTCATTAAATCAAAAAAAACTTTACTGACTAATATTTTGTGCTACCCAGTACTACACTCTAGGGAGACAACTGGGAACAGCACTGCCATGATCTTTACATGCATGGAAAACATGATCTAGTAGATGTAACAGGTAAGTAAATGAGCACAATACAGTGTGATCATGTGTTCTATATTATGACAAGAGAAAGCATACATGATATGGGAACACCTCAGGCAGAATATGTAACCCAAATTTAAAAGGACAAAAAAGCTTTTTTCAAAGAAAGCAGTATCTATGGAAAAGCTTAAAAGAGTGAGTAGCAGAAACCCAACAGAAAAGAATAGGGTAGAGAAATGAGGGACTTGGAAAGAGACAGGGGAATTCAAACTTGGGAAAACCACATGAACTAAGATTTGAGCATAGCTCCAAGGACCAAGTGGCTTTAAGATGAATCTTAAAACAAAACAAAACAAAACAAAACAAAACAAAACAAAAAACAGGGGTGTCTGGGTGGCTGTCAGTTTAGAGTCCCACTTCAGCTCAGGTCATGATCTCATGGTTCATGACTTCAAGCCCCATATCAGGCTTGCCGCTGTCAGCACAGAGTCCACTTAGGATCCTCCGTCCCCCTCTCTCTCTGCCCCTCCCCTGCTCATGCTCTCTCTGTCTCAAAAATAAACATTAAAAAAAAAAAAAAAAAAAAGAAACAGAAGCCAGATGATATGGAGTCATAAAATAAGGCACCTTAACATGTCTCAATACAGGCAGTCCTCATACTGCACAGTCCTGATATGCACAAATTTTTGTTAGCACAATTTTGTGAAACACCAGTCCCCCAACAACACAGTTCAAATCCCAATTACCACATTATGTCTATTAATTGATAACTGTATAAGGTACAAACTGTGGTGCTAGTTCTTCAGTCCACAAATCACTACGTAGTGGTGAGAGGAGAATGAAGCCAGGCCACAGAAAGAGAAAAAGGGAAGTGAAGAAAGTATTGGTTGCATTTTAAATTCGGGTTCTACGTGTCTCTGAAGCCTAGCTACTACAACTCCAGTTCTTTCTGCACTTACAAAAACTTCCAAGGATTCCACTCTTTGCCAAACCTAGTGTGAGTTTAGTTTCTGTCATCTACCACAAGTAATATCTAGGAGACAATGAAGAGTTTTAAGAAGATTTTAGGGATTTTCAAAGTTTTACGAAGGAGAGTGGTATCACTAGACTCTATAATCAAAAAACCACTCTGGCTGCAGTATAGAGATAGCAGCCTGAACTGGAAACATGCAGGCTAATTAGAAAGCTGCAGTAATCCACAGGAATAAAAGGATAGCCAATACAGAGATAAAAAGCTGATTGTTCTGCAACACCTAAGAGGAAGAATTAAGAGGACTGAGTTGTTGATTATGTGAGCTGAAGGAATAGGTAAAAAAATCAGTTCTCTTTGGACATGCTAAATTTCAAGTGTCTTAAAACATGGCAAGCCAAGATGCTTCATGAGCAGTTAAATATTGGGTAGTTTAAATCTCTGCAGAGAATATGGGCTAAGGAAAAGATTTTGGGGATTATCACATAAAGGTCACTGAAGTCATGGGAATAAATGAAATGACCAAAGGAAAAGCTACAGAATGAAAAAAGAAGAGAGACGTTTAAGAAATAAGCAGAGCCAGAGAAATTTATAAAGGAATTAGAAGAGCTGGGAAGAAAACCAAGGATCAAGTCATAAAAGCTGTCAAGGCAAAAAAATCAATCAATCAATCAATCAATCAACAGGGACAAAGTAGTTAACATGATCAAATATTTGTAAAATTAAGTAAAAGACAGTTTAGCAACTGAGAAGTTTTAGCAACAAAAAAAGGCACTGATGAACTGGCAAAAGCAATCTTAGTAGAATGGCAAAGGACCACAGTGGATTACAGAGTGAAATGGAAAGAAGTAAAGTTGGTAAATGTGGTGAATTGACTTTTTAAAGGAACGACGGGCTAAGGTGGTGGCTGGAGGAAGATAATGAGTGAAAATGTTTAGTAAAACCTAATCATATTTAAATGTTGACAGGATAGCAGAAGAAAAGAGAAAAAAAGGAAGGAGAGAAGAACTAATTGAATAACATCCTAGTGAAGACAGCAGTAGTTGGGATTCAGAGCCTAAATAGAATAGTAATAAGAGGGGGAGATATCTCTTCCCAAATACCAGAGAGAAAGAACAGATGGATGGGAATGCAGTTAAACCTGTCAATTCAGTAGTGAGGATTAAAATATAGTGGCCTTCAAGTGAAATAGGAGATGCTCAGAGAAAAGGCAAAGGTTGCAAGATAAGTTCTAGCAGATTGGGGAAGTTCTGAAACAGCTGCTCAGGAAAAGTAAAGAAAAGGGTATTCTGAGGAACTGCTGGACAATACTGAAGTTGAAGAGTTAAATTTGCAGATTTGGGACTTTCTCTTAGCATTCAGTGACCAAGATATAAACACTAAAAAAGCAAGCAGCATCATTGATCCAAGATTTGAATTTTGTCAGGTGAGTGCATAGAAAGGAGTTAAGGATTCTGGTAAGAGAGTGGTTGAAGTGATGGACCATGGATTCTAAGCTAGACCAACTCTAAACTGCATAGGAAAGCAACAACAGAAGTGAAATAACAGATAGGAAGAAAACAAAGGAGTCAGGGGGCTGAGAAGTCAAGGAGCAGGTACAATGTGACTGACTGAATGAAAGAAGTAGACAATGGTCAGCAAGAAGGATACTTGTTTTTTAAGATTTTGGCGGTAAACCTCTTTCTGGTGATAATAAGGGCCACTGTATGTTGATCCAAGTGGAAGGCTGAAAAGGAATCACCTCAAGATAGACTATTTGGTTCGTTATTCACACAAGCACTGAAGTCACCGAGAATGATGACAAGATTTAAAATGGGGAGAAAGTTTATAACCCACAAATCAAAGTCATCTATAAACGAACACAAATGACCTGGAGATTGATATCAATGAGAAAACAGACAAATGGCATATGTTTCAAAGGAGTAAGAGACTTCTGCTTCCTTGTCAGAATGATTGGTACCAGACTTACCTTCCAACCATAAACAACTATAAAATAGGACAAAACATATGCAGTACCTTTCAGGCACTGGACAACAGGTAGTAGAGGATTGTAATCTGATTGTAACCAAGCACACAATTGAGTTCCACATCCACCCCAGTTCTCTGACTGGGAACAATGTCCCAAGTACAGTATGGAATACAAAAGATTACAGAAGACCTGGGAGCTCAGAACTGGGAAATATACAGCACCAAGTAGTAAGAAGTGAAGATGGATGATTAGAGGGTGCTTACCTATTAACAGACAGTGACCAAGTAAATATAAAAGCTCTGAAACAAAGACTCAGCCACCAAACCAAATGAATTGCCTGGTCTTAATGTTGGCTGCAGAACAAAATAAAAACCCCTTAAACTTGTATGGTCCCTTTCAGTCTGGCCCCAGTTCACCTTTCTACTCTTACAGCTTCCCATTCCTTTTTTTTTTTTTTTTTAAGGTTTATTTATTTTTGAGAGAGAGTGAGTTTGTGTATGTGAACGAGCAGGGGAAGGGCAGAGAGAGGGGGAGACAGAGGACCCAAAGCGGGCTCTGTGCTGACAGTGGAGACCCCAATGCGGGGCTCAAATTCGTGAACGGTGAGATCATGACCTGAGCTGAAGTCGGACGCTTAATGAACTGAGCCACTCAGGTGCCCCCCCCCCCACTTTTTTTTTAAAGTAATCTCTACACCCAACATGGAACTTGAACTCACAGCCCGGAGATCAAGACTCACATGCTCTACTGACTGAGCCAGCCAGGCACCCCTCTTCCCATTCCTTTATCCAAAGCTTCACTCTAACCAAAATAGCATACCTGACATCAAGCTTTAAAAAAAAAACCAAAAAACAAAAAAACCCTATGCTTGGAAACTAACCCAAATTATAGAGATATTTCTAAATTTTTTTTAAGTTTATTTATTTTTGAGAGACAGAGACAGAGAGACAGAGAGATGGAGGGGAGGGGCAGAAAGAGAGGGAGACACAGATCCAAAGCAGGCTCCCGGCTCTGAGCTGTCAGGGCAGAGCCCAATGCAGGGCTCAAACTCATGAACTGTGAGACCATGACCTGAGCTGAAGTTGGACACTTAACCCACTGAGCCACCCAAGGCACCCCTTAGAGGTATTTCAAAGAGGAAATTATGAAATTCTTGTCCACAGCTGCTTACCAAAAATCATTTTGACCAAGACAGACATGACTCAGAATCCAGAATTTTTAGGTTTTGAACAGTACATATTTCATATATAATTTAACACCTCCAGTGAGATCTAATGCAATACTCCATAACCACATATTAATACCTCTGCAGCAAAATATATGAACTATAAGAAATAAGTCAGAAATAAATACTATAAATAGTCTCATGTCTATTCAGGTCAGGTTTTGTCATCAAATGTAATTGGTGTCAGTCAAATCTAGGAGAAAAGTTACTTCTTCAGAGCCTTCTGATTTCAAAATTACAGATTAGGAATTATAGACCCGTACTCAGACTGAAAGACAATGTATGGACTATAACTAAGGCAAGCAATAACTATGGTATTATTTAAGAAAAAAATCTGTATCTTTATTTTTATTTTTTTGAGAAAGAGAGAGCATGAGCAGGGGAGAGGCAGAGAGAGAGGGAGACAGAGGATCCCAAGCAGGCTCTGCGCCAACAGCAGCAGGCCTGTTCAGGAACTCGAACTCACAAACTGAGAGATCATGACCAGAGCCAAAGTCAGACACTCAACCAATTGAGCCACCCAGGTGTCCCCAAAATCTGTATCTTTAAATGCATTACCCCTGTGGTTCTCAACGAAGAGTGTTTTGTCCTCCAGGGGACATTTGGCAGTATATTTCTGATAGTCACAACTGTGGGGAGAGGGGAAAGGAAAGTACACTATTGACATCAAATGGCTAGAGGCCAACGCTCCTGCTAAACATCCTACAATGCACATGCCAGTCCCCCAACAACAAAAAATTATCTAACCCAAATTATCAAAAGTGCTCAGGTTGAGAAATCCTGCATTAATCAGAGACAAATGTTAAAACCAATAAGCTAAACACTCAGAAAGTTGGGGAAAAATCAGGATCCAAACACAGAAAAAGGAAGAAAATAATAAAGAAAGGAATCGAAATCAATAGACAACAATGACGAGAAAAATAACAAAATACAAGCTAGGTTTTTGAAAAATTAATAAAATAAGTAAACCTCTAACTGGAAACTAGTGGAGATTACTAGGGCACCAATTATAACTTAAAATAGTGATAATTACAGGTTCCTGGGTGGCTCAGTTGGTTAAGCATCCAACTTCAGCTCAAGTCATGATCTCACAGTTGGTGAGTTCAGGCCCCACTTCGAGCTCTGGGGTGACAGCTCAAAGCCTGGAGCCTGCTTCAGAATCTGTGTGTGTGTGTGTGTGTGTGTGTGTGTGTGTGTGTGTCTGGCTCTCCCCCACTCTTCTGATTCTCTCTCTCTCTCAAAAATAAACATTTAAAAAGATTTTTAATTGATAATTAAACTAAAAGAGTAAGTATTTTTCCTACTTTTCCAATTTGAGCTGTACTAAATTGTAACTAAATAAACCTAACAGATGAAGTAAAGCAATTCTAGACGGAAAAAAAAAAAAAAAAGAATTCAAATTTTAAAATATACACAGAATAAAAAATATGAGAAAATCATCATGTTGCAACCTATAATGAAGTAACTCATCATGTTGCAACCTATAATGAAGTAACTCATTCAGGGAATAAGTGATAAAAACCCAAACTGAAGGTTTGTTGGGCAAAGTATTAGCTGTCACTACCCAATTCCACAAAAAGTGAGGCAACTCCATCTGATGTGGAATTATCCTCTCAGGTGACATAAGATGTACATAACACCACCAAAGTATTCTGCACACACACACACACACAAATCTAAATATGATTGAACTTATAAATCTAACACCTTGTCTCCAAAAAAAAAAATTGCAGGTGAAGACATAAAACAAAAATCAAAACAAAAAAACAAACCAAGACACCATGAGGAAACTATTAGCAAAAGTGAAAAAATGACCCAGTTTCTTCAACAAGTCAATGGTGGGGAGAGGACAAAGAAGTAGGTAATGAAGAGTGTTCTATATCCAGGTTGACAAACTATGGCACGTGGGCCAAATGCCACCCACCTTGGTATGGCTCTCAAGCTAAGAGAAGTTTTTACATTTTTTTAAAGGTTCTTAAAAAAAAATGAATATGGGACAGATACCTGATGCAGCCCAAAAGTCTAAAATATTTACTATCTGACACTTTACAGAAAAACTGTGCCAACTCTTGTTTTAAATTATAAGAGATTTATAAAAGCTTAAGAGATGTAGATGTAGATCTACAATGAGTGGATCTATTTTAGATCCTGATTTGTATAGTATACTATAAATTTTTATACAATTAGGAAAATTTGATTACAGACTTGTTATTAGATATTAACCACTATTAACTTTTTAAGGTTATGGTTTTGTGTGGAAGTGATTTTTTAAATGGGGAAAGTTCAGATTTTTTTTCTAAAAATGCAGATATTGCTGGTTATTGAACCTGTGTGATGAGTGCTTAGAAGTTCCTTGGACTCTCTTTTTTTTCTATGTTATGCTTGGAAACTTTCAAAACCAAAGTCAATAAAAAAGACAGTTTTTAGCAAGACCAAAAAATAAAAGAAAACGAGAAAATACAAAATATATAAAGTATAGAATAAAAAAGAAATAATCACAGGTAAAACTGAAAAGAAAAATGAAACTATGAATAATTATGTTCATAACCTGGATAACCTGCAGGACATAAATTTCTAGAAAAAGACAAAAATGCTAGAAATTATTATGTGAAGAACTAGGTAACTTATATAGACCAATTATCATTACAGAAATTAAAACAGTAATCAGAGATCTGGCTGAAGGAAAAAAAAAAAAAGGTCCTGACCCAAATGGTTTTACCAAACTTTAATGAGATAATCCCTATCCTATACAGATGGCTTCAGGAAAGAAAAAATTAGAAAAAGCTGGTAATTTAGAAGGATTAATATAATTTTAATTCCCAAATCAGATAAAGACAATATAAGATGAATATTAGGTCTATTTTAATTTATGAAGTATTAAATAAAATATTAACTAAAACTAGCAGTGTATCATAATGAATAACAATACATCATAAGAAGGGCATGTTTTTAAATAGCTCATTACCTTTAAATCTATATCATCACAGACTAAAGGAGAAAAAAAAAATCTAAACAGTGATGCCTCTTGACCTAACCACTAGTTTACAGACAACAGAGAGGGAAAGGAATATACCCAACAACACTACAGGGATATAAACAACAAAAGCTAGACTATAAAAAACTCCAAAAACATATGGCCCAGTTTCTTAAACAAATAAATTGCAAGGTTAAAACAAAGTAAGCTGTATGTGAAGGGGAGGTAGCTTTCAGATCAAAAGATCATACTTGGATCTTGATTTGACTAACTGTAAAAAGTTGTTTACAGGGGCGCCTGGGTGGCTCAGTCGGTTAAGTGTCCGACTTCAGCTCAGGTCACAATCTCGCGGTCCGCGAGTTCGAGCCCCGCGTCGGGCTCTGGGCTGATGGCTCAGAGCCTGGAGCCTGCTTCCGATTCTGTGCCTCCCTCTCTCTCTACCCCTCCCCCGTTCATGCTCTGTCTCTCTCTGTCTCAAAAATAAATAAACGTTAAAAAAAAAAAAATTTTTTAAAAAGTTGTTTACAAATAAGATTCATTATGGATAGAGTAACAGACAAAAACATGGTAAAGTATGTGAAAATATAGTAAAATATTAATAATGGTAAAATCTAGGCAGTACATAACTGGTCATTTATTGTAAATTCCAACATTGCTGTATGCTTAAAGGTTTTTTTTCATAAAATGTTGGAGGGAAATTCTAACAAATTCAGGGAAATCTGAACATTTAGTGGATATTTGATGACGTTAAGAAACTTTTTTTTTAATGTGATGTGGTATTGTGGTTATGTAAGAAAAAAGGACTCTTGTCTATTAGAGATACATACTGAAATGTTTAATGTTTATAAATAAAATATGTGGGGTTTGCTTTAAAATAATTGTGGGGGGAGATATTTGACTTTGAGCTCATAATTTTTTAAGCTGGGTGACAATGGTTTCTAAGAGGCTTCATTATATAATTCTATTTTTACTTATATATGTTTAAAATTATCCATAATAAGATTTTTAAAATGAAAAAAAAAAAAAGGTGATTAAAAAGAGCAGCGGCACTTAGGTAGCTCAGTTGGTTGGGTGACTGATTTAGGCTCAGGTTGTGATCTCAGGGTCCTAAGATGGAAATGGAGCCCCCACTCCACGTCAGGCTCAGAGCTGGGTGTGAAGCCTGTCAGCCTGCCTGAGATTCTCTCTTCCTCTTCCTCTGTCCCTCTCCCACTCATACTAGCGCTCTCTCTCTCAAAAATGAAAAAAAAAAAAAAAAAAAAAAAAGACATTCATTAAGAGCAGATCTAAATGTAGAGATTATTGATGTTCATGGATGAAAACTTTAAAAACAGTAAAGATATCAATTCTATCCATATTAATTTACAAATTAAGTAACACTGTGGTGGCATTAAATATGACTGCAAATTCTCTGACACTCTTCACATAAAAAAGCAGGAGTTTAGGGGCACCTGGTTGGCTTGGTCTGTAGAGCATGCAGCTCTTGATCTCACAGTTATGAGTTCAAACCCCACATTGGACATGGAACCTACTTTAAAAAAAAAAAAAAGGGGCACCTGGGTGGCTCAGTCAGTTAAGCCTCCGACTTCAGCTCAGGTCACAATCTCACGGTCCGTGAGTTCAAGCCCCGCGTCGGGCTCTGGGCTGATGGCTCAGAGCCTGGAGCCTGCTTCCGATTCTGTGTCTCCCTCTCTCTCTGCCCCTCCCCCGTTCATGCTCTGTCTCTCTCTGTCTCAAAAATAAATAAACGTTAAAAAAAATAAAATAAAAAAAAAAAAAAGCAGGAGTTTAATTTCTTTCCCCTTAAATAGGGGCTAGCCTTAATAATTCACCTCAACTAAAAGAATGGGGCAGAGATGCAGCTACCTAACTTCCAAAGGTAGGTCATAAAATGGATATGGCTTCTGACAAGGTCTCTTTCTCAGGATGCTCACTTTTGTAAGCCAGTACCATGATGGGGAAAAAAGCCACATGTAAAGGTTGTATATACAAGTTCTGGGCTATAGTCCCACCAAGAGCACACTCAACGATAAGCATCAACTGTCACACATGTGAATGAATAAGCCAACAAATTACTATTCTAGCCCCTTGCCTTCATTTACCTAGCTGATGCACAGTGAACACAGACCAACTCCTGTCCAAATTACAGTTCTGTGAGCAAATTAGATGTTGTTGTTGATTTAAACCACAAATTTGAGGGATGGTTTATGTGACAATACATAAACAAAACAGAAACTACATTCAAAATTCCAGCTCAATCTTTTGACAAATTTGACATATTCATTCTAAAATGAATAGGGAAAATAAAGGTTTAAAAAGAGCTGTGCCAACTTTGGGAAAGAAGGGCCAAGAGTGAGAATTTGTCCTAGCAAATATAAAACCACACTGTAAAACTTAACAGTATTGTTGAAAAAAAGAAAAGGAAAGGAAAGAAAATCTGTTACTGTTATAGTAAGAGAAAAATAAAAGAAACAGAACTTGGAGTGAAAGATCTATGAAGTTTGGTAACAAAATACGTAACACTCTAGAGTCTATCTGTCTGGGTTAAAATCCTGGCTATGACACAATGCAAATTACATACCCTCTCTGACTTGTCTGGTCCTCTATAAAATGTGGCAATAATAATACCTAATCATAATGTTATTATGATGATTAAATAAGATAAAAAAAGTGCTTAGAATAGCCTGTCACATACTAAGTTAAGTGTATATAAGCCAGTTGTGGTAATTTAAAAAGTAATAAAGAACTATCAATGAAGTAAAAAGACAACCTATGGAATGCAAAAAAAAATTTGCTAACCATATATCTGATGAGATTAATATCTAAAATAAATAAAGAATTCAGAGGCACCCTGGGTAGCTCAGTCGGTTGAGCGGCCGACTTTGGCTCAGGTCATGATCTCACCGTTCGTGGGTTCAAGCCCCACATCGGGCTCTGTGCTGACAGCTCAGAGCCTGGAGCCTGCTTCGGATTCTGTGTCACCCTCTCTCTCTGCACCTCCCCCACTCATACTCTCTTTCTCTCTCAAAAAATAAACACTAAAAAAAAAAAAAAAAAATTCATACAACTCAATAGCAAAACAACAAATAACCCAATTAAAAAAGTGCAGAGGACCTGTTGCATGTCAAAACTCTGTAGAAATGATATAGCCAGTAAAGTGATACTAGCTCAGTGCTTCAAGATGACTGTCCGTGTTTATAACCTTGATAAAGTGTAGACTTTATATAACAAATGCCTGAGAGCTCTCCCTCCTAACTTTGTTACCCAAATGTGGCCTTAGATGGTTTTCAACTGTTACGTATTTTCTCTCTGATGTGGAAGTTGAAAGGTCTTTTCTGGCACCAACAGGCAAAACCACTAAATATGGAAAACCTGACTCTTTATCAGCAATGTTGTCAGAAAAAGATCATAAAGGGGGGAAATATGAAAGTGAATAAAGAAAACACCACTTCAAATGAAGCTGGGAGGTCAGAAAGGGGATCTCTCACAGCCTACCACTCATTAATTGCAGACCCCAACATGAAGAGAAATACCTCGCACTGCCAACAGGAAGAAGCCTACCTTACTACTCCAACAAGGGGGAGAAAGTTTCCATGTACAGCAAGCCCAGCCAGTGAGGATATACCACAACTCTATCAATGCAATCCCTACCAAAATAACCCCAACATTCTTCACAGAGCTATAACAAACAATTCTAAAATTTGTATGGAACCAGAAAAGACCCCAAACAGCCAGAGTAGTGTTAAAAAAGAAAATCACAGCTGGAGGCATCACAATTCAACACTTCAAGTTGTATTACAAAGCTGTAATCATCAAGACAGTATGGTACTGGCACAAAAACAGACAGATCAATGGAACAGAATAGAGAACCCAGAAATGGACCCACAAATGTATGGTCAACTCATTTTTGACAAAGCAGGAAAGATTATCCAATGGGAAAAAGACAGTCTCTTCAACAAATGGTGTTGGGAAAACTGGACAGAAACATGCAGAAGAATGAACCCGGACAACTTTCTTACACCATACACAAAAATAAACTCAAAATAGATGAAAGACCTAAATGTAAGACAGGAAACCATCAAAATCCTAGAGAAAACAGGCAATAACCTCTTTGACTTCAGCTGTAGCAACTTCTTACTAGACATGTCTCCAGAGGGAAGGAAAACAAAAGCAAAAAATGAAGTATTGGGACCGCATCAAGATAAAAAGCTTCTGCACAGCGAAGGAAACAATCAACAAACTAAAAGGCAGCCTACAGAATGGGAGAAGACATTTGCAAATAACATATCAGATAAAAGGTTAGTATCCAAAATCTGTAAGGAACTTACCAAACTCAACACCCAAAAAACAAATAATCCTGTGAAGAAATGGACAGAAGACATGAACACACATTTCCAAAGAAGACATCCAGATGGCCAACTGACACATGAAAAAATGCTCAACATCACTCATCATCAGGGAAATACAAATCAAAAACACAATAAGATACCACCTCATATCTGTCAGAATGGCTAAAATTAACAACTCAGGCAACAACAGATGTTGGCCAAGATGCAGAAAAAGAGGAACCCTTTTGCACTGCTGCTGGGAATGCAAACTGGTGCAAATTGGGAGAGGTGCAGCCACTCTGGAAATGCAAACTGGGAGAGGTGCAGTTTGCACTCCCAGTTTGCATTCCCAATGCAAACTGGGAGAGGTGCAGCCACTCTGGAAAACAATATGGAGGTTGCTCAAAAAATTTACAACCACTTTAAAAACCATTCAAAAATGAAAAACCATTAAAAATACAAAAATTCTGATTCAAAGGGGCACATACACCCCAAAGTTTATGGCAACACTATCAACAATAGCCAAATTATGGAAAGAGCCCAAATGTCCACTGACTGATGAATGGATAAAGAAGATGTGGTACATACATACAATGGAATATTATGCAGTGATCAAAAAGAATAAAATCTTGCTATTTGCAACGTGGGTGGAACTAGAGTGTGTTATGCTAAGTGAATTAAGTCAAAGAAAGATAAGTATCCTATGACTTCACTCAAATGTGGAATTTAAGAAACAAAACAGAGGAACATAAGGGAAGAAAAGGAAAAAGAAGTTAAAAAGAGAGACGGGGGCAAACCATAAGAGACTCAAATACAGAGTTATGGTCATTAAGTAGGGCACCTGTTGGGATGAGCAGTGGGTGTTATATTTAAGTGATGAATCACTAAATTCTACTACTGAAATCATTATTACACTATATGCTAACTACCTTGGATTTAAACAAAAATTAAAAATTAAAAATAGTAAAACATTTGTATATTTTTTCAAAAGAAAAAAAAAAAAACAAACATATGCCACCACTCAAGTTCTTCCAATGGACTTTTACTCAAAGAAGCCCCTGCCATCTCTCTCCTTTCTCTACATTCCTCTCGTTTGATTTTCAGACTTGTCTTTGGTTTCCCATAGCAATTGCAATTGTTCTGCTATTCCTGAATAAACCCATTTTGCTGGTAAAAAAAAATAATAATAATTAATTAGTTAATAAATAATAATGCAAGAGAACCTAAACAGACATTTCTCCAAAGAAGTTATAAGAAATACCAACAGGTACATGAAATGATTCTCAATATCACTACTCTTCAGGGAAATGCAAATTAAAATCACAATGAGATATCCCCTCACACCTGTTAGAATGGCCATCACCACAAAAAGGAACTACTTGGGACCACATCAAAATAAAAAGCTTCTGCACAGCGAACGAAACAATTAGCAAAACTAAAAGGCAACTGACAGAATGGGAGAAGATATTTGCAAATGACATATCAGATAAAGGGTTGGTATCTGAAATCTCTAAGGAACTTATCAAACTCAACACCCCCAAAAAAAATAATCCAGTGAAGAAATGGGCAAAAGACATGAATAGACACTTCTCCAAGGAAGACATCCAGATGGCCAACCGACACGTGAAAAAATGCTCAACATCACTCATCATCAGGGAAATACAAATCAAAACCACAATGAGATACCACCTCACACCTATCAGAACGGCTAACATTAACAATTCAGGCAACAACAGATGTTGGCGAGGATGCAGAGAAAGAGTTTGCATTGCTGGTGGGAATGCAAGGTGGTGCAGCCACTCTGGAAAACAGTGTGGAGGTTCCTCAAAAAATTACAAATAGAACTACCCTATAACCCAGCAATTGCACTACTAGGTATTTATCCAAGGGATACAGCTATGCTGTTTCAAAGGGACACCTGCACCCCAATGTTTATAGCAGCACTATCAACAATAGCCAAAGTATGGAAAGAGCCCAAATGTCCGTTGATGGATGAATGGATAAAGAAGATGTGGTGTACATATGTACAACAGAGTATTACGTGGCAATCAAAAAGAATGAAATCTTGCCATGTGCAACTATGTGGATGGAACTAGAAAGTATTATGGTAAGTGAAATTAGTCAGAGAAAGACAAATATCATATGGCTTCACTCATATGAGGACTTTAAGATACAAAACAGATGAACATAGTAAAGGGAAGCAAAATAATATAAAAACAGAGAAGGGGACAAAACATAAGAGACTGTTAAATGTGGAGAACAAACAGAAGGTTACTGGAGGGGTTGGGGCGGGGGATGGGCTAAATGGGTAAAGGGCATTAAGGAATCTACTCCTGAAATCATTGTTGCACTATATGTTAACTAATTTGGAGGTAAATTAAAAAAAATAAAATTTAAAAAAAAAGAAAGAATGGCCATCATCAAAAAAACAAGAGATAACAAATGTTAGTGAAGATGTGGAGAAAAGGGAACAAGGGTTTGGTGTACTGTTGGTGGGAATGTAAATGGATACAGCCACTATGAAAAACAGTTTGGAGGATTTTCAAAAAATTAATACAACTATTTTATAATTCAGCAACTCCACTTCTGAGAATATACCCAAAGGAAACAAAAACACTAACTTAAAAAGATATCTGCACTTGCATGTTCACAGTAAAATTTTTACAACAGTCAAGATATGGAAACAACCTAAGTGTGCATCAATGGATGAACAGACAAAGAAGCTGTGGTATATATACACAAAAAGAATATTATTCAACCATAAGAAATGAAGAAATCCTACCATTTGGGATAATATGGATGGACCTTAAAGGTATTATGCTAAGCAAAGTAAGTCAAACAGAGAAAGAAAAATAGGGTATGATCTCACTTATATGTAAAATCATAAGGAAAAAAACCTCATACCATAAGACATCAGACTTGTGGTTACAAGAGGTGGAGCATAGGGGACAGGAAACTGGAGGGAGCTGGTCAAAAGGTACAAACTTTCAGGAATAAGACAAATAAGTACTAGGGATGTAATGTACACCATGATGACGATAGCTAACAATTAAACTACAATTAACTAAAACTACAACGACCTACTAGTATACATTCACTAAAATGACTAAATCCACAGACAGTATCAGACAGAACAGTCAAATGTTTTTGGCAGGAGTGAAAATTAGTATAACTACTTTGTAAAGCTATCTGGCAGTATCTACTTAAGTCAAACAAACCCATACACTATAACTAAGCGTTTCCATTCATGGGCATATACCCAAAATAAATAAGTCTACCAAAATAAATATATATGAGAATATTCATAGCATTAATAATAGCCAAAAACTATAAACAAGTCAAACGCCCTTCAACAGAAGAATGGATAAACAAAGCGTGTCATATTCCCAGTGGAATACTGCACAATAACAAAAGAGACTGAAGTACTGATATACACAACAGTATGGATAAATCTCAAACACAGGGTGAGAGAAAGAAACCAGATACAAGAGGACCACATAATTACATTCATATGAAATTCAAAAACAAGTAAAACTGATCCATGGTGACTGAGGTTACTCACAAAGGTGTCTGCTGGCATGCTAGAATAAATGAGATAAAAATAACTGCTAACATTTAATAAGAGTATGTTCTATATGCTGAGCACCAATTTAAACACTTTCCATGTATTAACCACTTAGTCATCAAAATAATCATATAATGTAGGTACTAGTATTATCCCTATTTTACAGATAAGGGGACTGTGACAGGTAAAAGTTAGATCACTTATCCAAAGTCACATAACTGATTAATGGAGGAGTCAGAATCAAATTCTTACAGTCACGCTTAGGTTCAAAACTTTCACACACAACCATAAATTGCCTCAATAATTAATGAAAACTCTTAATACAATACCTGGGCCAAACAAAACACTTACAAAGTGTTAGTTAGCTATTACTACTATTACCATTATTAGTAGCATTAACTTAAAGTATTCCTTAGTATAACACTCAAATACTCAATACTATGATTGCTAATTATATCTATGCTCCTACTTTTCCCTAACACTACCATAAAGGTGATATCATAAATAATTTGAAATATGTAAAGTATGTTACTCTATTCCTCCCACAAATCACTTACAACAGCCAAAAGTTATATCTATTTATCTCTCCACAGATAACATTCATAGCCTTAATTGCTATCAAAAGAAAAATTTATATACTAAACAATACTTTGAATACTTTCAAGGCTATAAGAGAAAAAGTTAATTTTGAAAAAGAGTATTATTCTAAGTTTTACCACATAGAGGTAAAGCTCCAAATCTACATACTAACCACTATAGATTTTAAACTTAAAATTTCTTTTTAAGTTATTTCTATAAACTGGTGAAATACCTGTGTAAAAATCACTTTTTGAAGGTATGCATTAAGTATATCTTCTCATTTCTTCTAATTCAATCATTATGCCCCTGGTATTTTTTATATTTTACATACACACACACATTTTTTTTTTTAATTTCTGAATAGATGTGCCTAGTATTCCCCACTCCTAGAAGGGACCACATTTCCTTATGTAACAGTCTTCCAGAGATAGCCAAAGCATACATAAACACACGTTTATATGTACATATGAATCTACACACATATATTTTTTCAGTTTTTTAAGTTTAATTATTTATTCTGAGAGAGACAGGGAGGAGCACAGAGAGAGAATCCCAAGCAGGCTCTGCACCATTAGCACTGTGCCCAACGTGGGGCTCGAACTCATGAACAATGAGATCAGGACCTGAGCAGAAACCAAGAGCCAGATGTTCAACCGACTGAGCCACCCAGGTGCTCCGTGAATGTGCACACGTACTTTAATGAAAATCACACAATACGTTGAAAAGCACACTATATACACTGTCTTGCACCTTCCAAAGGCTTTTTCCTGTTAAAAGGGTACCTAACCATTCTTTCATTTTATTTACTTATTTAAGTAAACTGTACCCCAATGTAGGGCGTGAACTCAAGACTCTGAGATCAAGAGTCCATGCTCTATGGACTGAGCCAGCCAGGCACCACAGGGTACCTAACCATTCTTTTAGTAAAGACAGTTCTATGATGTTTAAGATCACTTTTGCTGGTTTCAACACTAACAAAGGAAAGTACCAAAAACAGTCTGAAAAAAAATTCTTTGTTTGAATAATACAAATAAAGATACAGGGTACAGATCAAATGGTATTCTATGACTTAACAACATAGAACACTAGACACTACAATTAAGTAGACAACCTCAGAAATCTAGTTCAACCTGATCCTACATGTCCTACTTTGGACACCTAAACTGACCCATCTACCGAAGGAGACAGGTTAAAAATTCCTGGACAAAAGTTAAGCACAAAAAGTTAACCTTTCATATTAAAGCTGTTAATCTAGAATACCTTCCAGATGACAGAAAGCGAAGTACTTAATAATTAATTTCCACTCTGCTAAGGATTCTTAACAGAATTCCTTTAGGTATTCCTGAAATCAAACATCTTACTATCACAATCAAATCACATTAGATCTCAAATGATATTTTCCAGTAAAATATCAATCGTTATTTAAACCTAGTATTATATAAACCCAGAGTCCACTAACAAGAAAGCAAAATGGCTAGGGAAAAAAAATCTGATCCAACCGTCACACGAAATGGTTGCCTTAGAGCAAAATTAAATAACCAAATTCCTGGTGAACGCTTTCCCATTCCTCTCTTTAGGGATCAACTACCTCGGGAAAGAGTAAGGATGCTTTCATGTTCAAAACATCAGAAAAAACATCATGTAGATACTGTTGCTGACAAGTGTCTCAGACTTCTCTCCGCCAAGAGCAAATCCGGAAATAATTTGAAGTTCTCCTCCACTACCTACTTCATCATTTCTAGAAATAGCTAACTGAAGGAAATCAGTTTTATTTCAGGGGCAGAACTTTCCGATTTCAAAGTGCCAACTGAATTTACCAATTTTAAACTTTCAGTCTTCCCTTTTCGAATATTCTAGAGATGTCAAGACAGAGACTATTTTACTTTCTGACTTCGATTCAACAAATCTTTACAATTACCCGTTTTAACCAACCACACTTTGAGGAAAGCTTCAGCTACAAGGCTGTGTGTGTGGCGCGCGAGTGCTTCGGTTGCGTGACTATGTGTATGTGTGCACACATACATGCTTATGCAAGCTGTGTGCGCACGCGCGCGCCTCAGCTGTAAGACTACATATGTGTGTGCTTTGGCCGCAAGTCTGTGTGTGCGCGCGCACTGGCTGCAAGGATGCGTGCACGACTGTGCGCGCTGCGGCTGTAAGACTGCGTGCACGTGTGCGCGTGTGTGCGCGCAGCGGCTGTAAAATCGTGTGCGAGTGTGCGCAGAGCGGCTCTACAACTGTGTGAGTGCGAGTGTACGCGCACGCGCGCGGTGAGAGCGAGGGGCGTCGGCCTAAAACTGTGGCTGCTACAACACCTAGAACCCTCTCGTCAGCTGACTGGACCGCCCTGCAAGGTCTCTAATTGAGACGTACATATACATTTCACTCCTCTGAAAAACAAAGATGATGGAGGACCAGGTTACAAGAAACAGGTGAAAACTAGGTAAGAATCGGGGCCAGGTGTCTCAGAAGACCCGGCCTCAGGAAGGGGGGCACTGGAACGCACCCCACCCACGCTCGCACTTCCGGGCCCGGACGCTCCGCCCGGCGCCCCGAGGCCCCTCTTCCCAAGGCCTCGGAGCCGGCCGTAAGTCCCGCAGCTGCGCAGCCCGGGCGGTCTCCACACAGTGAAGCAACCCGGGCCTGCGCCTGCGGCCTCGCAGAACAGCCGCCCGCCAGCTCCCCGCTGCAGCGTTACCTGTTGAGAAGTAGGGAGGCGACGCTGAGGCAGAGCAACAGGAAGCAGAACAGCGGGTACTGGCGGCAGATCTCGCGTCCTACGTCGAGCCGGAGCCGCTGCTTCAGCTTCTCCCCCATCGTCCGCACCCAGGGCACCATCTCCGTTTGCGTGGCTGAAGCTGTGCTACAGGTTGAGGCCGAGGTTGAGGCGACCCCCATCAACCTCCCGCGTCTCCGCCCCCGCCGACCTGGCGGCTACCCACACAGCCGCCGACCGGCGGACCGACCGCCGGCTGCAATCGCCCAAAGCCCCGCCCAAGGCCCCGCCGCGCCTGCGCGGCCTCCTCCCCCCCACCCCCTTCCCCGCCACAGCCGGCCAAGGGGACTGCCGCACGACGTGCCCGAGATCGTCACCCCTTGGAGGCCCAGCGCGTCCCGCAGCTCCTCCCTCCAGGGCAGGGTCGCGCGCCGGCCTCCCAAGGAGGGCCCGATTTCACTGGCTACTGGCCTGTTTTGGAAATCGGGGGGTAAAGTTGCAGCACCCAGTAACCTTCGCCTGTATCGCGGAGGAGAGAGAGAAGGTTGTGCCGGAGCACGGGGTAAATTACAGCCCCGAGCAGCCGCCGGACCCTGCCTGCGGGACATCCTGAGCTCGCGGGGTCCTCTGGGGACTGTAGTTTTTGTGACGCGAGCGGGCGGGGGAATGGAGTGCGTGGTCCCGGCCCTAGCCTCTCGGTGGGGACCCGTCGAGCTTTACGTGACGCCCAACAGAGAGAATGGAGTCCTTATTTGGCGGGGGCTGGGTAGGGGAGGACGCGTGAGTAAACCCTGGAATTCGGGAGTCAAACCCACCGGGCCGTCACCCCTTTGAGTGTGCATTCTGCGCGCTCACAGGCAAGGTAGAGCTCAGGTCACCATGGCCTTGCCGGTCTAATCAAAATCCAAGTGTTTGGACAAGGCAGGTTGGCAGGTTAGGTTAAATCCCTCTGGTCTCGTGGAGCTTTCGATTTAGTTAAGTCATCACATTTCTAAATTTAATATATGATTTTCCGCCAGTCGGAGAGATGCAAGAAGACATCATCGTAACAAGTAAAATTTATTTAGACGGCGCGCTAAGCACTTTCATTTAACTTTCAAACATTTACCTCATGATGTAGATACTCCAGTTTTTCCCATTTTGCAGCTAGATTACGGAGGCTAGCAAAACCGGGATTTGGAGCAGTTCTAACCCCAGAGCCGGCGCTCTACTGCTGCCTGTCATTTTTTTCTTCCTTAGGATCTTATCGTCCAAAGTGCGGAAACAGATACGTTCAGAAAGTATATATTGTTTAAATGGGGTATGTGCGGTTTCATGAATATTTTTCCATTTTACTCCAAATACAAGGACCACCTTTAATGATGCATTATTTTCCTTCAGAATGTATCGTCCCTAAACTATTCTATTAATGCTAGTTTTATTGACATAATGATTACCATTTTCTATCCTAAATTTATACACATTTCTAATAAATTTTTAAGGATTAATATCAATACAATTGCGCAAGGGTAAGAACATGATACATACTGTCAAGTTTCTTCCTAGAATGGTTTACCAATCCACAGTAGTATATAAAAGCATCCATATTTCACTGGTCCTCGTCATTAGGGATGGTTTAAACTAACATCACAATACACTCATACTGTACCATTTCTGATTAAATTATTAAAACGCCATGTAACATCACTGGAAAACTAATTGCTTTTTTTAATGTTTTGAAGTACAGAAGAAAACATTTAGTATATTAATTTCACTTCTGCAGCCTTTTAATGGCCTTTGAATGATCTAGAACCCCTTGTTTATATGAACATCCTAGGACTACACTGAAATATAAATAAAAGGTATATGTTGAATTAATCTACATGTATCTAGGGCCTACGGTGTAGTTGAGTAAAGTACTTTAATACTTGTGCAAGTTACTTTATTAAACTTTTCTGGGAAGTTATATTGCCAATCTTATTCTTTATAAAGACTTGTTCTGAATTTACTGTTCAACTTTGTACTAAGAGCCAAAACATTTAAAAAGCAAAATGTTTTGTTTTGGTTTTTTAATTTTTTTTTTTTTTTTTTTTTTTTTTTTTTTTAGCGTTTATTTATTTTTGAGACACAGAGGGACAGAGCATGAACGGGGGAGGGTCAGAGAGGAAGACACAGAATCCGAAGCAGGCTCCAGGCTCTGAACTGTCAGCACAGAGCCTGACGCGGGGCTCCAGCTCATGGACCACGAGATCATGACCTGAGCTGAAGTCGGACGCTTAACCGACTGAGCCACCCAGGCGCCCCTAAAAAGCAAAATGTTTGATTTTCAAGTTAGCCTTAACAACATCCAACTTAAAGGTGGCTTTTCCCCCATATGACGTTATTAGAGGAAATTTTGAAATAACCTAGACAATTTAAATCTTCATATTATGTTCAGGAAAAGTAAAAATTAAAAATAAATTTCTGCTATAAGGAAAATCCACAGCTGGGGGCGCCTGGGTGGCTCATCCCTTTAAGTGTCTGACTCTTGATTTCGCCTCAGGTCATGATCTCACTGTTGTAGGATCCAGCCCTGCATCGGACTCTGGGCTGCCAGCTCGGAGCCTGCTTGGGATTTTCTCTCTCTCTCAGAAATAAATAAATGAGGGGCCCCTGGGTGGCTCAGTCGGTTAAGTGTCTGACTTAGGCTCAGGTCGTGATCTCATAGTTCATGAGTTTGAGCCCCGTGTCGGGCTCTGTGTGGACACCTCAGAGCCTGGAGCTTACTTCAGATTCTGTGTCTCCCTCTTTTTCTGCCGTTCCCCCCCTCTCAAAAATAAACAAACGTTAAATAAATAACTTCAGAAATAAAATCCACGCCTAAAGCAAGAAAAAGAAATTTGGGTGTCTGGGTGACTCGGTTGAGCATCCCACTCTTGATTTTGGCCTAGGTCATCAGCTCACAGTTCGTGAGATGGAGCCCTGAGTCGGGCTCTGCACCGACAGTGCAGAGTGGGCTTGGGATTCTCTCCTCCCCTCTTCAGCTCTTGCACATGTGCACTCTCTCTCTCTGAAAATAAACTTAAAAAAAAAAAAAAAATTATGGTTGATACAGACTTCATAAAATAAAATACTCTTATTTCATTAAATGTTTTTTCTTTAACCTTGTGGTCTGTTATCAACACACACAGAGCTTTAAACTTTTTTCCCAAACTTTTATTAGAAGTTTTGAACTTAAAGCAGGAATATGGAATATCCACAATCAATCCTAATTCTGAAACCAGCTCCACCTTCTACTAGCAGTATTTTATTGAGCAAGGTTAAGTTGATCTACCTCAACCTGTGCATCCACAACTCTAAAAGAGAGATCTCTTAAGAAGTTTAAAGAGATTTAAATTGGGTGTAAAGTACCTACTAAGTGTCTTTATACAATGATTAATACAAAAATTTTCTTAAATTATTCTATCAATTTCTGAGTGTGACAAAAGCAGCCAATACCTTTATTTGGATAATAACCTAAAATCACAATGACCTAATAGGAAACAGGGTCCAGAGAGGTTCTTTGCCTGCTCTTCTAGACCTGCACTGTTCAATATAGTAGCCACTGGCCATTATCTGACTACTGAGCATTTAGAATGTGGCTAGTGCCACACTGAATAGACATGTGCTAGAAGTGTAAAGTAGACATCAGACTGCACATGAAAACAAGAATGTAAACTGAATTTTTAAAACAAATGTTAAATATTCTCAAAATAATGAGCTAAAATATTAATCTCATGTTTCTTATTTCTATAATGTGGCCACATTATTTGTAATTTTACTAAACTTCTAATGTAATTTTAAAATTACATTATGTGGCTTTCATTATATTTCTACTGGTCAGTGCTGCTCCAGACTAACATTAGCTATGGAGAGCCAGTACAATTAAATGTGTAAATTTTTTGATAAATGCCACAATTACTATGTATGCCAGGGTACATTTTCAAACTTAAGTAGAAAAAAATAATTGATTATGCTTTCATCTAAAGGGCTCAAATATCAAGCTACAATAATATCTCCCATTATTTTAATGAATATTTATTGAATTAGCAAATAAATATAAGGCACTGTACTAGATGTGGTGGCAGATACAATGATTTAGGTGCATTTTTCTGACCTCCAAAGGCTTACAATCTAGTGGAGACATATCACACATGAAAATGTAGAATACATGGCATGTTTATATATAAAGGCTGTAATAGTTTTTAAAAAATGACAAGTGATGGGAAAGAAAAATTTTCAACTAGTGGGGATCTGGGAAAACAATGATTTGAGCAAAGACTAGGATTTATCTCTTTGCTTTCACTTAATATTTAGAAGTCAGGCAGCAGTAGGCAATGTTAAGTATTTAAAAGGCATCTAATTAAACCTGATTCTCCCAACTCCACCAGCACTATACAAATTGTTTATGTTGGTACAGGAGATTTAAAGATGTTGAAATACCTGAATCCCAGTTGTTTGTGGCCTACTTCACTCTGACAACCCAGAATATACACCAAATTTTAACTGTTGAGGGCCATGATCTGCATGGCGTAAGCGGATCAGGAAGAAGATAGATGAATATATAGACATTACCCCTAGGAGCCATTCCAGTCTACCCCACTCACAGATGCCTACTATAATATGGAACGTATTCTCCTGTAACAGGATTGGCATTTCTAAACCCCAGTTTCAGCCCACTATGTCTCAAAGCATCAAGTTTCATATTTTAACTTTGTGGCATTCGTGATGTTATCTTTAATGTTACATTTCATAATACCCTCTTCTCCCCACAACTTATCCCTGTGCATCAACCTCTGGATATAACATCTGTTAAAGGAACTACAGAACTGCCTTCTTCACTTCAGGAAATGTTCCTTGCCTTCCTTTTCAAAAAAGGAACTACAATGGAGACTATGTAATTCAAGGAAGAACATTAAGGGATTTTAATGGGTGGGAATTTGAGATGTTCAAAATGCAGCTATTACTTTCCTATTTAACACCCCTTTTTTGAGTGACCATGAAGTAAAACCTCCAATGGGAAGATATGAAGGACTACAACTTTATACAACCAGTGGCTCAAATAGATCCTCTCTGGATACAAAAGCTGTTTTGACCATGAAATTCTGGGAAGTCTCATGACCTTAGCACCAAACAATTTAAGCATTTACTGTTTGTCATCTTATTTCTAAACACAATGGAATAACCATTCTCTCTAACCTTTCATGGAAATGGGTCATAATTACAGAAAATGTCAATCATTTCATAACTGTTTAGAAACTAAAAATATACTGGACATCTGGATGGCTCAGTCGGTTAGAAAGTGTCCAACTTTGGCTCAGGTCATGATCTCACAGTTCATGGGTTCGAGCCCAGAGCCTTGAGCCTGCTTCAGATTGTGTCTCCCTCTCTCTCTGCCCCACCTCTGCTCATACTCTCTCAACTGTTAAAAAAAAAGTTTTTAAAGAAACTGAAAATATACTCACCTGCCTGTTGGTAAATATTAAAGACTGGAAAAGGCACTTAAATTCTAACACCATCACTATCTTGTATAAGACAGCCAATGTTTCTCTTGTCTATCTTTTAAAGTTACCTCTTAAATAAGCAAAACATTATGCCTTATGTCATATTAACTACACAGACAATGGCTTCCTTTCATAAAAAGAAAAATGCTACCTATATCCAGGTGTTTAAATATAGCTTTTAACTGACTTCAGTAACTTCTGAAAGTATTTTTGGAAAGGCTTTGCCATCCTTCCCCTTACCTCTAGGTAGGCTATTCACTAAAACAGAAAAACAAATTTTCATATGGTACTTATAAACCACTATGCAAGTATGCTTGGTTCAGAATGGTGAAAATCACTAATATTGGTACTTCAGTTCTAATTCTAAGGTTGCTACCAAAGAAAATCAATTTTTATCTTTACTAAAAAAGAAGCTATTTTAGTAACCTGATTGTAGTTCTAAGAACATAGAGTTCACGGTGGATGGCTGGCTCAGACTGTAAAGCACGCAACTTTTTTTTTTTTTTTTTTTTAGAGAGAGAGCACAAGCTGCAGGGAGACGGGCAGAGAGAGAGAGAGAGAACCCCAAGCAGGCTCCACACCCCATGGAGCCCAACATGGGGCTTGATCCCATGATCCTGGGATCATGATCCAAGCCAAAATCAAAGGTCAGACACTCAACTGACTGAGGAACCCAGGCGCTCTGAGCATATAACTCTTGATCTTGGGGTCATGAGTTCAAACCCCACCCTGGACATAGTTTACTTAAAATAAATGCTCTTTTAAAAATAGAAATCTTGACTAATAAGGTAATCTTGGAAATTTTTATTGGAAAATTTTCCCTATATATTGAAAGGCAGTTACCATTTAAATTTAGGTTTCCTTAAATTTATAGGTTTAACATGAACACAAGACTTTAAAACAATCTGAATTTCAAGCACTGCTTATACTCTTCAATTGTGTTAAGTTTGAGATATATCCTTACTTATTCAACGTAACTAAGAACTCTGTACCAGATGTCCTATTTACAGTTCTATGTACTTCTATTTTCAGTTAAAATAATAATAAAACAGATTAGCTCACTTTATTTCTTGGGGCTAAGATGAAATCTCCAAGAAATATCCCTATCTAAA
Source organism: Panthera onca (assembly GCF_046562875.1). Classification (NCBI taxonomy): domain Eukaryota; kingdom Metazoa; phylum Chordata; class Mammalia; order Carnivora; family Felidae; genus Panthera; species Panthera onca. Next base: position 76,618,775 of record NC_138343.1, read on the forward strand.
ATCCTTTTAATGTCCTAGGTTTTCACACATTGATAGCACATCATATATTATTCTTAAATTGGCTTAATCCTATTTATTGAATCAGCCCTGCCAAATTTCATAGCTTTGCTTTCTTCTAGTGTAAACCATCATATGAAATTGTTACTGATCATGGTGGAGGATGGGAAATTGCAATTAACACATATACTGTTAACAGTGAATTTGAAGAGTAGCAGCAATACTGAATAGAAAATAATCCTGAAGATTCTTCCTGTAATTACAGAGTACAGAAATATCAGATTTTCAAATGTGGTCAGATGTTTTAAAACCATGGTTTTGCTCCTTAAGTTACCTTTAAGCAGAGGTTGATAAATTTTGGTTTTTGACTTCTATAGCTAAGTTACAAACCCATAACACAAGGAAGAAAAATTAGCTAGTAGACTTATTTACACCCCAGAAAAGCCACAGGCAGGACTTTTATCTTGGTGTTCTCTTGTTTATGTTCCTCAGGGGTACTTTGTTGATAGTTTTAAAGTACCTAGAGCAAGAAGACTTTACTCTTTTGGCCTAAGTGGATTTTTGAGGGGTTGGCTGGAGGTGGAACACAACGAAAAGGTGAAGTGAAGGGCACCTAGCTGGGTCAGTCGCTGGAATGTGCAAATCTTGATCTCAGGGTTGTGGTTTGAGCCCCCACATAGGGTGTAGAGTACTTGGATCAAATGTAGCTGGATGTGAAAAGAGAAATTAACAGGACACATTAACTGACAGAGCAGAGCACTCTGTGTTGTTGCACATAACACAGAGAATCCAGCCTGGACAGTAAAACAGGAATCCACATAAGATGTGATATGAAGCCATGAATGTAGATGAGATCAAGAAGACAAGTACAGATGAAAAAAGGGAAATAAGGACAGATAAGAACGAGGTGGTCAGAGATTAGAGAACCAGCAAAGTGCCAAAAAAAGACTTTTCAAAGATTCAATGTAACAAATGACTTAGAGGGTAAAGTTTTGTTTTAAGTGTATTTTGAGAGAGTAGGCATGTGAGTGGGGAAGGGGGGGGGAGGGGGAGACAGAGAGAGAGAGAGAGAGAGAGAGAGAGGGGGGGGGGGGGCAGAGTCCTAAGCAGGCTCCGTGCCGACATGTTAGCGCAGAACTCGACATGGGGCTCAATCTCACAACTGTGAGATCATGACCTGAGCTGAAACCAAAAGCCAGAGGCTTAACCTACTGAGCCACCCAGGCACCCCAAGGTTAAAGCTTTTTTAAAAAATGTTATTTTCATATCAGGCTACTGGTGTCCTGTGAACAGCTCTTTAAAAGAGAGGAGAGAGGAAAATCAACCTAAAGGAGTATCATCCCAAAACTGCCAAGCTACCTAGGAAAATGTGGAATAAAATGCCTTTATCCTAATAATGTAAAACGCATGGTTTCAACCTTAAGAGAGTTTACTGGGGCAGGGAGCTGTGGGAGGGGATTTGCTGGTGCTTAGAATCCTTATGCTATTTTGGATTGATTATATGCTAACCCTATAATTTTGAGAAAACATTTGAGCTATTAGTAATAAATCATATTTCAGAGATTGGATTAGCACTTAGACTACCTTTTATTTCCTAATCAGGTTCATTTATATTAGTATTATACCAATTGAATTTTGCCTAGAACTATGTAACTAAGGGACTTGAGATAAACGAACACTAATTCTAAAGATTAAAAAAGTTACTACCACAGGGGCACCTGGGTGGCTCAGTCAGTTAAGCATCCAGCTCTTGAATTCAGCTCAGGTCAGGATGTCGATGTATATGGGATCGAGCCCACATTGGGCTCTAGGCTGACAGCACAGAGCCTGCTTGGTATTCTCTCTCCTGCTCTCTGCCCCTCCCCCACTCACACATGAACCCTCTCAAAAAAAAAAAAAAAGAAAAGAAAAAAGTTACTACCACAAAGGGAGAACCATATTGCTCAAATATTAGTTGACATCTACATTACTCAGACTGATTTCCACCTAGTGCAATATTAACACTAATTTAGAGAGTCGAGGTAACTTCAATAATGCTCTGTGAACTATATGGGCTTGATACAATTTTCTTCTTCCGAATATACAGGTTCCAATGTTTCCTTAACTGCAAGAGAAATAAGCATCCTACTTACTCCCCTCAAAGAATAATAACTAAGTTATCACAGATGTTCCAGAAAATGTTCATACATGTAAGCTATTACACGTTGATTACAGTATGAATTGTCTTTTAATCTAACACTTTATATTTTGTGAAACTAAGTCTTCACAAAAGTATGTCTTCACAAAACTATGAATGCAAAGAAACAGAAAATCCTCTAGGCAGAATGTTACCAGAAACATAAGCTGTACCTTATAGAACGTTGAGAGACAGAAAAATACCAAAATATAATCTTTTCACCCAGGACCAAAGAGATTATATTGTGTTTGCACATAGTTCCCTCATTAAATGCCTCAATGATTAGGAAAAAATATTTTTATTATTGTTTTCACCTAGAACTATTAGGAAACTAAAAAGTATTTAAATCATTGAAATTGTGACTGTATTAATGCACACAAATTTGGTTGAGCAATCTATACACACACACACACATCAGGCTTAGTAGAATGGGGAAGCCATAGGAGATTAGCATGCCTTATGTCCATTAATGAATGGGTCTAGGTATATTAGTTAATAAGATTTATTTTCTTCTTCAGTTTCCTGGGGTATGTGCATGTGTTTCCAGATACTACTATTGCCATTAAAAATTAGCTAAGATTTCTGGTACCAAAAATTTCAAGTCAGTTTCTCCCTTGGTATTTAATATAAAACTTAATGTTTTAATACCTGGAAGCAGTCCTTAAGAACAGCTAAAATGATCTAAGATGTTCAAATTGCCTTTATGTGGAAAAATTTTAAAGGACTTAGACTGGAATCAGCAAAGAGTATATGACGAAAGTCATTATTTCCACAACCAGATTAACATGGATTCTCATCAAATCTGGGTATGGTAGGTTTGAGAAATCTCTACCAAAATAAAGAATGTAGTCACATTACCAGGTAAAATAGCATACATGAAGGTAGCTGTGTTAAATATAAATGGAAAAACAAAATGCTGCACAATGGGTTTCGTTTTAAATGTTCAGAAATTAAATACTAAAACAAAAACCTATTTTACTATTCCCAAAGGTTTTTCAAAATACTCTGCGTTGTCCAGTCAAAAATGTCACTAAATTTTCATGTTTAGTCACAAAATGTCTTCTATGTACCCTTTTAACATGCTAGGTGATGTTCTCTTTTCCAGTAAGATTTATTCAAACTTCCCCTGGACAGTTTATTTTAAACAAGCCATCAAAATGAACGTGGTAATACAGATTAAGATGGTTTCTTCTAATAAATTCAAAATAATGTACACATATTGTTGTATTTTACTACCCAGATCCATTTAAAAGTAGCACTTTTTATACTAAGTTGCACATTTTAGGTACAAACGATGTAGAACTGAGGCTCATATTAATTTTTTGCTTACAAGGATACAAGAAACAGGAGCCATTTTTCTTGAGAGGAGTGGGAAGGAAAAGGCAAGACCTCTGCGTAGCAAGTAAAAGAAGATATTTAAGCAGTTGAAGGTTATAAAGCTGCTTTGAGGGTCTAACCACCTCCTCACAGCAAATAATCTGCCTGGAAGGAGTCAAAACTCCTGCAATCAGGCACTCTTCTTTCAGGCATGAGGGGGTACCTTGCCTGCCTGCCTGCTCCTAAGGAAGCTAAAAATAAAGCATATGTTTTTCTCATATGCACAGCACATAGTTATGTCGGTGAACAGGCATAGTACACCAGTCTACTTTTATCAAATCCTTCTTTCATAAAGAACCGCCAAACATTTGAGAAAAATTAGAAAAAGTAAATAACTAAAGTGAGCTAATATTTCAATGCATCCTGTAACTGGTCACTTTTTAAAAAACCTTTAAAATTCAAGAATGAGAAAGATAGTCTATATATAAAATAAAAACAGACTGCTCTGTTGGTCAAACTTAAAGTCAGTGTATGCTCTGGAAGAGGGAAAAATAAAAGGTAGTATTTCTTATAAAGTATAAAAAGCTACAGTGACAAATGAAAAAAATAGCTTAAATATAAGAGAAATCAATGCAGTACAATTCTTCCAAACCAAGCTCCAAAAAAGCAGAAAAACTGAAAAAGCTGAAAAACAAAATTCTCAGCAACAAAAAAACTCTTAAGTCTTCCAGTTAAAAAGCAAAATAAATGAAAACCTATGCAGTCTCATCAAACCTTAGAAAACGAAGCTAAAAAAAATCTGAATGTGTAAGAAAAAAAATTACCTACAAAGCAAGCACTGCATTCGAATCAAGACTATTATAACACAGGGCGGGGCGCCTGGGTGGTTCAGTCAGTTGAGTGTCAGACTCCTTTTTTTAAATTATTTAACATTTATTCATTTTTGAAAGAGCATGAGCTGTCAGCACAGAGCCTGAGGCAGGGCTCAAACTCATTAACTGTGAGATCATGACCTGAGCTGAAGTCTGACTGAACCATCCAGGTGCCCCAAGTGTCAGACTCTTGATTTTGGCTCAGGCCATGATCTCATGTTCATGGGATCAAGCCTTACACCAGGCTTTGCACAGACAACGCAGACCTGCTTGAGATTCTCTCTCTCCCTCTCTGCCCCTCCCCCACTCATTCTCTCTCAAAATAATTAAAAAGAAAAAAACTGTTATTACACCAAATAATGGAGCAGTACCTCCAAAGTTCTGATGGAAAAGGATAGTGCAGCTAGAATCCTATGTCCAAACTGTCAACCAACAGTGAGGGTGAAACATTTTCCAGTGTGCAAGACGGTTTGCAGTTCATGTAACCTTTCCTGAAAATATTACCAGAGAACATATTGCAGCAAGAACAAAAGGGAATCTAAGAGGAAGCAATGGAACCTAAGAAAAGTGGAGTCCAGCAATGGAATGGAAAAAAAAAAAAAAAAAAAAAGAAAAAAAAAAGAATCCTAATATGACAGTAGTACACAGCACTAAATATGATTAAATAGCAAAACAGCTTATAAAAAGAAAGGTAATTAGAAACTCAAAAAAAAAAAAAATCCAAGTCATGGTTTGTATTTTAGCTATGGCATGAATCCAAATAAAGGAACATTAAAAGAATTCATTTTATTTCTACCTTAGAATTTTGCCTTCCCAAGGACACAAATTTTATCAAAATAGGGTTATCTATGAATCTAAATACATTACCATTATAAATGCTACGTTTTGTCTATCTTCAGTCTAGAGGCAAAATAAAAGATAACCTGTTATAAAGTGCCGTAAATCTGAAAAATGATAGCAGGAACCGGGGGAGGAAGGAAAAGTAATAAAATATCGAGGGGCTCCTAGGTGGCTCAGTAGGTTAAGTGTCCAATTCTTGATTTAGGCTCAGGTGGTATCTCACACTTCATGTTTGCAGACAGTGGGGCCTGCTTGGGATTCTCTCTCCCTCTCCCCTGATTGTACTAGCTCTCTCTCAAAAATTTTTAATGAACTTAAAAAATAACATATTGAGTGTGCTTCTTTATATAGTGAGGATCAAACAGATACTAAAATTGGTATAAGTAGAGGCTTAAGTGTAGTTTGAGTAATAAAGGTAATCAACTGAATTTAAAATAGTTCGGCAAAAGAATAGAACTAGTTTAAGCTAAACTCCTCACAAGGGGTAACTACTACCTAAATTTAGTAATTAAGAGAGATGTGTTCCCTTTGCCCCTATCCCCCACTCATGCTCTTAAAAGGAAAAGAAAAAAAAAAAAAAAAAAAAGCGAGAGAAACAGTAACCACTATATAAGAACTACAGAAGGGGTCCTGTCTGTAAATTGGATGGTGTGAGGAGATGCAGACTTTCTGTGCTATCTGAATGCTATTTCATATGCTGCACTAGCTCCTGCTTTCCAGGTATAACTCTTATACAATTCAGCTAAATTATCAACTAAGTATATACAACACCTTTCTCCACTACTCAAAGTAGGAGATACAGTATCATATGAGATGCCTTAAATTCAGAGCCTCTGTTTTTAAGTGATTTAACTTCAACAATCTACCAACTGAAAGGTAAATACAATTATTCATATGCATGCAACCAATCATTGCTCATTATTGTAAAATATAGTAAGTAGCGATTAGTTAGAAATACCTGTGTTTTTTTTAATTAAAAAAACTGTTTTCAAGACTTTCACTTCAGGTTAGCCTTCATGCTTTTCTCAGGTATAATCACTTATCCTCTCTAAAGTACTCTGCAAAACAAGCCTAAACAAATTTTACAGACTTAAGACCAACTATACTTCATGAGCAAAACAAGAATTCAATCTTTAAGTATTCCTTCCTCATAGAGGTTTGTAGTTGGAATGCTGTTTCATTCAGCAACCTGGAATTAAGCTAAAAATCAACATAAAGGAAAAATTGCTGAGCTGGGTTATAACTTCAATACTTAAAAAAAAAAAAAAAGCAGTCTTTATATATATCACAAGGCCAACTGTTCCCTTAACTTCCAATTTTGATTTTTTTTTAATGTCAGATGTACAATTTAAATGTGAATCTTCATGATCTCAATTTACTTAAAACATTAGCATTACATGTTCATTTTAAAAAGCTTTCTAATGTATATTCAGTGGTTCCAAATTTTTATTCCTTTTTTCAAGTTAGCAAGCCATAATTAAGCCTAATTCAGCAAATAAACTAAATTTCTACCAAACCGAAAAATATTTAACTATTTTTAAGTGCCTAACCCCTCTGAGTCAGATTTCCCTGCCCTGGAGGAGCTTCCATTCTAAGAGGCAAAAGAAACCATAAAGAGAAGAAATTGAGTTAACTTCAAAGAATAAGTAGCACTGGTAATTTAAACAGACTAATAAAAAGACACTTGGCCCAGATAAACTGAAGTAACTACAATTATGTCCTGCTGGGGCCCTAACTATGGCTGATGCTGTCCTAAGTGCTAAATGGATCCTCAGGAAACCAAGAGATCAACTAACATTTCCTGATATAATTTTAGAATGTTTTTTTCATCATTATTTTAATTCTATTTTATAAAGGAATCTGAAGCTGGGTTCCTAAAGAAAAAAGTACCTGTCATTAGTGTTGAAAGATTTTTAAGAATTCAATTTGTGCAAATTCATGGGGATTTTAACTATTTCAAGAAAAAAGCAAGGGAAATATTTTTTTCAAAACTACATGTACTGCATTTGCATGTGGCTGCAGAGAATTAAAAAGCGTATCTACCAATTTTCATAGATGACCTTTGACATACTGTTCATTACTTTTGGTTTTCCTACAAACTCCTTCCAAATATTGACAATATATCAAGATACACAATTAGTATATATACTTTTGAAGTATTTCACATGTTAAGGAAATTAAAGCAATTTCAGAAGCCTAATTCCTGAGCCTTCCAATTAAAGCAACATAAACACTAACATATTAAAGACACCTGAAAAATGAAGTCATAAGGGGGTGCCAGGCTGGCTCAGTCAGTAGAGAATGTGACTTGGGTTTGTGAGTTTGACCCCAGAGTTGGGTGTAGAGATTACTTAAAATCTTAAAAAAAAAAAAAAAAAAGTGTTTTTACTCATGACATAAAACAGATGCATAGTTTTACTTTGTGTTCAAATGATGCAGTACTGACATTTTCTAATTCCCATAGGAAAAAACTGGGACACCTAAATTCAAAAGCAGTATTATATCACACAAATGACATAATTATTCAGATTTCCTTTACCTCATTTGAACTTAACAGCATTAAAAGAGCCACATCACATCAGATGTAATGTTAGAACTCTTCTGGTATGTTGCAGGTTTCTACACTTAGACCCGATTTTGAAATCTAAAGACTCTTCTACAGATTTTATATCATGAACAAGCCCATATCCTTTAATCGGTGGTAACAGCCTGTCTACATCAAAAACCCTTGTCTTTACCCTGAAGTAAAACTTGGCTGTAGTTCATAAATGATAGAAGATACTGATCTCCTTAGGTATCCTAAAATTCTCTCCAAAACAGTATTTTGTCACAACAATCTTTTCAGAATACAGACTGAAAGCCTAAATCAATCAATGACACTTAATGAACATTGCAGATAACTGCCTTTAAACTCCCCTCAGATTAGAACTTATTTGAAACTTTACAACGTGAAAAATCAGATATTCACTGAAGCCTGTAAATTATTCTAAAATGTGTTAAAAACACATTCTAGGAAACACTTGGAAGACACTAATTTCCAAAACAGTTTATTAAGATTTCTTCCTTACCCAAGTCTTATTCAGCAGTCTTGATTTCAACAAAAAAGTACTAGTTTGGTCTCTGCACAGGCAGTCAAATAAAGCAACATAAATTGTTTTTAAAATGCTCTAGCAGTATTTTTCAGGTATAAAACTTCCATGACTGCCCTGAAAAGACAAAAGCTTCTTTTCACTAAATATTAGCACAAATCTTGGTTATCCTAAATACAAACTAAAATCCACATGAAGTGACCTACTAAAGCAATTTTTGTCCGGATGAAGTGGCAAAACTACCACTACCTGCCCCCACCCTCCAAGAAATTCTAGGGCTATGAACCAAACCCTTCCAATGTATTTACAAGTTCCCCATTCTTTGATGATTTGCCATCCTAGCTTAATGGAACCCATTTTAAGCTGAATTCACCTTCCTAGATGTGCAACATTTTATTAAAACAGATCATTTGTTCTCTCCACTCTCCTGATTCACTTGCAACCTGAATCATTTCCAACCCTTCAGAGAAAGATGGTGATAGAGAATGGAAGAACACTGCATGATAGGGTATGTTCCCAGAAAACCAGAACCAAATTACCATTAACTTCTTCATTGAGTCCACTGGCATGTGTGTGACCACAGAATATTTTCACCAAATAAGTGAAGACCAACACTCTATGTTTACATCTCCCCATCATGTGCTTGAATTAGGGATCTTGGGGCATCTTTTTTTTACCATTGGCTAGTCACTTTGCATGTATAATCAAAAGGCGAAGAGCTCTAAAGATTCCAAGTGTCTATTCACAAGCTGTTAAGTGAAAAAAGATGAAATGGAGGACACCCACAATAATTCTTGGACTCCTGGAGATCCTAAGACATGCTACAAAAATAGGTCTTTATTCTTAGGAAAATATAGTCAGAGCTAGCTTCCTTATGCTATACATAAAATCTTAACATCAGAGGCAGTACAGATAGTACAGATAGTTTTTGAACTGATCTCCAAACAAGCACAAACCCACTACGTTTAAAAGAACAGGTAAGTTGAGGTTTTTGGCAAAAGACAGTACTTCACACATCTAATCCAAATCAAAGAGCCTGCAGACAGTTGTTTTCAGTGAGATGAAAGGAATGAAATAAATATAAATTCTATGGATAAATAAATGTAAGAGACAATTTAAATAAGCTAAGAGAACTAATATTTCTTTTAAATAAAAGTACTAGTCAGGTACAAGCTTTTGTTTCTCAATGCCAGACTTCTAAATGTTTATCAGACTACTGTTAAAATATTAAAAACCTAATCCTGGACCAGAGCATTAGTTATAATACTGTTTTGCATTCATAAAAAAGATGGTTTTTCCAACTGAATGCTTCTGGTCCTGAAAAATATTTTATGTATATTACTGAAGGCAGACTGTGGTGCTAATAGAACTTATGTCTTAAGTACTTTTTAAAAAAGTGACAGACCAAAAAGTCCATCTATTACTTTGCCCACAGTTAAAAATGTCTTTGAATATTGGTTTATAATTAGCATCTTAAGAAAAGTAGTGGCATGCCCTATTGAGTGGTATCACTGAGTAAATGCTACACTTTAAAACATCATCCTCACAAGTCTGTTCATTTTATGTATTGTTAAAGTTTTTTATTCATTCATTTTATACCCACCAATCAATTCCTATGGTCAGATAAAAATTTGGTTTTATGGAATACATCACTGGGGAGAAAATGGTCATGGTGGGTATTAGGAATCTGAACAGTCATTTACTCTAGGGTTAGCTCCTTCTCCTAAATGCATGAAGTCTTCTACATTTAATTTCTCCCCTTAAAATAGAAACATGTCTTACTCTATAATAACAAGGTGATCTTTTGCTGTTTCTGATCAACAGTGACTTTGGCTTAGCAGTCAAAAAAAGCTGCCCTGCATGTGACAATTTTGTCCATCTAGCATGTATTCATCCTGGTTTTAAGTCTTCCCAAATATATACAATACCCGAGATCACCCCATCAATCCATTCCTATTAAGTTCCTATTTTATCATGAGGAAATGTTTGTATTTTGTCAAATCAGATTTGCAATTGATAAATTTCTCATGATGCTACAACCACCATCATGAGTGTGCAACCGCTCTTTTTTGTGCTCAACCCCCACTTCATATCTAGTATCTGATTTAATTGCAATGGCTGAAAATCCTCCACAAAAAGCATGTTTGGGAAAATATACAGAACACAATTTTCTCACAAAGCAAATTTCTGAAAACTGATGAACTGAATTGATGATCACTTTTGATTGCCAAGTAGTCTGCAGAAACAAAATCTTGCGTCTGTTTAGGTAACTCAAGTTTTCTTGTTTAACAATCAGAATGCTTTAAGGATACATTTTTCACCCCAAGGAAGGGACTTGACTCTTGGATTTAAGACCCATTCCTTGACAATATATACAAAATTTGACTTGTTATCTGTCCATTCTTTGAAGCTGTCAAAGCCAAGAACCCATAAACAAATCACAAATAGCAATAACCTACATTAGTTAACATTCCCCTTTTAACAGGTTGACATTTTTACTAAAGGATTAGTTATTTTTGCATTTCCATTTCTCATATCCCATGACATTCCATATAAATTGCATTATTGCTTTATAGGCCACACAACATTCAAAAGTATGTTTATATGCATTGCCTGTTTTCCTTGATCTCTTATTGATAAGAGTTTGATGCTGATTTTACTACAGAAATTTAAGTTTGAAAATACCAGTTAGTATTTCTTCTCAGAACTTAATTGTTCACATCACTAATCACTACATGCATATTTAGCTCTGATTATATTGCTCAAAAACTGCACCCATTATCAGAACAGTGCAAATGATATTTAATTTTAAAAGTAATTATAATGGCTTGAATTCAAAGTTATTCAAATGAACACTGTCAAGTAATTTCACTTGAGCGTGTATAGATTTCATCACCACTGTTTACATTACCCATCAATTCCTTACAATTTCTTTTTATCATCAGTTTTCCCTCCCAAATCCCCAAACTAAGAATGCCAAATAGTCTTGGAAACCCACAGCTCCATAGTTTAATGTTTTCTTAAGAACACATTTGTGAACTCACAAAAATGTTCATCTTTCAACTCTGACAATGCAGTTCTTACTTAAGTCAAACAAACCCATCCTAAAATCCCAACAAATAATTCTGAGAATTAACTTAAACACCTTGACAGTGTCCCTTAAAAAAGGGTATGACAGTAAAGTGCCAATAGGCATGGCAATGACCTCTTTGATGGGATCATTTAATTCCTTGGAACTGGGAAACGCCAGCACCAAAGATTACACTGAGATTCAATTTTACTGAAGGCTACATTTAGTTTACCCACTTTCCACAACCTATTGTACTCATATGTTAGAATGAAATGTAAATGTTTTGTGTAGCCCTCAAACTTACACTAAGATTTGAAAGAGATGTACTTTAAAAAAGCACGGGGTAATATATAAAATCAGTGGCAGAAAGTTTCATTAAGCACCAGGAACTAATTTTTGTCACCCCATACTCATTTTGTAGGTAAGTTTCAATAACCGGCAAGGCACATTTACATATATTCCAATGAATACTTATTGACAAATTTTAAATTACACTCTATGTCCCAGCTATCCCAGTAACTGACATACAACATACTAAAATGGTTTATTAAGGTAACATAAAAAAACCAATTAATGTGAAACATACAGGCTATTGGCAACCACTATTCTAAAATTATGTAAGTACAAATAAACATACTGAAATGTGTGCAATTCTAAGTTTTTAAACCAGAATATTTCTACACTAACACACATTTATATTAATGACACATAAAAAAAATAAAAACTTTATTACAAAAATAAGTTACACTCGCCTCCAGCTTACAGTATAAAACAATTTTATTTGCAGGAATGCAAAATGATTGTTTGCCATGAGCATTTTGAACATATGACATGTCTAATTTTGTTAAATTTGCATTTACTGGGGGAACTGGTGTGTATAAAACCTTAATTAAGTATAATAAGCTCTGATCTTCATCGTGGTGCCTATTGGGTATGTGATATAACTGCAGTATCCCTTTGGGGAAGGGGAAAAGGGATTTCTTTATACCAAGTCCTAATTAAATTATAATTTCACTTTTGACTTTAAGCTATCAATTTAGGACTTGGCAAAAAATTTTTGAGGGTGATTCAATAGAGGATGCTTCACCACTGAACACTCACTGTCATCAAGGTGCTTTAGAAAATTAAAAACATAGCACAAATGATTGTACTCTATTCTACAAGTTATCATGACCTGCATAAGAAATGGAAAGCTGATTCACATTTTTGCAGTGATCAGCAATAAGAAATGCACTAATGAAACATACCTTTTACCTAAAAAGCTAAACTACAGCCATATACTAATTTCTATGATTTATGAAAAAACTTCAAAATATCCAAATGTCAGGCTTCGCTGTACAATTGTCAGTTTTAGTCTGACTTTTTTATAAAGGGACACTGCAGTATTTAGTACAAGTTCGGATGCACTTTTTTGAACATCTGATGTCTTACAAAAGTAACATCTTGCTAAACTATTATACATCCAAATAACTACAATATCTGAAGAAGCAAGGCTGCTTTTTCAGCCACAAAATACGACAAAAGCAAGGCCTGTTATGATGGTCATGAGGAAGTCTTACAAGCCTCTGAAACTAAAGGCAACTAAGAATGTTACATTTGGTATATTAAAATCTTACCCTCATATCATTTAACAAGCCTTGCTTTTATCTACAAAGATTTTCTATGTACAGTACAGACAGGGTATAGTTCAATCCTCTGCTACTGAGGTAGTTAACCAACCCTTTAAAAAAGGTTCTGAAAAGAACCACTATCTGGAATGCCTGACTAACCAGCTCTGATGATTACACCTGAAACTGCATATCTGAACACAATTCAAAAGTGATTACTATAAAAAAGATATAGACAATCATGATTAACCTTGGTGAGCAGAAATAAAATTTAAGGATACCAAC